>NW_027555736.1:103508820-104141320 GCF_003287225.1 Phascolarctos cinereus | reverse complement strand
TCCATATGTCTTCATGAATTGATTAAAGGAACTGAGAATATTTAACCTGGGGAAGAGAACATTCTGAGGACATGTGATGGTTATTTTCAAATGAGAGAGAGAGAGAGAGAGAGAGAGAGAGAGAGAGAGAGAGAGAGAGAGAGAAGAGAGAGAGAGAGAGAAGAAAAGGGGGGAAGGGGAAAGAGAGGCATTTGCTAAGATTTGTTAAGTACTTAACATTTGCCAGGTACTGTGCTAAGTGATGGAGATACAGTTACAAGCAAGCAAGACAGTCTGTTCTCAAGGAACTGACACTTTGATAGAGGAAGATAATACATGAAGGAGTGTTTGAAGAGGGGTAGGTAGATAAGGGTGGCCTTATGGGGACATAGAGAGGATATATCTGAGAGGTAGAAGAGGTCTAGGCTTCAGCAAATTTAAGTGAAAGCTCACCTATTAGAGCAAGGAGGCCCAGGGCTGGAGTCTAAGCTTCTGGTGGGTTGGAAGTAGTCAGAGAGTAGGACCATGATAAGGATAGATGGGAAATTAGATAGACATTTGGTCCCTGGAGAGATAAGAGCTCACTTATCAGACCTGGGGGATTCTGGTATGAAATCAGAGTTCAGTGCTGGTGGTGGGGTTGGGGTGGGGAATGGAGTAGAGCTGTACTTATAAGGTTGCTTTTTGGAACAGGGATTAGACTTTGTTATGTTGGTCCTGAGAGCCAGAACCAGGAGGTCAATACTAGGAAAGATAGAAGTTGAAGAGGCAAAAGTCAGCTTGATGGTAAGAAAAATCTAAGTGTTAGAGTTATCTCAAAGTGAAATGGACTTACTCAGGAGGTAATGGGTTTCTCCTCACTGGAAATGTTCAAGGAAAAGCTGGAGGGCTACTCAACAGCAACATGGTAGTGAAGATTTCTTTGAAATTCAAGGTTCAAGATCCCTTCCAGCTCTGAAATCCTGTGACTTTTTGAAACAGTAAAGGAGAGTGAGCATATGCATAATAGTGAGTTGTGCATTATGTAATTTTATTTAATAGGATATTTATTCATCCATTCCTAGAAATAGTTTGGAGGTCAGTCTGAATGAGCAACTCAGTCCTTCTACTAATCACTTATAAATAGTAATTCATAGAACACACACATACACACAAATATACACAATTGACTCCCCGAAACTTATTGATAGGATTTAGACACATGTGAATATACATGCACACACACCCAAACACACATATACACACACACACACACACCACTACCACCACTATACACAAGATTCAATGCATTGATATTCTCTGCCTTTTTTTGATGATACCCTTCTATCAGAAAATAAAAAAAAACATACTAAGAATCCCTCAAATTGAATACTTTAGTGATATATAAATGTACTACTGCACTAATAATTATGTATGTGATAAACTCTACACAAAACAGAAAATTTAAAAGGATGAAATAAAGATAAAATAATATTGGATCGTAGAGCTCATAAGAAACACTAGAGTTTATTGAGAGAGAAAAGGTGAATGTAAACCAAGGTTGTGACTGGAGGGATGGTGGTGCCTGACATAGTTAACTAGGAAATTTGAAAGGGACTATGGTTGAGGAGGAAGATAATGTAGTAAAATCTGCGGTTTTTGTTAACTCATCCATACTTGCATTTCCTGCATATTCCTCTGTCTCACTAAAAATGAAAAGGTAAGGTCGTTGTGACCCTCTCCCTTTTCACAACTTTGGTTTACACCCACTTCTTTTATATATACTCACATGTGTCTAGAAGTAGGATCAATTGAATGTGTGAGATGTGGCAGGCACGATGTGGTCTGAGAAGCAGGGGTTATGGATGCAGTGGTGAGGAGGTCAGAATTTCCCCAATGGTATCTGTAGAGCTGCTGCTGTGGGGGCTGTTAGGTTGTAAATGTTCTGGGAGATCAAAGTGGATCATACTCAGATCCTCACTCATACATCCTATCTCCTTATGTTATTCTATCTCCAAAGCATCTCTCCCATCTCACACATTCAATTAATCCTAGTTCAGGGTCTATTACTCATTGCCTAGAGAATTTTGGAAAAGCCTCCTAATTGGTGTCCTTTTCTCTAGACCTCCGAACTCTAATCCCCACCCCCTCCTCAGTTGCAAAATGTTTTTCCTATTGCACAGATCTCACCATGAGTCCTTTACTCAATGAAATTCAGGGGCTCCCCATTAACTCTATAAATACCACATGTTAATACAAATAAATTTTGTCCATCCCCCTCCAAAAAAGAATCAAAACTTTGAACACCAAAAATTTTCCAATGCGGTAGAGATTCAGTAGATTTAACTGGATGCTATGAAGGCCATTCTAGAAGAGTTTCTCAGAATTTTTGAGCACTGATAGCCTTAATAGGATAAATGTCAGTTCTCAAGGTGACTGCATTTATTTGCAGGGGACACCACTCATTTGGGTGCATAAGTTCTGCTCTGTTTGGCAAAAATCAGTTTCATTTCCCTATAGTCACAGCTCATATACTTTTGCTGTGAAGACATCATCTCTTCTCTGAGAGGAAAGAGCCCATTCATCTTTCTTATCAATTTTACCTTTCATTTCTTCCATTTTAAATATTCTATGACTTAATCCTCTTATTTTACAAAAGAGAGCACTGAAGTTCAGATGGGTGAATAGACTTGTCCAAGATAACACAGATGCTTAGTGGATGTGCTAGGACAAGGTCTCAACTCTCCTGATTCTAGTTCAATGCTATTTCAATAATACCACTATGATTCCTCTTTATTACACTCCATTGAATTGTCTGTGTGTCAGCCCCGAAGTTGTGGATCCTCAAACACCTCAAGAGGTCTGCTCATGACTTGGCCATACACAGCAGAAGTCATTTCCTTTGGAAAATTGGAACGGGAAAATTTCTCTGTGAGTGAAAATCTATCTCTGGTGCCACAAGCTCATCACAATCCCTGCAATTAATTCAAATGGTTCCATCTTGTCGTCTTAATTGGAAAGATAAGTTATTCTTGATGGAATGCCTGAAATACCATGGTATAAACATTCTGCTACCTCACCTCACATGACCCTTCAATGAAATGAAAGGATCCAGGAGCTAAAGCACTAAGGGCCTTAACTGTCAACTTGCCTTAGCAGTGATGTTGTTTCTCTGAGAGATAAGCCTCCAATTAGTTGCTAACAGTCATCAGCATTAATTTGCTCTCATTTCCCCCCTGTCAATTGGCTAAAGAACAGCCAGTGGGAATGAGATTGGGTCCTGGAATAGATAGAGTTGCTTAATATTCCAGTTTAGGATGGTCAGTACAGTAGGGTTGGCAAGATGCCAGCTGCATCTGAATCATCCAGTTACTTAGAATGACAGTGCACATGGTGAAGAGTTCTAGTAAGTCCTTAAATTTTGAAGAGTTTTCTCCTGACTTCTAGTTCCATTAAAACTTTGAGAGTGATGAAGTACTTTGGCAGAAGAAATAGTTATAATAACCAATGTAATCAATGCATGTATGTATGTGCGTGTGTGTGTATGTACACACACACACATTATATATATATATATATATATATATATATATATATATATATATATATTACATATACATATATAACATACACAAGTGTTTATATGCATATATATGCATTAGTAGACTTTCAGAGCTAGAAATAATCTAGAAATTCAGTCATATCCGTCCAACAAGACAACAAGCTCTTTGAAAAAATATTCAATTTTGTACTTCCCAATGCTGCTAGACATAGTACCTAGCACAAAGTATGCATCAAATAAATGTTTGTGAATTGATTGTAAAAACCGAAATTGTTTTCCAAATGCACTGAAGGATCACTGATGTTTTTGAGAAGAACTAAATGGGATAATCTGCTTTTAATCTGCTACTATGAGAACATCATTCATTCATTCATTCCAGACGCTACAGAATAGACATTAATAGAAAAGGCTAGCTCAAAGGATACCTTGAAAATGCTAAATGGCCAGGAGATGGGTGCCACTACTCCAAAATTCAATAGCTGTATGCCGATGTTGACCAAGGAATGTGATATACTTTAAATGTCTCCAATGTGAAAAGCTTGGATAGCTATGGATGTCCAACATAGTCTTGTCTCTTAAACCAAAGCAGAAGATAAACCAAAGCAGAAGAAAAAGATGTTTTCAGTGGAATTTTTATTTGGAGGAGGATAGTAGAAAGTATTAAGGAAGTGAGTGAGAAATGAGAGATGGGAGGAGAGAGTATATTAGGAACAGAGATTAAGCAAGCTATGAACTTGCATTTATTTAGAATTTAAGTACCAGGTGTTGTACTAAGTGATGGGATACACAGAAGGAGCAAAAAAATTTCTTATCCCTTCAGAGCTTACATTCTAAAGGGGGAAACAACATGAACATAAGTAGACAAATAAGTGTATATACATACACAATCATAAGATAACCTTAGAGGAAAAAAATAGAAGCTGGAGATAGAAAAAGGTCATCTTAAAGGAAGTTAGAAAGAAAAGAAAGAAGTGCAGAAGAAGGACATTCCAGCAATGGGCAATAGAGAGTACTAAAGCATGGAAACAGGAGATAGAGCTAGAGAGAGAGACAGGCAGATAGGCCAGTAGGCCTGCAGGAAGACAGAGAGAGACTACTCCTTAACTTTAAAATGATCTCGACCATACTTCATCAATTAAGGTTTAGGGAGTAAAAACAATTTTTTTTTTAAATTTTGGATGGAAAATGGTTAATGAGTTTTTCACTGTTAGTCCCTACCGGCGAGAGAACAAAAGTATGAAACAAGATCTAGTAATTTGTTCTTAAAACTCAGAGAGCTTTTTTCCCCTTTCAGAACATATATGAATCATGCAACTTATGACAGAATGAAATAATTTAGTCTTAATTTGATTTTTAAGCTTTTTTCAAATGTTTTTTATTGATTATCATTCTTGTTTTGTGGTCAGTAAAGGTTTCCTGAATTGGTTCATAGAATTTAACTCCCTAGCATATGATCAATTAAAAAAAATATATCATGCACAGCTGAGAGACACAAATAGGCCTTTCTATTTCCACTCAATTATTGCCAAAGATACATCATATGTACCTTCTCTAAAATTCGATCCCAATCTTTAACTCCTTTTTTTATTTGTTTGTTTTTTATCTTTTTGTTAGATTTGTCTAGCTATGAAAAGACAAATTGAAGTGTCAGCTGAGTAGATGTGACACATGGAGATTGAGCTGGTTTCCTTTTAAGGGGGTACTGATGTTGCCCTTGGTATTTAGTTGGCTTAAGGGCCTGGGCACTGAGACTTGAATCATTGGTTTGATTTCCTTGTCCACTGAAATATATAAAAGGTCCAGCATGTGGGGAATTGGTACTTCATAGTTTTTAGGGAAATTCCTATTGCCGGCAAGAATCCCTTCCTGATGGTGTGGCCAATTGTGTTTATGAACATAGAGGTAGAGGAGATTGGCATTTTATTTGGATTTAATTAGGAATAACATCCTTTTAAATCTTATCATAAGTGAACCTCTTTTGTTGCATTTTATAATCCATAAATGCCTCATTGTGTTCTAACCCTGAAGCCTGAATCACTGGACTTAACTAAGCCTGGCCCAGAATAAAAGCTTTCATTGTTTTGCTGTCCATTTCTCCTTATATAATTAAACTTTCCTTTAAGTACTTAGATGCCATGCCACTTGTGGCATATACATGTATATGTACATATGTATCTGTACACATATATGTTTACATACACATATATATACATGTATTAGTGTTTATTATTTCATTATCTATGGTGCCTTTAGGCATTGATATTTTTTTTCTTTTATAACTTCAAAGAACATCAAGGTTGTTTGGTACTTCATTTGGGATCATCTGTATAAAGACAATGGAATGAGTTTCTGGCGATAGAATTTCAGACAACAGAGAAACAAGAGGGATTCCTTAGAGGAAAAGAAGGGCCTGGAAAGAGTCTGAGACCCATAACACTGGAGATTAAATGTAAGAGTAACTTGGGGTATTCGTGGAAGAAGGAATCTTCCAAAACAATCTTCATCTGGTTAGAAACTCCTATTACTTCTACAACTTCATTTAGAAAGAATCCTCATTTCCATCTCTGAGTACGAAAATACAAGGAGAATGGAGGCTGGTTTATTCAGAAATATGCCCAGGGAAGCTTCTCAGACTGCATGCATTATGAACATTTTAACCATGTCACACAGTAAGTGACAATACAGAAAATGTTCCTTTTTACAGTGCAGTGTACACTTTCACAATGGGAATGAACCAAACGAGTCAATCAATATTCCCCCAGTACACTGAGGAGGTTTTGCCAACCCAGTCATTACTCAAAGACCAATCTTTCACTCAAGCTACCATTTAGCCATGAGGTTCACATAAGGCAGTGATTTCTACCATGCATTAAACACAAATCTTATGTATATGTCAAAACCAGACAAGATACCTTGAAAGATATAATAACCCAGATAACTTTGTTCAATGACGCTCTGATTATTAATATTAACTGGAGCTTAAAACAGGGAGAGGTAGCTTGCCAAAGGAATTTACCCATAGTGAAGGGAGTTCAATTCAGATTCAAAGTTGAATGGGATTTCTTTATAGACAGTGAGAAGATTTCATACTTCAGAGATTCCTCTTTGGAATCCCTGGGAGCCTTACCTCTTGGGACCATTTCTTTTAATCTGCTCATTGTTTGTTTGCTGGTTGGATCTCCCATTAGATTGTAATACTGTAGTTCTTTGATTGTAATATTGTGAGATTGTAGTCTCCTGAGGGCAGGGACTGTATTTGCCTTTCTTTCTACCTTTCTACCTTTCTCAACTACTTAGCATAGAGCCTTGCACACAGTAAGCGTTTAATAACTACCTGTTTACTTGCCTCTTTTTTGGTATCTTTTCATTGCTGTAACTCAGAGGAGCTGTGTGTGGTATCTATGCACTACAGTGGGCAGAACAAAGAAATGCCTGGGAATTGAGGGCTACAGTCATTTGGGTTCCAGGAACTTGAAATTTAGAGAGATTTTCTATTTCTGGAAGTCTTCCTAGCAGACTGGCACACAAAGCCAATAGAAAGGACAAATCTCTAGAAGTCATTTTATCCATGCCCATCTGTTGCCTAAGGCAGAAATAGTACTGACAGGTAGAAGTTACTAAAAGAATGTTTCTGGCTCACTTCAAGAAATAACTTTCAGTCACCTGAGGCATTTAAGCAGAGGATGAATAACCACCTTCGGGAATTCCTGTTGGGGGTGAGAGGTGATCCTAGTAGGTCCCTTTTAATTCTAAGGGTCAGTCATATTATCAAGTATGGGCTATGGAATGTCCTCAGTGTTACTGCTATTACAGGGAAATCAACAGCCTGACACTGGAGGAGGAACTCTGTTGTTGTTATTTTTCAGTTGTGTCCAACTCTTTATGACCCCATTTGAGGTTTTCTTGGCAGAGATACTGGAGTGGTTTGCCATTTTCTTTTCCAACTCATTTTACAGATGAGGAAACTGAGGCAAACAGGATGAAGTGACTTGTCCAGGGTCACACAGCTAGTTATCTGAGGTCAGATTTGAACTCAGAAAGATGAGTCTTCCTGATTCCAGGCTCAGCACTTTATCCACTGTACCACTTAGCTCCCAAGGTAAAACTCTAGCGGACAAATAAACAAGAAGATAGTCATATTAACCCCTACTCCATACCCTCATCCTAATGAGTCTCTATCGTTTACAACTACTAGGGGTTGGATTTTTATATATGTATTCCCAATGATCACTGGGTCCAATATACCTAATTTGGGGGCGTGCCTAGGTAGCTTCTTTCCTCTACTATCCTTTTTACAGTAGTACAGATTTCACTCAGTGTACTTTCTTTTCCTCTGGCCAGGTATACAATAAATAGCTACAACACCTGCGCTGCCACTGTAGGGGTGCCAGGTGGGGAATCAAATAGCAGGGCTGGCTATGCAGGGCATCCTGTGGAATTTAACTGTCAAAGGCACCTTCTGTTCTTGTGATTCTGTTTTCCCTTTATTCCAGTCCTGGCAGACAGTCGCTCACCTCTGCTCTTGGAGGAGCAGGTATCTCTGACCCTCCTTGTGAAAGACTGTGATCAACGTGGGTAATTAAAGCCTTCGATGTGCTGTGTACCCACAGTGTTTTTGCTCATGCCTTTTAAGAACACTGTCAATAACTGTACCACAGGGATGAAAGAGTGAGTGGAGTTATTTTAAAATGCATGATGGGAGAGGGTAGCCCTAATTCCCACTAGAATTAAGAGATATTTGGAAAGGCTTCTGTAGCTGGTGGGAAAATAGAGCTCAACTTGCCTTACCAAGAGATGCTCAATGGGGGCTTCTCAGTGTTAGCTCTGCTTTTAACAACTAGTGCCCACACTGACTAGCTGAGTTGTTGCCCAACTTGGAGGATTCTATGGAACACTTCTTTAAAAGAAAAATTCTGGTCATGTTGGTAACTGTTTGCTGGTTTGTCATTTCCTTTTCCAGCTCATTTTATAGATAAGGAAACTGAGGCAAACAGTGTTAAGTGACTTGTCCAGGGTTACACAGCTAGTACATGTCTAAGACCAGATTTGAACTCAGGAAGTTTAGTCTTACTGACTTCAGGCCCAGCACTCTATCTGCTCTGCCACCTAGCTGACCTAGTCAAAATGACAGTAATATACAAAAAAAAAAAGCATCATTAATTTTGTTATATATTTCTTCTACTATTCTTTTATATTCCATGAGGAAACTAAGGGAAATGAGGCTGGTTCTCGCTGGTGAGGACCAAAATTTACATCCTCTGAGAAGCACATCAGTCATGAATCCATAGAAATGAAGGATGGATTAAAGATTTAGCCATATCTCTGCTCTCATTTGCCTCGATTGTACTTTATGCTCCTTTGTACTATGATGTGTGTGTGTGCGTGTGTGTGTGTGTGTGTGTCTGGTCTTCCAATGTAGATGGTAAGTTTCATGAAGGAAGGAATGAAGCTATATACTTGTCTTATATTCTCTCTCAAAACCTAGAAAAAGGTTGGTACAGACAAGGGTTTAATAAATATTTGCTCAGAGGGATTGAAATAAAGCTAGGTCTTGAGTAGCATGAATAAAGAAATCCCAGGAAGCAATGGCACTATTCAAATTTACACTTCATATGTCCACTTAATTGGAAGTAATTACCGTATATTATATAATTATAACTTCAAATGCTGTGAATTTGAATCTATGTCACCAGCATATGAGATTCATTAATTGCACTAATTGGGATCTAACTATTCATTAAGCACCCACTATTTGTTTAGGGCAAGATATAGTTCCTGCCCTCAAGGAACATTCAATCTTATAATAGAATTCAAGTTTGCTGACTTTTCTATTCCTCTGGCAGATAAGGAAACCATCAAAGCCCCAGATGAGGCATTTCTACAGAGACAGCAGCCAAAGTTTGCTTCTACCAAAAATTGAGTGGTCTATTGCATTTGTCTGATGGATAATCACAGATAAAGCCTTTCATCTTTATTCCCTTCGCACAGATAAGAGAAAAGCAGTCATTGAATTGAACTCTCACATTATTCTTATGTCTTTTCTGTACAATCCAAGAAAAAAGACTCAGTGAAAATGCTCTGAAAGCTAGTACTGTTTGGGGTTCCTAAGCAGGAGAAATAAAGTTTTCTATGTCTTTAAACACCTCTTACTTTATAAGTCATGGAATGAGGAGATGACAGAGCAGATAGATGGGGCTTTCGTGTGAGGAAAGAATGAGGTTCAGGGTAGAGTGAGAATATTGAAGGGACAATTAGAAAGAATAATGCAGGATAAAACAAGAAGTGACAGAACAAAGATGAAGGGGAGGAATTATCCAAGCAGTATAGCATGATATCCCTAATGAATACAAGTGATCAGTGCCCAAGCTCTATTTCCCTTTCACAGGACCTGTGGAGTAATCAAGGTTCTCTACCATTTCAAGGAGGCAGCATTTTTTTTTTCTTTTGGAACAGAAGACGTAGAAATGTCCCACAGTCAATCATGAAGCATCTGTGATTTCTTCAGCGTGAGGGGGCTCCTACGTGGTAAGTTTCTTCACTGATGTAGATTGCAACCCTTTGTAACTCTCACTGAGTTGCTTCAGAAACAGGTTAAGTGATTTACAATGGACCACAAGTTATTAATTATCAGGGTAGAATTTGAATCCAGGTCTTTCCTACACCAAGCCCAGAGCCTTTTCCATAGTGAAATTGTGGAAGTAAACTCCCAACAAATGGAGTAGAAAGTGTATTTTTTCCATTTTTATTAGTGTTTTAACCTTTTAAAAAATAAAGCGCATTTTTTTTCAGAGCATATTCCTCCCAAAGACACTGTCAGTGTAGGTATTACTGTCATCATTTGACAGGTGAAAAACTGAGATTCAGAAAGGTAAGTGACTTGTTGCGGGTCACAGTAAGCTTGGGGGCACAGGATTTAAATTCAAATCTTATGACCCAGAATACAAAGCTCTTTTCTGTAACCATTTTCTGTAACCATTCTGTAACCTTATCTTCATAAAGGGTGTGAAATGTTGGTGTATGCCTCGTTTCTGCCAAACTCTTTTCCAGTTTTCCCAGCAGTTTTTGTCAAATTGTGAGTTCTTATCCCAGAAGCTGGAGTCTTTGGGTCTCTCTGTTAATTATTTCTTATTTATCTATGTATATAGTTTGATTTTATATGTTTGCTTATTGTCTTCCCCATTACCTTGTGAGCTCCTTGAGGGTAGGAACTATCTTGCTGTTCTTTGCCTCTCCAGCAGTTAGCACACTGCTTAACACATAGCAGGAGCTTAATAAATCCTTATTGACTGCCTACATATTGATACTTGATTTCTTCCTCTGTACATTCATCTTGGACCCTTTTGCAGACTTACTGAACTCCAAATATGTATTTCAAACTGCTTTGAATTTTTCAGGGCTGATTATCAATTTACTTTTGGGTGATTACTTCTTTCTACCTCTTTCTGAACAAGCAAGCTTATATTTAGATGTCCTTTGGAGGTAAGCCCCAACAAAGAAGCTACTTGAAATACCTGAAGTTATGCAGAGGGAAATTTATCTTTGTTTAGGAGCGGTACCTTGGAGATAAGATAAAGTGAATTTTTCAGCTATTAAAAATCATTGTTTTAGAAAGAGAACATTTCTCTGAGTTTTCATCAGTATGAGTATCTTCTCTTAGAGAGAAATTAATCTTATGACCTAGTGTAAGTTGAAGTATTATGTGTAAAAAACACTTAGCACAATACCTGGTACATAGTAGGAACTTAATAAATATGTATTCCTTTCCATCTCTCTCCCTTACCCATAAATAAATCTTAGGTGGGATTTGAACATAGGTTGACCTCATATGTGATACTCTACTACCCAACTGCTGCTCCTTATTGAAAGGGAATAAGACCTCCAACCCCTACCAAAAAAAAGGGGGAAGGGTGGGACATAGAACATTTTTTTAAGCAATATCATCTTTTGTTTGTTTGTTTGTTTCAGTGAACTTCTTGTCCTGGCACTCAAGGTCACCTATAAGCTAGCTTCTACCCGATATATAACCTTCTATCCCATCACTCCCCGAAGTTAACCTATTCCTCTTGACGAGAAGGACTTATTCACCAACCTCTACATGAATCTCTCATATTTTTGACTCTGCTTTTACTCATGCCTTCCTTCCACCATAAAATGTCCCTCCCCCTTATCTACTCCTATCTAATTCATACTCTCTGTGATTATATGGGGTGAATGCCACTCTTTCTTCTGAGAACTTACATTGAGATTTGGCTCATTAATGCTTTTTTTTTTTTTCCTGTTTCTTTAGTATATCCATATTTCTTATTTCTTAGGTCCACTGCTCCCCAGTTTAGGCTGTGGGAGAAGATGGTATATGCTTTCCTTTTCTTTCTTGCCATGCTTTCTGAGGACAACACATGACCTGTTAGCTTTTTAGACAGGGTTTGCTACTACACACAGGTATATTAAGGTGGCTACAGTAACAGAATTCAGATAAATAATTATTAAGGACTTAGTCTCTGCTTCTCTGCTTCTAAGTGCTAGAGAGGCCAAGACAAAAATAAAACAATCCCTGCCCTCAAGGAGCTTTCATTTTATTTGCTGAAGAATGTAATAGGTAAACAGAAAAGTAAAAAACAAGGTTATTTGAGTTAGACCATAGCCAGAAGAATAATAGATGGTTTACAAGCATAAAGCAGTCTTAAAATGAATCATGTCCTATTCATCAACTAAAATGAACTTATTCTTATGCCTGACCTTCCTGTTCTTACCTTTCTTCCTCTTGGCAGATGTAAGGGCCCTGGGTCTTAATCCTTGAGGACAGATTGATCCAGGCACTTTAGCTGTTGGAGCTAGTCTGCCCAGGCTAGCTTCATTTCAGAATTCTTGAATCTGCTACCTTCAAAAGTATCAGGTATGTATGTGGGAACCCAGTGCCTGGGGTTGATACTGAAATCATAGCAATCATTTAAAGGAGTCTCAAAGATCTGCTAGTTCAACTATCCAAAAACATGAGTCATATCCTAACAAATAGCCATCTAGCTTCAATTTTCAGACTCTGAAGAAAGGTCTCCCTCTTCATTCCACTTTTGGACAGGTCTAATTTGTTAGGGAGGCTTTCCTTATTTTGAGCCAAAATATGTCCCTTGTGACCCTAAATGCTCTTAGTTTTAACCTCTTGGGTCAAACAAAGCAAGTGTAGTAACTCTTTTACATGCCAACTCTCCAAATATTTGAAGAAAACTCTTATCTTCTATTGTCCTCTCTCTCCTCTGGCTAAATATCCCCAGGTCTAGCCACTTCACATTAATAATGACCTTCATCTGGAGACCCTCTAGTGTGTCCATATCCTATTTAGACTGTGGCACCCAGAAGTAGATTCAATACTTCGGGTATTATCTAACCAGGGAAGAGCATGGCCAGACTGTGGTTTCCTCCATTCTAGACACTATGTTTCTAAGGCTAAGTTCAAATTAGTTTTTGTAGCTGATGATTCATTCTGAATTTTCAGTCCACTAAAATCATTAGGTCTTCTTTTCATGAACTAATTTCTAGGCATGTTTCTCCTAATCTGTACTTATGCTCCCAAATTTTTTAAATTAAGAAATTTACATTTGGAGTCACTGAATTTCATCTTTGGTTCTTTTAACTTACAAGACTGTCTATACAATTTTGAATCTCAGTTTGTCATTCAATATATTAATTTTCCCTCCCAGTTTCAACTTATTTACAAAGAAAAAAATTATATCAGTTCTTTTAACAAAGTTATTAATAATTTTTTTTTTAGTAGAATAGGGCTAAGAATACTTCTCAAACTGGATATCTTGTAGACATCTTAAACTCAACATACACAAAACTGAACTGGACTATTAAAAGAAAGCCCTGGTGGGTCTGCATGTCTTACATCTCTCCCTGCTCCAATCTACCTTCCATTCACCCACCAAAGTGACTTTCTAAAGTATATCACCCCCCTTCACCTCAACTCAATAGACTCCAGGGGCTCCCTATTACTTCAGGATCAAATAAAAAAAATGCTCTGTTTTGCATACAGATCCAGTCCTCCATCTTACTCCTTGCCATGCATTGGCCTCCTTTTTCATGAACAAGACACTCCATCTCTCAGCTCTGGGCAACTTCTCTGGCTTTTCCCATGCCTTGAATGTCTTCCCTCCTCATCTCTGCCTACTGGTGTCCCTGGCTTCCTTCAAGCCCTAACTAAAATCCCATCTAATATAGAAAGGCTTTCAAAATCTCTATTTCTAGTTCACTAATTCTAGTGCTTTTTCTCTCTTTTTACTTCTTATTTACCCTGTATATAGCTTGTCTGTACATAATTGTTTGCTTTTTGTCTCCTCCATTAGATTATAAATTTCTTTGAGGACCTGATTGTCTTCTGCCTCTTTTTTTGTGCCTGGAACAAAGGAAGCACTTAAGAAATGTTTATTGACTGACTGCCTGAGATTAGAGCCAAGCAGCTCTCCACTGGAGATCTTTTTCCTGGTTGAAGTTAATTAACACAAATTCTTTGGATCCAATCAATAATTTAAGAGCCTACCACAACGATACCATGAAAATTGTACATCAAATGACTTGCTGAAATCATTTGTGTGTTTTGTCCCCTCTTTTCCTTCATTCCCACCAATTATTTTTTTTCTTTCGATGCATGTATCTCCATCACCCTGATTCCCCATTTGTGAACCAAAGAAGACTTTCCCCATCTTCATAGGAGCTGCCTTCCCTACCTCATTTCCAGATTGAGAAATATTCTTCCCTCTTTGCCCAGGAAATGATTGTTTCCTTGGGTCTCAGACCTGTGCTTGCTTTAATCTCACTGTGCTCTGGAGCATTTGCTCACCTGCTCTCCCTCTCATCTCCATTGTCTGATTCCTGGAAGTTTTCCTTTTCCTTTTGACATCCTCTTTATTCTTGGTTGTTCTATTCATGCAAAAGCCATCAAATTATCATGGGTGACAACCATTGTTGGTTATAGGGACTCTTCTAGACCTATCCTCTGTGGCTCTGACCACAGTGTCTAGGCATCAAGGGTTATTTCCCAAAATAGGTTTTCCTCAGGTTGTTTTCACTGGGAGCTTACCTATCCATTTAGCAATCTCCTCTAGCTTGAATTCTATATATCTTTACTGACCTTAGGTTATCTTCCATTGGCTGTCCTGAGAGGATGGAACTTCCTTAGGGCCAGTGAATCCTAACTACAGGCACCAATTCACCTATTGACTAAACACTTTACTGCTTCTGACATGACACACATCATTTAAGTCCTGTCCTTTTCCTTAAGGGAATTTCTCAATATTTAACAATAAAAATAGTAACTAGCATTTATATAGCACCTATGTGCCAGGCACTGTGCTAAGTACTTTACAAATATCATCTCATTTGATCCTCACAACTAACCAATGACATAGGTGCTATTATTATCCCAATTTTACAGATGAGGATATTGAGGCAGACAGAAGTCAAGTGACTTGTCCAAAGTCATATAAAGTATCTGGGGGCAGTTTTGAACTTAGATCTTCCTGACTCCCAGACTAGCATGCTATCCACCATACTGCTTAGGTACCCTTTTCAATGAAGACTTCCTTGATTGATTGTGACTATAAGGTACTCGAGGTCAAAGGGCGGCTAAGTGGCACAGTAGAAAGAGCAATGGCCATGGAGTCAAGAAGACTTATCTTCCTGAGTGAAAATCCAACCTCAAACACTTAATTGCAAGTCACTTAACCCTGTTTGCCTGAGTTTCCTGGACTACTCCTATATCTTTACCAAGAAAACCCAAAATGGAGTCATGAAGAATAGGACATGACTGAAAACAAGTGAACAACAACAACAACTCGAGGTCAAGTACCACTTCCCATCTTTGTGCCTGAAACATGAAATTTTACTCCAGTGGGCTTATTTACTTTTAGAACCATATACATATTCACAGAATGAAGTTCCCCCCAAAAAGCTTTTGGCATCTACACTTTCCAGTGCATCCAGTGTATCATGAAATAGGTGAGAAGGGCATTTTTAAGACATTTTTGAAGGAGACAGGAAGGAGCCAGCTGCTGACATGCAGTAGTCAGAAGAGAAATGACTTTTCCTCATTACAGTTGAGAAGACAAAACTATCCCAAGTCTGTCTGAATAGGAGAAAAATCTATAGTCTTCAAAGATGACAGAAAAGGTTCCTGGCAGAAGTGAGAAAAACATGGAAGACATTAAAGGAATCATGCAAACGTCTTCTTTTTGAGCAGCAGGCCAGGCATCTCCTAAAAGCTCTTTTGAAAGAAAAAGGACATGGGGGAGTAGAGGATTGAAAGTATGAATGTACGAATTGCAAGACAAATGTCAAATGTCAAAGAGGCTTTCCCCAATGAGCATTTAGTTGAATCAGCAAACACAAGGCAGCATCTGCTTCTACACCTGTGGGAATGGCACTTTTGTTGCTATGGACAATAGACTAGAGAAATAAATCCTACATGGGGTGAAATAAAATCTGTATGTGATAATATAGATTCTTCAGTGGTTCCATTATCTCATGTGGTAAGTAAAACACAGGTGATTTCCTAAACTCAGGGCTAAAAAGACTCAGCTATAGTTCTAGCTCTACCTGTGGAAGACAATATATGACACTGGATAAATCATTTGACCTCCATGAGTCCTCGTTTCCTTACTTGTAAATTGTAGATAATAATGTCCCTTTTGTGTAATTCACAAAAATGTTATATGTATACACAGACACAGACACACATACAACAAAACCAAAATAAAACAAAACTGAGATGATGCAAGATTTTTTTTTTTAAAGATGACTACAACTTCTAGGTAAACTTCCTATTTTTGGAGCGATTACTTCATTTATTGATTTATTTTTCTTTCTTTTATTTAGTTATATAATTCTTTCCCTATTTTTTCCTTTAATTTTCTATTCTCACTTAAGCAGTTACTTCAAAATCTCCCTCCTTTTCTATTCTCCAACCCAGGGGTGGGGAACCTGTGGCCTCGAGGCCACATGTGGCTCTCTAGGTCCTCAAGTGTGGCCCTTTGGCTAAATCCAAACTTCACAGAACAAATCTTCTTAATAAAAGGATTTCTTCTATAAAACTTGGACTCAGTCAAAAGGATGCACCCAAGGACATAGATGGACCTAGATGTGGCCTAGAGGTCACAGGTTCTCCACCTCTACTCCAATCTCTTTAGCTAGTTTTATTTATTTTCTTTTTCTGTAATTTTTTTTCAAAGGAAGATTTATTTACCTTTTTCCTCTTCATTGATTCACTTCCATTTTTGTTGATTCTAAATATTTGTTCTTTGGTTCATGTTCCAACTATTTGTGCATTCCTTCTTTAATCTCTTTTTATTCCTCATGGCATTAAAGGATCCGCAGCATTATAACTCCTGGGGGATAACCTCCTCTTGCCATATAACCCAGAAGATTTCAGCTTTTGTATGAGCAGTGGACCCCCTACATTATAAATCTCAGCCGGAATAGAATCAGCTCCAGGTTATTTCCCAGTCAAAAGGAGTCTAACGGCATTCAAAACCTCTTCTTCAGTTGGAACTTTAGAGGGATTAACATCAACCTAAGGTATGCAGTCAACGGTTTCAGCATTGATTGATGGTGGTGTATTAGCTCATCTCTCCAGGATTGTGTCCTTATCACTAATCAATATGGTTCCATCAGTGCTGTGTATTCAAGATGTACCTTTGGTCTTTGGCCCAAAAATTGCCTTCAGGGCATCATAAAAATGCTTTGGATTGTTACTATTAGCATGAAATTGAATTTCATCTGCCTTCTTACTGAGCCAAGAATCCTGCATCTCTCCAAGTTTTTCTTGCACTTTACTTTTCTGAAGTTCAATGCTACCTTCTTAGAGACAGAGAAACTATCCTTCTGGTAAACATTGTGAAGGGTTTTTTTTAATTATATTTTTAGTAACTTCTGAATTTCCCTATCATTTTCATCAAACTAGCCTTGATGTTTGAGAATGTTCTGGCCCAGATGAGTAAATGTGGTGCTGTACCCAAATCTCTGAAAGCTGCCCACTCCTTTTTTGCTCCACTGTTGCCAAGTGTGTGTTGGCTCACCTTTCCCTTCAAGTCAGTAACAAACTGTTCATAGGAAGAGAAGCACTCTAATCTGTTGACATTAAGTCTTCTGGTAGTTGTCTGGTCTTGGGGCCCCTGCTTCTGTTGAATACGAATGTTTAGGTAGGAGAGCACAAGTCTATGATCAGTCTGGCACTCTGCGCCACACATAACTTTCATCGCTCTCACATCCTGTCTGTCTCTCCTCGTTACCATGACACAGTCATGTTTGCTACATAGGTGCATCCACAAAGTTTTGTTGTGTTTAGGTAAAATGAAAACTATTGGTGATAAGAAGGCCATGAGTTGTGTAAGTCTTCAGTAGTAAGTGACTGTTGCTGTTGTTATTTCTAACCCCATTCCTCCTGGAGACTTCCTGCCACTTCTGATAGTCCGTGCCTACTCTTGGGCTAAAGTCAATCAGAATTACAAAAGTGTCCTCCTTCAGCACATGGATGATGAGGGTCTTCAGGTCTTCATAAAATTTCTCTTTGACCTCATCGGGGTTAGTCATGGTAGGATGATACACACCAATGATGGCGGCATGACACTTTCCTGAAAGTGACAATTGCATTATCATAAGCCTGCTGTTCACTCCTTTTGGGAGGCATATAACCTTCTTGACTAGATCACTTTTGATTGTGAACCTATGACAGCTTCACGGTGCTCCTCATCACTGTGGCTGCTCCAAAAAACATGTACCCGGCTTTAGTTTTGGTAAGCTAGCCTTCATTTATCAGTCTTGTTTCACTTAGGGCTACTATTTGGATGTAGTACCTGATGATTTCTCTCACAAAAGCCATTTGTATTTCAGGTCTACTGGATTTCATGTTGTCCATAAGCACAGACATGCCATGTACCAATGGTGAGTGGAATTATCTTCACGAAAGTTTTTGTATGGGGTGTGTGTGTGTGTGTGTGTGTGTGTGTGTGTGTATGTGTGTGTGTGTGTGTGTATATGTGTGTGTGTGTGTGTGTGTGTGTGTGTGTGTGTGTGTGTGTGTGTGTGTGTAACTCTGGGTAGGATCTCCACTTTCAAAGGTAATCAGGTCAGAGTTAAGTTAGGTTAAGCAGACAAGCTTTAGGTCACTTTTTCTAGCCCCTTTCTCACACCAGAAGGTGAGCAGTACAGTCCATATAAAAGGCTCCTCAGACACCCAGGCAGCTGCTGAATCCCACTGCTGCTTCAGTCCAGTGAGAAGATGATCCTATGGCCTAGGCACCTGTGTCAGGGCTGTACTACAGTTCTCAGTGTATCTGCACCAATTGCTTCATCTCTTGCTGATTTCCTCCAGACTTTGAGGTAGGCAAAAAGGGTAAAATTGTATGGGTGATGTTTTTTGACTCATGCGTAAATTAGATTTAAGTGAGGCAGAGTTGTGTGAAGTCACTGACCTCACTTTCTCTTCCAGAATCATTGAAGTCCAGTGGCAAAACAAATGTTGAGGCTCCTGATGATGGCTCAGAATACAGTGGATGACCTTGGCATCTCTGATGTCTTAAGTGCTCCATAGCACCTTTTGCCATAACCTTCATGGCTGTTGGAACAAAATATTCTCATCTGCCCATTATACCAGAGGGAGTCTTCACATGCTTGGGGTAGATGCCCTCCTAACTCACCAATGGGTTTGGGGCCCTCAGCTACCCTCAACCAGATTTAGCCTGTCTGCCAAAATGGTTTACTAGGGTGTGGCCACTGTGCATACTCTAGCTTCTTAGAGGTATACATGAGAGTTGGATGAATCAGGTGGACCCCAAAGGTGGAAAGAAGCCCTAAAAATGGCTCAGTAGGCCTCACACCAGTCTTCCCTAAACACCCTATACCCCATGAGAGATAACTGATAATGACAGAATGAAGTGTGCCACCCACCTCTTGGCAAAGTAAAGAGATACCTTCAACAGCAATCACAAGTTCATGAAACTTAAGTGAAAACTAGGTTTATTACAAGAGGAATGAACATGCAAAAGTTTGCAATCCATACAGAAGTTTGTATTTTTATAACAGTAGGACAGAGGATGGAGGAGAAATCAGGAATCTCTTCTTAAAGGGGTGTGGCATGGGAGGGAAAAGGTATAGTAAAGGTGGGAAAAGGACAAAACCTCTCCCAAAGGGGAGGAGCAAAGCAATGGCAAAAACTGCATTCCTTTACCTTGGAAACTGCTAGATTATGAAGATAGGATGGTCTGTTTATATACATGGGCTCCAGCTGCATAAGCCTACTACTGTCTGTTTGGCACCTGTGTTCACTCCCAAGGACACACAAGGAGTCCAGCTTGGGATGCAAACAACACATAATGTCAGCTCAGTGGGATTGTGTGTGTGTCAGGGGGTGTTCCTGACACATTCAGGGCTTTCTGCATACCCTTGGGCCAGTGTTTTTGGAAAACATGTCAACTCAAAAAGACAAGTTCAAGGGTAGAATGAGACTTACATGTTCAGACATGTCCAACTGGTTAACATGTTTATTTGACTATGCCCATTTTTGCAAGGGAGGATTTCTATGGGAGATGAGCAATGAGTGGGCAATGATAGAGTTGCAAAAAAAATGCACCAATAAAGCATTACAATGATAACAAGATGAGACAGCTAGGTGGAGCAGTATATAGAGCACTGGCCCTGAAGTCATGACGACCTGAGTTCAAATCTGGCCTCAGACTAAACACTTGACACTTATTGGTTGTGTGACCCTGGGTAAGTCACTTAACCCCAATTGCCTAAAAAACAAATAAACAAATAAATAAAGATAACAAGGAAGCAAAAAAGTTCAGAATCAGACTCAAGGCAATTTTTAAGTAGTATATTAAATTTTTGCACTTAAAAATAAAGTGCAAGGGAAGTTTACATTTTCACGTCCAATCCTATTTTTGTTTTTCTTTCTATGCTGAAATGTTCAGGTGTATTAATTATTAAGTTTATAACAAAAATACATGTGATAATATATTATGACAAATATTTATTATATAATGTATTATACTATATTATAATGATATAACAAATATTAATAATATAACTATTTTAATATATAAATCAGTACCTTATGAAGCAGGCAAGAAAATCAATGCAATTTTAAGCTTTGTTAAGGGAAATCCGGGACTATGGAGGTTTAAGTTTTGTACGATTTCTTGCTTATACTACATTGGGAATGTGATATTTTAGTTCAGGACATCACATTTTAGGAAGGACATGAATGATCTGGAGGGCATCCAGGCAACATGAATCAGAATGATGAAGGGACTGTATCATATGAAGCTTAATTGAAGGAACTGGGGATATTTGGCAGCCCAGGGAAGAGAAAATGTTTAGGGTTCACATGACAGTTTTCTTCAAGAACTTGAAAGGCAGATTTCTAAAAAACACTAGATTTGATTTCTTTGGCTTCATGAGGGAAGACATAGAAATAATGGTTAGAAATGAATAAACAAACAACAAACAAACAAAAAAATAAAAACAAAACCCCCCAAAACCCAGCGAAGTTAAACTGAGGGAAAACTTCCTAACTATTGGGACTCTCCAAAAGTGGAATGGATTTCTTTAGGAATTAGGGAATTTCCCTTTGTTTGAGGTATTTAATCAAAGATGGGATAACACTTGCTGACTGGGTATGATATAGAAGAGATTCACGGTGGGAGGACGAAAAAGTTAGACTTAATGACCACTGAGTTCTCTTCCAATTCCAGAATTCTGTGATTCTTCCCTTATAACTTTCCATATTATGATCTTTTGAGCCCTGCCCCTTTTGTAGGGAGGGACTGCATTTTATTCTGGACTTCTCATTGAGGAATTAGAGGCTCTGACACTTGGCAAAAGGATTTCAGTCGTCAGTCAACAGGTTGGCCAAGGAAGGATGGGGTGGTGAGTAAAGAATGTTTTTCTTTAAAGCACTCTTTAAATCAAATAAACTTCTGTGTTTAGCCACAGGACCTAGTCTGGCTCCAGTTACATAAATAGCCTAGGGTTTCCTATCACAAGCAACAAGTCACCTTCAGTGCTCATAACTCACGCCAGGCTGTTTAGATGGCTATTACAAATCAATCAGAACTGTTTAGTTTAATCTATCTATCTATCTATCTATCTATCTATCTAGCTAGCTAGCTAGCTATCTGTGTGTGTATAGAGTTGCAACCTATATATATATATATATATATATATATATATATATATATGTATATATAACTTTCTCTCTATGCAACCTATATATATATACACACACACAGTATATACATACATACATACACACACACACATGTAGTGTATTTGTTTTTGCATATATATTTGGAGTACCATAACTAGGGCATAATGATGGAGTCTTTGACTCAGGGAGGGTCCTGGCATTAAAAGATGCTGCCAGTGCTTGGAATTCTTTGTCATCACAGAAGAAATTGATCTGGGGCAGGTAGGTGGCAGAGTGGATAGAGTACTGGCCCTGAAGTCAGGATGACCTGAATTAAAATCCGGCCTCAGACACATAATATTCACTAGCTGTGTGACCCTGAGCAAGTTACTTAACCCCAATTGCCTCACAAAAAATAAACAAACATAAACAAATAAATATAATAAATAATTAAAATTAAAAAAAAAAAAGAAACTGATCTTTCCCCATTGCATAAACCCTCTACCATGTCCCAAGGATTAATTAAAATGTTGTTCATTTATGTCTGACTCTTTGTGACCCCTTATGGAGTTTTCTTGACAAAGATTCTAGAGTGATTTGCCATTTCTTTCTTCAGTAGATTAAGGTAAACAGAGGTTAAGTGACTTGCCCAAGGTCACACAGTCTAATATACCTGTGACGCTGGATTTGAACTCAGGTCTTCCTGACTCCTGGCCCGCTGCTGTATACAAAGAACATCTAGTTGCTCCCCATTAATTAAACTAGGAAGCTCCTAGTCTCTCCACTTGCCTGCTACAGCCCAAGGACACACCCAGCAGCAGCCTGGTATTCTAACATCCAGCTGCTCCATCACCTCTGCTCAGCTAAATTTCCCCAGGAAAGGGCAAAATTGTATTTCTGGCTCTTACTGCCTGTGTGCATATCTACTGAACAGCTTCCCTTCTGTCTGCATTTATCGATCCAGTAAGCACTCCCTCTCACAGTCACTCAAAGTTATTTGAAAATGAAAATAAGAGAAAACAAACATGTTGATGCACTTTTAGGAAAACATTTCAGAAAGCCCTAGCAGAAACAGATGGAATTTGGATCTTCCATAAACACATAGGGAGAGCTCTTCCTTTCCTCTTGCTCTTCCAGTGTCTCCTGATAAACCAGGCCTCTGAGGAATGACAGTAAGATAACCCTACAGATTCAATAAGATTGCCATCTGCAAAATACAGCAGGTTTCCTCTCCGCACAGTCTTTGGATGAGCTCATGCCTGTTGTCTTGCTTACTCTCCACAGCACTTCATAATTTCTAACTCTTGACTTTGGGTGGTGCTCACCTCTGAAGCTCTGCTACATGCTATTTGCACACTATCCCTGTTCCAGACAATTAAATTCAATGCCTGTCTTTCTGCCATTAGATCTCCATGATTTTAAGTCTTGAAGGCTTTGTTGTGTCTTTGATCCACTACCATTGACCTTCTTATTCAAGATTCTTTTTTTTGAATACTTATAACATTTTATCTCCCTCCAATTACATGTAAAACAATTTTTCACATTCATTTTTTAAAAAATTTTGAGCTCCAACTTCTCTCTCTCTCTCTCTCTCTCTCTCCTCTTCCCCTCTTTGAGAAGACAAGCAATTTAATATAGATTATAGATATATTTATGTAATTTAATATAGGTTATATGCAGTCTTGCAAAACGTATTTCCATGTTAGTCATGTTGTGAAAGAAAACACAGACCCCCCCCCAAAAAAAGAAAGAAAACCCAAGAAAAATAAAGAAAAAGTATTCTTCCATCTACATTCAGACTCCATCGGTTCTTTTTCTGGAGATGGACAGCCTTTTTAGCATAAGTCTTTTGGAATTGTCTTGGATCACTGTTTTGCTTGTTCAAGATTATTTTATCAAAATTCAAATCCCTCTGGGAAGGTTATTAACAATTTAAATATCAGCTAAGACCTTAACCAGGTTGTTTGGCAGTCAAATATGAGGCAATGGGTAGCCACTCAGAGGGGCTCACAGGAAGAAAGAAAGAACCATGAGGTGGGGGAGGGCAGGGAAGGTAGGAAGGTACCATGAAGAAACTTCAATACCTTGAGAAAAAAAAGAAAAAAAAAGGAATGAAGAAAGTTAATAAGAAATTGTGAAGGGAAACAAAAAAGAAGGAAGGAAGGAAGGAAAGAAAGAAGGAAGGAAGGAAGGAAGGAAGGAAGGAAGGAAGGAAGGAAGGAAGGAAGGAAGGAAGGAAGGAAGGAAGGAAGGAAGGAAGGAAGGAAGGAAGCTCATCTCAGTGGCCCTGAGTGGGATGTCTGAGGCAGAAGGATGAGAAATATACCTGGCTGTAGTGACATAATTCCATTTAGAGTATTTGAACCATGAAAATCAAAGCCTTACAATGCTGAAAGGTCTCTTACACTGGCAAGGATACTGTGACAAATATATGATAAAATTAATAAATCTTCTTTAATTCATCTTCTCTGTTGATCTGGACTTTCACATTTGGAATGCACTTACAACCATTAAATATGTTGTAATGTATTTTGTGATCTGGTCCTCCTCTTGGTTTTACTAAATACCAACACAGAATAGGAGAGATTTTAATCTGTTGGTCAAGTGTCACCTTTCCCTCTCCTCTATTGCCATCAGTAGAAATCCAAACAATTTTAAAGAAATCATACCTAAAAGAAATTGTACCAATAAACCAGATGGGCTTTCAAATGACATGGGAAAGGAACAGTCTTTCATATTGACCTTGCTGCAGGGATAAGCTGAGTGAAGGATTTCACACACAATGAGACTTGCTATTGTTGCCGACTCCAATGGGGACATCAAAAATCCCAACCTGGCCACCTTGTGCATATCTAGTTAACTTCACCTGGATTTGTAAAGGGCATCTGTACCTGCAAAGGCTCCCAAACACTTCCATAGTGGCAGAGTTTATTTTCAAATCTAACTCAGCCTCCAAAGCTAGGAAATGCAGAAAGATGGGTTGTGTTAAAAGAATACAAATCCCTAGTAATTGCTCAAAAAAGCTGGGATGTATTTGCATGGGCCATATGTGTGTGTATAGCAATGGGTTCAGAGATCATGGTTGTAGGCAGATCATGACAATAATTGAATGGCGCTCAGAAAGTCAAATTTCAGCTTACATGTACAGGTAACTCATGGCGGACCTTACTTCCCTGTTGGACAGTTATATAGAATCTTTTGTTCATGGATGTGATGCGGTTTGGGGTTGCTGGGAACCCCAAAATGTCAGGGTATAGGGCAGCCTCCATCTGGAATGAATTCACTTACTCAAACCTCCTCCCAAGTCAAATGACAAGGTTTAGTGTAAGGCCAATAGAAGTGAGCAGGGTTCCTAGTGAACCTACAACTTCATGAAGGTGAGACTGATGCTTATATATATAAAAAGGACAGTGTAAGGATCTAAATGAGATTAAGGAATGGTAGGTATACGCAAGTAGTC
Organism: Phascolarctos cinereus; assembly: GCF_003287225.1. Lineage (NCBI taxonomy): Eukaryota > Metazoa > Chordata > Mammalia > Diprotodontia > Phascolarctidae > Phascolarctos > Phascolarctos cinereus. Next base: position 104,116,162 of record NW_027555736.1, on the reverse strand, counting down.
TGGAGTGGGCCAAGAGTGACAGTGAAAGGAATGTCAACTAAGCTAATTAGGTAATCTAGGTGGGCTGGCATGGGCCAAGTGCTTTGGGCATGGTGGCAATGATTTAAGCTGCTGAAAAGTATGGGAAAATTCAAGGACTAGGTTGCTTTCAAACACATGATCTTTTCCTTTTAGGGGTCCAGGTCCCATCACCCCATCAGATGGATGTGATTTATATAGTAAACATGATAATATTTGTCAGATTAATTTATATATATAATACAACACCCATTGAAATATCAATCAATCAGTAAACATGTATTAAGCTCCTATTAACTTCTGGGCTCTATGCTAAGAGGTAGAGAAACAAAAAAACAAACAAACAAACAAACTGAAGAGGGTGAAATGACTTGGTCACACAACTAGTAAGTGTCTGAGGCCAGATGAGTGGTCTTGACTCTAGACATGGCACTCTATCCACTGTGTCACCTAGGTGCTCCTATGCAGGTAACATAGCAGCTGTAGTGGTCCCTCACTAGACTCCTGATGAGGATGGGATCTAGACCCCCAAAATGAAAAGCCCTTGACTTTCCCACAGGCCAAATCTCTGGTGTTCACCTGAGGCTATAATCTCATCAACTGGCCTTTCTTTGTGGCTACACCCAATCTCCCAATTCTCTGTTACCCTTAACCTAGCCTAGCCCTCTATTGTTTTACCTCCCTATGTCCCCTGGTCACTTCCCACTCTTAATCCTAGCTAGGCTCCATTCTCCCTTGGTCTCTTGGTCCAGGTCTCTGGCATTCTACTACCTCACAGTCCCTGCAAACTACTTGGCCACTCCTAGATCCCTCCCACAGTCTTTCTGTATATAAAGTCCAACTTGTCTCCATTAAGGTGCTCTGATTCTTATAATCTAGCCACTGCTCAGATTTTCACAATCTAGCCAATAGCTCACAGGTGCTCAGTTTCCTTAAGAGTCTGGCCAATATGGCAGATCTTTAATTAACCTTGTCTTTGGCTGAAAGAAGGCTTGGGTCGAATTTTTTCAGACAGGACCCACATGTTGTGGTTTTGGGGTTCCAGCACCCCTAAACCTCTAGACCTCATCACTCTGTACCTGTTATCCTGTACTGGTAAAACTATTCTCTTGGACAACTACTAGTGGACAGGACTGGACAGGCCACTGAATAGTGAATGGATAAAGCTACCATTCCAAAGGAGCAGAAAGAAGGGGACTGAATGTTTCCTTGCTTACTTTGGATGGAATGGCATTCCAAGGCTTATTTTAGGATCAACAGAAACACCTTCCCTTTTAATCTCTAAGTCTCTGCTCAGGGATTGTTAATTCGCTCCAGGCGGGAGAAAGCAGAAGACATTGTCTCTCCATTCTGACACATTATTCTTGCTCAAAAGCTCCAGAATTTTTTTTTTCTGTAAACAACTCTTTGTTTCCCTAAAGCATTTGATATTTCTTAATTTACATTCCTTTGTTGCTGTTATCTAGATCAGTGGTTTGGGGCCATGCACTATTTGTGTGACTATAGTTTGTGACAAGAGGTGTCAAACATGTGGCCCCTGAACACGTGTCTCACAATACTCAGGAGTGTAGTCTGAACCAGATTAAAATGTAATTGAGAAATATTCAACAAAATAAATAAAAATAAAATAAAGCATAATGTTAATATGTTTTTTTCTAAGTCAATATATGCCTTAGGGATCATTATTTTCCACTAAGTGGCCCATTTCTATTTGAGTCTGATACCACTGCCCTTTGCCCTAGAGACACTTCATCAGGCTGGCCTCTTCATCCACAATTAGGGTAATCAAGCTTTCCACTCTTTTTAGAGTGGCAAATGCCAGTTGTGCTGTGGAAAGTTTTCCTCCTGACCTTTCAATGTCTCTGTCTTTTAGCTTCCACAGACCTTCAGTTTTGGGTAATTCTTATTTGGATATCCCCCCTCCACACACACACACTTATGAAAAGATATAGTTATCATTATACAAACAAATCTTCCTTTACCACATCCATATAATTGCTAAAATAACACAAGAAAAGGAAATAATTAGTTGTGTCTTGAAACTGCTGTTGCTGCTGAAAATGCTGTTTGTTGTTCTTTCTCAAAGAAGACCATGACATCAGAGAGGTGATGCTATCTCATGCAAGTGAACCAGATTTAAGTGAGGAAGGGGTGTGCAAAATCATCAGTCTCCCTTTCTCTTCCAGAATCATCAGGTTCCAGTGGCCAGATACAGATCAAGGTAACTGGAGATGGCCCAGGATGCAGCAGAAACCTAGGCCTTTTTAAGCTAAGGTCTTTAACAGGTCTCAGTTTGACTGAGGCAACACCCATTCAGTGGTTAAGGCTTAATAAGAAATGAGGCAGAAAATGGCTTCTTAAAAAAATGGTCTATGAGGGGAAAACCCTCAGGGTTTCTGGCCAAACAAAACAATTGCTATTTACATTCTTTCTGGGCTCAAATTATGACCAAGTAGGGCTTGTCCTGGGACCTTTTGTTGACCAATCACTGAGAGCCAGAGTGATTTGGGGTTAAGATTTGTCTTTAAGAGAGAAAAAAAAAGTTTCAGAGATTAAAATCGACATTCCCTTTAGACAGAGCATTCACAGGTAATGGTGTGATACCCTGTGTGGGCAGAGAGAAGGGAAAGAGAGAGAGAGAGAGAGAGAGAGAGAGAGAGAGAGGAGAGAGAGAGAGAGGGAGAAACAAAGAAACAAAAAAAAAAGAAAAAAAAAGAAAGCCAACTGGCCAGTTCAGGAATAAAGTGTCTTTCTGAGGGATGTCCCAAAGCAGACTTACAAAACAGATTCTTATAGTTTTAGGAGAAAAGGGAGGAGGGAGTGTGAGGTAGCAAGGCCTGGTTATGAGACCCCAATCACCCTTGCCATCCTGGCAAGGAAAACCACTTCATTCTGGCTGCTTTTCCTTCCTGCCTTGAATTCCAATGGAAAGGAGCAAGGACATTAGGTACTTGGATCCAGCTCAAGCTAGGTTCCTTTACAAGGTAAAATCCCAGTGCTTAGGGTGTGGTTCAGCTCAACTAATCAAGAGTAAATTTCTTGGGGGTGGAGCCAAGATGGTAGACAGAAGCCAGGAAGTTGCCCAAGATCTTCCCAGTTCCTCTTGGAAACAATGTTAAATCAAGCCTCTAAATGGATTCTGAAGCAACAGAACCCCTAAAAAGATGAAATGAGACATTTTCCAGCTTAATATAAGTTAGAAGGACTTCAGGAAAGGGAAAGCACAGCTCAGCACAGATAATGTTAGGGCAAGTCAGAGGAAAGCTTTTAGCCACAGTGCAGATCAGCAACCAAGGCCCCCACAGTCCTGGCTCAGCAGGCCGGCAGTGAGGCCTCCAGCCCCATTGCAGAAGGCAAACTGCCAGCCCTGGGACCCCGGACACAACAGGCGTGATGAGGCTGGGCCACCCCAGTGCAGTGAGCCAGTCGCCAGCACCTGAGGCCCTGAGCGGAAAGCCAGGGACAAGGCCCCGGGCCCCCAGCGTAAGAAGCTTGGGACAATACCCCCTGTGCCTTGGTAGCAGAGCTCAACTTTAAAAGTCATAAAATAGGCCGAAAATGAGTAAGACACAGTAGAGAATTCTAACCTTAATTCCAAATCACTCTGGCTCTCATAGAAAGTTACTTTGGTGAGTAGGAGATCAACAAATTCAGAAAAGAACAACAGTGTCAAAATGCCTACATGTGAAGCCTCAAAGGGGAATATGAATTAATCTCAAGCCCAAAAGGCCCTCTTGGAAGAGCTTGAAAAGGATTTTAGAAATCAAGAAAGAGAGGTAGAAGAAAAACTGGGAAAAGAAAGTGTTATGAAGGAGAACTATGAAAAAGAGTCAACAGCTTGGAAAAGAAAGCACGAAGATTGACTGAAGAAAACAACTACTTAAAAAATAAAATTGGCCAACAGGGGGAAAAAAACCAACACTGAAGAAAATTAAATACTCAGTATACCAAGATCAACACAAATACTATAAAACTACAATGACAAGCTTTTGTTTACAGAAATAAAGACCCACATAATTGGAAAAAAAAATTAACTGTTTATTGGTAAGACAAGTCAATATAAAAAAAAATTACAGTATAGCCTGTGATAATTTACTTATTCAAAGTTATGGCAATCTACCAAAGCATTACTTTTAAAAACTAGATGAAATATAACAAAATTAATTAATTGATGGTACCAAAGGTCAAGAATTTCAAGATAAAAAATGAAAAGAAGTGGAACCTAAGGGGGACTCCTGTTTCAGATCTCAAACTTTAATATAAAGCAGCAATTCTCAGAAAGGTTAATCAGTAGAACAGATTAGATAACCAACATACAAATATAACTAATATCCTAATATTTAAAAAAGACAGAGACCCCAGCTACTATTTGGGGAAAAACAAAACAACAACAACAAAACTACTGGGAAAATTCAACAGTGGTATTGAAGAAATTAGATTTAGACTAACACCTCATATCTTTATACCAAGCTAAGCTCTAAATGGATATGTGACCTAGATATAAAAGATCATATGAACAAGTTAGAGAAATATGGACAAATTATCTGTCAGATTTATGGATGAGAGAAAAGTTCATGATAGAGAAGAGAACAAAAGATGAAATGGATGATTTTGATTGCATGAAGTTAAAAAAATTACATAAACAAATCCAATAAAAGTAAGATTAAAAGGGAACTCTTGCCATTAACTGGGGGAGTGGGGAGGATCTTAATAGCAAGTTTCTCTGATGAAGGTCTCATTTTCAAGATATATAAGTAAATAATTCAAATTTATGAGAATAAGAGCCATTCCCCAATTTACAAATGGTCTAATGATATGTAAAGGTAGTTTTCAAAGGAGGAAATACAGGCTATCTGTAACCTTATTATTAAAATACTCCAAATCACTTCTAATTAGTGAAATGTAAATTAAAGCATTTCTAAAATTCTACTTAATGTTCATCATATTGATGCATATTATTTAAAAAAAGTAAAATTAAAGTGTTGAGGTGACTTTGAGAAAACAGGCATACTGATATACTTTTGGTGGACTTGTATTTATTGTTGGACTTCTACCATTCTGGAAGAGAAATAACTTTACCCAACAGTGAAATAGTAGGGAAAGGGGATAAGACATATGGAGGGGAGAAATGATGAAAAGGAGGATGAATTAAGGGAGGAATGGTCAGACATAAGGCAGAGTTTTGAGGAGGCTAGGATAAAATGAGAGAAGGATAAACAGAACAAAGTAGGATGGAGGGAAATAAACAGTAATCATAATTGTGAATGCGAATGAATTAACTTACTATAAAACAGAAGTAAATAGAATGGATTGGAAACCAGAATCCAACAATACATTGTTTACAAGAGACATAATTGAAACAGAAAATTAAATTAAAATATATAGAGTTAAAATGAAGGACTAGAGCAGAATCTATTATGCTTCAGCTAAAGTAAAACAGGCAGAGGTAGCAATCATTATCTCAGACAAAGAAAACAAACATAGACCTAAGTAAAATAGGTAGTTGGGGAAAGTCTAATGAAGTCACATAAATTTTTTTACAAGTTTCTGTAAAAAGGTTTCATTTATCAAATATATAGAGAAATGAGTCAAATTCATAAAAAAAGAGCATTCCCCAATTGAAAAATGATTAAGGGATGTAAACAGGCAGCTTTCAGAAGAAGAAATCAAAGCTACTTATAGTCATATAAAAATGTTCTAAATCATTTTAAAATATTAAATAGTTATTAAATATTAAATAATTAATAATTAATTAGAGAAAGGCAAATGTGAACTATTTCACACCTATCAGAATTACAAATGCTGGAGGGAAAAAGGGAAAATAGATACACTAATGAAATGGTGGTTAGTGAATGGTCCAACCATTCTGGAGAACAATTTAGATCTATGCCCAAAGGGCTATAAAATGGCACATATCCTTTGACCCAGCAATATCATCACCAGATGTGTACCCCAAAGAGATAAAAGGAAAAGGAAAAGGATCTATATGGTCAAAAATATTTACAATAGCTCTTTTGTTCATGGTGGCAAAGAATTGGAAATTGAGGGGATGCTCATCAATTGGGGAATGGCTGAACAAGTTGGGCAATATGATTGTGATGAACTATTATCGTGCTATTAGAAATGATGAGGGAGGTGGTTTTAGAAACAAAAAAAAAAACATGGCAAGACTTATATGAACTGATGCAAAGTGAAGTGAGAAGAACCAGGAAAACTATTGTACACAGTAACATCAATGTTGTAATGATGATCAACTATGAAAGAATTGGATGTCCTGATCAATACAATGATCTAAGTCCAAAGGACTCATGATTTTAAAAAAATACTTATTTGCCTTCAAAGAGAGAATTGATGAACTCGGTGTGAAAAATGAAGTATAATATTATCACTTTATTTTTTCTCTTTTTTGTGATATGGTTAATTTGGAAACATGTTTTACTTGATTTCAAATTAACTGATATCATTTTGCTTGCCTTATCAGTAGGTGGGGGAAGGGTAAGAGGGAGGGTGAGAATTTTGAACTTAAAATTTAAAAAGAAAAGAAGGTTAAAAATAAATAAATTATGAATGAAAAATAAATGAGGAAATAGATGATTTCAAATATATGAAAAGAATTATAGGAACTCATACAGGAGTGAAGTGAGTAGAACCAGAAGAACAATTTAACATTGATGTTACAAAAATGAGCAATGTTGAAGACTATTATAAGCTAATGAAGAATGAAATGAGCAAAACTAGAACAATTTAGACAATAACGGTATTGTAAAGACAAAAAACTTTAAAAGTTTTAAATACTCTGAATAATGTAATAACCGTGCATGATTCCAAACAACTGATGATGAAATATGCTATCTACCTCCTGAAGTAGAAGAGATAGATTTAAGGTACAGAATAAGAAATATTTTAAAAACATTCACCCAATAAGGAATTTATTTTGCTTTACTGTCTATATTTGTTAAAGGAATTTGTTTTTGTTTTGTGTCTTTTTTTTTTTTTCATTTGTGTGGCAGGGAGAGAAAATAGATTTCTGTTAATACAAAAAATTAAAAATTAGTTGTGGAGTGCTATACCTGTGGAATACACTTTCAGATGTATCATTAGCTTTGCTTAATTATTTTACATTCCTAACAGGACTTTGATGCATGATGAGATCTTTTAACATGGAGGTTCTTATATAGTGCAAGGATTTGCTTTGAGGAGATGTTCTATATTCACTATGTATACATAGGTATGGGCAGCCTCTTTCCATTGGTTACTTGACTGGAACACTCTGTATCTTTAAAAAAATACCAGGTTGGGTCTCCACCATGGCACAAGATAAAGGTGAAAAGGAAAATCCCATGCAGGAACTGTGCATCTGTAAGCTGTGCCTCAACATATGTGTTGGGGAGAGTGGGTACCGACTGACCCAGGCTGCGAAAGTATTGGAGCAGCTCACAGGCCAAACCCCAGTGTGCCCCAAAGCTCGCTATACTGTCAGATCTTTTGAATTCAGGAGAAATGAGAAGATCACCGTTCACTGTACAGTCTGTGGGGCCAAAGCTGAAGAGATTCTGGAGAAGGGGCTGAAGGGGTGAGAATATGAGTTAAGGAAAAATAACTTCTCAGACACTGGCAACTTTGGCTTTGGGATGCAAGAGCATATTTATCTGGGGATTAAATATGACTGGAGCATTGGCATCTATGGCTTGGAGTCCTATGTGGTGCTGGGCAGGCCCAGGTTCAGATTGCAGACAAGAAGCATACGACAGGCTGAATTGGGGCCAAACACAAAGAGGAAGCCATGCTCTGGTTCCAGTAAAGGTATGATGGCATCATCCTTCCTGGCAAATAAAGTCCTGTTTTCTATTGAAAGGTCAATAAAATAATAAAAAAAATACAAGGTTGGGATAATCTCTCTTTCCTGAAAGATCTGGGTTAGAGGTTTTGTTCATCTGAATCCCAGGTGCTGTGAATTGAGCTGGGTGTGGGCAAAGAGCAAATAATCTTACCCCATCTCTGTTTTAGGCACGATGACCCCCCAAATTGGGTTTAGAGTTTGTTGTTTGTCTTTTTCAGTTCTCGGTGCAAGTGTAGCTCGGTGGCATCTGTAGCTCTGGCAGGGCGGTATGCCATAGTGACCTTGGAGGCTGAGTATCAGGCTAGCTATTATTGCTAGCCAAGAAGAGGAGCTTTGAAAAATTGGGGTGCCAGGACACAAGGAACTTGATGGGACCATGTTGTGTAGGTAGTGAGTTAAACTATTGAAGGAATCCCCTCCCTTATCTAGAGATTAAGATGGTGGAAGAAGGGATTATGTCCTCCAGGTGCTGGGGGCAGGGGCAGGGGGGTTGTTTGCTTGTTCTTGCTCTCTACTGAGATAAATATTCCCTTGTAAAAGCTAATCTAGTTATTAAATGTTTAAATGGAAGAATAGTATGGGGATCTCCAAGAATCCTGTGAACACAATTGGTAGGAGCTTGAGCCAGCAACAAAGACTAGATGCTTCCTTAAGTCTCTCAGGGAAGCCTGGAAAAGTGATGAACTGTAACACATCTGGCAACCAAGCCGTAGAGGTCCAGGGGATTCACTGCTACACTTTGTTATGAGTCCTCTCATGGTTTGGTGGTTACATGAAAATGGATATAATGTAAAAACAAAGGAACCAAAAATCCCATCAATTCAACTTTTAAAGAAGGGAGGAAGCTCCCCCTCTCTGTCTCCTCTACTCTGCAGGCAACTCTACAGCTTTGCCCCTCTCCCCCGAGAATGTACGCCTGTGCTAAGTTCCTCTTTACCCCTGCCCTTGTGAGGAGCAGCTTTCAGCTGCTGAGGAGACCATTATCTGCATTGGTACTAAAACAGCCAGAGATTGGGACAGATGAGAACCTCACCATTTTGGCAGCATCAGATCCCTTGACCTCATTTGTCCCCAGATGTGGGTTCCAAACTAGCACTGTCTCAAGGGACATTGCCATAGCAGCCAAGCTTGACGGGGCTGGCACTGCCGCTGTGGAGGTAGCAGGCTCTGGAGCTGGGATTGGGACTGGTTTTGGAAGTCTTATCATTAGTTATGCCAGGAACCCCTCCCTGAAGCAGCAGCTCTTTTCCTAAGCCATCCTGGGCTTTGCCCTGTCTGAAGCCATTGCACTCTTTTGCCTAATGGTGGCCTTCCTCATCTTTTTCACCATGTGATGGACCCATGTCTATCCACCAATGTTTCTGAATGTTCCTCCTCATCCTTCTGGTCTTTCCATGTATCTTCCAGCCTGTGTATACCTCCCCCTCCATCTTACCAGGCAACCCTAGAGAAAGCCAAGGTTCAAGATTTGACAGAAGCAAGACAAATAAATACTGTATTAATAAACTGAGAGAGAGAGAGAGAGAGAGAGAGAGAAAGAGAAAGTTCCTGGCCTCAAGGGGCTTAATACTTAGTAGTAGAAGTAAGGCAGGTACAGAGTTACAGGATACTTGAATCAAATATGAAAATGTAAAAAAAAAAGAGGTCTATGCAACAAAGAAAGTTCTGAAGAGAGAGAATATATTTCTACCTTGAGGCATTTGACAAATACAACTGATAGAAGAACATTTCAGGCAGAAGAAATGGTGTGAGAGAAGGAATAGAGTTGGGAATATTCAAGAGGGTTCTTTAAACAGCAAATAATATATTTTAGTGTATAGGGGATGGGAAGGAGTATAGTTTGAGTTAAGTCCATGAAGAGAGTCTGCTATCAAATTGTGATTGGTCTTGAATGCTAGGCACAGTCATTCTAATCTTACCTATTTCCTTTTCTGCTTCAAAATACAGAATAACGCACAGAAGTATAGAACTAGAAGGTACCTCAGAGGCCTCTTTTAATCCATTTCTCCCCCACCTTCTAAGGATGAAGAAACTGATGCCCAAGGAATTTAAATGACTTGCCCAGGGTCATACTGCATAACACAACACAAAATTATTGCTGGAAAATAGCCTATGGTATATACTATAAATCAAATTGTATAAATAATAGCTTGTGGGAACTAATGAAGTCTTTGGTGTCCACAACAGAACTATGAATAGCTACTGGTAAACACAGTTATTGTGTTGTCATAAATATTAACTAGCTGACTAATAATTACATTAAAATATAAATATATTATTATTAACAGTATGCAGGAAGCTTTGACTGTTTGCCTGTCTTTTTTTTTTCTTTTCTTTTTTTCCCCTGGACAACCTTAACAATATTTCTGGGCTTCTCTATTCAGTATCTAAGAGGAAATAATTATGGGTGTCAGTTTTCACCTGTCAGAAAAAGCCAGCAATGATTTTCACTAGAAAATGAGAAATTCCAGTAGCTGGCAATTTTATGAATTTCTATAGTTTTGAAGGGTGCATACCTTGTTAGGCTAAAGTCTGAAGACATTTGAAATCTCTGTCTACACCTCTCAGGCAGTATGGTAAAGTAGCTCAAATGCTGTGCCTGGTATCAGGAAGATCAATGTTGAAGTCCAGCCTTTTCCCATTGGGAAACAACAATGTTACCATGGCCAAGTCACAACCTCTCTGGGCCTGTTTTTATATTCACAAAATGAAGAAAATCATACCAACTTCACAAGTTTGTTAGAAAGCTCAAGTGACAGAATACGTGAAACTTGTTTTGTTTTATTTTTTTAAACTTTACAGTGTCAGTTATTAATACCGCTACAACCACTAGAATGATACCATGACAACAGACTCGGAAATTAAAGGTTGTTTAAGTAAGCACTTCAACTAATTTCATAAGAGTGCTCTTGGTCAAAGGGTTCAGAATTAGGCCTACTTTTGAAATGGGTATTTTGTTTTGTTTTATTTTGTTTTTCCCCATAGCCTCTTGACCTTCATTTTAAGGTAATTTCCCATCTCCACGCCAGGCCTATTTTTTTAATCCCATCTTTTCAAGGACCAAGGGACTAACTGATTAATTTAATAAAATGGCCCACTTTGAGTTCTAATGGAAACACTCAGCTATGATCAAGCAAGTGAAGGGTCTTTATTTAGCACTTACTGTCTGTTCAACTCTATCTGAGGAACACAAAGAAAGGGAAGATGTGATCCCTGATGAGTACATGACAGAGCATTAGTAAATATGACAGAGAATAGAATTGCTTTGCTTACTGCAATAACCTGCTGGTGAGTCTGCTGCCTTAAATCTCTTCCTTCTCCATTCTATTCTCCATTCAGCTACTAATGTGGTTTTCCTAAAGAACAGGTCTGATTATGTCATCAAACTCTACCCATTAAAGTAGTGGCTTCCTATTACCTCCAGGAGTAACTACAAAATGCTTTGCTTAGTGTTCAAAGCCCTTCATAACTTAACCTCCTCCTACCTTTCCAGTCTTCTTACACCTTACTCCCTATACCTGCTCTTCAATCCAGTGACACTGGTCTTCTGCCCATTCTATGAACAAGCCACTCCATGGTCTCCGAGCATTTTCTCTGGTTGTCCCCCATGCCTAGAATGCACTCTCTCCTACACTGACTTTTGACTTCCCCGGCTTCCTTTAAGTTCTATCTAAAACCCTACCTTCTATGTGAAGCCTTCCCTAACCCCTCCTTAATTCCAGGATTTCCCTCTTTTAATTATTTCCTCTCTATCCTGTATATAACTTGTTTTGAATATATTTGTTTGCATGTTGTTTCCTCCATCCTCCATTAGATTGTAAGTTCCTTGAGGGCAGCAGTGCTTAGCACAGTGCCTGGTAGAGTCAGAGCTTAATGAATGTTTATTGAATTTGATTGTTAAGTTATGTGGGGGTAGATTAAAATTCATATAGAAATTGAGAGGCAAGATGAGTCTAGTTTATCAGGCTTTGTGAAACTGGTGGGACGTGAGCTAACCTCTGAAGGACTGGTAATAAATTAGGGTGAAAGAAAAAGGGCTCATTCTAGGTAAGATGAACAATCTGACTAAAGGAATGAAAATGGGAATGAGTACAGCACTGAGGAGTGGGGATAGTGACTCGACTGTAGTGAAAGATCTACCAGAGCTTCATAGAAGGTATAAATTAGCTAGGTAGAGTAGGGCCATAGTATGTAGGAACATGAATACCAAGCATTAAAATTTAGGTTTGATCTATTGCTAAGAAGACTGAAATTGTCTTTGGTTGGACCCAATCAGAATCCATAGGAGGCAAGAGAATGACTCCTAAGAGAGGCTATCTCCCCGATGAAGCTAGAAGAATGAAATGGTCACTGATAAAAAGCTATCTTCAGAGAGGACTAGGGACATTTGGTATAATTAATAACTTCATTAAATTGCTCAGCCATTTAGAGGATAATAATTTTAGGCCACTGAGTTTGCGTCTTCATTTTACGGATGAGAAAGCTGAGTTTTTAAAAGAGTCTAAATAACTTTCCCTAACTTACAGAAGTAGGATTTGAATCCAGGTCCTTTGAATCACAGTCTAATATCTCTTTAAATTACACCACACTGCATTTGGTTTAAAAAAAAATACTAAACACAGATGCTTATTAAGCACCTTCTGTGTGGAAGGTCCTTTACTGGCTGCTAAGCAGCATAACAGAGATGATGGATACACTCCTGATCTCAAGGAACTCTCAGTATAGGGCAGTGGGGGGGGAGGGGATAAGACCAAACAAAAATAATTGTAATATAAAATATAATGTGGTAAGTGATAAAAGCCAGGGACTTGGGGATTTCCAAAGAGGTGTCCAGGCAGAACTAAATGAATAGCCTCAAAATGCAGAACAGTACCAAAAAGAGCATGGGGAATAATGATTAAGAGCCCCACTAGTGATAAGCAATACTTCACATTTAAGGATCCCCCCATTTTTTCCTCTTTTCAAGAGTCACATTGTGGAGAAAGATTCCTCTTCTCACTTCATAGTATTCTCATATTCCCAATATTTTTAAATCAGCTAAAACCTGAACACAAGATTCCTTAAAATATTAACAATTGTAAGACTCAAGGGAATTTTATTTCAGGTTTTGAGGAAAACTCATGGGACCATCTGATCTAAGCTTCCTATCCTCAGATTTCAGAAAAGGGAACTTGTAGCCTCATTTTTTATATACCTCCTCTTCCAAGCAAACATGGTCTTTAAAAGAAATAAATATTTTATATATATCACAGAGTAGGAGTGGATATTAATCATTTTGGTAAACATATTTCAGTTTACTCCCCAAACACAGACCTGAAACAGCCTGCAAATTATTTATGAATGAACCAGGGGAGAGGACAAGGAAGTCCATTAAGTTATGTTTTTAAAAAATTGCTTAAACTAGGTTCAAATAAGTCCCTACTAGGCAGGTAGGAAATGAACATTTTTATCATAGCTCAGATGGCCATGCTGCTCATGATATATCAGTCATATGACTCTTAGCAGTAATACAGAGATAGATATGTATATGTTCATGTGAATACATGTATTTGGAAATGTCTATATTTGTTTGTATAAGTATGTATATATATGTATGTAGATATATATATATATATATCTACATACATATATATACACACAGCTGTTCATTGTACATATATATGTGTGTTTTTATGCTTGTGTATCTTTGTGCATCTATCTATCTATCTATCTATCTACATACATACATGCATACGTACATAACCATTCATTGACTGATATATATATATTACACAAACATGTCACACATTCACGTATGCCCATGTACAAACACATACTAATGGCCAGTTCTAATAGTCTGTGATTGATTGACAATATCACTTTAGTCATAGGAAGACACAGAGGCCATACTGGTTCTCCAGTAGCCCATTTCTTCCTGGTAAACGGGCATTCTGAGAAGCAGCAGAATAAGGATTGACTTCAATTAATTAATATTTGAGACAATTTTCTCTTGTTAACTGAATGACTGACTGTAGAAGACATTCAAATTTGTATCTTAAGGCTTGGTTTCTTTCCTTAGCTTCAATATCCACTTCCAGTTACACAATAGGGATGGATATCCCAGGGGCATTTACAGCTCAGCAAACTCAGAGACAAACTTATCATCTCTTGTCCCAGTCTTGTTTCACTTCTTCATTTCCTGAGAGCTCTCAAGTGGTACTGTCACCCTCCCCAGTACCCATGGACACATCCTCAATGTTTTCTTTGGCTTCTCCTTCTCTTTCACTGACTACATATAAACAATCATCAAATAAAGTCCATTCTGCTGTACTTTCACAACAACTCATTAATATATCTTTTCCTTTATATTATGCTAGTAACCTCCTTAGTTCATGCCCCACCCCCACTTTGTTCCTTTGTGCCCAATGCAGAAGTCTGTCAGCAGGGGAGGTGGAATTAGGCCCACAACTATTCTTGCCTCTTTTTTATTGGGTAGTGTCTGAACCATGAAGCATTGTGGTCTTATGAGCAGAAGACCCCCCTCCCCCTCCCACAGGTGCTATGGAAAAATACACATCAAATATGCCTTAGATTTTTTACCCAAGTGATGTCAACATTTTAATACGTATTTAGGAAAAATCTAAAAGGAAGATTCCCAAATGATTATAATTCTGTATGCTTCCTAAGGATAGCTAGGGAATCCAGTGGATAGAGCTCTGTACCCAGAATACGGAAAACTAGAGTTTAAATCTGGCCTCAGACATTTCTTAGCTGTGTGACCCTGGGGAAGTCCCTTTATCCCTCTCTGCCTCAGTTTCCTCAACAGTAAAATGGGGATAATAATAGCACCTACCTCCCAGGGTTGTTTCAGAATCAAATGAGAGTATTTGTATAGTACTTAGCACAGTGCTTGGCACTTAGTACGTATCTAATAAATACTTGTTCCCTTCCCCTCTCCATTTCCTAAGAACCTCAGTGGACTTTGCTCCTGAATTCTCTGCCACAAGGAGCCCTGACTACTGTCAATGTAGGCCAGTTGGAGAAATATACCATATTACTCTTTGTGCCTAAATACACTCACAGCTATATCTCAGATATAGATAGAAACCAACAGGGTTCATTCCTTGTGTCTGTTCTTAAATTTCATTTCTAAAGTCCTATAACAACTATTCTCTGTCATCACACCTGTTCTAGTACTCTCTGCCTTCAGACACCCTTCCCCCAACACCTACAACCAAATTTTCCTTCTCAGTGAAGTCAAAGCACTTTTTCTAACGCAGAATTCTGAGATCATTACCTTCCCCCAACCCCAAAAAACTTCAGTTGTTCTCCATTGCCTATAAAATGAGTCTAAATGTCTTCATCTGTCATTCAAAACCCTCAAATCAAGTGCAGATTCCTTTCTCACCTTATCTTACAGAAGGAGTCTCACAGACCATACCCCCCAGGCAGACTAAACCACTTCCACTAACTGAATATTTCTTCTATTTCCCCCATTCTGTGCCTTTGTTCATGTTGCTATCTAAACTTGGAATGTCTTTGCTATGATCTCTGCCCTACTGAAATCGTATCCATCATTTGAGGCTCAGCTTAAGAGCTATCTCCTCCATGAAACCTTCTCTGGTCCACACTTCTGGAAATGACTTCTTCATCCTCTAATCCCTCTTATCATTTTCTCCTTTTGTCCCTTAGGGACTTTTCACATTTTTTTGTATTTGTGAATATTTGTTTCCCTAACTTGCCTGTAAACTCCTTGAGGGCAGGGACTATGACTTCTTTTTTTTTTTCTTCCTTATTCCCAATAGAATCCTTTTCAGGATTTTGCATAGTCTTTACTCTCTGTAAATATTTGTTGAATAAATGAATAATTATATGAACTTAAAAAGACAAATATCTACACAAAGCTAAAACTGTTTCCCTGAGTGGGACAGAAAGTCACATTAAACAAACATCCATCTTTACAGGTATTAAAATAATTCAAATTACAAGGCATTTGGCAAGCAGCCAGCATGACCAACACATTCCTGGCTGGAATATTTAAGAGTAACTAGAGGGATGATCTGGACAGAATGCAAGCCTAGGGTGACAGTGGGAAGAGAAAGGGAGAAAGAGACAGACTGGAGAAAGGGAGAGGGAGACAGAGGGAGACAAGGGGAGAGAAGGAGGAGGGAAGAGAGAGAGAGAGAGAGAGAGAGAGAGAGAGAGAGAGAGAGAGAGAGAGAGAGGAGAGAGAGAGAGAGAGACAGAGGGGATTTCCCCATCTTCTGGACAAATACTTAAACATAAAATTTCCCATAGTTCCAGATTTTCAGAGGAATGATCCAAGCTAGTACCTAGCAGCACTGTGTTAACAGAGGGGCACTGGTAATATTTACTTATTTGGGGATTTCTAAAAAGCAAGCACCTCTCACCCACTGCTTCAAACCTCCCTGATAATGTGCTCTCTTGATGCAGATGTGATGACAATACAATAAGTAAGGTAAAACAATAACTGAACCCCCAAGTCACACAGTGAAGATAAAATAGAGTCAAATAGAACTGATCTAAAGTACTGGGAGTTCTGCTTTCCAAAGCTATGGGAGCTAAAAATCACATGCAGGAGACTGTTCTTTAGGCAATCTCTCTACAGAAAGATCAGAATATCGTAATAAGAAGAGACCAAATCAGGAGAGAGACAAGAGCCCAGGATAGGGTTGGAGTTAATAAGGAGACATCAAAGTATGTCATAGATTTCAAGCTGTAAGGGACTCTCTAGTTCTAGTTCGACCCCCTCACCATATAGATATGGAAACTGAAGTGCCAAGATGGAAAGTGATTTGTCCAAGATTACACAGGTAGTGAGTGGAAAAACCAGGATTTGAGCCTAGATTCTCTGATCCCAAATCTAGCCCCTTTTCTGTGGTACCATGCTGACTCCCTCATCATTCAAGGCTGTCCAATTCAATATGGAATACATATAGCACTTTGTTTTGGAGAGAAATTCAAGACTAATGACATAATGACATATTACCAGCAACAGCATTAATGGTGTACCTCACTGTATCTATTGATCTTTGGTATCATTAGCAGGACTGTTCCTTTCACTGTCACATATCTAAACTTCTCTGTACCTTGTCAACTGGTACAAGGGGGATGGGAGCAAGCATTTATTAAGTACCTGCTATATGTCAGGTGCTGTGCTAAGCACTTGATAAGTTTCTCATTTGATCCTCACAACAACCCTGTGAGGTAGATATGATTATGTTGAGGAAATGAAAGTGTTAAATGCCTTGACCAGGATCACACAGTAAGTATCTGGAGTGGGACTTGAGCTTAGTTGACTCCAGGCCAAGTGCTCTATCCATTAGACTATCTAACTGCCTCTAAGAGGGATCAGGTTCCAGTTGAAAGAATATTAGATTCAAAGTGCCATATCCTGGAATCAAATCCTATTTCTTCCACTTACTACTTAGAAAGATTTTTAAATGATAGTTAAAACTAAACTCAGACCTTTTGTTGGGTTAGCAAAAACGTTAATTAGAAAATTCAACTGACCAATCCTTCCGAATCCCCAAGTATTTTGGTTATTTTGTTGTATATATTTTAAAGGGGGACAGCTAGGTGGCGCAGTGGATAAAGCACCAGTCCTGAAGTCAGGAGGACCTGAGTTCAAATTCAGCCTCAGACCAAACACTTAACACTTACTAGCTGTGTGAGCCTGGGCAAGTCACTTAACCCCAATTGCCTAAAAGCAAAAAAATAAAAAATAAAAAAATAAAGACATTTGCATCAAATTTACCGTATCCTAACCCTTCTTACCAGAATGTACCACCTATACCAATTGCTACCAACACAGTAGGCATGACAAGTCAGCTGAAGCAACAAGGTACTCTGAGACAAAAGGCAGCATGTGTAGGTTAAACCACTGCCACCAACTGAGCCAACACCTCCCTTAAGACCACCTGGGTGACAGCCTCTGGTCCTGTACCAAAGAATTTCAGGAATAGCGCTACTCTCATATCACTGACTCTGCTCCTGGCCCAGATCTCATTCCATCACCCAGGGAAACCACTTTTGTTTGCTATCTAGTAATTGCTTCTGCAGGTGCTTGACCCACCGTATCCTCAGCATCCATACCTACTGAAGACACTTCTCAACACCAAAGACCTGGGCACTGTGAAATAGTTCATCATTAGTAGCTGACATGATTTTATTAGTGAAAATGACACCAAGGAAGATGCATTACCATCTGCTTTGCTGTTGTACTGTGATTATCAATGAATTTTTCTATGTCTCGGATCTAAGCCTTCCTATATGTTTTGGATCTTCCTATTAGAAACTGAGCTCCCTAAGAGCTGAGACTGTCTTCCTTTTCTATTTGTATTCCCATAACTTAGCACATTGCTTTTCACATAGTAGGCACTTTATAAATGCTTGTTCATTCATTCACTAATTCATGGCTAGAGAACTAGTCTTCAGTAGGGCTAAGACAAGGGTGACATTCTGCATACCCTTCTCCCCACTACAGTTAACATTTAGGAGGTTTGCATATTTCTTTGGATAAATTACATGAGGCCAGTGACCTGTTCTTGATATTATGTAGAATTATGGGGTAGAGTAAGACATTAAGTATATTATAGCCCCATTTTGGAACCTTATCTCAAAAAACTTTAATCCAAAACTTTAACAGACAGAGAAAGCTGTCTGAGTAGCAGGAGCTTTATTTAGTAAACAAAGAAAAAATGGTATAAGAAAGAACAACCCTGTAATTCCCTCCTCATTATTTGAGAGGGAAAGGGGAAGCCTTTCTGCATGGCTCTCCTGATAGGTAACTGTGTCTAATACATGGTGATCAAAAACATTTAATCAAGAATCCAAATGATTGCATACTTACTCCAAGTTTGAGAATCCACTTTTTACAACATAACTATGTAAGAAGGTGCTATATCCTGGATTTTTTCCCAAAAAAATGATTAGACCTATTTCCAGCCATCTAGTCAGGGATGGTCATTGAGATTTGGTTAGCACAAATTTGCAAAAGCACTTGGGAAAAGAGTGTCATTTCAGGGACAAAACTATCACACTTTTAAACTTTTTTTTAAAATTCATATCAATAAACTGAGGATAGGGCCTGGCATTAATTCATTGAGAACTCCATATGCTTAAAATATTTCATACACAGTACAACTTGTGTTTTCAGATTATTTTCTATATGGGGACTTGCCTGGGTAATTAAAAATACACTATTTCAGGTTTATCCTAGCTCAGCTAGCACCTGTTCTTTGCCTTTTCCAGGTTCCTCCATCACTCCATGCTACCATGGTTTTGAATATCTACAGCCTTAGTATTTTCCCCAACTCATCTTGTCTTGGCACCAAATTTTGTACTTTGGTTTGAGATGCCTTTTTAGAGTCCTCTAAATGCTCCAAGGCCATCCTGGATTGTTCTGTCCATCTACCTTTAAGACTTAATGAAATTTTAAAGTTTCTCTTTTTCTTTCCTTCTACAATAGCAGACATTGAAACATAATACTTGAATGTATACAAAACAGTTAACATATATTAATAATTCACATGAGTCATATATCAACACTGTGAGGTAGGCCACTGGAATATTATTATGCCTATTTTTTTAACTTTTTTTTTTTTGCTTTTTTGGTGAAGCAATCAGGGCTAAGTGACTTTCCCAGGGTCACAGAGATAGTGAATGTCAAGTGTCTGAGGCCAGATTTGAACCGAGTCTCTCTCAACTCCAAAGCTGGAGCTCTATCCACTGTGCCACCTAGTTACCCTTGTTATCTCCATTTTTAAAGATGAGAAAACCAGGTTCCAAAGGTTAGGTGACTTGTCAAAGGTAATACAGCTATTAAGTGGCAGAGCAAAGATTCAAGTTAAGGTCTACCAATAAAAATCTAATTAACTTTTTTCCCCTCCCTCCCTCGTTCTCTCCTTCCTTTCTTCCCTACCTCCTTCCCTCCCTTGCTCTTTCCCTTCCTCCTTTCCTTCCCCCTCCTTCCTTCATTTCTTCCTTCTTTTCCCCTCGCTCCCCTCCCTTTTTCCCTCCTTCCTTTGCTTCTTCCTCATTTCCTTCCTTTCTTTCTTCCTTATTTCCTTCCTCCCTTTCTCCCTCTCTCTCCCTCCCTCCCTACTTACCTTCCTTCTTCTTTCTTGCCTCCCTGCCTTCCTTTCTTCCTCCCTCTCCCTTCCTTCCTTCCTTCCTTCCCTCCCTCCTCTTGGCCTGCAGATTGCGGATTGCTAATGCTTGTGAACTTGTATTTTCATAGATGAGATGTAGTAGAGAAAATAATTAGTAATTGTGCAGTATTGTAGGTAAAAAGAGCTTTGGGATAGAATTACATGTTTTGTATGGATCATTTCTTTTGTTCTAATGCACAGTGCCAAACATGCTATCCATGTGTTCATGGATAGAGGGAACATAGACCCCATAAATGTAAGAAATAGAGTGTTCTAGGACTCTCAAGAGGTCATTCTGTCCTTCCTCATGCTTCTAGGTAAGGGAATGTCTCAGTCATCCATAAGAAAAGCATAGCAATAGATTGTAAGAGTGGAAAGGGGACTCAGAAATCATCTAGTCCATGATGTCCAGATGAGGAAACCCAATCCCAGACAAATGAATTGACTGGCCTGAAACAACATAGTTAGTAAGGGTTTGAGACAGAATTCACGGCTTGGTTGGATTACTTGCTATACCATACTGTCACTATCTACTGGTAAGTTTCCTGTTCTCTTCTTGAAAAAACACTAAGGACGGGGATTTCAGTATTTCTGCGAAGTGGGTTATACCCCATATAGCTAACAAGTATTTTCTCATCTCCTACTCAAATCTTTCCTGGTTTAAGTTGGTCTTATTTGCTCCTAACTGGTTCTCTGTGAGAATGGACAAGGACTCAGCACCCCTTTCACACAACCTTTACTTGTACAAATACTCAAGGTGGTAGGTAGCTTCATCGGCCCTTGGTTTTATATCCTGTAGGTTAAGCACCACCAGCTCCTGTAACCTTTCTTTCAGGACCTCTTTTCCATGCTTTATCAACATCAAGCCTATAATAGTTGTGACACCTGACTAAAAGAGGTGTTTGCCTGATTTATGTTCTTTAGAGGTCAAGGGCATAAACACTCCAATGCAGCTATGATATCAGGTCTGGGTGATGCAGAGCTGTTGGCAGGCCCTGAGATAGCTTGTGAAGAGTTGGTATCTTGGCTTAAAATGTAGCTTATCGGAGTAGAGGCTGCTGATGCATTGTTCCCTTCTCACTCCAGTGACAGCTCCCATCCTTCTTGCCCACCACCACCTAAGAATGATTTAACTGGAAGGGATGCAGAGACTCAATCTGCCCTCATAGACATTTTTCAGCCACAGGGAAAATGCTGCTTCCAGTGCACTTAACTCTTCTCATTCTCTATTAAGACTTCCTTTGGTCCTAGCCATAGGCAGTTTAGTCTAGCTTGTTTTTTTCCTCAAGGATTACATTTAGTCTTTCATGCTGTTCTGAAAGGTCTACAAGTATGAGGCCTAAGATTTTAAATCCCCTAGAGCATATAGCACAGAATTCTGGCAGGGTGTGCTGGTAAATGTTTAACAACTGTCTCTCTGAGGAAAATTTAAAAAAAAAAGGAAAAGAAAAAAATACTCTTAAGACATTTTAAATTTAATCTGCATTATAAACATTTTCCCCTATCACTTTCCTAAGACTAGGCAATCAATTAAACAATTAAAAAATCCCTGATGTGTAATGTTTGGCAATTTATAAGGTATAACTCTGCATGGCAAAAATTTAAGAATCACTTCTACCAAGCTGGCTGGAGATATGACATACCTTTTCAATGCTGCTTGACTATACATTCATTAATTTAGGTAGAGAGCAGAGAATTCTCTCCACAGTAGTGAAACGTCCAAATGGGAAATGACATGTAGTTTTTTTTTTTAATTCTCAAATGCAACCTATATTATCAATGGAAATATGAAAGGTGCAGTGGCAGAAGATTGGACTGAGAGTCAGAAATGTGGGTTCTAATCATTAACAAACTGCATGTACTTTGACAAATAAGTTCCCCTAGCTAGTTCTCAGAAGTTTCCCCCTTTGTAAAAGGTTATGATTGAACTAGATGGATAGACTGGATTGATAAACATATTTCATGAATCTATATAATTAGATACTAATAAAGAAAATGAGTTAATGAAAAATCTTAGTTCATAGGAAGCTGATACTGCATAATAATAAACATTTATGCTCCATTTCAAAGGTTACAGGGTACATGACTCATTATCCCTGAGTATCACAACAATCCTTTGAACTATATTCTGCAGATATTACTAATTTCCCCTCTCCCTGCTCTTTTACACCTGAGAAAACCAAGGCCTAGAAAGTATTTGCCCAGGATCACACAACTAGTAAGCATCAAAGTCAATTTGAACACAGCTTTTCCTGACTGCAAGTCTAGCACTTACTTAATCTATTCAAGCCAAACTGCCTCTCACCCTTGCAGGATGTAGAAACTTAGTCCTACCATTTATGCCACTCTTTTGCACATGTACTGTGTTTATTGTCATCTACATTCAGTTAGGTCCCAATAAATGTCATTGATTTAAGTGCTAGAAGGGACTTTACAGATCATCTAGTTCAAGCTCTTCATTTTATACATGGGGAAACTGAGGATTAGAAAGGAGAAGCAACATGCCCCAAATCATAGGGGGAATAAGTGTCAATGTCAAAATGTGAATGTAGGTCCTCTGACTTCAAATCCAACACTCTTTCCATTGTAATACACTCAGGTTTTTATCATATGTGGTGCTTGCCATGCATGGAAATCTATAAAAGGCTAGAAATTATCCTTATTGGAATCTCCAAGTCTAGTCATTCACATTTTTGCCTTAGATCCCAGCTTTGTGCATCTCATGGTGTATAAAAGAGAGTGTTAGGGATAAATATTTCACTCCAAAATGGCAGCACTCCAACTCAAAGGCAGTCTGATGATTCCTGGAACATTAGGGAAGATGGAGAAAGATATTAATGTCCTTTCTAGCATATAACAGGTGGATCAGAAAGAAACTCATAGCTTATGGCTATGAGACTGGGCCTACAAACACCTAAACAACCACATAAATTAGAAAAAGTTAGTTAATTAACAAGTTACTTTATCTACATGTTGCCAAATGTCTGCTTTGAAGTATTTTCTCACAGAATTGAGTCAATTGAATGCTTGTGTGGCATCTTTTCGACAAAGCCCCAGGTGTTTAAAGAGACCATTCCTCATCTAAATTGTACTACAAAAACTTGGTTTTCCTTAGCCACCAAGAATGAAAAAAAAAGCAATCTTCCTAAGATATTTACTTTTGAGTAAAATAGAGTTGCTGATTTTTTGTAAAGGGTTATTTACAATAATTTTTCATGTCTAGCAATTCCTGAGGCTAGCATTCTCGGTGTTTTCAGTCATTAGAAAACTTTGTTTTACACTGCTTGAGGAGGCTGACTAAAAGTGCTATTTATAAAGGAATCTACATATGGAGACAACATGTGAGGGAAGAGAAAAGTGGAAAGAGAGGAGGGGAAAAAGAAACAAAGGAAAGCCAAAAGAGAGAAAGAAAGGAAGGGAAAGAGAAGGAAGAAAAAAGGAGGAAAAGGAAAAGAAATGAGGAAAAGGAGGTTATGATGGGGAAAGAATGAGAGAGAAGGCATGAAGGAAGGAAAATTGAGAAAAAGGGGGAGAGTGAGCTCTTAAAAAGAGAGTAAGACTAAGAAAATAAAGGAGGAAATGAAAAATGGAGAAACAGAAGAGGAGTTAAAGAGAAGAGAGATAATATGAAATTATTAACATGTTTCTGAATATCAGAATGAAGCCAAGGCTGATTCCATCAAACAGAAGACCTTGCTAAATAATTTGTTTCTTATCTTGTATATCTTTTCCAACTATTGAGCCAAGACATTTGCAGGAAGCTTGCTGAGGTCATGGCTGAAATTTTCAAATCAGGATTAGTTTAAATCTCTACATCTCTGAATCATGACCTACTAAGGAAGAATACAAATTTTCCTCTCAGAAAAAGTAAAGCAAGGTAATCTAGTGGAATTCTTTAAGTAGACACATAGAAATAAAGTTTTATCTTTTCTACTTGAAGAGGAGAATGGCCTAAATTTAAGCCTAATAAATCCTGTGTGTCACACCCAAGGAGCCTGAATTTGGCAGGTTTTTTTTTTTTTTAAGGAAATAACCTTGGAGAAGAAAACAATAATTCAATGAACCAGCACAACATCATGGAAAAGGGTTGATTTAATTAATACAACAGTTTCTTTGTTTTGTTTTGTTTTGTAGGCAATGGAGTTAAGTGACTTGTCTAAGGTCACATGACCAATAAGTATCAAGTGTCTGAGGTCAGATTTGAACTCAGGTCCTCCTGACTCCAGGCCTGGTGCTCTATCCACTGCACCACCTAGCTGTCCCAACAGAACAGGTTTTAAATGGGATTCATTAAGGAATGTTTATTATTATTTTAGCAGATAAGACCCCATCTGTATGCAAAGTAGAAAATGTACTATGAACACAATTTTTCTAATATCGCCATAAAAGCGAAATTCATAACTGTTAATATCTGTGTGGTGTAGTACATAGAATTTTGGACTGAGACTTAGAAGACCTGGATTAGAATTTTGATTCTGCCCTTTACTTAACTGGGAGACTTAGAATACAGACATTAAAATTTCTGAATTTCTCTTTCATCACTTACTTGTAAAATGGGGAATAACAGTATGTGCATTTCCTACCTTAAAATGCCATGTGAAGACAAAATGATCATGTATACAAATCACTCTATGTACATTAACTAGATATATGGATGCATATTTTTTGTTATTTTGCTATACATAGCCAAGAATATTAATGATAATAACTTTAAGAGGTAGACAAAGAGGGACAGTGATAGTTTCATTGTGTCTCAGGTACCCTGGCTGGTGATGGAACTAGAATGAGAGAGATTGAGTCTTGGTTCATTCTTTCATTCATTCAACAAACTTTCATTAAATATATATGGGGGGGGGCGTGTGGTATGGCAGAAAAATCAATCGATTAGGATTCAAACTAGGTTTCAAATTCTATCTCTGTTAGTCAATACCTATGTCTTGTGTGACTTTGAGTATGTCACTTAAACTTTCTGGACCTCAGTTTCTTAATCTGATAAATGAAAGTAGTAGGTGATATTATCTTTAAGATCCCTTCTGGGGCTAAATTCTATAATATCACAATGTACAAGGCCCTGTGCTAGGGACACAAAGGCAAAGAAAAGAAATGAAAACATCCTATATCTTTAAGAAGCTTGCAGTAAGTCTCAGAATAAAGTGGAGAATGGGGGAAGGGAAGTCAATGCATTTGTCCAGGCTGACCACAGTCTTTCCTACCTCACCAGAGAATGTGGCTTTCTGATCACAGCTTAGAGACAATTCTTCCTCTGAGGAGAATGTCTTCGTGCTGAAGACCAAAGCCAAATTTACGTCTGATAACTTCCTTCTTTCATTAATACTTGCTCCTTTCTTCCAGGGCTTTCCCTCAAAACCATCCTCTTCATCTCCCGAAGGTGTCTTTTTTTATTTTCTTTTTTTTGGTGAGACAATGAGGTGCAGTAACTAGCCCAAGGTCACATGGCTAGTAAGTGTCTAGAGGTCTGAGGCCAGATTTGAATTCAGGTCTTCTGAATCCAGGGCTGGTGCTCTATCCAATGTGCCACCCAGCTGCCCCAAGGTGTCTATTTTTGAGACACTATCTTTACCTTCTGGCTTCCAATTCAAGTGTTAGCTATTATTAAGTATTAGTTCCCAGTACTTAACACCTTCCAGGACAGTTTGTATTTTCAATTAATCAACAATATTTATTGAATGACCTGCAGTGTATTAGGGAACATGGGAATACAAAAGAAAATTAAGATACGGCCAGGATTTTTAATAATCTTATTGTCTCAGATTGAAAATGTTATTAAATACCTAGAGAATAGCACAAAAGAGTATACTTAATTTGAGCTATGCTCTATATATTGTACAGGAAATTACAGGAGAGGAAGATCAAGGAGAAGGATAGTGGAATTTGAACTGCAGCTTGAAATATGGAGAGGGTCAGGAGTAGTGGCACATGCCTTTAATCCCTGATACTAGGGAGGCTGAGGCAAACACATCAAAATGACATGATATAGGTGAATGCTGGGTGGTGCAGTGGACGTACTTGGCTTCAGGAAGATATTAATTCAATTTCAGCCTCAGATACTTACTAGCTGTGTGACTGTGGGCAAGTCACTTAACCTTGTTTGCCTCAGTTTCCTCATCTGTAAAATGAATTGGAGGAGGAAATGGCAAAACACTGAAGTACTTTTGCCAAGAAAATCCTGAACAGAGTCATGAGGAGACAGACATGACTGAAAAACAACTGAATAACAATAAAGGTGATTGCTTGCCTTAGATACATCAGACTGACCTTCCATAAGGACCCAGACAGAAAAAAGTATATGGAAGAATAATTGGAAGGAACAGAGAAAAAGA
This sequence comes from Phascolarctos cinereus, assembly GCF_003287225.1. Classification (NCBI taxonomy): domain Eukaryota; kingdom Metazoa; phylum Chordata; class Mammalia; order Diprotodontia; family Phascolarctidae; genus Phascolarctos; species Phascolarctos cinereus. Next base: position 104,089,811 of record NW_027555736.1, on the reverse strand, counting down.
TAAACTAGGATGAGTCCTGCGAGTACAATTAAATAATAATACAGTAGAATTGGAAGGAACATGAGATATCAGTCCAACCTGAACAGAAAAAAAGAAAAGATTTGCTCAAAATCACACAGTGAGTTCACAACACAGCTTTAATTAGAACTTGAGTCACTTGACTCTTGATCTCCCACTCTGCCCACCCAACCACACTGCACCCAAAGCAGCTATTATATACCAAGTCTGCTTTTGCAGACAATCTTGGAAGTGCATTTTCCAAAAGTCTTTAACCAGTCAAAGTTGCATGGTGAGGGATGAACCTGGGCAGATAAACCTGACCAGTGTTCTTTTTTATGTCTCCCAGCAGGAGAGAGTATAAAGGATTCATTAAGCCTAATTAACTTTATGGGGTGGTTTGCTAGGGCTACAGCTGCCACTTCATACAATGACACTAAATTAATGATCTTCTCCACTAGAAGCCAGATGGCTATGGAGAAAGGAACAGAAATTATGTGAAGGCCCTCTGCCAGATAATAAGGTATGTCTGTGAAGGGTCCTGACCCCAAAGAAAAAACAGTCATTTGCTGCATTACTAGAAGGAAAGGAATTCTCTCCTTCTTGTCCCAATTCAAAGAAAGAGAAATGACAAGGAAGCATAGGTAGTCTTTGGAGGGGGACAAGACTGTCCATCTGCCTTTGCCATAACTGAGAAGAAGCATCCACAAATCTACATTTGGCTTTTCAAATCGATAACCAGAGCTAATAGAGAGGAAGTCATGTTGTTGGTGGTATTTGTTGTTATATCAACACCCAAAACCTCAGATGCATCATTGGTTCTCGTCAATTTAGCTAGAGTAGGACCAAGGAATTGTAATCCCCTTGAGAGTAAGGAACTTTGAGTACTTTCTTGTATTATCCAGAATGTATATTAATACATTAGACCTTTGGCAAATTGATGAACAGATTGGTGGATTCTGTGATCTGAGATCAAGGCACAGACATATCGGAGTGCAAATAATATCAGCAGTGATTAGCCAAACATGTTCAAATCTCAAATACTTAAAATGGTGATTTCTAGTGATATAAAATATTTCCAAAGTGCTTTCAACCTATTGTTTAGTTTCATCTTCCCAATAACCTCTGTGAGTTGGTAAAGCAGGAATTATTATATGCAGTTAATAGATGATGTCACCAAGACCTAGCAGGATTAAATGCCTTGTCCAAAGTCACAAAAGCATCATGATGCTAATTCAGTATTGGTTGAAAATGCAATGTTTTTTCTACAATACTTCTTAATTCTGTTAAGGATAACAAGCCCTGGGACTCTGGGGACCCAAGCCATGTTCACCTTCTACTCCCCTTCTCAGAATTTGGGCTTTGACCCTTGGCAAACTGAACTTGCATAGGTGATGTCTTGCTGTACTTTGCTTGAAACTTGGCCACCAATGTCACTCCCTAGCCATTTTAAATCTATTCTACTGCCTAAGTACCCTCTATAGCCTACTTTTCTAAATCCCTTTTATGTGCCAATTTGCCCTATTAGAATATTAGTTCAAGGGGCGGAGCCAAGATGGCAGGGTGAGCTGTCCGCCAAACCCCTCCAAATACTCATAAAAAATAGCTCTAAACAAATTCTAAAGCAACAGAATCCACAAAAAGACAGAGTGAAACAAATTTCTAGCCCAAGACAACCTGGATGTTTGATCGGGAAGGCACATCGCGCCAGGCTGGGAGTGCAGGGCGGCATGGGTGCGCAGGCCACAGAGAACCTGGAGCAGGCCTCAGAGGACTGAATCTCGGGCAGCTGTGGAGGTTTCCAGACTCCTCAATCCACAACTGCCAAAGACAACTTAGAAGTGGGAAAAGTCTGTTTCTGTGGTGCTGAGACAGGAAGGCGGGATCTCAGCTCCATTCCCCAAAAGCATGGCCATGGGGAGGGGCAGCTGCTTCCCAAGTCTTCAGCCCATACACTGAGGGGGAATCCAGTGGTTGATCAGAGAGGGATTGCAGGGATCTCTTGCTTTTCCTGTGTTTGGATCTGTGTCATAGTTCTGGGCAGTGGTGCTGGGGTGAGGGGGAGTGCTGGCATGGCAGAGCTTGTAGTGGCTGTAGAGAGGAACCCCTCCTCACAGTTACAGGACAGAAAGGAATACTTGTGGTCACAGGCCAGGAAAGGAGTAAACACCTCGCCCCTTATCATACCACCTTGGAAGAACTGAAAATTTACAGGTCCCTACAAGTATCTCTGAAAACAACTACACAAACCCCTGAAACTTGGGACAGTACGTTCTCCACATTGGAAGCAGACTCTTACCTTAACAAGGAGTTTAAAACTCAAGTAATTGGCCAGGTTCATGAGCAAGCAGCACAAAAAGAGTCAGACTATATCATCTTACTTTGGTGAAAAAGAAGATCAAAATATACAACCAGAAGAACACAACAAAGTCAAAGCTCATACATCCAAAGCGTCCAAGAAAAATAGGAATCAGTCCCAGGCCTTGGAAGAGCTCAAAAGGGATTTTGAGAAGCAAGTAAGGGAAGTAGAGGAAAAACTGGGAAGAGAAATGAGACTGATGCAAATCATGAAAAAGAAGTCAACAGCTTGCTAAAGGAGACCCAAAAAAATACTGAAGAAAATAACACCTTAAAAAACAGCCTCACCCAAATGGCAAAAGAGGTCCAAAAAGCCAATGAGGAGAAAAATGCCCTAAAAAAAAAATAGGCCAAATGGAAAAGGAAGTCCAAAAGATTACTGAAGAAAATACTTCCTTAAAAATTAGAATAGAGCAATTGGAAGCTAGTGACTTTATGAGAAATCAAGACACTGTAAAACAAATCCAAAAGAATGAAAAATTAGAAAACAATGTGAAATATCTCATTGGAAAAACAACTGACCTGGAAAATAGATCCAGGAGAGAGAATTTAAAAATTATTGGACTATCTGAAAGCCATGATCAAAAAAAGAGCCTAGACATCATCTTTCAAGAAATTATCAAGGAAAACTGCCCTGATATTAGAACCAGAGGGCAAAATAGAAATTGAAAGAATCCACAGATCTCCTCCTGAAAGAGATCCCCAAAGGAAAACTCCTAGGCCAAATTATAGCCAAATTCCAGAGTTCCCAGGTCAAGGAGAAAATATTACAAGCTGCCAGAAGGAAACAATTCAAGTACTGTGGAAACACAATCAGGATAACACAAGATTTAGCAGCTTCTACATTAAAGGACCACAGGGCATGGAATATAATATTTGGAGGGCAAAGGAGATAGGATTACAACCAAGAATCACCTACCCAGCAAAACTGAGTATAATCCTTCAGGGGAAAAAATGGTCATTCAGTGAAATAGAGGACTTTCAAGCATTCTTGATGAAAAGACCAGAGCTGAATAGAAAATTTGACTTTCAAATACAGGACTCAAGTGGAACATGAAGAGGTAAACAGGAAAGAGAAATCATAAGAGACTTATTAAGATTGAACTGTTTACATTCCTGCATGGAAAGATGATATTTATAACTCATGAGACCTTTGTCAGTATTAGGGTAGTTGGAGGAAAAAAATTGTACGTAGATAGATAGATGAATAGATAGATACATAGATAGATAGAGGACACAGGGTGAGTTGAAGATTAAGGGGTCATATCTGGAGAATAAAATTAAGGGATGAGAGAGGATTATACTGGAGAAGAAGAAAGGGAGAGGTAGAATGGGGTAAATTATCTCACAAAAAAAACAGAAAAGAAAAGTCTCTTACAGTGAGGGGAAACAGGGGAAGGTGAGAGGGAATGAGTGAATCTTATTCTCATAGGATTTGGCTTAAGGAGGGAATAATATACACATTCAATTGGGTATGGAAATCTGTCTTACCCTACAGGAAAATAGGGGGAGAAGGGGACAAGAGAGCAGGGGATGATAGAGAGGAGGGCAGATTGGGAAAGGGGTAATCAGAAGTAAATACTTCTGAGGAGGACAGGGTCAAAAGAAAGAATAGAATAAATGGGAGGGCAGGAGAGTATTAAGGGAAATAGAGTTAGTTTTTCACAACATGTCTTCTATGGAAGTGTTTTGCATAACTGCACATGTACAGCCTATATTGAGTTGCTTGCCTTTTCAGTGAGGGTGGGTGGGGAGGGAGGAAGAGAGTAAATTTGAAACTTAACATTTTAAAAACATATGTTTAAAAAAATGTTTTCACATGCTACTGGGAAATAAGAAATACAGGAAATGGGGTATAGAAGTCTATCCTGCCCTACAGGAAAATAGAAGGGGAAGGGGATAAGAGAAGGGGGGAGAGATAGAAGAAGGACAGACTAGGGGAAGGGATATTCAGAATGCATGCCATCTTGGGGTGTGGGGGAGGGGTGAGATGGGGTGAAAATTTGGAACTCAAAAACTTGCAGAAGTGAATGTTGAAAACTAAAAATAAGTAAATTTATATAAAAAATTTAAAAAAAAGTTTTTTAAAAATTAAATAAATTTTTAAAGCCCCAGCTGTCTCAGATATGAAAAAATAAATAAGAATGTTAGTTCAAGGAAGGCAAGAACTGCCTTGGTTTATAACATTTGTCTCCATAAATTAGCACAGTGCCATATTAAACCCTTAATAAATAGTTTTTTCATTTAGTCATTAGTATATCAATTCATTAATCATATATAACATATTTATATAAGGTCAATAAAAATAAATAAAATAGATTACATTTAATAAATAAATATAAAATTCTATAATTTTAATAAAAAACAAAAATATTAACATTAAAGGTATATTAATGACTAGGCTGAAATTTTAGGATCCAGGCAATATCTTATTCTTAAGACTTGATAATCAAGCAAATGGGACTTTCTATTATTATTATTGCTATTATTTTGATTATTAAATATAGTCATTTGTTGAACTAGAACAAACGTCTTTTCATTTGATCAATTAATACTCAGTCTTACCTGGAGCCAGAAGATTGACTTAGCCTTAGATGACCTCCTGAAGGCCTTTCCAATCCTACCCACCTGTAATTTGGCTCCACTTTTAGAATTCTGGTAGTGACATAGGATTTACTTAGAAATAGAAATGGCAATGTCACTTTATGGTAAGTGTCTTCTTTTCTGTACTTAATCATTCCCAAAATCAGTCCAGATGAAAAACTTGGAGCCTTTAAGGAGAATTAAAAGTGAGAACTCTTCAAATGGGTGAGTGAATAAAATCTATGTAGGCTCTCAAGTTTATAAACTCCTGATGTAAGCAGCTGGACACTGTCAAACTTGTGACATGGGAGTTGGAAACTTCAGGAAAAGTTCTAGTTACAGTTGAGAACATTCTCCCAAACAAGCCACAAGGCCAGAAAATATGGAACTGGAATAATGCCAAAGGCAATTGTTCCCCATTTTTTTCATAATTCAAAAAATATTAAAGAAGCACTTGTAAAGTTTTACCCAAAAGCATTCCCTATTAATAAATCCCTTAACAGGACTCTTAGCCTTTTAGCTACATCAAACTGGCTCCAGTATTTCTATTAGGGGAACAAGATTTGGAAGCTAGTGACTCTCCAGGTCTAAGTGGGCCATAGGGACAAGACAGAAGGCTTGCTGTGGTCCTGGCCATCTAAGAAGGTGAGCAAGATAAAAAGAAAGGGAGACAGAACACAGAATGTATTTAATATCTTCAAAATTAATGATAGCTCCCTTCTTTCTGGAACCTGCTTTTATATCTTCCTCTCTCCAAAGTCCTGTGGTTGCTTAGCAACCTTTCACAGAGTAGTGAAGTGAGGAAGATCTGTCAAATTCATTATTTTTGTCTTAAAGAGGTAGTGGCTCTGATGGAAGTTAAAGAATGGTACCCTGGGAAAGGGGGAGTACTTTCTTTCTCCCTCACCTCTTCCAACTTCCTGATATAAAAATTCTGGAGCCAAGGGAAGAGTTGAAACTGAAATGAAGTCAGAAACAGAGAAGAAAGAAAGTAAGAGAGGAAAATTCAAAAAATATATATTAAAAAAAACCACATTCATTTCTAATGACCGCAGAAGTCAGAATAATAAATTTAATCTCACACCTTCATTAAATTCAGAGAGATAATGGAAATAAGAAACAAATGCCAATTTTATCTGTAGGCTCTTGCACTTGAAGTGGTAAAGAAAAATAAAAGCTTTCTCATCCATCTCTGACCCATTTCTTGGAATGTTCGGTATGGTCAATGTATGAGAAACATGACTGAATAATATCATTAACAGGCAGTTGGGGTAGCATAGTTGAAGCTAAGAAACTACTTTACTGTACCATATTTATGCATAGAAGTTTATCTCTCAACATAACATTGTGTCTGTGTGATAGACTAGAAAAAATAATCTGATGTTGAGAGCCAAATCTTTCTTGTGACAGTTTGTCTCTGTTATAGTATCCCCTTTCTCCTTATTGCTGGCACTAACTCCCCTTTCTGTAATTGTCTATTCCATGCTAGAACCTCCCTTGCCTCATATAACCTCAGCATTAGAGATGAGAAACCAATTAATCATTTCTGCCAGAGACCTTAGGTCTCCCTGAAAAATACCTGGCCCTGTTCCACATTGGGAACATCTCTGCTGTAGGTGATTGAATGCAGGTGTTCCTACATTGAAGTATGAAAAGTGAAAATGGGCTGGTATCACACAGGCTCCTCATCTAGAGGGTCCCTTTTTGGTGAAGCAGAGATACTCTTCCTCCTGATATAATCTGAAGATCATATCACTTTAGGCCTGGACTTAGCTCCATCGATGCAGTCACAGATGTTTCATGTAGCTCCGTAGCATCACTTGTACCCTTATATCCCTAGTGACTGAGTAAGATTCTTGCCTTCTCCTCCTTTCTTTCTCTAATTCTCATGTATGCCTTAAGTATTTTTCTGGTTTGAGATGAAATTCTCCAAATAAAAGCCTATTGCTATCAGAATACACAGGACATTCTCTTCTGTGGAAATGAATTAGGCCAATCTGGAATTTCCTGAACTTTATCTCCACAGGGAAATGGATTCAAGTGGAAGTTTTTGTGTATTTTGGTATGGATAGATTGTTCCATGAACCTAGTGTTTCAAAATGAATGTATCTACTTACAATAAAAACTCAAGTGCTTTTCCATTAAAATAACCCCCTTTCACTGGAACTTCCTTACCAAAGCTATGTCTATGTGACAAATAAAATATAATAAAACAACCCAGCAACTAGCAAATTTAGCAGTGGCAAAAATCATCAAATGGGATATTTGGTATTGTATATACAAAGAAGGCATGAAAGGGGAAAAGTTCCCTAGAAAAATACTCTAGGTTTTCCCTAAACCAATCACTAAATATGTCAGATTACTGTGAAGTCCTAAACTAAAGGTTGACTTTTTCTCCTGAAGCAGTCAGTAATTTAGCACTAACTAGATGTGTGACCTTAAACAAGTCACTTGACCACTTTACGCCTTGGTTTCCTTATTCATAAAATGAAGATGTTGGACTAGAGATCCTCCAGCTAAGAAATACTATGGTTCAAATCTTCTTGAAAGGTAACGTCAGGGAAAACTTCACAATTAGAGTTCTTCAAAAGTGGCATGGCCTGCCTTGAGAGGTTTTGTGTTCCCTTTTCTTAGAAATCTTCAGAGGCTGGATAGCCACTCGTTAGATACATTATAGTGGAGTGCTTTCATCCATGAGTGTTATTAGAAAACACTGAGATCCTTTCCTATGCCCTCATTCTCTGATTCTCTAAAGTTAAATGACTTGCCCAAGGTGATACAGCTTATGGAGCAGGGACTTGAACCAGTTCTTTGCATTCCCAATCCAGATCTGTATCTCACTAGGATTGCACTAGAAAGTAGATAAATTACCTTGATTAGGTTGATTCCCCAGCCTCTTTTGACATATGATAAAGGAGACCAATGGCTTTTGTCCTTTTTATGGTCTGCAGGGAAATTAAGATGGAAAAATGAAGGCTATATAAAGCCCCTTAAAGAAAGTTCCTGCACAATGGCAGCATCTGAAATATTGGGGGAAGTTTCCACTAGTTAATGTGAGCTCGGGGGATGGAGAATTCTCCTTCAATGATTTTGCTTCCCTTTCCTTTGTCAAACTTACTAAAGCCCATGGTATCCAATTTAGGCTTGGTCCAGGCATTTCTGGGAGTGAACAAACATTCTTCATCCTCTCTATGTATAGTTATGACTGGCTCAGTGATAGCACGATGTTGTGTCCACGCTAGAGGCAGGGTAGGACTTTTCTAGAGAGTGATATCAAAGGCCAGGCCCTGGGATTGTGATGGAGAAAAACATCAAAAAAAAATGCTTTTACACTTTTCCGGGAGTGCATTGAACAGAAATGGCCCAGTTCCCTGGAAAATCTGTCCGTTGTCAGAGAGATTATTCTGATCATCTATGTGAAGGTCATCCAGTTTTGACTGGAGGTATCTAGTTTGAAATTTGGGATAGAGAAGAGTAGGCTACAAAGATCTATAGTCTAGTCACTGCCACCCCCAAAACCAACAATGACAACAGCAGCAGCGACAACAACAATACTTCTTGTCTAGAAGAAGGTGGGATTGGAGAGTAACTATTAAAGAACTGGGGAGGTAGTTGGTCAAAGGGTTGTGAGAAATGATTCCAGGGAGGTGCACTGAGGAAGAAAAAAAGGAGAGAAAGGGAGAGAGAAAGAGAGAGAGACAGAGAGAGACAGAGAGAGACAGAGAGAGAGAGAGAGAGAGAGAGAGAGAGAGAGACAGAGAGAGAGAGAGACAGAGAGAGAGAGAGAGAGAGAGAGAGAGAGAGAGAGAGAGAGAGAGAGAGAGAGAGGGAGGGAGAGAGGGAGAGAGGGAGAGAGGGAGAGAAAGAGAAAGAGAGAGGGAGAGAGAGACGGAAGAGGAGGAGAGAGAGGGAGAGAGAGAGGGGGAGAGAGGGGGGAGAGAGGGAGGAGAGAGGGAGAGAGAAGAACAAAACAACAAAAGAAACAAAGAAAGGATTGAGAGAGGGAAGGAATGGGAGAAAGCAAGGCAAAAAAAAAAAGTTTATTTTATTTTTCAATTCCAAATACTAATGAACTCTCCCAATCTCTATTGTAGTTATATTCCAGAGAAATTTCATTTCACCCGTTTTTAGCTCTATACACATTATGTATACTCCACCACCCTACCCCCACCTCCTCCCTCCCTATACCTCAGGAGAATATAAATATTTCATTCTGTCTTTGTATCCCCAGTGCCTAGAATAGAGTCTTGCACAGAGCAAGTTGTGACTGAATGCTTATTGGGTTAAATTGAATGGGATGGAATTGAAAATTCATTACATTCATTTAGCCCCTCTAGTGTGTCCAGCAATGTGCTTTATCTGAATAAGAACATGAGACTAGGGCACTGCAACTTCCCCCAACCTGACTTATCCTTGTTGCTGAGTTAAATAGATTGTAGCTGTCACTATGAGTTACTGTGGCAGGAATGGTGGCTGGATGCCTAGAAGACAATGTGTCCCTCTTGTCTTAGAGACAGATTCACCTTTAGCTCAGCCAATGACACATTACCACCATCAGCTGCTGCTGCACCACCATGGACTCCAATTTGTTGCAGGAAATGTTTCCATTCCAATAAGAAAAATCTTTTCTCCTCCTCTTTCTTTTCCTCTTTCTCCTACCAATATCATGTGCCATACACATGAGGCTATATAGCTCGCATGTATGCCTACAATAATTATGCAGCTGTAACCTTTCCACATGAATAAGTTGCTGTGTGGGTGGCAGGATGAAGAGCTAAAGAACACTATTGTTGCTGAAAGAGAAGATTGTAGAAAGTGGAATAGGACCATTACTCAAACATTCAGTTCTTTGAAATGGCATTCTCTTGTGCTAACATAAAAGAAGAACCTGAGAAGGGATTACCAGGATGCTTATTTACTTACAATTTCATTTTTCACTTGCTTAAAGAAATCAATCATTTCCTAATCTCTCTCTAACAGGAACAACCCACCTCCCCATGATAGGAGATGCCTGCCCAACAGCTCATCTTCATTGTTATCATCCCCATTGCCAATTAACATTAGTAAGTCAGGGTCTAGGGTTTAAGCTCTCCATCTATTCCCTTTGGTGCAGTCATTTGTAGGTACCTCTTACCCCAAATAGAGATTCAATTTTCTTTGTGGTACCATCCTTGCTCTAGAATCAGCCTGGAGGAGCTATCAAAAATTTTTTTAACCAAAGCTGAGCCATCTTGTTATATTCCTAGAGACTCAAAGTACTTTGACTCTAGGTTTAGAGGGTCTTAGTTTTTTTTTAATTGTTATTAATTTATTTTGATTTATCAACAATCACTTCCATATGCTTTTGAGTTTAAGATTTTTCTCCCCCTTCCTCCCCACCACCCTCCCCAAGATGGCACACAATCTGATATAGGCTATACACATACATTCCTATTAAACACATTTTCACATTAGTGATGTTGTAAGTAAGAATTAGAACCAAATAGGAGGAACCACCAGAAGGAGGAAACAAAGCTCAACAGAAGAGAAAAAAGAAATATCAAATAGTATGCTTCAATCTGCATTCAACTTCCATAGTTCTTTCTTTGGATGTGGATAGCATTTTCCATCATGAGGCCTTTGGAGATGTCTTAGGTCCTTGTATTGCTGAGAAGGGTTAAGTTTATCAATATTAGTCATCACACAATGTTGCTGTTATTGTGTACAATGTTCTCTTGGTTCTGCTCACTTCACTCAGCATCAGACAATACAAGTCTTTCCAGGTTTTTCTGAAATCAGCCTGGTCATCATTTCCTGTAGCACCACAGTATTTCATTACATTCATATACCACAACTTGCTCAGCCATTCCCCAATTGATAGACATCCTCTCAATTTCCAATTCTTTGCCACTACAAAAAGAACTGCTATGAATATTTGTGTACATGTGGGTTGTTTTCCCATTTGTATGATCTTTTTGGGATATAGCCCTAGAAGTGCTATCGCTGGGTCAAAGGGTATGCACATTTTTATAGCCCTTTGGGCATAGTTCCAAATTACTCTCCAAAATGGTTGGATCATTTCACACCTCCACCAACAATGCATTACTGTTCCAATTTTCCCACATCTTCTCCAACATTTATCATTTTCTTGTTTTGTCCTCTTGGCCAATCTGATAGGTGTGATGGGGTACCTCATAGTTATTTTTATTTGCATTTCTCTAATCAATAGTGATTTAGACCATTTTTTTCATATGACTGTAGATGGCTTTAATTTATTCATCTGAGAACTGTCTGTTCATATCCTTTGACCATTTATCAATTAGGGAATGACTTGCATTCTTATAAATTTGACTTTATTCTCTCTATATTTTAGAAATGAGGCCTAGAGGGCCTTAATTTAAATCCTTTGGGTGTTTACTTATGTGACATATTGGAAAGTCATTTAACCCCTTTGTGCCTTCATTTACTCATCTGTACAATGAGAGGGTCAGATTAGGCAGGTGTGAGCCCATCCTTGGATTAGATAGACAGTCTTTGAGTACTGTTACAGCTCTAAACCTGGAATGATATGCTACGGAATGCATGATGCTGAGGTGGGAAGCTGAAAACTCTTATACCATATCTCTGTTTGTGTTATGTCTATTCAATGCCACTAGCATTAATTACACAATATCTGACAAGTACATAGCATGTTATACATTTCAAAGCACTTCTTCATGGGCTTTAAGCTGACAGCAGCCTTATGAAGTAGATAGTGCAACTCTTATCACCATTTTACAGATGAGGAAACTGAGGATCAAGGTGAAGTGATTTGTTGGGGATCACAGAGACAGTAAGGAACAGGGTCAGAGATAGGTTCCAATTCCCTAGTCCTGACTGCTTTCCCCATCTCTGCCTTTTGGCAAAACAACCTGACTCCAGACTGTTGGTATGTGAATTAGAATTGTAATGGCATCTGTATTCTCTGTCTCATGTCAACATGCTATGCCAGACATTTAATAAAACCACACACACCTTCTCAATACTCAAACTTTCTGAATAGATTGTACCATGTAAACATAATGACTTCTCTCCCTGAACATTTGTTTCAGGCTGGAGAGTTTCAGGGAGGACAATGGCAGTATTGAAAGACTAAAGAGAAGGTTGAAAAGGATTTAAGGAAGTGAAGCCCATTACAATTGACAACATGAAATACTGAGACCCAGGAATAACATCAAGCCTGGTCAGGAATTATGTTTATGTTTCGTTTTTGTTCACAAACCTAATTATTAGTTTAGACTGCAATAGGTGGAACTAAGATATGAAAACATTGACAGAATCTATTTTTTCCTGCGCAAAAAAGACTTGTGAAATTTAAAGAAGCCTACGAATTCCAACTATAGTGTCACTTAATGGATTTATCAAGGCAGAACCTCTGAACCTAAAAACAACAATAAAACAAAAATATGTCCAATTTTAGGCTTTATTATGATGTTTTAAAAAATGTAATAATAAAAACAGTTTAAAACAGTACACAGATTTGTTTTTGTCTCTATAAATGTTAGCTGGGCTTTGGCCACGAAGGCTTATGTCCAAAGCTTAAGATCTAGATCATTTAGAGCTGGGTAACTTATTTAAAATGAGTCATATAAGGTTGCCTTATGGTTAATACTACTAAGCACAGAAGTGAGAGGGAACTTACTAATTTGGTATAGAAAGGGATTTCACAAGTATTTTAAATGCTCAGGACTAATAGCATTTAACAAAGTTGATTCATTGATATCAATGTTGCTTGCTGCTGATGCTACTGTTGTTTTATTGTTGGTGGTGATGGAAATGACCCCAGATTTGAAGTGAACCAGACTATTCTGGACAACCTGAAAGTCATTTTACTCATTTTGACATTAGCTAGTGTTTGGTTACTCATTGGAACGTGAGAATGGGATGTAGATGAATCATAGAGCTCCAGCTAAGACTTGAGTTGAACTAGAATGGTTAGTTTCAAATGCTGTGAAAATGGAATCAAATAAATAAATGAAAAATCACTTTGTAAATGTTTCCTCTGTACCAAGCACTATGGTAAGTGCTGGAAAAAGATCTAAAAACAGTCACTGACCCCAAGAGCTTGATCTAATAGAAGAGACAGTGGTGGTCAAACAGGAGCATTTTGGTTTGGAAAGTTATAAAAATGGTTAGTGGAGCCTCTTTGCATTCCAGGAATAATGACAGAGTTGATTTGATCATGATCCCACAACTGGAGGGGCAATGAGTTTTTACATGGAGAGCAAGGGAGGAGGTAGGTAAAAAGGGTAAGAAGGGCTAAAGTGAAGTATGTCTGCCTTAAATAGTGGGCTAAGTGGGGACAGTTACCAGTTAGGACAGCAGGGCCCCCAGGGTAGAAGTTCCATAGATAAAAAAGGTTATGGACAGACCACATTACTTTCAGAACATAGGCTTTGTGATATTAGCAGTGTTTTATTAGACTCAAAAGATCTGTGTTTCAGAAATGACTTGCACAGTACTATGTGCCTAATCGAGTCACTTAACCATTCTTAGCTACAGTTCTGTGTCCTGTATGACTCACAGGGATATTGTGAACTCTTTGTAGACTTTTGTAAAAGAACTATAAAAATGAAAGCAATTATTCTTGCTAATTATTGTTACCTTCTAGCATTGAAAATCATTGTCTTAGAAACAATGGCAGGCAAAGTTAGAAGTATGGTTATGGGTCATGAATTACAAAATAGGATTTTGAACAGTCAAAACATTTTCTATCATTCATGCAAAGTTCCCATGCACAGGAGCTATGCTGAACAAATCTTCCTAGGCTGTATTATATATGAATTATGGTCACTTCTGGGGACCACATTTTAGGAAAGCTATTGACAAACTGGAGTATGTGCCTAGGATTTTAACTAGGATGTTGAAAGGACCCAAAAAAATTACATATGAGGATCTGTAGAAACAACTGAAAATATTACCTAGAGAAGAGGAGATATGGAATGAGGGTGGTGGTGCGAGAATGGAGTGGTCATGATTTTTGTTTTCAAGAATTTGAAGGGCTATCACATGGAATTTGCATTAGTCATGTTTTGCTTAGCTCTGAATGGCAAATAAGGAAAAATGAGTGGAGATTGCAAAAATGAAGATTTCTGCTCAGGATAAACTGCCTAAGAATTAAGGCTGTCCAAAAGTAAACTGCCATGCCAGTCAATTAGTCAATAAAAATTTGTTAAGAAGGGAATTCACCATTACTGGAGGATTTCAAACTGAGGCTAGATGTCTACTTTTCTAGGATATTAGAGAAGGTATTCCTTTTTGGAGGAGCAAGGTAGTATAGTGGATAGAGTAGTAGGCCTGGAATCAAGAAGGCTTGACATTTCCTAGTCGTGTGACCTTGGGCAAGTCATTTAATATCAATTTGCCTTGGTTTCCTCAGCTGTAAAATGGAGATAATAATAGCACTTATCTCCCAGAGTTGTTGTGAAGATCAAGTGAGATAATATTTCTAAAGCTTTGATACAATCCCTAGCATATAGTAAGCATTCTACAAAGGCAAGTTATCATTAGCTGTTTGACTCTGGGCACAGTCATTTAACTTCTGTTTGCTGCAGTTTCCTCTACTATAACGTGCGGATAATAATAGCACTTACTTAGGGTTGTTGTGTGGATCAAGTAAGACAATATCTGTAAAGTGCTTAGCAAGGTGCCTGGCCTATAGAGGGCGCTTAATCAGTGCTTGCTTCCTTCCTTCCTTGTGTATAGGTTTTACCAGATCATTCTGAGATCCTTTCTTTTATGAATTTTTTTTTTTAAGTAATGCATTTTTTTTTCTACCTCTCATTTCCTTCCCTCCCCAGGTTGAGCCACCAAAAAAAAAAAAAAAAAGAAAAGAAAAAGAAAAAGCCATAAAAATAAATATGCACAGTCAAGTGAAACAAGTTTCCCCATTGGTCATGCATGACCAAAATACATGTCTCACCCTGCATGCTGAGTCCATCACCTCTCTGTCAGGATGTAGGCAAAATGTTTCATCTTTTGTCCTCTGGTTTGTCATTTCATTGATCAGAGTTCTGAAATCTCTTCTGACCTTGACGTCTCATGGTATCTCATTTCTGACAGGTCATTGAGGTTGAACAATAGCATACAGTATAGTTATGGTTACTGGGGCTGTGTACAAGAAAAGCGTGAGTGGGAAAGGAAACAGGATTGGCGTAGCTTACTCTGTTATTCAACCCAGGGATCTTTCCAACTTGCAGGATAGAAAGAATTCTTAGGGCAGTGACAGAAGTCTAAGTGTTCCTCGTGTATGCTCTAGCCTTATCACCACCTGTAGCTTATTCTCATAGCTGACTTCCTATAAGAACAAGCTAGCTATTACATTGCTGTTCAGTGAATTTCATGGGAGCTTAGCTTGTCTCCTAAGATATAAAGACAACATTTCAAGGGCTTATAGATCCAAGTCCTTAGAAAGCTCTCTCTATATAACTCTGTAACAGGAAGGCATTGGAATAGCTGTGTCCTAAGGCCCCTTCCAGTTCTGATGTTTTGAGATAGGGTCTAGAAATAGCAAATCCTTAATGAAAAGTAGAGTTGGAAAATCGATCTTACTCCATAAACGAAAGGCCAACTTTTCTAAGGATATCTAAAAAGAAAGAACTAACCAAACAGGAAGTGGAGAGGCTAGAGAGAGTTGGTTATTTTTCAGTGGTGGCCTGTAGCATCTTTATTTATTTATTCATTTATTTTGATCTATCAAAAATCACTTCCATATGCTTTTGAGTTTAAAATTTTTCTTCCCCTACCTCTCCACCACCCTCCCCAAGACGGCACACAATCTGATATGAGCTATACATTTATATTCCTATTAAACATATTTTCACAATAGTGAAGTTGTAATTAAAATTAAAATAAATGAGAGGAACCATCAGAAAGAGGAAACAAAACTCAACAGAAGAGAAAAAAAAGATAATTCAATTTTCACAGTTATGATTACTATCTGTGTCTTTTTCTCCATCCTTCTTCCCCCCTGTTTATGCTTTTCTTTCTCCTCTCTCACTTCCCACCCTCACCAGTACTTTTCTTTTGACCACCGCTTCCTTCAGTCTCTCCTCCCTTCTATTATTTCCCTCTCCCCTTTTCCCCTTTGCCCCCACCACTTTCTCCCTATCTTCTAACCCCCCTCCCTTTTCTTTCCCCTTTTCCCTCCTACTACCCATAGAGCAAGTTATATTTCCATACCTAATTGATTGTTATTCCCTTCTTGAGCCAAATCTGATGAGAGCAAGGTTCAAACAATGCTCACCCCCCTCCCTTCTTTCCCTCTGCTGTAATAGGATTTTCTATCTTTTCCTGTAATGTAATTTACAGTTGTCTGCCTCCTCCTTTCTTAGTACATTTTCTAAGATCAGGCTAATCCACTTATTTGGATCCATTTAACCCACTTGATTAGATTTTTTTTTATCATTACATCAAAGTCAACTAATATCCACCCTATTTATGTATACCCCTTTAACCTGGTGTAATAGCAATACAGTTCTCAAGAGTTGCAAGTGTCATCTTCCCTTGTAGGGATGTAAACAGTCCACCTTTTATTAACAACATTTTGTATCTTTCTGTCCCATTTACCTTTTTATGTCTTTCTTGAATCTTGTACTTGAAGATCAAATTTTTTGTTGAGCTCTGGTCTTTTTATAAGGAAGGTTTGGAAGTCCCATATTTCATTGAATATCCAGCTCTTCCCTTGAAAAATCATGTTCATTTTTGCTGGGTAGTTGATCCTTGGCTGCAATCCAAGCTCCTTTGCCTTATGGAATATCATGGTCCAAGCCTTGTAGTCTTTTAATTTAGAAGCTGCAAGGTCCTGTGTAATCCTGACTGTGGTTCCATGATATTTAAATTGTTTCTTTCTGGCTGCTTGCAGCACCATCTCTTTCATCTGGTAATTTTGGAATTTTGGTATTATATTCATTCGCATTGTCAATTTTGGATCTCTTTCAGGTGGTGAGCTGTTTATTCTTTCTATGGTTATTTTACATTCTGGTTCTAGGACTTCCTAGCAGTTTTCCTTTATGATTTCCTGAAAGATACTGTCCAGGCTCTTGTTTTCATCATAATTTTCAGGTAGTCCAATGATTTTTAAATTGTTTCTCCTGGATCAATTTTCCAGGTCAGTTGTTTTACCGATGAGGTATTTTATGTTTTCATCCATTTTTTCATCTTTTTGTTTGGCTGATTCTTGCTCTCTCATAGAGTCATTACTTTCCATTTGTCCAATTCTAGTTTTTAACACATTGCTTTCTTCTGTTAGTTTTTGTACTTCCTTCTTCAATTGGCCAATTGTATTTTTAAGGACTTTGTTTTCTTCAGTGTACTTTTTTTCCAATTGGCCAACTGTATTTTTTAAGGACTTTTCTACTTCTCTCATCAGACTTTTAAAATCCTTCTTGAGCTCTTGTAAGAAGGCTTTTTGGGCTTCAGACCAGTTCAGAGGTTGTTAGGGGGAGGGTGAGAGCGACTACCTTTGTACTCCACCACCTTGGTTCCCAGAAGCCCAACTGCTGTAACATCTTTAAAAAGCCAAAGTATACCTCTTTGGGAAGGTGAGTGGTGCAGTAGTGGATAAAGTGCTAAGTCTGGATTCAGGGAGACCTGAATTCAAATCTTGTTTCAAACACCTCCTAGCTGTGTGACCCTGGTCAAGTCACTTAACCACCTTGTCTCAATTTCCTCAACTATAAAATAAGGATAATAATAGCACTTACTTCCCAGGGTTGTTGTGATAATCAAATGAGATAATATTTGTAAATGCTTAACAGTGCCTAGCAAATACTAGACACTTCATAAATGCTTATTCTCTTTTTCTTCCACTTCCCTTTCCATGATTGTAATTATCACTCCTTTCCTTATACCTATATAAATCATACTTATCATTCAAGGCTTAAATTGAATCTCATCTTCTGGAAGAAACCTTCCTCAAATGCTCCCTCACAACTTATCTTCCTATATACCAAATTCCTTCATACAACACATAAGAGTTTGAGCCACGTGACTTATATCTTGATTCTGAATTGAATTATGCTCTAGTTCTTTTGTATGTATTAGTTTCAACTCCCCAGGTAGAATGGTTGCTTGTTGATAAATAAAAGGGATTTCATATTTTTAGCTATTTCTCAGCTATCAGTTTTCTTGGAAATGTCTCATAGAATCTGAGACACCAGGGAGTTTTGAAATAATTTAGTCTTGCCCCTTAATTTTGTATTTTAGAACTGAGGCTCTGAAGGCACACATGACTTGCCCAATACAATTACTAAATAAGAGGACTGGAACCTATGTGGGCTTTTTTTTTTTACACTATAACTAGAATATATTTCAAACAGCACAGGTCAGATGATAATATTTAAATGGGATTCAGGACATTTTAAAATCCTTCTGAACAAATTTGACTAGTCAAGGGTGGGGGAATCTGTGGCTTTGAGGCTACATATGGCCTTCTAGATCCTTAAGTGAGGCCTTTTGACAGAATCAAAATTTTAGTTCTGTAAAATTTGGATTCAATCAAAAAGCTGCACTTAAGGATCTAGAAGGCCATATGTAGCCTCAAGGCCACAGATTCCCCACCCCTGACTCTAGTCCATTAAAAAAAAAAAAGTTGCAGATAACTTCTTCCTCTCCTCTCCTTACTAGTAATAATCCAGGAAAAATAATTTACTTTTCTTAAAAATGCCTTGCAAGTTAGACATCTGACAGTCAAGGGCACTGATTTATACCAAGGATTGAGAGGACTCTTTGATTTAAAGGGCACACTATTACATGCAGACATTGTACACAGGGAGTATCAGGGCAACAAATTCATGAATGTAAGGATTAGAAACTTTTAGGCTCTGCTCACAGAATGAAAAGACAATTAAGAGAAATGGGTCAGACAGAACTATAAATAGTCATTTTTGCATGTGAGACAAAAGGCCCAAAGTGGGGCTGTGATCTTCCTGGGATATGGCTCACAGGAGGAGGAGGAATGCCTGGAAATACCATGACATCACTTCTGAAGGATTGAATGTGCTGCCAACATGCTCTAAATTCTGGAGTCCTGAGACAAGCTTTAGGTGCTTTGCCTGGTTACACACATCTGAGGTCAGGTATCCCTCTTAGCATCCCTTCATATGAAAGTGGTACACCTGGAAAAGCAATTCTCTTAAGAGCTGCAATGCTCCAAAGGGAGGAAGTAGATTGAACAGCTCTGAGAAATCAACTCACTCATCCATATTCTCTAAGCCATAGAATAATGCAAAGATTACTGGGCTGTGGGGCAGGCTTCCAAGTGCCTTGCCCTGCTCTATCACTTGATTTCTCTGTGACTTTGGGCAAGCTATTTCCCATTTCTGAGCTTGTTTCCTTATCTGCAAAATAGAGATACTAATCCTTGCTTTCTCTATCTCATAGAGGTATATGGAGGATAAAATAAGATAATGTAGGAGAAATACATCTATGTGGATAGAAAGGATGTAGGTAGGAAGGGAATAATCAGCAATTTGGATGGAAGAAATAAGGGGGAAATGTACACATGAAATGGTGGAAAAACCGAGAAAACTAGCATACTAACAACTCAAAGGCCTTTCTCTGGGAATATGTTCTAAATGTATGAAGAAAAATTATTTTAGTTTTCTAGTTTTCCTCTGCTTCCAGCTTGTGAGTGATTAGAATGGAGACTGAATTCTTATGGTATAGGGGGAGTGCTAAAGATGAGGTCCTGAAGCTACAAAAGCTGAGTCAAAGAGCTTCCTACTAGTCAGAGTCTATAGCCCTAATAAGTCCTAAGATAAGACAGATAGAAGCTGTGACTTTATCTCCCTCCCTTTGAGCTGTCCATTTAGGATACTCATCAAAGTTTTGGGGATAAGAGAGATCAGAGGTAGAAAACCCAGGTTCTAGTTCTAGCTTTGTGGTTAACTAGCTATAAGAACCTTGACAAATCCTTTTTCCTTTGGGGGCCTCAGTTTCCTACCCTGTACTTTGAAGGGGCTGAACTAGACAGCCAAACATTCTAGGGTTTTGTGCCCTGCTCAGTAGACTTCCTACCCTTCCTTGCTGTAGGAGTAGGCTCTACTCTTGTGGTCTCACAGTGTCATGTGCTGAAGAATGTCCAGTATACTCTATCTTGTCTTCTTTTGATTTTCCTGAAGAATTGTGACTCTAAAATTAGTCAAGGTGTGCATTAGGCAGAGGCCACAAAGATGATCAGTTTTTATTCCTGTAATAAAAAGCCTCATTTCATAGTAACATGACAATCTTACGGAAGTGCTCACTGATGCTCTAAGCCTAACTAAATTAGCCTCCTTTGGTTATTATCCTTGGGATGATAAGAGCAATGCAGGCATTTGGTAGGGTGAGGAGAGAGAGCCTTGTCTGCCAAGTAAGCACTTTAACCAAATAAAACATTTTATTTCAGAGAATCCTCAATAAAGAGATGTTAGAAACTTCACATTAACTCAGGCCTTTGCAAGCAGCTTGATGTCTCCTTTGATTGATGTGGGATATGTCTGTACAAGTTTAGGAGCTGGGGGTTAGCCCTTAGCAAACTTAGAATCACAGGCTGATAGAAGTACAGAGCTGGGTGGGAGCCCAGGAACCATCTGATCTGATCCTCATAACTTAGAAAGAAAAAACTGAGGACTAGAGAGATGAAATGACATGCTCAAAGTCACAAGTCAGTCAACAGCAGAGCGATGTCTAGTTCCCAGCCCAGTACTTCTGACATTTGACTCATTTGAGATTGGTTGGATCCAAGATTTAAGTATCCCCTTTGAAGTATTCCCAATTTCTATATTTTACATGCTTCATAATTTTTGTACGCAATTCCTTTCTATTATTCCTTGCAGTTCCTCTTCTCCCATATATATATATATATATATATATATATATATATATATACACACATATATGCCTAACCACATTTCATGATCTCTAATACCATTTCCAAAGATTTTGAAGACTGTACCTCAAGATTTCCCTAACTCAGTATTCTAGGAATGAGATCACAGCAGACCCACCATATTGTGAGGTCCTCAAAAACAGTGACTAACACAGATTTTCCAGGCAAAAGTGACAAAGACCCAATAGCCTCAAAGATCACTCATAACTCATTGTCTAAAATCCTTCAAATAGTAGGTCAACAGCCTTGGTAGATCATTCACTGAATAGAGAATAGAGTCCTACATGAGATATTGAAGAAATCAGATTCTGTAGACCAAGGGATGATGTAAGAGGTACCCAAAAGTCCTTCTGGTAGAGCCTACCTTAAAGTATCTCCTTCACTATTACGTATATCATTACATTACATCATTACTGAATAGAGAAGCAAATTATGCTTCTTTTTAAAAAATGAAAATAATAATAGTTAGAATTTATATAATGAAGGTTTGAAAAGTACTTTGTACACATTATGATATATGATCCTCAAAACAACCCTGTAAGGGAAGTGCAATTATTATTATACCTATTTTGCAGACAAGAAAACTGAAGTTGAAAGAGCTTAATTTTTCAACTGTCTAACTTTGATTTAGCTTCAATTGGAAGATCCATCCGTCAATCCATTCATTCAGTAAACATTTTTTGTCTGTGATGTGTAAATCCTTGTCACAGGCAATATCAAAATGAGTAACAACTCATAGTCCTTGTGCTCACATAAGATGTAACAAAGAACTGTATGTAAGGTCAGTAGAGTAAATAGGATAAGGAGAAAACAATGGTCCTTCCTGTCAAGAAAATTTTGTCTCCAATATAACAAGCATGCATATTTATTCTTATCCTTCTGGGAATAACACATCCTTTTCAGCTTTAGTCATTTTTGATGCCATCCTGTCAGCTCCCACTGGAATGAGGGTTCTTTATGAAAGAGGATGTGATAAGCCACAGGCCTGGTCCAAAGAGTTAGCTTTCTATCACTGATAAGATAGTAGCCTTGATGCTATAATGGCTAATTTCATTTAATAGGGCATCCCTCCAAAGATGAAGTTAATTGTCAATTCTGCTGTGGGGCTTGGGATGCAAAAGGTCTGATTTGTTAGTACAATAGGAGAAGAAGTCAGAAATAGGTTATCCAGGGCCCAGTAGTTTTGTTGAATACATGGACTGGACAGATTGGAAGAATTAGGAAAAACAAGAGTAACTCTGGTAAGGATCATCTTCCTAAAGCATAGGTCTGAACATATTTAAACATGCTTAAAAACCTTCAGTGTCCCCCTTTTACTATTAGGATAAAATACATGCTTCTGTGTTTGGCCTTTAAAACCCTTCACCATCTGGCTTTTGCTTGCCTTCTTAGACTTACTTCACATTACTCATTTTCTCTCACTTTGTATTCCATCCAGACTGGTCTGCTTGCTACTCCCAACCCTTGCCACTCTATCTCATGTCTCTTTTTGTTTGTTTGGTTGTTTTTTTTTGTTTTGTTGTTGTTTTTTTTTTTTTTGCTGGGCAATGGGATTAAGTGACTTGCTTAGGGTCACACAGCTAGCATGTGTTAAGTGTCTGAGGCTGTATTTGAACTCAGGTCCTCCTGACTCCAGGGCCAGTGCTGTATCCACTATGCCACCTAGTTGCACCTTCATATCTCTGTTTTTAAGCAGACTGTCTGAAATGCTTTGAATACACCCCCTCCTCATCTCTGTCTCTTCAAATTTCCAGCCTCAGGAAATTCCAGGCTCAGTTCCTATTTGGACACCTCCAATAAGAAGCCTTTCTATACCCCTTTATTTTTATGCTTTCTTTTACCAATCACTTATCTCAAACATATATATATATATATATATATATATATATATATATATATATATATATATACACATGTATATGTATATATATATATATATACACATATATATGTGTATATATATATGTATATATGTATATATATACATATATATATACATATATATATACACACACACATATATATGTATATCTATCTATCTATCTATCTATCTATCTATCTATCTATATATATATATATATATATATATATATATAGGTATATATCAATTTACATGTTCTAACCTTCCAACTGAACCCTAAGCTTCTTGGGGCTAGGGAATTTTGTTTTTGTATACCAAGCACCAAGCATAGTGGCTTGCATATTGTTTTTCACTTGTTTTCAGTCATGACTGACTTTGCATGACCCCATTTGGGATTTTCTTTGCAAAGATGCTGGAATGGTTTGCTATTTCCTTCTCCAGCTCATTTTACAGATGAGGAAACTGAGGAGAAAAGAGTTAAATGACTTGCCCAGGATCACACAGGTAATAAATGTTGGAAGTTGGGTTTGATCTCAGGCCTTACACATAGCAGATGCTTAATGAAATCTTGCCAAATTAGATTTGATAGGTTTAGATTATTTTCTTTCCTCTGGGCATCATTCTTTTTCACTTAGGTTCTACTTTATGCACATATGTATGTGTAAGATGTGTGAGTTGCCTGTGTGGATTATATGAATGTCCACATGGGTCTCTCTAAATCTGGCTAACAGGAAGGCACAAATAGATATTTCATGAAATTTTGATCTCTACGAGCTAAGCAGGATATTGGGACCATGAGGCTGGTCACTCTGCCTTTCTTAGAGAGGGTTTACTGCAGTATAATTACATCTATTTGTCGCTCTAAATAGTGTCATGCTAGGAAAAAATATTTTTAGGTTTAAGCTGCTATCCTGGCCATTATCTCCTCATGAAGAAGCAGTGCTCCAAGCAATATCTGAAAGCTTGACATCCTTCCCATCAAATGCTACTTATACGAAGACAATAACAAATATAGAATAATGAACAAAACCATTTCTTTAGTCAATAGCAAATAAAAATAAGAAATTAAAATGAATGAGCTCTTCCGCTGGGAGTGAGAGCTCTCACTTTAATCTGGAGAGTCCTCAGTCTTACCCAAGGAGACATTCCCTCAAATCATTAATGAGACAATATGGGAAAGAAGAATATGATACAGGAACTGACACCTCTACATATCACCTTCTTCCTGAAGGAGGAGACTCTTCTCCAGGAGACTTTTCTTGAAGAAAGTCTAGAAGAATAGGTATCCTCTCTCTAAGCTTCAAGTCAAAAGAAGATTCTTTCTTCTCCCAAGTTCTAGTCTACTCTGTCCCTCCTACAGACACAGATAGGCAGGTAATCACTCTCATTACTAGTGAAGACTCATGCAAATGCTCAGGCTTGAAGTTTGGGTTTTATCTAGGCTCTGCCTTCTTCCTTTTAGAAGAAATAAAGGGTCTTGGTGCCCCCTTCCCTCCCTACACATGCACACACACAACAACACACACACACACACACACACACAGAGTGCCATGCTTCATTTTTGGCATTATAACTTTAATCTGTGCTCCCTCCCCAGTTCTAAGTAAGCTACCAATCTCTCCTATATCCTATATAAGAATTTGTACTATGTTATATATGTGTGTATGTGTGTGTGTGTGTGTGTGTGTGTGTGTGTGTGTGTGTGTCTTTGGAAATGCATTTATGTGTTTATCAGTAACATATGCACAAATGTGTTTGTGTGTATTTCCTTTGTTTCTCATGGTGTTAGCCTCATTTAACCTCAACTTTTCAGAAAATATTTTCCATGATATTCTATGCTTAGTTGTTTAAGTTTTGTTAGTGAAGTGAACCTCAATAGCATAAACACAATGATACCCTAACGGCTTCCTTCACCATTTCAAATGATCACCAATTTAATCAGATTGTTTTTTAGGAATTAGGGATATTTAGCTCAGAGAAGAGAAAAGTGGGATGGTATGGGGGAGAGACAATAACAACTTTCAGGTATTTAAAGAGTTATGTGGAATAGAGGACAGACTGATTTGGCTTAATTTAAGAAGACAAATATAGAAGTGATGGGTGGACCCTGAAGAAAAGTAAATTTTGTCTCAATGTTAGGAAAAATGTTGGCAAAAATTAAAAGCTATTGAACAATGTAATTGGCTGCTTTTGGAGGTAATGAATTCTCTTCTCATTAGAAATCTTTAAAGGGAGGTTGGATATGTACCATGCCAATAATACTGTGGGGTGGATTATTGCTTAATTTAGTAATGTATTAGATGATTTCTGTGAAAAACATTCAGTGATTATTTCATTATGTGATTTAGATTGGGATAGTTTTGGACATCACAACTCAGAAGACTATTTCTTAAAGCATTCAGGAAGAGAGGGCAAGTATTTACAACCTTAATCAGTGAAGAGAGTGCCCAAACTCATGGAATCTGGACTACTCTTTTTCTCTGGCCATCAAAACAATCCCATATTCCTCTAATCATACTATCAGAGCAGGAAAGACTTTATGAAATTCTTTTTCTAACATATTAGAAAAGTTAAGGAGGGTTGGAAGTATACCTGGGGGAGAAATCCCTAAGGTAAAGGTGGCTTAAACTACTGTAGCTCTTTATATTCCCATCTCTTTGGTTTTCATTCTAGTTTATTTCTAGTCTTATGCTCTCCAATTTAACCAGTATGGATCATCAGATCATGCCCTATGACCCTCAAAGGACAGCTCTATTCACATTATACCCCTACATAAAAGATTTCACTCACTACAATTTATCTGCCAATAAGGACCATGCCTCTTTACTTGGCATTCAAAGATCTCCATGATGTTGAATCTAGACTCATTCTAGAATGTTGCATTTTGGTTCGCAATTAGCAGATTCATGAAACTGAGCAATAATGCAAATTCCTGCAAAACCAGCCACAAAATGGGAAAAGTACTTTTTCATTCCTATATTTCTCAGACAGAGCCATAGTCATACTTTCCCTGCACTCTGAGTTTCCTTTCTTTTCTTAATGCTGGCTTTGTTTACCCTACTAGGTATCCAATACCTGAATAGTTCTGCTGACAAATAGCAAGATTTGAAGTTACTACTGAGAGGCCTAAGACTAAAAGGTATCATCATTTAGGAAGATGACTAAGTTAATCACAAGCATTGGAAGCAGACAATGACCACTTGGATAATAAGAATAGACTTGTTGCTGGAACCAGGTCCTACCTAGTTTCTTCCATTGGCACACTTTCCAAGAAAAGAGGGACCTCCTACTTGAGTGGGAAGTTGAATCCTATTATTTGTTATTCTCCTTATAATGGCTGCCAAGGAGAGAAATCTATTCTGAGAGCTAGAGTAGTGAGGAAAACTTTTATGAAGAATGTTAATTATGACATTAACCATGAGGGATGTTTAGAATTTTCACAGAGATAGATAAGGAGTCAGATAATTACAAAGGTAGGGAAAAATAGAACAAAGAACAAAGAAGTGGGAAGGATGTTTTCTGGGATTGGAATTCGATTTGTCTGGACTAGAGGCTTAGTGAAGGGAAGAACAAGAGAGAAATTTAAAAAAATGGTCTGGGGCCAGATTTTGAATCTCTATGAGGCCACTATTTCAAAGTCTTTTTGTTGTTATTCAATTGTTTTCAGTAGTGTCTAACTCTTGGTGACCTCATTTAGGAGTTTTCTTGGCAAAGATATTAGCGTAGTTGGCCATTTTCTTCTCCAGCTCATTTTACAGATGAGGAAACTTAGTCAAAGAGGGTTAAGTGACTGGCCCAGGTCACACAGCTAGTAAGCGTCTGAGATCATGTTTGAATTCATGAAGATGAGTATTCCTCATTTCAAGCCCAATGCTCTGTCCACTGAGCCACCTAGATGCCCTTTCAAGTTCTAAAAAGTTGTTTAATAAAATCCTAAAAGTAGTTTTCCATAAAGGCAGCTATGTTCTCGTAAATAGAGTCAAAAAGCATAAAGTGAATGAGGGGTTAGCCTGGATATATTTTATCTTGCCTTCCAACTCATTGAGGATCATGTTCACCCATCTCCATAATCTCTAACAGGGCCACACTTTCAAACTAAAATCAGCCCTGGCCCTTTTCCCGAGAAATGGAGTCAGGCCATTCCTCTGTAATTATGCTATTATGCTGAGACGTGCCAAACCATCTGGATGGGTCGTAATTAACATAGTTGGCAAAGGGGAGATTTGGTGGGTTTGCAGACAACCCGGGTGTCCATTTACCCGAACAAAGTCACACATGCGTGCTATGACAGTTGGGAGTGGGGTGGTACTAGGTTCACAAGTGCTGCTGTGGCCCATCACACAGGTGTCTGATGAAGCCATCACCATTCAAGTCTTTGAGGACCGACATCTGTACCATTTGCCATCTCGGTTGAATTACCAGAAAACCAGAACTATCCTTTGAGGTAGGAGAAAGAAAACGACCTAAAATTAATGTATAACAGTGATGAAGAGCTAAAAGAAGCCCAATCCTCTCATTATAGAAGAGAATACTGGAAAGCGTGGGAGTAGAAAAGTGTTTTTTGTTTGTTTGTTTGTTTTGTTTTGCGTTTCCTCTAAGGGCAAGTTTGCCTAGTGGACGCCAACAGTAACCCTGTTTGCCAAGGGAGGGCCAATGATGCTTTCTCTGTGGATGCCATTTAATCATTACTAGGGTCAAAATAAAACTTAACTTTTTCCTTCAAGGAAAACTTTCTGGCAAGCTCTGTATAAATAACTCCCTCACATGGTTAGAGCCTGCATCTGCTATCTAGTGGCACTGTTTTTATTTGCATATCCTTGCATTTGTAAGCTTGAGGCAAGTGAATTGATTTTGAAAAGATAGGTGTTTTATTTGTGAAAGCTTAACCTCTTGTGCTGCAATTAATGAGCCCTAGTAAATATAATACATGCTAGATGGTGGGAGCTGCATGGCCCAGCAGTCAACTAGAGAGGAAGAGAAGGTATCCAGAAAGGAGACAATAGCTCTATTGCTCTCTGTCCTGGCCAGACAACATCTGGAACACTGAGTTCAGTTCTGACTTAGGAGGGGTGTTGATAAGCTGGCTATGTCCTAGATGTTGGCAAATAGCAGAGCAAAGTGCTTCAGTATCATGCCATGTGATACTTTACTGAAGGAAATGGGTGTGTTTAAGTTAAAAGAGGAGAAAACTTATAAAGGGACAGGACAGCTGTCACATAGAAGAAAGATTACACACTTTGGCATTTGAACCATAGGACTGAACTTCAAGCAGTGGATGGAAACTGCAGAGGGATTGATTTAAGCTAGAGGCAATTAGAGTGAAAATGATCTGGTAATCTATACTGGATGGACTGGAGAGGAAGAGACTAGAGGCAGGGAAACCTGTGGTGAAAAATAAACAGAAGAGATCGAAGATGGAAGGAATAGGAATGAAGAGCCAGGATGATTTGAAGCACTTAAAAAAAAATATGGGGCTATCTCTGATTCTAAAAGTGCAAAAGGCACCCTAAGGAAGAAGGGGGCTGACTCTGTAACTGTAAGTATTCAAACCGGGATGACCATTGGCAGTTACATGATACAGTGGATAAAATACTGGACCTGTAGTCAAGAAGACTTGAATTGGAATCCCACCTTAGAAGCTTAACATGTATGTTAACCTGCATAAGTCACATAACGGCTATCTGCCTTGATTTCTTCATCTGTAAAATGGGGACATTAATGGCACCCATCTCTCATGGTGGTTGTGAAGATAAAATAACATTTTTAAAATGTTTGGCAAACCATAAGGTATTATGTTAATGCTAGGTATGACAATGATGATTTTCATTATGTTGATATCATAAATAGAACTCATGTTGTAAGTTAGGCTAGTTGGCTTTTGACTTCCCTTAAGATTCTCATCTGTTATGAATCCATGAAGTCTGGAACAACTTACGTCCCTTTATGAAGGATACTGCCAAGCTGGTATTTCTTTGTAGTTGGATAGCAAGGATAGAGAGGGACCCACCAAGCCAAAGTAGATGCTACCCTACTCCCTAGTAAATGTTGAATCTTCCTAGGAAAATGGAAAGCAGGGACTTTCTTGCTTTTGTTTTTCCAAGTCTGGCACATGGCATGCTGTTAATAAATGCTTTATTGATGTCAGATGTCTGCTGAAGAGATTGGAGGTATTTATTTTGCACAGGAAAAGACTTTAAGTTTATAATCACTGTGTTAAAACATCAAGTTTCATCTTCACAAAGAGGGGACTAATTTATTCTACTGGAGCTTAGCAAGGAGAACTAGAAAGAAGTAGGCAGATTTCATCATTGCCATCATCAGTGTTCAGCACAGTACCTGGCACATGATTTAATAAATGTGTATTGATTGATTGAGCATCAGCATAACCATCTAGCTAGCACTTATATCTCACTTTAAGGTTTATAACACATTTTACACATGATATCACAATTGATCTTTACAACAACCTTGTGAAGTAAGGGTTTTTATTACTTCATCTTCGCAAACAAGCAAACAAACCTCATTTGGCAATTTGACAGGGTTTCCACATTTATGAGTAATATGGTCCCAGTCACTGCCAACAGTATTCACATGCTGGATGACTCTTAAGTATGACCTTTTTAGGAAGTATTAGAAGTGATTGTTCCATTTGGTGTGAGGTTGGACTAGAAGACCTTTAAGTACTCCTCCAATACTAATATTTAATGCATCTATAATCTATTTGAAGGCAATGCAAAGATACTTCATGGAGAGTAGTAATAGAAGGATAACTAAGGAGAGAAGCTATCAAAGGCACTGAATTAGCAGTAGAGTTGAACATGCTTATCAGCTGTCTGGAAAGGTAGTTCCTGGGAACTTCCTTCCTGTCACTTTTTCCATTCTTAGGAAAAAAAAAACAAGAATGAGAAGATAATCTTCAATCTTTACTTACATTCCAAAAGGAATTACTATTATGTACCTAACATTGTATTAGTTATTGTGGGATAAAGAGTGAACAAAGCGAAAGAAGATGCAGTCACAGCATTTGAAGAGCTTGCAATATTATAGCAATATTTGGATTCCTCCCAGTGACAGACTAAAAATCTGGTCAAGCAAAGATGTGGAATTTTTTTTTAATACAAGACTTGTGAAAAGAAGGTTGAGGCAATGATTATCCTTTAATTAAAATGGAGGCCCAAGAGTACAATTTAGAAATTTAAAAAAAAAAATGTGTGCTGGTGTTCTGCCACTTGATTGAAGATACCACCATTGCATTCCCTCATGTGGAGTTGCTAGATTGCTTATTTCCTGCTTCCAGGAGAATTATGATGATATGGAATGAAAGTACCTTGGAGAGACTGTGGAACATGTAGTCATCTAATCATATGGTGAAGAGAATGCTTTCTCTTTGTCTGGATTTAAAAAAAAATTCCTGTGAGCTTTAGTTACTACCTCTTGTTTCTAATTAGTCTTCAATGATCTTGGTGACTCCTCCATTCATGTTACCTAGTAAAAGGAGTCAACCAATATAATAAAAATGACAACTTTACCCAAATTAAATTGTTTATTCAGTATGATACCAATCCAATTACCAAAATCTATTTTATAGTGCTACAAAAAAAAACCCAAAAAACAAAATTCATCTGGAAGAAGAAAAAGGTGAAGAATATCAACAGAATTAATGAAAAAATAATGTCAAGGAAGGTGGTCTAGCAATACCAGATCTCAAATTATATTATAAAGCAGTAATCATAAAAACTCTCTGGTGTTGGCTAAGAAAGAGAATAGTGGATCAGTGGAATAGATTTGGTACACAATATTCAGTAGTCAATGATCATAATAATCTAGAGTCTGCTAAACCCCCAAATCCAATTTTTTTGGACAAGAACTTACTATTTGACAACAACAACAACAACAACAACAACAAATAACTAGAAAATAGTATGGCAGAAACTAGGTATAGACCAACATCCTACAGTGTATACCAAGATGAGATCAAAATGGGTACATGGTTTAGATATATAGGGGGATAACATAAGAAAATTACCAGAGCAAGGAATAGTTTGCCTATTGGGTCTATGGATTAGGGGAGAATTTATGACTGAATAGAAGATAGAGAGCACTACAAGATATAAAATGTATAATTTTGATTATATTAAAGTAAAAAGGTTTTGAACAAACAAAACCAATATAACCAAGATTAAAAGGGAAGCAGAAAGCTAGGAAACATTTTTTACAGCAAGAATCTCTGATAATGGATTCTTTTGTCAAATATGTAGAGAATTGAATCAAATTTATAAGAATACAAGTCATTCCCTAATTGATAAATGGTCAAAGGCTATGAACAGGCAATTTTCAGAAGAAATCAAAACTACCTATAGTCATATAAAATGCTCTAAATCGTTATTGATTAGATAAATACAAATTAAAACAACTCTGAGATACCATCTGACACCTATCATATTGGCTAAGAAGACAGAAAAGGAAAATGATAAATGCTTCAGGGGATGTGGGAAAATTGGGACAATATTGCACTGTTGGTGGAGTGGTAAACTGGTCCAACCTTTCTAGAGAGCAACTTGGAACCATGCCCATAGGGCAAACTGCATACCTTTTGATCCAGCAATACCACTACTAGGTCTATATCCCAAAAAGATAAAAAAAAAGGAAAAGGACCTATTTGTATAAAAATATTTTTAGCAACTTTTTGTGGTGGAAACAAATCAGTAAATGAGGAAATGCCCATCAATTGGGGAATGGCTGAACACTGTGGCTTATGATTGTGATGGACTAATATTGTGTTATAAGAAATGACAAGATGGCTGATTTCAGAAAAACCTTGAAAGATTTACATGAACCAAGCAAATTGAAGTGAGCAGAACCAGAAGGACATTCTGTACAGTAATAGCAATATTGTCAACTGTGAATGACTTAGTTATTATCAGTGAGACAATGATACAAGGTAATTTTTTTAAAAAAATTTATTAATTTATTTTGATTTATCAACAATCACTTCCATATGCTTTTGAGGTAAAAATTTTTCTCCCCCTTACTCCCCAAACACCCTCCCCAAGATGGCACACAATCTGATATAGGCTTTACATTTATATACCCATTAAACATATTTTCACATTACTGAAGTTGTAAGTAAAAATTAACACCAATAGGAGGAACCATCAAAAAGATGAAACAAAACTCAACAAAAGGTAAAAATAAGTGATAGCGATTAGAATTCCATAGTTCTTTCTTTGGATGTGGACAGCATTTTCCATCCCAAGGCCTCTGGAGATGTCTTAGATCCTTGTAATGCTGAGAAGGGTTCAGTTTAACAATATCAGTCATCGCATAATGTGGCTGTTATTGTGTATAATGTTCTTTTGGTTCTGCTCACTTCACTCAGCATCAGATTATATAAGTCTTTCCAGGTTCTTCTGAAGTCAGCCTGTTCATCATTTCTTATAGCACAATAGTATTCCATTACATTCATATACCACAACTTGCTCAGCCATTCCCCTATTGATGGGCATCCTCTCAATTTCTAATTCTTTGCCACCACAAAAAGAGCTGCTATGTATATTTTTGTACATCTGGGTCCTTTTCCCATTTGTCTGATCTCTTTGGGATATAGCCCTAGAAGTGCTATTGCTGGATCAAAGGGTATGCACATTTTTGTAGCCCTTTGGGCATAGTTCCAAATTGTTCTCCAAAATGGTTGGATCATTTTGCAACTCCACCAACACTGTATTAGCGTTCCTATTTTCCCACATCCTCTCCAACATTTATCATTTTCCTGTTGTGTCATGTTGGCCAATCTGATAGGTGTGATGTGGTACCTCAGAGTTGTTTTGATTGCATTTCTCTAATCAATAACGATTTAGAGCATTTTTTCATATGACTATAGATGGCTTTAATTTCTTCATCTGAGAACTGTCTGTTCATATCCTTTGACCATTTATCAATTGGGGAATGGCTTGTGTTCTTGTAAATTTGTCTTAATTCTCTATGTATTTTAGAAATGAGGCCTTTATCAGAGAAACTGGTTGTAAAACTTCTTTCCCAATAATTCTACCTTCCTTCTAATCTTAGTTGCATTGGCTTTGTTTGTGCAAAAACTTTTCAATTTAATGTAATCAAAATTATCCATTTTGCTTTTCATAATGTTCTCTATCTCCTGTTTGGTCATGAATTCTTCTGTTCTCCATAGATCTGATAGGTAAACTATTCCTTGTTCTCCCAGTGTACTTATAGTATCAGCCTTTATATCTAAGTGAT
Organism: Phascolarctos cinereus; assembly: GCF_003287225.1. NCBI lineage: Eukaryota > Metazoa > Chordata > Mammalia > Diprotodontia > Phascolarctidae > Phascolarctos > Phascolarctos cinereus. The sequence goes on along the minus strand of NW_027555736.1, from coordinate 104,056,872 downwards.
GAACCCATTTTAACTTTATTTTGGTATATGGTGTAAGATTTGGGTCTACGCCTAGTTTCTGCCATACTCTTTTCCAGTTTTCCCAGCAGTTTTTTTTCAAAGAGTAGGTTCTTATCCCAGAAGCTGAGGTCTTTGGGTTTATCAAATAATAGATTACTATAGTCATTGACTACTGTGTCTTGCATATTTAACCTATTCCACTCATCCATCTCCCCATTTCTTAGCCAGTACCAAGCAGTTTTGATGACTGCTGCTTTATAATACAATTTAAGATCTGGAATTGCTAGGCCACCTTCCCCTGCATTTCTTCTCATTAGTTCCTTTGATATTCTAGACCTTTTGTTTTTCCAAATGAATCTCGATACAAGGTAATTCCAAATGACTTACAATGAAAAATGCTATCCACCTCCAGAGAAAGAACTGATGCATTCTGAATGCAGATAGAAGCATAATATTTTTCACTTGTATTTATTTTTTTCTTGTTTTTTTTTCTTTTGGTCTCTTTCTTCTTTGACACCATGAGTAATATGGAAATATGTTTTACATGATTGCACATATATAACATATATCAAATTGCCTACTGTCTTAGGGAGGGGGGAAGTAAAGAAGGATGGAGAAAATTCAGGTCTCAAAATTAAAAAAAAAAAAGAATATTAAAAATTGCCTCTACATGTAATTGGAATTTTTTAAAAGAAAGGATTGGAGTCCACAATCTTGTGAGTATGAAAGGGCCAGTGGATGCCTCAGAAGAATTTGTGTTTATAGCTAGTGTAGAATTAACACCCCAAGGAGCAAAGGGTGTCCTATAGGAGCCCAACACTGCCATACATGAGACCAGGACTCATCTGTCAGTGATGCCTCCTTTGGACTTTGATGTGGTGGGATTGGTGCAGTGTAGGAACTGAACTAAGGTGAGCTTTCTCCCTCCAGAGACAGTAAGGAAGAATTTGCACTATGAATATTTTGTAAAAATTTATAAATTTTAACTGGCTACATAAGATTGGGTGCTAGTCATTGGCATCTAACAATGGGGAAAACATAGTCAGCAGGAGCTCAAGCCAATGTCAGCAGAGAAAAAGACATCCCATAAACCCTTCAGGGCACCTAAAACAGAGGTGTCATATATGTGGCTACTGGGTGTATGGTGGTCTGCAACACTCCTCAGTGCAGGCCAGAATCAGATGCAAATGTTTTCAGTAAACACATAACAAAATAAATTAAAAAAATACAGTTGAACATAGATGACATTAACATATGGTCTTCTAAGTCAATATGCAGACCCTAGGGATTCTGTGCATGGTCCATTCATATTTGAGTTTAACACCTTTGCTCTATAATGCCAAAGTCAGATGCAGTAGACTGGCTTTGAAAGCAAAAGCCTCAGCACACAAGTAATTCTAGAATTTTATATCAAAGTGCCTCTCCCTTACCACTATTTCCCTCTGTGTATTTTTTCCATCATTAGAATGTAAGCTCTTTACGTAAATCATTAATTGCTCCTGGATAGGACAAGCCAATATAATAAAATGAGAATGCTGCCAAAATTAATTTATCTATTTATTGTCGTACCAATTCAAACTGTCAAAATATCACTCAATAGAGATGGAAAAAGTAATAACAAAAATTAATCGGAGGATCAAAAAGTCAATAATATCAAGTGAAAGAATGAAAAATAATGACAAGAAGGAGGCCCCAAGGGAAACAACAAAATCTGAAAAAAAAGTTAAAAAGCAACAATCATTAAAATAACTTGAAATTGTCCAAAAATTAAAGAAGCAGCCTGATGGTCCAGTGGATAGAGTTCTGGGCCTAGTCAGGAAGACCTGAGTTCAAATATGGCTTTAGACTCTTACTAGCTTTCTGACCCTGTGCAGGTCATTCAAACCTGTTTGCATCAGTTTTCTCACCTATAAAAAGAGCTGGGAAGGAAATGCAAAACACTCTGGCATCTTTAGTGAGAAAATTCCAAATGGGGTCAAGAAGAGTTGGACACAAGTGAAACAACTGGACAACAAACAACAATAAAATAGAGAAGTTGATTAGTGGAACAGATAAGGTACATTACAGTTTTAGTAAATGAGTTTAGTAGTTAGTTAGTTTTTTCTTTTTTAATAAATCCCAAGACCCCAGCTTCTAAGTTAAGGGAGTCCCTATCTGATAACAACTTCTCAGAAATCTGGCTACTGCAGTCTGGCAGAAATTAGGTTTAGATAAACATTGTACACCATATACAAAGAAAAGCTTCAAATTAATACATAACATAGATATAAAAGGTTACATCACAACAAACTAGAGGAAAAAGAAAGAGATGCTTGTCAGATCTGTGGATAGAAACAGAACTAATTACCAAACAAGGGAGAGAGATGATCACAGAAGATAAAGTAGACCATTGTGATTACATAAAATTGAAGGTTTTGTTTTTTCCACAAACAAGTCCGATGTACCTAAGATTGTAAAAGAAACAATTTATGGTGTGTGTGTGGGATCCTTGCAGCAAGTTTCTCTGATAAAGATCTTATTTCTAAGGTATATAGGGGACCAATAAAATTGTATGAATAGGAGTCATTTGCCAGTTCATAAAAGGTCAAAAGGCTATGAAAAAATAGCTCTCAAGGGAAGAAATTCAAGCTATTTATAGCCATATTGAAAAAGTGCTCTAAATCACTGAAACTTATTGAAGAGTAAGTTAAAGTAACTATGAAGTTCCATTTAACACTGAGTAAATTTGTAAAGCTGAAAAAAAAGGAAAAGGACAAATGTTGGAAGAGCTAGAAGAAATCAAGTTCACTTATGTACTATTGGTAGAGCTATGAATCGGTAGTTATTCTGGAAAGTAATTTGGAATTACACACCAAAATTTACTAAACTTTGTATACTTTTTGACCTAGCAATACCATTACTAGGACTATATTTTTAGAAAGAATCAAAGAGAAAAGGTTAATGTATGAACAAAAATATTTATAGCTGCTCTTCTTTTTTAGTGGCAAAGAACTAGACTTAATGGAATGCCAATCAAATGGGAAATGAATGAACAAATTGTGGCATTTGAATATAATGTATTTTTTTTTAAGAAATGAAGAAAGAACCACTTTCAGAGAAAATGGGAAGACTTGTATGAACTGATGAACTGACGCAGAGTGAAGTGAGCAGTCATGTTATTTTTACCTCTAACAATAACATTGTGAAAACAAAATTTTAAAGACATTAGAAATTGCAGCAATAAAAACATCAACCATGATTCCAGGAGATAGATGATCAAGAAATTACCTACCTTCTAAAAGAGAGTGGATGGACTAATATAAAGAATGAAACAAACATTTCTAGACAAGGTCATTATGGATATTTTTATGTTTGATCATGTATATTTGTTAAAAGAGTTTTTTCTTTTCTTTTCAGTAAGGGTAGGAAGGAGGTGGGAAGGAGGAAAAAAAGATGCTTGACAATTAAAATAATTTAGAAAAAATAAAAGTTTTTTGAGGGCAAGGATTATCTTTGCATTTATATTTGTTTAGCTAAGACTTAGCATATTGCTTAGAATCTAGTAAGCACTTAATAAATGGAAGGGATCTGAGAGCTTAGATTGCTTGTTTTCCTTCCCATTCAATTTAAGAATCTCCTTCATGTACTTCTGACAGACATCTCTACGTTTGAATATGTCAGCAGCACTGAAAAAGAGAACTTGGCATAATGTCCAAAGATGGAATTAAGAGTAAATTCATTTCAATATACTTCTATTGTCTGCCATATTAATTTAGATGATTTGATGTCACCTTCGTTTATTGTAGCAAGTTTGACTTGTCAGTAAGAGTATATACTTCATACTCCAGTAAGCTAGACTGTCCCCTTGAAACCATTTTGTGCTTCCTTGCTTCCACTCCATTGTTTATGACCTCCCATATCATCTTAATGATGATAATAATAATAACATATTTATTTGGTGTTTTGAAATCTGTAAAGCACTTTACATACATATTTCCACAAAATTAGGATGCCTCTATCTCCTTTCCCTGGTAATCTCTCCCAATGACATCCTACCTATCATTCGTGAACAAATAAAAGGTCATCTCCTCTTTGAATTCATCCATAATTCCCCTCCTTGTAAACAAGGAGAAGAGAATCCCTTTTCATTGGATATTATAGTATTTTCTATCAACTTATGCATTTATCATAGTATAATTATATTATTCTTCTTTATGCATATTGCATACAAAGATTAGAATATGTATATGCTATTTCAACCTTTACTAGGCTATAAACTCTGGGAAGGCTAGGGCAATGTAATATTCACATTTGTATTAGCCCAACACCTATCCAGGTTTCTTGTGCATAATAGGCATCTCTTCCAGAACTTCCTCCCCAGCCTCCTTTCTGTCCATACCAGGAACCTTGTCCTGAAGGAAATCCTGTGCTGGGTCACACCCTCCTGATTGGGGACCACCTTTCCTAAAATACTATTTTAGGAAATCTCCTCCATATTTCACATCATTCCATCCTCTCAAGTCATCTCCTCAAGTATCCTTGGCCATCTGCTGTGATAGGCCCATTTCTACTCTCTAACTGTGGGATGTGAACCATTTGTGATCAAATCAACTTTGCTATTGTTCTTTGGTGAGGGTTTTCAAGTTACTTCTCTTTGGCCCAAATCACCATCCCTCTAATTTTCTGGAACAAAATAACCTTTCTTGGTCACCACTCTCCTATTTGTGTTGTTTTCCACATTAAACTATCAGCTCATTAAGGGCAGGGATTATCTTTGGGTTTTTTTTTTTTGTATTTGTATTCCCTGCCCTTATCACAGTACTTGTAACATAGTAAGTGCTTAACAAATAAATTTTCATTCATTCATTCTTGAAGAAAAAAAAAGAGATTTATTTCTCAGAAGTAGGTATAAAAGTGGACAATCTAGTTTATCCTTTATCTTCAGGAGGGTCAATGACAGCATGGATGATGAATTTTGCTAGCACTGGATTTTAGTGAGGCAGAGTTGCATAGTCAGTTGGTCTCAATTTCTCTTCCTAAGAAAGCAAAGTCCAGTGGCAGGACAATAGGCCCAGGATACAGTGGTTAATGTTGGCATCTTGATGTCTGGCCAAGCTCTCAACACTCTACAGATCTTGCTTCATCTGCCTTCATGGCCATTGGAAGAAATTGTTTTCATCTACCCTTTCTGCCAGAGGAAGTCTTCACATGCTTATGATAGATACCACACTCCCAATTTACTTGAGGACTATTGACTACCATCAATCTGTTTTAGCCTGTCTGCTGAGAGTTTTACTGAGGTGTGCACATGCTACAGCTTCTTGGAACCACAGGTGAGAGTTGGGTGGCAGGTGGACACCACTGGTAGAAAGCAGCTCTGAAAAGGGATTGATGAGCTCTCACACCAAAGGTGCTGGTCCTACTTGAACTCCCCATACATGCCAGAAAATTTTATACTGGCTTGGAGAGGACGTTTTTGTCATCATTCTCACAAGCTGACAGCTTCAAGAAAGCACAGGTCATTACTTAATGTAATATATGACTTTCCTTTTTAATAGGTCTAACAAGCCTTGATTAACAAGGCCTATAAATGAATCTAATTAATTTTCTAAAAGCTCTTCATTTGAGGAGTCCATGCTTTACTTTAGCCACAATGTGTCCATGAATAATACATATGTCACTAAAAGCTCACGTTACAAAACGTTCATTCAGTGGCTGAAGAATTGATGCCCAAGTAGAATGAACTGTTTAAGAAAAGGAACTGTAGCTAGCACAGGGTAAGTCAGGTTTTGCACCAAGGTTCTGACATTTGAGCTAGTGGAGGAATGCTTCTTTTCCAAGAGAACAAACTTCCTCCATATGACTGCACACTTCCTTACTGCAGTGACTCTTGCCTCTGTACCTCACATCCCAAAAGGTCAACTTTCTTTTTCTCTGTGGTGCCAATTTTAAAGAGATTTTATTTTCCAGGACAAGAATTACATTTCTACTTGTTTACAGTACTGTGCAATGTTGTTTACTTCTTTTCCTTTTCATTCAAGAACTTAGAATGTCAAGATTTACACAGTAGCTTAAATGTAGATTTTTAAACTGCTACGGCATTGGCACACGTTATGAGTCCTTTAATTTTTGGCAAACTCTTTCATCTGGTGCATTAGTCGACTTCAATGGTGGGTGTAGAAGTAGCACCTCCAGACGGGCCTGCTCCACCCCCTGGGACCCTACCAGGCATGCCCGCTGGCATGCCCCCTGCACTCTGCTGCAGCTTAGTAATGATAGGTATTCAGACCTTCTCCAATTCTCTCTGCTGATGTTCAAATTCTTTCTTCTCAGCAACCTGGTTCTCATCCAGCCAGTTTATTATTTCATTACATCTGTCAAGGCTCTTCTGTTTGTCTTCATCACCCATTTTGCCTTGTAGTTGTTCATCCTCTATGGTAGTCTTCATGTTGAAAGAAGAAGATTTAAGAGAATTCTTGGGAGACGCCTTGTCTCTCTGCTTCTCCTCCTCAGCCTCATGTGCCAAGTGCTCAATGAAATGACCTTTGTCACTGGTGACGGTGATCTTGTTCTCCTTGCCGGTTCTCTCATTCAAAGTAGAAACACTGAGGATGCCATTTACATTAATGTTAAATGTTAATTAAATTTGAGGAATACCCCAGGGTGCTGGGGAGATTCCTGTGACCTCAAACTTGTCAAATAGGTTGTTATTCTTTGTTGTTGTTCTCTCACCTTCATAAATCTGAATGAAACACCAAACTGGTTGTCAAAATACACGGTAAATGTCTCTGTCTGTTTTAGTGGGGATGGTGGTATTGCTTTTGCTCACAACTGTCATCACTCCACCAGCACTTTCAATTACAAGGGAAAGAGAAGGGACATCCAATAGCTACAAGTCCTGTGCACTCTCAGATTTCTCTCCAGACAAAATGGCAGCCTGGAGAGTTGCACCAGAGGCAACAGCCTCATCAGGACTGATATTCTTGTGGAGCTCCTTAGTCTCGCAGAAGCTTCTGAATTTTGGAGATCCAAGTGGAACCACCCACCAGAATAATGTCATGAATCTGTGATTTATCTAGCTTGGAATATTTTAAGGCCGTCCCTACAGGGTCCACTGTACCATGGGAGAAATCAGCATTCAGTTCTTCAAAATGGGCCTGGGTGATAGAGGTATAAAAGTTGATACCTTCATAGAGGCAGTTAACCCCAATACCGGCCTGAGCATCAGAGGAGAGGGTGCACTTTGTGTGTTCACAAGTGATACACAGATGGCAGACAGCCCTCTTATTCTCACTAATGTCCCTCTCATGCTTTCACTTGAACTCAACCATGAAATGGTTGCCCTGCAGTTGTCAAGGTTCTCCCCACCTAAGTGAGTATCCCCAGCCGTGGACTTGACTTCAAAGATTCCATCTTCATTGGTGGGAATGGAGACATCGAAAGTGTCTCCTCCCAGGTCAAAGGTCAACACATTCCTCTCAGCACCAACCTTTTTGTCTAAGCCATAAGCAGTAGCAGCAGCAGTTGGCTTATTGATGATTTGTAGCACATTCTGACCAGCAATGATTCCAGCATCTTTGGTGGTCTGACATTGGGAATCATTGAAATAAGCTGCTACTGTGATGACAGCGTTTGTGAGAGTCATTCCAAGGTAAGCTTCAGCAATTTCTTTCATCTTAGCTAAGACCGAAGAAGATACTTCTTTTGGATAGAAACTTTTGGTCTCCCATTTGTACTCCACTTGGACCTTAGGCCTGCCTGTCATTCACTACTATGAAAGGCAAATGCTTCATATATGACTGTACAACCATATCATCAGATCTGCAACCAATTAGACATTTGGCATCAAAAACTGTTGGTGGCCCTCATTGCAACTTGATTCTTTGTAGTATCACCAGTTAAATGTTCTGTGTCGTAAAGCCAACATATCTTATGGTGGTCTTGTTTCCTTGGTCATTGGCAACGATTCTCAGTTTCCCATGTTGGAAGACTCCCACACAGGAATAAGTGGTGCCAAAGTCAATGCCAACTGTGCATCCCTTCTACATGGTTGCTGGGGAATCAGGAGTCATAGCTAACCACTGTGGAGGAAAGAAGGGCTGCTCCTGTGCTGAGTAGACAAAGAGTGAGACTTTCTTTGACCACCATCATCACCAGGGTCCCTTCAATATGGCACCTTTCTTTCCTACCCCAGCAATTAGGGGTGGAGATGGCATTTTAATAGGTTACTGTCTCTCAGAATGATTGGACCTGAAGTTGAACTGCCTTTTCTACATCAGCCACCACTCCCAACCTCTCCCTTTTCTGCACAAATGAGTTTGCTTCAGGTGCACTTGTGGTTCTATAAGTGACTTTCTAAGTCATGCTATCAACGCAGATTAAATAACTTGGATTGTAGTGCCAATACACATTACCTATACTAAGTATTCAGAAGATATTTTGTAAGATCTTTGACAGTTTTTTTTGGTGCTATGCCTTTCAGATAGTAAGTACCTAATAAATATTTGTTGAATAAGTTTGAAATTAAATGTAATCATACCAATAACTAATCAATATTTCTATCTAAATTTGCTCCTGTTTAATGTTCAGAATGACTATATTAGTATGGGAATTACTGTAATAACTAATAGGTTAATATTTATAATAACCTAAAATCAACATCAAATTAATCAATTAGTAATTTATGATTGCAGATATCTTATATAATGGTAATATTAGAGTCCCAGAAGTCCGGAATACAAGAGTGCTGTGACCTCTGACATAAATAGATTACCTAGATAACAAGGTAGGAATTTATCCTAGAAGGTAGTTGAAGCATAGTGAAAGAGATGAGAATCTTGAGATTGAACACACTCTAAGTACACTCAGAACTGAGATCCTAAGCCATAGGTTATAAGAATTATCTGTGAAAACATTTTCCTTTGTTAATTTCTCCTAACCATTCTTTCCCCTGGATTCTTATTATTATTGGTAATAATTTATGTCATTGCTGTTATGTAAAGTGTGGTGTCCATTTGAAGCCCCAGGATCCTGTTCCTCTCAGAGAGTGAAGGTTGAGTTACACGGGAAAAGAAAAAGATACATCATACTTTAATGGAGCAGACTGAAAGTCCCAGACTCATAAAAATTCTGTCTTTGGGAATTTAGTCATGACATACATGATTCACAATTATGTGTCCATTTAGAGAGACACTCAGCAGGGTGTTGGGACTTCCTGTCTTCATTACATGCTTGTCCTCCTCTCACAATGCAATGTGCACATGAAATATACATGCCTTGATTGACTATAGGATTTTATGTACTTTAACTAGTTCTGTAAAGTACAATTTATGCCATAATAAATAGAAATAAGCACTTAGAAATAGGCACCAGTTGGACACAATTGAAGGGGTTTGTGATAGGCCATAATCAGGCAGAGTAGTCCAAACCTTTCGTCAGACCATTTTGTCTTTCACACACACAGACACACAGACAGACAGACAGACAGACACACACACACACACACACACACACACACACACACACACACACACAGCCTCATCTTTGGCCATTATTCAAATCACCGCACAAAGTCCAGCCCCATACAAACACTTTCAAGTGAACTCTGTCTTTCCCACTCTGAAGAGTCAATGGGGAGACTCTAGGACTCTATAAGAAGCATGGTATTCTCTACGGGCTCCACATCCTACTTTCTTCTTTTACTTGATCTTTTTTTGTTCTTTTCCCAACTGTTCCCTAAAACTTCCTTGTCTCAGGAAATGAGTTAAAACTTCAAAATCCAAGTTTGGGGGTCCATATTCTTCCTCTCCTATCTAGGGGAGGTATTAAAGTGATTTAGTAAATATTTCTTTTGAGGCAAATGCTATACATAATGACTTCTCTTGCTTCTGAATTCATCATTACTACAATTAGAAATATATGGCAATTAATCTGAAGGAAGACATCACCTCTGGCCAATCAATTGTCTTAAAAAGATCCTCAGCATCTCTGTCATTATAAAGTTGCCTCTAGGTAATTTTAAAAAATTAGAGAGTGTCCAGGCTTCTAGGCTAGTGTTTAGATCAGCACCTATACTATGACTATATCAAGAAAGTAGCTGATAATTTTTTTTCAGTAGTGGAGCTTTCAGAATCATGATTATCTGGAAGGTTGTGTGTATAAGTTTGTTGGTTTATATTTTCCTTTTGAATGTCCCTTGGGAAGAGGGTATAGTATAGTATAGTGTGGTATGGTATGGTGTGGTGTGGTGTGGTGTGGTATGGTGTGGTGTGATATGGAGTGGTGTGGTGTGTTGTATGGTATGGTATGGTATAGTATGGTATAGTATAGTATAGTATAGTATAGTATAGTATAGTATAGTATAGTATAGTATAGTATAGTATAGTATAGTATGGTATGGTATGGTATGGTATGGTATGGTATAGTATAGTACAGTATAGTGTAGTATGGTATAGTTTAGTATAGGTATTACCTGTTCTATAAGCTACCTAAAGTCTTAGGCACAGATTTCACCAAGAGTTTGGACAATGATGACACTATATTACAAGGTCAGTAAAATAGGTGAGTTCAGTTCTACTGTCTGGTACAGTCCTTATTCTCTTGGCATTGTACAGAAATCTTTGCAGTCAGAGACTGTGGGACATTGATGTGCATTTTCTTTTTCTCCTATCATAAGAAACCTTGCCTTAGATGAAGTCTTTCAAATTTGTTTCCTTAAGGTGAGTTACTAAGTAATTTTCTCAGATTGTTTTAATTCTAGAAACTGCTTTATTTACCACCACCCAAAACCACTAAACACACAAAAAATAATCAATAAAATGAAATAAGCTATCGTAGGCACAAAGAAAATAAAGAGAAGAAAACCAAATGTCTCCAAAAACAAAGACACATTTTGTGAACTGATTAAATTCTGCTGAGGCTCCAGGATAAGGTCTCTAAACTGAGAGTCCATGGTTTGATTGCAGAGTGCCCATGAACTTGAATGGGAAAATGATTTCTTTATTTCAATATAATTGGTTTCCAGAGTATGGGGTGTTAAGAGAAGACTAGTGCTTCTGGTGTGAGGGCTTGTCAACCCCTTTTCAGGGCTGCTTTATCTGCCTTTGATGTCTACCTTCACCCGTCTCACACCTATGGCTCCAAGAAGCTGTAGCATTCACGGTGGTCACATCAGTAAACCACCTTGGCAGATAGGCTAAATCAGGTTAAGGGTAACTGAGAGGTCTCAAAATTATCTGTGAGTTAGGGGGATATCTACCCCAAACATGTGAAGATGTTCCTTGGAAGAATGGGTGGATGACAATTTGTTCCAACAACCATGAAGGCAGCTGAAGCAGGCACTGTGGAGTGCTTAGAACTTAGTCAGACATCAAAGATGCCAAGGTCACCCACTGCATCCTGGGCCATGACTAGCTGTCTTGACTTCTGTCCTGCCACTGGACTTTGATGACTCAGGAAAATAGAGTGAGGCTGACACCTGCACAACTCTGCTTCACTTAAAATCCAATTCATTTGTAAGTTAGGGCATTACCCTGTGATGTCATTGATCCTCTTTGAAAACAAAGAATGAATAGCAATAATTGGTTTCTAGTATAATTTTATGTATTTTATTTTATATATTTAAAATAATAATTATATTTAGCATTTATATGATACTTTAACGTTTTTTCAAGTGCTTTACAAATACCATTTCATTTTATCCTCACAACAACCTTAGGAAAGAGATGCTATCATTATCCTCATTTTACAGATGAAAGTCTTGGACTCTGAACCCAAGAACACTGGGAACAGTAATGCTTTCAGGCCAGTTCCCTTGGATGTCATCATGGGATGGAACTCCTGTGGAGATACAGTCTGGCAATTTTTCTTGAAGGTGATATAGCTACCAAAGACCTAGAAAAAAAGAGTTCTTGCCCCCTAAGTCCTTGCCACTGTCAAATGGTTGAACATTAGAAACTGATATGATTTTTATCAGTGGAAATGACATTTAAGAACAGGATTTATAATCTTTGCCTCTTTACCCTTAGGACCATGAGACATTTCCATCTGACTTGTAGCTGAAACTTTCCATATGTCTGGTCTTCCCCATTTTAGAATGTGAGCTCCTTGAAAGTACAAACTGTTTTTCTTTTCTGTTTGTATCTACAGTACTTAGCATAGTGGTTTGCACAAATTAAGTTCTTAATAAATGTTTTAATCATTTATTTATTCAAAAGAAATTCAAAAATCCCTGGTTTAGAACATAGCCTCAAACTTGCTGAAAATCAGTTATTGATTTTCTGTTTGTCTTGTTCTTTTGTAAGGGACTCTTGAACCTTGAAAATAGATTTCTTTATTTACTTTGTTGTTATAGTTGCTATACCTTGAAATGCATATGTGTTGTTTGGTCTCTACTATTCCACCTGGGGAATATATCATTAATAAGAAAAGGGTGGTATTTGACAAAATATTCAATCATCAGTGCATATTTGGTGAATTCAGTTGGAGAGTGGTATGTGTTGTGGGATGTATACGTGTGTGTGTGCACGCACACATGCACAACAGCAGGTACACAGTTAATCTCCTCTTTCTTGATGATGGAGAGCGGAGCCAGATTCTGGAATTTACTTGGCAAATATTAATGTAGTTCTCCTATCGCCCAATATAACTCATTTCATTAGACACTACAGATAGAAAGAATTGGGCTCCTGAGAGAAGCTACTTCATAGCACTAAATGAATGTCTTGGTGTATGGCATCTGACTTTCACCTGAGCTCAAGCTCTTTTACCCCTCGAATGCCCTTCCCCCACTCCCCTACCTCACTTCTCTCTGCCAGTATAAACTCTGCTCATCCTTCAAGGTAAAACCCCAAATCTTTCTTCCCCATAAAGTTATCTCTGAAATCTCCAGACAAGGTGATTTCTATATCTTCCATAGTCTGGTAACAAATAGTTATATCACTCACTTGTCACTTAGCTTATCCTACGTTGGGTTATTGGTTGAATTTTTTGTGGAGGTACCATTTTCCTCAGTAGGCAATAATCTGAGGGGAGAGACCATGGTCTTATACATCTGTATTGTTTATAGTAAATTAACAGTCTTGGGCACATCATAGTAGGATCTTTAAAAAAAATGGTCTTCTATTTTTATATTATGTTTCACATATATCTCTCCTTTTCAGTCACCAAGAATTCCGTTATAACAAAGATTTTAAAAGAATATATATATATTTGAAAGCACAGCTAAACAAAATGACACAGAGACTGCCTTTGAGAATGCATACTGTATTTCACATGCAAAGTCCCCCAACTCTGCAACAAAAGAAGGCATAATTTTCTGTATAAAATAACATGTTTAGTATTACATAATTGATTACGTGGTGCAAAGAATCAAAAAACCTCTCTTGTTTTCTGTTTGTTAATTACTTCCATCTCCCCTAAAAGCATTTGACTTGACAAAGCAAAATGTGGCCATATAAATTCTCTCGGAAAAAAAAATGCATTCAGTGAAATCATACATGATTCCTTTAAAATGCCACTGCCATACAGAGATTGTCCAAGAATCCATTATTCTCAAGTGAGTCATAAACAGTGAGGCATGTTCACCAAAGTTATCTGTCACTGTCAGGAAAATGTATCATCTAAATGGAAGACTTTTCTGTAGATCCTTAAGACCCATAGATTCTTCCATGTACACATAATATTGTGCCCAGTAAGGCACATTAAGGTATTAAGGAATTGGTCATTGTGGTCCAGAACATTACAGAGTTTCTTGAAAGAGATCTATAATTGCTCAAGAGATATTGTTCAAATGATCCATATATGGAAAATAAATGGATAAAATTGTTTATTAATCAGAGGCATTTGGAAGGATAATTCATTCAGTTAGTAAATCAATACATACCTTGGGACCAGCACTATAGGACTATAATGAGTTAGGTGCCAATATGAATAGAAAAAAGGGAACATAGTAGATTGCATTTGGGAAAAAATGTTCATTTATTAAAGATCCCAAGATACTTCCTAGCCCCAAAACATGTTTTAGCAAAAACATTCTACCCATGACAACCCTGCAAATAAGTAAATTGTATTTCCAGTGATGACTTATGTGGAAGATATGGTTTAAGAAATAACATTTTTTTAAAAATGTATGATTGTGAAAGTAATTAGTTTGGTCATGTAATGAACAGAAGAGGTCACCAGTGAATGACCCTACTACCTTATCAGTATCTATGACATATAATGAGAATATCAAAATTGATTCTATTTTATAATTGATTCTATTCTGTATCACTGCTGACATTTTGTATAACTGCCTAAGTCATGTTTCTTTGACTTTGAATTAAGTTGAGAAGATTACAGGTTCAGAAGCTCAGTCTTCTTTTCTAAGTTAAGCTTTAAAGTTGTTTTCTTGTAAACTATTTTAATTAAAAGAAACTTGCTGTCTCTATACCACCAACTTTTCTTATACAATTAGAGGAAATCTGTTATCTGTATGCCATTAGTTATTCTTGCAGGTGAACTAAATCAATCAGAATTTCTGATCACCAAGATGAAAGAAGGGGTTGTTGTTAGCACAACATTCCCAATTCCCAGACAACCATATTGTTCCCCATGCCTGTGATGCTACTGACTTTGTAACCAGCCATATTGTCTTCCACATTGATGACGCTACCCTCTATTTTTTTTTGATGCTTCTCATTTTGTCTATAAAAATTATCTGTCAGCCCTCATTTGGGGTCATAGGTTGCTGAGGAGTCTAAGACCCTATTTATTAACAAATTCATGTTTTGCTAATAAATTGATTATACTTGCCTCTTGTGCCTCAGTTTACCTTAATTTCAACTATAGTTAAAAAAATATAAAATTTTTAAAAACCCAACCAAACAAAGGACAACAACAAAACAAACAAACAAACAAAAAACCTTCAATCACCCAAAACAAACAAACAATGTAGAGGAAGGATCTATGAGAGAACTTGTTTTTATTTTAAGCCCGTTTTTCCTCACTGTTTCTATCTTCTTGTTTTCACCAGCACAGAGCTTCCTGATGACACAGCATCTTTGGCCATCCTTCATACACCCCTCCCCACTGGTTTTGGAAGCAGTGTTAGAATATCCATTGCTTCTCAATGCCACTTCCAGACTCTCCTTCTACTATAGTCATCTAGTAACATCTCCTTCCTTGAAGCTTATTCAATCTATATTTGTTACCCAATCAAGATGGTGGTAGTTATTTTCTACTTACTTCCAAGAGGCTCTCCTTTCCTTAATGAATTAAATGTCTATTTCATTGTCTTTCTTCTTCAATGTTGGACCTTATACTAGGGAACTTCATGGATTTTGACCCCATCACTTAGTCATATGCTAACTCCATTTCCCTCCCATTTATGCTTTCTGGCTTGTGCTTGAAATAGTAAGCAGCCCAGAATAAGGTGTCAACATACCGTGATTTGTATCATGATTCCAAGAACTAGCTTAACTGAAATATGTTGGGTTCAACAAACAAGTATGACTTAAGATCTGCCCTGGGAACAGAACTGTTAGCAATTATTGTCAGATACCCCATCCCGAATCCTTTCTATCTCCCCAAATCATATAAAAATGCTGTTCTTTCCCTAAATACTGTGACTTTACCTGAGCGGGAGAGCCACTGTCTGGTGAATTCAATAAATCTTCATTGGTTTAGAATTTCTGGTCTACACCAATTTCTTAGTTACTCAGTTTCCTTATTTCCCACTCAACCTCAGCCATAGGCTGAGATAGTCATAGAGTTTGTCTTGCCATCACCGCATGTCCTGCTACCATGCTCATAAACACAGAAATTCCTTTATCTGATTATAGTATTTTTTTTATTCCAACTTCACCTCTCCCTTAAAACCCTTAACTTTGTTCTTTTGTTTTTTTCAATTTATTACTTATTAAAATTCATTTTAAAAAATTGAGTTCTGAATTCTCTCCCTCCCTCCAATCTCTTCCCTACCCATTGAAAGGGCAAGAAATTTGCTATCAATTATACATGTGAAATCATGCAAAACATATTTCCATATTAACTATATTTCAAAAAAGCAAGAAAAATAAAAGGAATAAATTATGCTTCATTTTGCATTCAAATTCCATCAGTTCTTTCTCTGGAGGTGGATAGTATTTTTTCTCTCATAAGTCCTTTGAAATTGTTTTAGATCATTGTACTCCTGAGAATACCTAAGTCCTTCACAGCTGATGATTGTATAACATTGCTATTCCTGTGTACAATATTCTCCTGGTTCTGCTCACTTTGCTTTGCATCAGTTCGTATAAATCTCCTATTTTTTTTTTCTGAAAGCATCTTGCTTGTAATTCGTTATAGCACAGTAGTATTCCATCAAATCATATACCACAGCTTGTTAAACCATTCTCCAACTGATGAGCATTCCCTCAATGTCCAACACAAAAATAGCTGCTAGAAATATTTTTGTGCATATAAATCATTTTCCTTTTTATTTACTCTTTATAGACATAGGAGTAGTATTTCTAGGTCAAAGGGTATGTATAGTTTTACAGACCTTTGGGCACAGTTTTAAGGGCTCTCCAGAATAGTTTAATCAGTTCACAACTCCACCAAAAGTGCATTAGGGTTCCAATTTTTCTACATCCCTTTCAACATTTGTCCTTTTCCTTTTGTGTCATATTAGGCCATCTGATAGGTATGAGGTGGTATTTCAGAATTGTTTTAATTTGTATTTCTCTTATGAATAGTGGTTTAGAGAATTTTTATATGACTATAGATAGCTTTCATTTCTTCTTCTGAAAATTGCCTGTTCATATCCTTTGACTATTTATTAATTAGGGAATGATTTGTGTTCTTCTAAATTTGACTCGATTCTCTATATATTTAAGAAATGAAGCCTTTATCAGAGATACTTATTACAATTTTTTCTTTCAATTTCTACCTTACCCACTGGTTCTAGAATATCAGGGTAATTTTTCTTGATATTTCCTTCAAATATATTTAGGCTCTTTTTTAATGATTTCTTTCAGGTAGTCCAATAATTCTTAAATTATCTCTGCTGGATCTATTTTCCAGGTAATTGTTTTTCAATGAGATATTTTACATTTTCTTCTGTTTTTTTCATTTTTTAAACCTCTTTTTGATTGTTTCTTGATTTGTCATGGAATCATTATCTTCCAGTTGTCCAATTCTAATTTTTAAGGAATTATTTTATTTAGTGAGCTTCTGTACTTCCTTTCACATTTGACCACTTTTGCTTTTTAAGGACTTCATTTCTTCAGTGAATTTTTATTCCTCTTTTACCATTTGGCTAATTCTGTTTAAGGCATTATTTTTTCAGTATTTTTTTTTGGTTCTTTTGCCAAACTGTTGACTCTCTTTTCATAGTTTTCTGATCTATTTTCCCAATTTTAGCTTTACCTCTCTTATTTGATTTTGAAAATCCTTTTTTGAACTCTTCCAGGAATTCTTATTGGGCTTGTGTTCAAATCACATTTTTTTGAGGCTTTACTTGTAGCTATTTTGACATTGATGTGTTCTTTTGAGTTTGTCTTGATCTTCTCTTTTACCATAGTAGCTTCATTTGTTGTTTGTTCAGTTTTCTAGCCCATTTCTTGACTTTTAACTTGATTTTAAAGTTGGGCTGTGCTCCCAGAGTGGAAGGGGCACTGCCCCCAAGCTTCAGGTTTTTAATGCTGATGTTTTCAGAGATAGTTCTAGGGGTCTATAAGCTTTTTGTGATTCCAATGTCATATGATCCAAGGAGAGTTGTGTTCACTGCTCTCCTAGCCTGGGCTCTGCTCTTTACATAGGAAGGTATCTTGCTCCCCTGTAGCCACAAGTGCTAGCTCTCCTCTTGGCCCTGGAACCAGACCAGGTCCCATGCTCTCCTGCAGCCACAAGAGTTAATGTTCCTTTCTGCCTTGGAATGGATACCAGGGCCTCTGCTCCTTTGTGCACCCATACTACTTTGCAAGTATTCTTCTCTGGCCTGGAAGTATGAACAGGACCCCTGCTCTTCTGTGGCCACCAGCACTAATGCTCCTTTTCACTCTGGAACTGAGACTCAGAACTGTGTATAGTCAGCACAACAGTGTCCGGTATAAAGTGACAGCAAAGGGTCACCTGTAATCTCTTTCTGTCCATTTGTCTGACCCCCTACTGTCTCAGATAAGAACACCTGAAGCTACTGTTGTTGCTATTACAGCCACTTCCAAGGCCCAGTACTGGTATTGCCACAGCCTGTGCTGTGTTCCTAACCAACTCCTATTCTGATGTCACAGACCTCTTTTGCTGACCTCTTAAGTTGTTTTGAGATGGAAAAGGGTCTCATTCCAACATTTGGTTGGCACTGCCACTCCAGAATTCAATTTGAGATATTATTTTAAAGTTATTTCTAGGCGAATGTTGGGAGACCAGTTAAGTTGCTGCCTATACTCTGCCATCTTGATTCTGCCCTCTGTTCTTTATCTTTACTACAACTTCAGATCCCTCGAATTCTCACTTCTTTCTTAGGCCATTACCCCTGTCCAGATTAAACTCTCCTCATTTCCCCATCTCTGACTCCTTGGTAAACTAGTTGGACACTGCTCTATCCTATTACCTTGAGTCTCCTGTCCTCTTATTTTATCTCTAATCTTGCACTGACAATCCTTGGCCTTGGATTATTTCCCCCAAGTACTGCCTTTGCTCCTATTCACATGATGATGAAAATATCTAGGGAAAAATATCACAAAATGTTCTGGCCATGTCCATTAAGAGTTTATGTTATTTTATCTCAACTTTCCCTCTCTTTGGTAAGGCAATTCTTTTATACTTTACTATCTCACTTAGCACTGTGGTTTTTTTACAAACCTTTTTATACCTTCACAAACCTCTGAAAGATCCTCCACCACCACCTTCTCAGGTGGGAACTTTACCTGACATTTTACCACAAGAAAATTGAGCCTATTCTCCAAGATTCACTTTTTTCTTTTCCTCCTCATCTCTCATCACCCAGATGCCTTCCATCAGAATCTCTTCCTTCACCCCATCTCATGTGAAGAGGTGGCCCTCCTTGCAAAGGCAAAACACTATACATGCACAAGTGATTCCATTCTATCCCATCTCCTCCAGCAGATTTCTGCCCCTATTATCTTCACTCCCTTAATCTTCAAGCTCTTACTCTCTACTGCGTTCTTCTCTAAGTTTATAAACATGCCATGTCTCCCCCATCCTAAAAAGTCCCTCACTTTATCTGTTTATTCTTATTGATTATAGTTCTAAATAACTTCCCCTTTAACAGTTAAAGTCCTGGAGAAGGCTGACTCTAATTGGTGTCTCTGCTTCCTTCTGTTTCACTCTCTTCTTAACTATCTGCCATCTGGCTTCCAACATCATCTTCATATGAAATTGTTCTCTCCAAAGTTACCAGTGATCTTTTAATGGCCACATATAATGGTCTTTTCTCAATTCTTGATCTCTTTAGGTTTCATGACACTGATTTCTCCAGGTTCTCCTACTTGTCTAACGATTCTTTTTCAGTGTTCTTTACTGGATCTTCAACTAGGCCATGCTCACTAATTCCGAGTTTCCCTAAAGCTCTCTCCTGAGTCTTTTTCTCTTTTCCCTCCAAATTAACTTGTTAGGTGATTTTATCAAGTTCCGTGGATTCAACTATCATCTCTTTTGATTTCTTAGATCTATCTTTTCAGTCCTAACCTCTTCCCTATCTTGCAGCCTCACATCTCCAGCTGCTGAATGATCACATCAAGGTCATCAATTTAAACTTATCACATCCAAAAACTGAGCTCCGCTTTCCCCCTGAAGACTAAAGACCCATTATTGTTCCACCCATCCACCCCCAGCTAAGTCATGCAATACAGTGCCAGGCCTGGAGTCAGGAAGACTCATCTTCATGAGTTCAAATCTGGCTCAGACATTTACTAGCTGTGTGATCCTGTTTGCCTCAGTTCCTCTTCTGTAAAATGAACTAAAGAAGAAAATGGCAAACCATTCCAGTATCTTTGCCCAGAAAACCCCAAATTGGGGTCACAAAGAGTGGCCATGACCGAGACGAGTGTGCAGCAAAGACTCCTACCTAAGTTCTCCATTACCCTGCATGGTACCTTCATCCTCCCTTGACTCAGGTTTTTAAATAAGATGTTATCCTGGACTCCTTGCTCTCTCACCTTCTCTTTACCATATTTAAATATTGGTTAAATCCTGTCATTTCTATTTTTGCAGTATCTCTCATATGCATCCACTTTTCTGCTCATATACTCTCACTACTCTGATATAAAGCCTCTTCACCTCATTCCTGGACTATTGCAGTAGTCTTGTAGTCACACTCCTTGCCTAAAGTCTCTCTCCATTACAATCTAATCTTCACTCAGCTATCAAAATTATCATACTAATAAATAAATCTGATCATATCACTCATTGATTCAATAAATGCTAATGTTTCCCAGTTACTTCCAAGATTAAATGTAAAAAAAAAAAGAATCTCTAATTGGCTTTTAAAGCCCTTCATAACCTGGACTTTCCCCTATATTTTTAGTCATTTTACACTTACATTTTACTCCTATTCATATATCTACAATCCAGTGAATTTGACCTTCTTGCCTTTCTTTCCACGATCTTCTGACCTTATGCATTTTCACTGCCCCCCCCCCAAATTTACTGGCTTCATTTATTCTTAGCCAAAATCACTCCTTCTACAATAATCCTTTCTCATTTCTCTTTAATGCCAGTGTCTGTCCTCCAAGGTTATCTCCTAATTCATCCCACATAGATCCTATTTGTACAGTTATTTGGATTTTTCCTTCCTCTCATTAGAATATGAGTTCTTTGAGGATAAAGATTGTTTTTGTCTTTGTTTTCTTAGAGGTTGGCACAGTGCTCCTCACATAGTGGGCACTTAATAAATGCTTGTCTACTTGATTTGAGCACAAAGAAGAATAATACATGGTAAGGTAAAGATGAGTTAGGATGAAAGGAAAATCCTCATTGATGAGACCAGATTCATTAAGACATTTTAGAGATAGCCTTGAAGATAATGTAATATAGATATTATCTTCAGCTGACACATAAAGAAATGGAAGTCTTGGGAGGGTTGAGTTACTCAAGAGAAGTTAAACAAGTAGAAAGTGGCAAGCTTACATATCTATAGTATGGGAAGTATTTGGACATATCTGTTTATGTATATATACATACACAAATATATATATGTATGTGTGTGTGTGTAACTATACCTATAAACATATGTGTGTGTGTGTGTGTGTGTGTATGCATGAGGTATGCTCAAAACAATTCTGTAAGTCAAATACTGCTAATATTCCCATTTTACAGATGAGGAAACAGACCAAAGAAATTGTTAAGTGACTTTCCCAGGGTCACCTAGCTTTAAGTTTTTGAGGCAGGATTTGACCTCATCTCCCTGATTTAGCATTTACTACTCTATCCACTTTGATATGTAACTACCAAGAATTAGAACCTAAGCCTCCTAGCTCTCATTTCAGTGTTCTTTCTGTTACAATCCCACTGCCTTTCATTCAGGAGCTAACAGTCACTTGGTCTTACTCATCCTTGAAACTGCTATGGCTCTGATTTCTGCTTGAGTGGGCACACACACACACACACACACACACACAGCTATATGGCATCTTTTTAAAGAGCTCAGAAACCCAAAGGAGATGCCATCTCAAAGAAGTTGCAAGCAGGGTGCCACCTGGTGGCCAAGGGGACAGCCAACTTCACTCTTTCCTAAACCATCCTAGGGGATGGCTGACTGAGCCTCAGGCAGAGGGACTTTAAATATTTAAATCTATTGAGCTCTCTCTAAGAGGGCTGCTCTAGGCCAAGTGACTGCCTATAAGCAGCTTTCAAAACTGCTTCTCTGAAGTGAGGTAGATTAATATAAGAAAGGACGTAAGGGATATATAATCAATCTCTATCAACTTCACACAGGAATTCTTAGCAGATAATAGCAAAATCCTGATGTGGCTCTTTAGAACATCTACAGCCTCTCTTTGTGCACCCTTCAAACACCCATTCATTATTAATGCTCTGATACGCCTGCTCTGGTTGTTACATTATCATCAAACAGGACTAAGCACCAGTGGGTTAAAACAGTTACAATAGATTAGCTTGTGCAATTGAGGAGAAGCCCCCATCAAGTCAATAGCAATGCCAGCCCCACAGCCCCACTCCTCTATAAGGCTATTTACACCTGTTACTTTTGGCTTATCAACAGTTTTCATTAAAGTACAATCACACACCTGAAACTGCATGTAGAATAAATAAAATACTCCCCTGTCAATGGAGATAGCCAACAGAATATGCCTTCCTCATATCATACACTATTGTAACTGTTTTTTTATTCCTTGCTCTTCCTTCAATATATGCTCCTCTAATGAGAGTGGAGTCAGGCATCAGGGGCTAATGGAGTGAGCCTAGGGCTGGGTCAGCAGAGCATCTAGCACTCTATGTTTTTGGTTCTTTTCCACACAGCTAATATGGGCCAGCATTACACAGAGTGAATCATCTGAAAATCCAGGTGTTGAGGAAGGCCAGGAGGCATTACTTTGAAAAGGAATAAAGTAAGATTTCTCAGACGTGTGAAATTCCCCTCTCCCCAAAATACCATCTGCCATTAGGATCTCTCATTCCACAGAAAGAAAAGTGATTCAAATGATAAATCCTTTGGGGGGCAGAGAACACTGGGCCATTGAATTTTAGCCATAGGAAGGACCTTAAGGGATTATGTAGTCCAACCTCTTCATTTTGCCTATTGGGAAAACAGAAGCCTTGAGAGATTGTGACTTATAAGATTTATGCCTGGAAAGCATCTTAGAAATCATTTAGTCCAGGAAGGGGTTCTTAATCATTTTTTGTCATGGACCCCTTTAATAGTTTAGGAAAACTCATGGATCCCTTAGCAGGATATTTTTAATGCATGAAATGAAATGCATATATACAAAGAAAATCAATTATATTAAAATGAAGTCACCATCTTTTTTCAGTTCACAGGCCCTGAGTTAGCTCATGAAGAAACTGAACATCATAGAGGTAGAAGTGTTTGTACTTAATCAGAAAGGTAGTAAGCAACAAAGCCTGGATTTGAAACCACTTCCTCTGATTTCCAGAGTATTACAGACCAAAGGTGCACACATTTTCTTTAAGGCCTCTGCCAGCTCTAAAAATATTATTCTGGGATTCTTTTCTCTCTTTGGACATTATTTCAGAGAACCTAGAGACCTTGATTTTATGTAATATGGAACTTAAGAGCAGTTAAAGCTTGGTTAGCCACCAAGTTCAAGTGAACAAGGTTTCTATTCTTTTCATCCACAAAATGAGGGGACTGTGTTAGAAGTCTATTCTAATTCTGTCATTTGAAGCTTCTATCATCTCTATGATCCCTTCCAATTCCAAGGCTTAGCACAGATGCTACATCCTATGATCTTTCCTCATCTTCCAATTATCATTGTTCTCTCCCTCCTCATATTGTATTTTATTAACTACTCAAATTTGTCCACTTACGTATTATATTCACCTTAGTTTCTTGATGGCAGGGATGGTTTTGTGGTTTTTTTTAATTTTATATCCTTAATTCCTAGCACAGAGTACATGTTTTTTTCACTTTAATTTAAACTCAAGGTTGAGTGTACTTCTTGGATCAACTTGTCCTTCCATTCATCTCATATAATTCACTATCTCATTATTTGTAATTCACCACTCATTACTTGTAAATCCTGCCAAATACATCCCAAACTTTCTATTCTACATTCTGCTCCTACCATCCTTTTCCATAGAATTTTATCCCTCCCCTTTAAAAAAAATCAAAATTCATATTTAAATTCTATCCATCCTTTAAGGTGTAACTCAAGTTCAACTTCTTCCATGTAGCTTTCTCTGTTTTTTCTCTTATCTCTCTCATAATACACACACACACACACACACACACACACACACACACACACACACTCACACACCCCTCTGTTCCACTCCATGTTCATATAAAATGGAGTCTGGTGTATGTCTACAGTGACTCAGATAGCATTTCCTTATTTGGAGACTCTGGAAAGTCAGCTTTCAAAAGAGCCATGATGATATAGAACAGAAGTGCCTGACAGAGATTTTAGGGTATGTATAAAATCTCTGAAACTGATTCTGTCTTTCAGCCGTGATAGGAAGAAACTTTTTTTTTTCCATTTGGATTGGAAGTCAAATGTGGGATGTCTTCATAAAAGCCTAAGTCACTTTCATCTAGTCTCTTCGGCCATTTTATTATTTTATTAACAGTTATTAGTTGAGTTCATGGTGAGTTCTTTGACTTGTTGCTGAGAATGTAACAGAAAAGACAATGTTGTAAGGAGAGAAGACTTGGCACTTTCTCAACTGTCAGGCTATGTGAACCAGTGATTCAGTCTTTGGCCTCTGAAATCGTTCTTTTCCATTCCAGGTAAAGGTATAAGAACTTCCAAATTCATGAGGTTTAAAAGGTCAGAAGAATGAGTGTTTAGGCTTCTTAGCATTATGTTTCATTCCTCTTTATATCCTGCAGAGTAGAACAGGTCTTGAACTAATAACAAGAGCATATACTGTTCAATTGAATCATGCTGTACAATCTGTAGGGTAGGTTTTAATGTGGAATTATAATATTTTCAAAATCTCAGTAATGAAACAATTTTACAAAAGCCCTGAGAGAACACATGCCAAGAAGCAAAGGGTTGTGGAAGGAAGAGGTTACATAATGCAGAGTTCAAATCGAGTTATTGAGTCTCTAATATGCTGAGTTCATGTTTGAATTGAGTTGCCTCTCCCTCCTCTCAATGATTCATGTAGGAAGTCAAATAGCACTTTAATATGAAATGATTATATCTAAAAATAAAATTAAGGGGTGAGAGAGGAATGTAATGGGAGAAGGAGAAAGGGAGAGGAAGAATGGGGTAAATTTTCTTACATAAAAGAGACAAGAAAAAGCTTTTACAATGGAGGGAAAGAGGCGGAAGGTAAGAGGGAATGAATGAACCTTATTCTCATAAGATTTGGCTTAAGGAGGGAATAACATACACACTAAATTTACCCTACAGGAAAGTAAGGGGGGAAGGGGATAAGATGGGGGGTGTTAGGGAGGGCAGACTGAGGGAGGGGGCAATCAGAAGCAAACACTTTTGATATGGAACATGGTCGAAAGAGAGAATAGAATAAACAGGGGATAGGATGGAGGGAAATATAGTTAGTCTTTCACAACGTGACTATTATGGAAGTGTTTTGTATAACTATACATGTATAGCCTGTATCAGATTGCTTGCCTTCTCAATGAGGGTGGGTGGGGAGGAAGGAAGGGAGAGAATTTGGAACTCAAAATTTTAAAAACAAATGTTTAAAAAAATGTTTTTTTTTGCATGCAACAGGGAAATAAGATACACAGGCAATGGAGTATAGAAATCTCTCTTACCCTACAGGAAAATAGAAGGGGGAGGGGAAAAAAGAAGGGGGGTGTGATAGAAGGGAGGGCAGTTTGGGGGAAGGGATAATCAGAATCCTTGCCATCTTGGGGTGAGGGGAGGGGAGAGATGGGAAGAAAATTTGGAACTCAAAATCTTGTGGAAGTGAATGTTGAAAACTAAAAATAAATAAATTTTTTTAAAAGAGGAGAAGGGGAAAAAAAATTAAACAGCATTTAGTGAAGGAAAGATGAGGGTAATGCGTCATCCAAGGGATAAATGACTTGAAAAGGAGATTGGCCTGTCATGTAGTAAGCCTAATGGGTAAAAATGAACAGTCTGTTGCACTTGTATATGGATAGTTATAGGGACTGTACCTGTGATTTTTTTTTCAGACCTAGGGGACTCCCACATGAGGAAATTCCTCTATCAATGCAGTATAGCACTTTCTCTGTAACTTATAATCTTAGAGAGTTTCCTAGAGCACTGAGTAGTTGAGTGACTTGCCAAGGGTCACACAGTTAATAGGTGTCAGAGGCGGAACTTGAACCCAGATCTTCCTGGCTTTGAGATTATCATGCTGACTCCCATTACACACACACATAATTACATATATACAACATATGTATGTATACATGCTACATATAATATATGATGAATGTATAAATACCATACATAATGTCCTTGAAGAAGATCCTGAACATGTCATAGACATTACAGAGGATTTATGATATGTGTAGCCAAAAGGTACACAGAATAAGATGTAGATGGGCTGTTCTTCACTAGTGGAAAGAAAATTAAAATTCATGAGATTGTGGCTCTGTGCAAACATATATGTGCCATGAATACATGAACTAAAGAAAGCAACAAAAAATAAAGATATAGTCCTGGTTCTTTAGACACTTCCATTCTTGGAGGATTGCAAGACCTAAAGGATATCTGATGACAAAATTCCCAGTGTCCTCAGTCTTCTAGTTCCTTTCAGGCACTATTCTTTCAATATTAAAATCAGGAGAAGTTCAAAAGTATTTGATTCTGATATCCTGTAATGAACATTCCCCAGTCAATTTTGCAAAGGCAGCAACTCCACTTGCACATTTGATTCCTTCCATTTTTCATTTCTTCAGGTACTTTACTTCTTTGATTATATTCATTTTCTAACCTTCAATCTCTATTTATTGGTTTCTTTTCTTCTGCCTACAAACATGCCTGTTATCTACCTATTTTTGTACATACATGCACACTTATATACATCACACACATATACACACACACAAACACAATTCCATTGGTCCACACCATTCCCTGTTACCATATATATATATATATATATATATTTTTTTTTTTTTTTTTTGCTTTGACAATTAACCTTCCAGAGAAGGAGGAAAAAAAAACAACAACCTCATCACTTCCACTGTCTTTCCCCTCACTCACTTCTCATCAATCTTGCATTAATTTCCATTCCTATAACCTAACCCAAACTGATCTAGCTAAGAATATCAACCATCTTTTAATTGCAAATCCAATGACTTTTCCTTTATTATCCTTTTTGACTCCTTTGCATCTTTTAAGACTGCTTGTTTCTCCTAGCCCCCAGCTTAATATTTCCTCCCTTGGCTTTCGTGTCACTGCTCCTTTTACGTGTCTGAACATTCCCCACTTTCTCTCACTTGATCATTTTCCATGGCCTTCTGTACCCTCTTCTCTACTCTTTCTAGCCTTTCTCTTGGTAATCATATCAATTTCCACGAGTTCATTATCTCTATGAAGGTGATTCCTATAATCAGTCCCAATCTCTCTCCAGGACTCCAGTCTCACTTTGGCAACTGCCTATTAGATATTTCTACATGCATGGCCTATGGTTATCTCAAAGCTAACAGGCAGGAAACAGAACTCATCTCCCACCTCCCTTAAAACTTTATTTCTTCCAACTTATCCAATTTCTGTTAAGCATACCACTATCTTTGCTGTCACTAGATTTGCCACCTTAGAATCATCCTACCCTTCATGTACAAACATGTGTGCTGTCAGTTCTATAACCCCACATCTCTCATATCCATCCCCACTTTCCACCACACTCTCCGCCACTAAAAATGATGACACTTTGGCCCAGTCACTCTCCACCTTGCGCCTAGACTCTGCATCCTAGAGTATTGCAATTATCTTTCTAATTCTTTTCTCTGCTAGAAGTTTCTCTCCACTCTAAATTAGTCTGTATAGACTATCAAAATAGTCTTCAAAACAAACAAACAAACATGAGTTTGAACATGGTACGCTTCTATTCAAGAACGTCCATGGAGTTTCCATTGCCCTTGGTGCCTCCTGTGAGAAAATTGTTGTCATATCCTTAGTTTTTGGTGCTTTCTCTTTCCTCAACTTATCTTGACTTTACTCTTAAACGTTGTGTAAGCTTATTAAAGATATGGAATTTTTCTCTTTTTACTTTTTCGTACAGTAGGTGTTAATAAATGCTTATTGCAGTGAAATGAATTGGACTGTGAGCCAAACTGAAACACAAATGAAAATATGTCTCCACTCTAGTTGGTTTGCTCCTTCTTATGTTTTATTTCACCTTATACATCCTTTTTCCCACTCACTTTTCCTTCCTTCTACGCTTTACTCTTAACCAGTTGACATTAAAAAGCCACAGGACACTACAGTAGCTTCTTATTTTTGACTTTTTGCTCCCCAAAAGAGTAATTTCTTTCTTTTCTGGGGGTTGGGGTGGGGAGAGGAGAGAGCAAAGTAGAGATGCTCACATTTCATAGATCATTCTTATTGACTTACTAATATCTTTCTTTCTCATATTCTAAACAAACTTCTACTTTCTGAGCTATATTTTCCTAGGTGAGGTTGGAACTTAGTGGGAATAATGACAGAGAAGAAAGGTGGATTGAGGAAGAAATACTTCTGTATTTCCTGGCTCCACAGGGTACAAAAACCTTTAATAGCAGAGATGTTCTGTTTGTCTCTCTGGTTCTTATTTTCAGCACTCAGTGCCACAAACTGCAAACCCTTTATAAAGATGAGTCCTGCCTCATATTTCAAATCAGTTAAGCCCAAGAGTTGTTTTCATGAAACTTCAAAGGACATGGACAGAACATTACACCTCTGTACTGGAGAATGGTAACCAGAGCAGTAGATATTTGCAAAGAAAACGTTCTTTCACCACGGTGGTTCCTTTGAGTAGACATGTTTACCCAGAGCCGTCACTAGGAGCTAAGACTGGATGATCACCTAGGTCCCTAAGCTTCACTGGGTCCTAACCTCCTGGTGATTGTAAAATGACCCATGAAACTTTGGGAAGGGGGAATTAAAAAATTAGACAGTACTTCCTTTTTGGTGCTGGGTGATTATCTAAGTCTAATGAACCTATAATAAAATAGAATGCTAGGTGGTACAGTGGATAGCAGACTGGACTTATAGTTAAGTATACAAAACTTCAAATGCTGCCTCAGACCATTACTAGCTATGTGGTCCTGGGCAAGGGACTTCTCTCATTTTCAATTTTCCCATTAGCAAAATGAGGATAATTATAGCAACTGCCTCACAAGGTGGTTGTGAGGACCACATAATATAACAAAGGGAAAGTGCTTTGTAAACCCTAAGGCAATAAAAAATGCTAGCTATATCCATTCCGTGAAGTCATCTTTCCACTATCATTCATTACTTATGCAAAGCTGGTAGATCTACTCTACTTTTGCTTCTTTCCTTTCTATTCTTCATGTCAGTTCTCCCTGCTGAATTACTTTCAATGTTATTTTGGGTTCCTCTCAACTTTACTTCACCTGGATAAACCTACTGGAGGGAGATGGGCGCCAACATTCATTTGCCCACACACTAGGGAAGATCCTGGGTCCATAGCTTCCTAGGAATAAATCTGCCTTGTGAATTTTTAATTATAGAGCACAGGTTTAAGAACTTTATATAGTTAATTGACAGGAAATGCTACTGAAAAATTTTATTCATTTAGCTCACATTTCCTAATCTTTTTGTTAGGATAAAATTTATGCTCCTTACTTTTGGATATAGACTGAATACTATTTTTATTCTTGTCTACTTCATTTCAATTTCTATCTTTACTGAGTTATTATGCAATGAGAATACATTTACGCAGTTATGATGCAACAGAGAGGCCAACTCAGAGTTGGGGCCACCTTAGAGTCAGAGCAACCTGAGTTCAAGTTTGGCCTCGAGGTGTGTGACCCTTGGTAAATCACTTAATTCTTTGATGTTCCTAGAAAGTCTCTAAGACTACAAATTGCAGAACAATTTCCAATAAGCTTTGGGAGAGGGGTGAGGCTGACTTTAGAGTTGGGAAGAACTGAATTCAAATCATAACTCTGATATAGACTAGCTCTGTGACTAAGGGAATGTTTCTTAATCTCTCAGTGCTTCCAAACATTTATCTAAGACTATACTTTGCAGGATGTTTATTTATTTATTTTTTTGGTCTCAGTACAAGAATCCCCTTTAGTAAAATACATAAGGCCTTTAGTAATGAAGGGGACAGAAGAGGTATGAAATATTACCATTTATAATAACAAAAATCCTTTGTATATGTCTAATGCTTATTAGCAGTGAGAGCTGGGGAAGAAAGAGGGACTGACTCCAGCACTGGCAAGTGAAGATAGGCAGGGCCCTTGGCACTATCCCAAATATTTTTAAGGGCTGGTGTAATGTCTGGATCAGTACAGTGGATCTAGGTTCAGAGCTCTCCTGGATAATGTGAGTGGGGCTTGGTGGTACTACTCTCGTCCTGGTCCATGTACTCCATCTGAATTGAGACTTTGAAGGCCTAGGCCAGCACCATGTTGTGGATGTGTTCACTCTCTTTGCACATGGGCTCCACCTCCTGCTGACAAAACTCCTTGATGGTCCATCTCCCCTCAATGAAGTGCTCATAGTGAGCACTTTTCCACCTTGCTCCCACTTGTTTATTCTCCTCTCTCTCTACAGCTTACTTTTATCTTTAGTTTTCCACCATTAGAATGTAAGCCCCTTGAGGGAAAGTACTTTTTTGCTTGTATTTGTATTGCTAGCATTTAGCATTGTTCCAAGGAACATAGTAAGCAATTAATATATGTTTTTTCTGTGTACTTCTACCTACCTACCCATCTATCTATCTATCTATCTATCTATCTATCTATCTATCTATCTATCTATCTATCTACCTATCTATCTATCTAATTTCATCAGCTCTCTCTTTTTCATAGGAAGAAACTGAGACCAGAGAATGGAAGTCTCTTGTCTGAGGATATGCAACTAGTCAGTAGCAGAGCTACTGGTTTTATGACTTCTTGATCAGCACCCTTTCAACTATATCATGCTGTTTCTTTCTCTTCATAAGCTCATAAAAGAATTAAGCAAATGGGATGAATAAATTAGGCAACAGTATGAGTGAGATGAGAACATAGTTTTGGTAAAGTGGAGAGAGAGTTAGATTTGAAGTCAGAAAGGTTTGGATTAAGTCCTGCTCCTGACACATTTTAGTCTTATGAACTTGCAGTAATCATTTAACCAATCACTTAGCCAGAAAAGTCTCTAAAATGATGTTCCAGATGAATTGCTTATGTAAATGAGGTAGAAGGAGCTTCCACACTGATAAATCATAGATATGGACAAAAAGAAAGCAGCGCATAGTATGTTTTAGATGTAAAAATTAGTATAAATCAGGAAAGACAACTGAATAGGATTAAGGGAAAACTTTAGGTAGAAAGTGGTATGTAAACTGTATTTGAAAGAATGAGTAGGATTTGGAAAAGTTGAAAAATGGGAGAAAGGAAGTCCACGCAAGGAAGTATTTATAGCATGCTGCCAAAGAGCAAGAAAACCAGCCTGGCTAGAGTAGGGGCATTTAATTTACATACATGTGTGTGTGTGTGTGTGTGTGTGAGTGTGTGTGTACATATATATGTATTCATGTATGTATATATGTATGTATGTGTATATATGTACAGGTATTTATATGTATATATGTGTATGTGTTTTTGTATATATGTATATACGTATCTATATACATATATGTTTAAATTTTAATATATTTTGTTGTTAAACACACTTACCAGAAACCTGCATATATGGTATTTTTGTCCTACTTACTTAGCTGAGATGGAAAACAACAATAACAACAACTCTGATTGTTTCCAAAGCCTAAAATAACCTTTCTTATCGCAAATGCACCTAGGAGAATGACAGAAAAATGCTTTGAAAAAAAAAGACAGATGGAGAGCTGTGCGCCACCGGGGTTGGTGAAGTTCCAAGATGGCTGGATGAAAGCTTGCTATGAAAGCTATTGATTGGGAAGCATTTGGGGGAGATCATACCTAAAAACCAGAAAGCCATTGCTAATGCCTTGAAATTCCATAATGAATATCTTAAGACCAGATTGGCTACCCTACCTGAGAAGCCACAAGTGATCAACTGGGCTTACTATGAGGAAAACATGGCCAAGCCTGGCCTTGTGGATAAGTTTGAAAAGAAGTTCAATGAAGTGAAGATTCCTGTGCCAGAAGATAAATTCACTGCCCTAGTGGCTGCTGAAGAACAGGAAGATGCAAAAATTGGTGCTGATTTCATGAAAGCTTCAAATGCTAGGATTGCAGAACTTCAGAAAGAGATGGAAAAGATCCAGGATATAATTCCTTTTGAACAGATGACCATCGAGTATTTGAACCAAGCCTTTGCTCAAACCAAACTGGACAAGAAGAAGTATCCTTATTGGCCTCACCAGCCAATTGAGAAGCTCTAAAATTTAGCCTCAGAGGAAGCTATGGCTTCCCTTTCATATGCTCCTGAAATCTGAAATAAAGCATAAGTATACAGTCTTTAAAAAGAAAAGAAAAAGACAGATAGAATATATGATGCAAGTCAGATAAATTCTGTTTTTTGAGCTATAGTCCTGCAAAATATTCAAGAATAACCAGAAAACTTAGGTTCCATTAATTTAAGTTGTTTTATTCTACTCTCTTGGGATAGACCCCTTTCACCTGAATGAAGGTGAGGTTACTTTCTGATTGACAGATTGTTTTCTAGGGAGACAAATAAGTCTAGAACAAATCAATGACATCTGATCAATTGTGCATGAGTAAAGCTCCATGGATGAAGTGGTGTTCTCCCATCCAAGGGATTCCTGCCACAAGGAGGACCAGCCCAAGGACTAAAAGGTGATAAAATTCAAGTGACTGAAGCCATGCTTGATTCAGTTTTATAAAGAAAATCTCCCTGAAAGTCCTAGAGATGCTTTTTATTTCTCCCTAGAACTTGACAACTAGACCTGCTATAGATCATGCAGTTCACTCTTCTCTCTGCCTCTCTAAAATCTATTCCTCCTATGGGTTCCACTGAAAATTTTTTCCATGAAGTGTTCTAGGATAGCTCACCTCTGGGATCTATACCATTTCTTTGAAAGTATGAGATAGAGGGTAAAAAGACAGAGAGAGACAGAGAGAGAGAGAGAGAGAGAGAGAGAGAGAGAGAGAGAGAGAGAGAGAGAGAGACAGACAGAGAGAGACAGAGAGAGACAGAGAGAGACAGAGAGAGACAGAGAGAGAGAGGAAGAAGAAGAAGAAGAAGAAGAGAAGGAGGAGGAGGAGGAAGATGAGGAGGAGGAAGAAGAAGAAGATGAAGGAAAGAAAGAAAAACAGACAGGGAGGAAGAAATGAGACAGAGTATGCATGCAATTTTCTTATGTGTTTACTATTTGCCAGGCAGCATTCTAATTCCTAGGATACAAACACAAACAAGTCAGACAGTTCTTATCTTCAAAGACCTTACAATCTAGTTGAGGAAGACAACATATACAGGGGAGCTTGATGGAGCAATGGAATATACTTGGCAATTGGTATGTTATGATGATGATTAGGAAGTCTTAGGGAGGCCTGGTTTTAGACAAGTTAAGGTTAAAGCTTAACCATAAGAATTTGTCTCTCATGATTTAGTCAAATTGATTTTTATGTTGTTATTCAGTACTCACTCCTAGGTTCCAATACTCTTCTTGGATAAAGTATTAGAAAAGTATAGTTGAAAAACTTAAATTTGTCCAAAAATGTTTAGCCTCTACTCCTATTTTAATCCTGACATGTATTTGCAAATGCAGTTTTTGCCTTCCTATCCTGTACTCACCTTTGAATAAACATCTCCAAGTATCAAGGAATAGTAACTTGGTTTGGAGGAACAATTCAATTTTTTTTTCATTCATCTACTGCTGATGTTGACACAGAAGCAATAATTATCTTCTTAGAAACCTTTCTGATAGGGGGAAGAGCCAAGATGGTGGAGTGAAAGCAGTGACTTGCTTGAGCTCTCCCCCAAACCACACCAAATACTCATAAAAAATGGCTCTGAACAAATTCTGAAGCAGCAGAACCCACAAAAAGACAGAGTGAAACAAATTTCCAGCCCAAGACAACCTGGATGATTGATCAGAAAGGTGTATCGGCCGGGCTGGGAGCGCAGGGGGTGGGCATGCAGGCTGCAGTAAACCTGGAGCAGGCTTCAGAGGACTGAATGGTGGGCAGCTGTGGAGGTTTCCAGACTCCTCAATCCACAATTGCCAAAGACAACTTGGAAGGTCAATGGGAAAAGTCTGTTTCTGTAGGTGGTCAGAGAGGAAGGCGGGGTCTCAGCTCCATTCCCCAAGAGCGTGGCCCTGGTGGGGGGGGCAGCTGCTTCCTGAGCTTCCAGCCCACAGACTGAGGGGGAATCCAGTGGCTGATCAGAGAGGGACTGCAGGGATCTCTTTGCCAGTGTTGAGGCAGGAATCTCTTGCTTTGCCCGTGTGGATCTGGGTCACAGTTCTGGGGGCAGTGCTGGGGTGAGGAGGAGCTGGCTGGTGGAGCTTGTAGTGGCTGTGGAGAGGAACCCCTCCTCACAGTTACAGGACAGAAAGGAATACTTGTGGTCACAGGCCAGGAAAGGAGTAAACACCTCCCCTTATCATACCACCTTGGAAGAACTGAAAATTTACAGGTCCCTACAAGTATCTCTGAAAACAGCTACACAAACCCCTGAAGCTTGGGACAGTACACTCTCCACATTGGAAGCAGACTCTTACCTTAACAAAGAGTTTAAAACTCAAGTAATTGGCTGGGATCATGAGCAAGCAGTGCAAAAAGAGTCAGACTATATTATCTTACTTTGGTGAAAAAGAAGATCAAAATATACAACCAGAAGAAGACAACAAAATCAAAGCTCCTACATCCAAAGCCTCCAAGAAAAATATGAATCAGTCCCAGGCCTTGGAAGAGCTCAAAAGGGATTTTGAGAAGCAAGTAAGGGAAGTAGAGGAAAAACTGGGAAGAGAAATGAGAGTGATGCAAGAAAATCATGAAAAACAAGTCAACAGCTTGCTAAAGGAGACCAAAAAAATACTGAAGAAAATAACACCTTAAAAAACAGCCTAACCCAAATGGCAAAAGAGGTCCAAAAAGCCAATGAGGAGAAAAATGCCCTAAAAAGAAAAATTGGCCAAATGGAAAAGGAAGTCCAAAAGATTACTGAAGAAAATACTTCCTTAAAAATTAGAATAGAGCAATTGGAAGACAGTGACTTTATGAGAAATCAAGACACTGTAAAACAAATCCAAAAGAATGAAAAATTAGAAAACAATGTGAAATATCTCATTGGAAAAACAACTGACCTGGAAAATAGATCCAGGAGAGAGAATTTAAAAATTATTGGACTATCTGAAAGCCATGATCAAAAAAAGAGCCTAGACATCATCTTTCAAGAAATTATCAAGGAAAACTGCCCTGATATTAGAACCAGAGGGCAAAATAGAAATTGAAAGAATCCACAGATCTCCTCCTGAAAGAGATCCCCAAAGGAAAACTCCTAGGAATATTGTAGCCAAATTCCAGAGTTCCCAGGTCAAGGAGAAAATATTACAAGCTGCCAGAAGGAAACAATTCAAGTACTGTGGAAACACAATCAGGATAACACAAGATTTAGCAGCTTCTACATTAAAGGACCGCAGGGCATGGAATATAATATTCTGGAGGGCAAAGGAGATAGGATTACAACCAAGAATCACCTACCCAGCAAAACTGAGTATAATCCTTCAGGGGAAAAAATGGTCATTCAGTGAAATAGAGGACTTTCAAGCATTCCTGATGAAAAGACCAGAGCTAAACAGAAAATTTGACTTTCAAATACAGGACTCCAGTGGAACATGAAGAGGTAAACAGGAAAGAGAAATCATAAGAGACTTATTAAGATTGAACTGTTTACATTCCTGCATGGAAAGATGATATTTGTAACTCATGAGAACTTTGTCAGTATTAGGGTCGTTGAAGGAAAAAAATTCTATGTATGTATGTATATATATAGATAGATAGAGGGCACAGGGTGAGTTGAAGATTAAGGGGTCATATCTGGAGAATAAAATTAAGGGATGAGAGGATGATACTCGGAGAAGAAAGGGAGAGGTAGAATGGGGTAAATTATCTCACAAAAAAAAAACAGAAAAGAAAAGTCTCTCACAGTGGAGGGGAAACAGGGGAAGGTGAGAGGGAATGAGGGAATCTTATTCTCATAGGATTTGGCTTAAGGAGAGAATAACATACACATTCAATTGGGTATGGAAATCTGTCTTACCCTACAGGAAAATAGGGGGAGAAGGGGACAAGAGAGCAGGGGGTGATAGAGAGGAGGGCAGATTGGGAAAGAGGGTAATCAGAAGCAAATACTTCTGAGGAGGGACAGGGTCAAAAGAAAGAATAGAATAAATGGGAGGGCAGGATAGGATTAAGGGAAATAGAGTTAGTTTTTCACAACATGTCTACTAAGGAAGTGTTTTGCATAACTGCACATGTACAACCTATATTGAGTTGCTTGCCTTTTCAATGAGGGTGGGTGGGGAGGGAGGAAGGGAGAAAATTTGGAACTCAAAGTTTTAAAAACACATGTTTAAAAAAAATGTTTTCACATGCAACTGGGAAATAAGAAATACAGGAAATGGGGTACAGAAGTCTATCCTGCTCTACAGGAAAATAGAAGGGGAAGGGGATAAGAGAAGGGAGGGAGGAGAGATAGAAGAGAAGGCAGACCAGGGGAAGGGGTATTCAGAATGCATGCCATCTTGGGGTGCAGGGAGGAGTGAGAAATTTGGAACTCAAAAACTTGTGGAAGTGAATATTGAAAACTAAAAATAGATAAATTTATATTAAAAAAATAAAAAAAGAGAAGTCTTTCTGATAATGCTCATCTTCTTCACTGTGAATATAAATGTTCTTAATCTGGCAGTTGTGAATTTATTAAATTTTCTGGATTATTGTGTTTTTGTATATTTAATTGCTATTTTAATCTTATTTTTATGCATCTAGGCACATTCAGAGAAGCATTCCATTGTCTTCACCAGATTGCCAAAGGAGTACAGGATGAAAAAAAAAAGAGTAAGTTTGATTACTGTAACATGAGATGAACAAATGTCTCCAAAATATTTTTGTTGTGTTTAGGTTTATGATAAACCAACTTAGCTGTCACCTTTATCTGCCTTTCCAAGGAGAACTTGTGAAATACTCTTTCATTTAACTATACATCTGTATTTCTACTGGCTTCATTCGTAGTGAGAACACCAGTATTAATATAATTCAGCAATCTACTGGCAAGATGTCTGAGTTATTGGTAATGTATTAGTCCAGTTTCCCCTTATTACCTTTAAACAGGAATAACAATGCCAATGAAGGTAACAGAATAGCAACAAATTAACAACAAAAAGTGGGAAATGCAAAGTAATCTTCATAAAGAAACCTCTCAGAGAAACTAGCAAAGGGACTAAAAAAATGAGTAAACAAAAAAGAGCTCCTGGCAAAATAAAGAAATATTATGGAAATAATGGGAAATGTGCAAAAATCTACAGAAAATGGAACAACACTGTAATAACAATCCCTTCCCCACTTAATATATATACCCTACACTGGAAATGAGAGAGGAACTACTGTAAGAACCTCCAGAATGACTGAGAAACTTAATACTAGAATTAAATGCAGATATAAAGAGCACATTTAAACTTTTAAGAAATTCTAAAAGATAAAAAGACTGTTGGTTTGTAATAGAGTATGGGATATCTTGAAGTAAATATTCTGAAAGGGAACAGAGGATATTTAACACAAAATGTAAAGTTACAATAAAAATATTTAAGCAAAATCAAATAAAAGAAGTTTAGAGCACTTCAGGTTTCTACAAATCAAGGCAACTGACCCTGAAGATGGAGATTAGTGAGGTAATCCAAGAATCTCCCAGGGAGAAAAATCAGCACAATAAAACAAAATATTCTGAATATCCTATTTTAGATAGTAAGAAACTGCCTGCAAATAATAGAATTAGAGGTAAAAGTAAACTGCACAAGAAACCAGCAGAAAAGAACACCAAGTTTAACTTGCCAAGAAACTGACTTACTAAGCACCAATGCTTAAATGACAAAATGAGAGAGCTCTAAAAGCCAGAGAAAGGTACTTATCACTCATTAACATGTTGGTGAAGATTATTCAAAAGGGCTAATCAGTGATAATAAAAGAAATAAAGGCTAGAATAGGATATAATGAAAAGTAAAGGGCATTTATTTGCACACAAGAACATGTCCTTTAAAAGTTAAAATATTCTAACATTAAAAAGTTAATTAAACTAATTAATTTTGAATCATTCTTCTGGAAAAATCAAGAGAAGAATATGTTTTTTTGAATTATGAACTTAGTAAATGGGAGAGTCACAAAGATGGCTTAGTGTCCCAGAGAAGGGGACAGGAAGATAAAAGAGGGGCTCCTTATTTTATTTCTTGAAATATGAGTATGACAGATGAAGATCATTAGAACAAAGAGCCAAGGGATAGATGGAAGAGAGGGTACTCTGATCTGGGCAGGGAAAATTGAAAAAATAATAATATAGAAAAATTGAATAATATGAGAAAAATATTAGGTTAGTCAAGATCAGTGCAGAAGTATTTCAGAGATGTAGGGCAGAGTTGGGGAACAGATTGCTTTAAGTCAACTAGTTCAAGGGTTAATTATAAAAGAAAGTCAAATGTCAAGAAACTGTGGTCTTGGATAGGGTTAAAAGGAGATAAAGAAATGTGTCTTGGTGAGTTGGGTGTAAGGGAAGGAGTACAGAGAACAATGGGAACAGATTCTTTCAAGAAAACTGATTTATATAGAGAAATTAACTTGACTAACTTCTATATTAGTGGATTGAACTATCACATGAAAGAAAAGAAACTTGCAAAATTGATTAGAAAATTAAATGCAATAGTTTGTTGCATATATGAACCATATTTAAAAGACCAAAATCCAAGTTTAAATGTGAGATTGCAGTAGAATTTATTTATTTCATTTCCCCTAGCTCCCCACCCTTAAGGCAACATTTTAGGTATGACTCTAGTAAACATAGTTACTGCCAAAAGAGATGAACAGGGAAACTTTACCCTACATAAAGGTATAATGTATAATGAAATAGTAATAATATTAGAATCAATATCAATATCAAATACATATAGGTAAAATGATACATCACCTAAGTACTTGGAGAAAAAGCTAAATGAATTACTAAATTAAGATGGATAGCTAGACAAGGGGACAGAGGAGTATAGACAAAATTTAAGTGATTTCAGAACTAACCTAACAACTGAAAAAGGAAATAATGATGGATAAAATAAAGTTTTTGGGAAAATAGATAGAACATTTTTATTCTTATTGAACAGATATCTTCAGTAATATATTTATTTCTCAGAATTTCACAAGAGGTTTAAAAAATTGGCCATGTGCTCAAATTAAAAAAAAAAAAACCTCATAAAAAAATTCAGAATGCTAAAAATTAAACATTCCTTTTTAGATCATAATAACAAAATTTCAATAAATAAGGGAATATGGAGAAAATAAACATATCTGAATGGAAACTAAACAAATTAATGATAAATAATGGGTAGCTGAAAGAGAAATAATAGAAACAATAAATAATTGTGACAGCAAAAATGCTAA
The DNA here is from genome assembly GCF_003287225.1 of Phascolarctos cinereus. Classification (NCBI taxonomy): domain Eukaryota; kingdom Metazoa; phylum Chordata; class Mammalia; order Diprotodontia; family Phascolarctidae; genus Phascolarctos; species Phascolarctos cinereus. The sequence goes on along the minus strand of NW_027555736.1, from coordinate 104,017,526 downwards.
AAAAAATAAGATAGTATACCAAAATTAATGTATTAGAGCTAAAATACTCCACAGAGGACCATATATAACTATGAATACATTTTTGCATATGAGAAAAAAGGCTACTGCCTATGGTTTCCAATAAAAAACCTAGAATATCTCTAAAAGTTATAATCTTCAAATAATTAAAAATGTAGTTTGTAAAACTAAGAAACAAAATTAAAAGTGAAGTATTTAAACTTAATATACAAAAGCTTATTTTGAAAAGATTAATAAAATTATCAAATCATTACTAAGTTTGATAAAAATTGAAAGTATAGTTAAGCCAAATTACCTAGATTGAAAATGTGAATGAAAAATTCATAACAAATAGAGAAGAAATAATCAGTTACCAAACACTATTATAACCAATCATGCTGAATATTTAAATAAAATTGATCCAGTTATGTGAAATTACAACTATCCAAATGAATGGAATAGGAAACAGAACATAGAAACCTATCTGTCTCAGGAAATAATTGAGTAAGTCTTAAATGAATACCTGAAGAAAAAAAAATCCTGGTCCATATGACTTCATAAATGAATTCAATCAACATAGAATAAATGAGCTCCATTTTATAACTAAAACAAAAGTATAAAAATATATGCCTTTATGAAATTTGTTCTATGAGACATATGTGGCCCTTATACCAAAGCAAGTGAAGAGAAAACTGAGGAAGAAAACCTGTAGCCAAATTTCACAAATCAATATTGGTGCTTTTTTTTAAAGGTAGGTTTATTATTTTTAATTAGTGTGGAGAATTTCTACTAACAGATATTGCCTATGAATGCAAATTGGATCCTTCTTTGAAATAGATAGACTTTCCCAAGGCTTTAAGAAGTTTAATTACTTGTTCAACATCACATAGAATATGTTAAAGGAAGGTATTGAACCCTCTCAATATAAATTTGATGAAAAAAATATCAAAGTAAATATGAGGGTTTTGTTTAATTTCATGATCACATTTCGAGTTTTCTTGGCAAAGATACTAGAGTGGCTTGTCATTTTCTTCTCCAGCTATTTTTTTAAGATAAGGAAACTGAGGCAAACAGGGTCAAGTGACTTTACCAGGGTCACACAGCCTGAGGGAGGCAGTGGTCAAAAGCAAAATGCTGGTAAAGAGGGAAAAGGTGAAAGGAGAGAGAAAAAAATAGTATAAATGGGGTGGAGAAAATTGGATGGAGAGAAAGACACATTTAGTAATCACAACTGTGAATTTGAATGGGATGAACTCTCCCATAAAATGGAAGCAAATATGCAGTGGATAGAGTGCTGGCCCTGACGTCAGGAGGACTTGAGTTCAAATCCAGCCTCAGACCAAACACTAGACACTTACTAGCTATGTGACCCTGACCAAGTCACTTAACCCCAACTGCCTAAAAATAAAAATAAAATTAAAATTAAAAAAAAATAGAAGCAGATAGCAGAGTGGATTAAAAGCCACAATCCTACAATATCTTGTTTCCAAAAAGCACATTTAAAGCAGAGACACACACGTAGAGTAAAGGTAAAATACTATAACAGATTATACCATGTGTCAGCTGAAGTTAAAAAAAAAAAAGCAGGGGTAATAATCCTGATCTCAGACAAAGCAAAAGCAAAAACAGATCTAATTAAGAGAGGTAATGAAGGAAACTATGGCTTGTTAAACATTACACAGACAATGAAGGAATATCAATATTAAATATATATGAACCAAGTGGTATAGATTCCAAATTCTTAGAGGAGAAGCTAAGTGAGTTAAAGGGAGAAATAGACAGCAAAACTATACTAATGGGGGACCTCAACATTCCCCTCTCCAAACTAGATAAGTCTAACAATAAGAAAACAAGAAAGAAGTTAAGAAGGTAGATAGAATTTTACATAAGTTAGATATGGTAGACATATGGAGAAATTTGAATGGGGATAGAATAAACCTTTTTCTCAGTGGTACATGGCACATACACAAAAATAGACCTGTGTTATGGCAAAAAAACTTACAATCCAACGTAGAAAGGCAGAAATATTAAGTGAATCCTTTTCAGATCATGATGCTATAAAAGTTAGGAGTAAAAAAGTTAAAAAAGACAGACTAAAAATTAATTGGGAACTAAATAATCTAATCCTAAAGAACGAATGGGTCAAATTACAAGTTACAGCAACAATATAAACAATCAACAACTTCATCAAAGAGAATGACAATAATGAAACAAAATACCAAAATCTATAGGATGCAGTCTAAAAACTTGAGGGAATTTTTTTATCTCTAAATTCTTACATAAATAAAATAGACAAAGAGGAGATCAACAAATTGGGCATGCAATAAAAAAGCTAAAAAAAGAACAAATTAAAATTCCCAACTAAATACCAAATTAGAAATTCTGAAAAACAAAGGCGAGATCAATAAAATTGCAATTAAGAAAACTATTGAACTAGTAAATAAAACCAAGAGTTGGTTTTATGAAAAAAATAAATACATAAACTTTGGTTAATTTCATTAAAAAAAAACAAAACAAGAAATCCAAATTACCAGTACTGAAAATGAAAAGGGTGAATTCACCATCAATGAAAAAGAAATTAAAACAAAAATAAGAATCCATTTTGCCCAACTATGTGTCAATAAATCTGACAATCTTAGTGAAATGGAAATAGTGAAATCTACTTTACAAAAGTAGAAATTGCCTAGATTAACAGAAGAGGAAATGAAATACCTAAATAACCCAAATTAGAATAAGGAATTGAATAAACCATCAATTAACTCCTTAAGAAAAAAAAAACAAACTCCAAGATAGATTTACAAGTGAATTCTGCCAAACATTTAAAGAACATTAATTCCAATACTATCTAAGCTATTTGAAATAAAAATAAAGAAGTTCTACCAACTTCTTTTTATGATACAAATATGGTGCTTATCCCTAAATCAGAAGAGCCAAAACAGAGAAAGAAAATATAGACCAATATCTCTAATGAATATAGATGCAAAATAAATAAATAAAATATTAGCAAACAGATTACAGCAACTTATCATGAGGGTTAATACTCTATGACCAGGTGGGATTTATATCAGGAATGTAGGGCTGGTTCAATATTAAGAAAATTATCACCATCATTGACCATATCAATAACAAAATTAACAGAAATCATACAATTATCTCAGATACAGAAAAAACTCTTGAAAAAATGCAATACCAATTATCACCAGTATTATTCAATACAGTACTAGAAATATTAGCTTTAGTAAAAAGAGAAGAAAAAAGAAATTGAATGAATTAAACAATAAAGAAACAAAATTATCACTCTTTGCAGATGATATGATGATATACTTAGAGAATCCTAAAGAATCAAATTCTTGAAATAATGAACAACTCTAGCAGAAGTTGCAGGATATAAAAGGAACCCACATAAATCATCAGCATTTCTATATATTGCTAACAAAGCCCAGAAGTGAGAGATAGCGAGATAAATTCCATTTAAAATAACTGTAGAGAATATAAAATATTTGGGAATCTATCTGCCAAGACAAACTCCAGAACCATATGAATAAAATTACAAAACACTTTTCACACAAATAATGTCATATCTAAAGCATCGGAAAAATATCAATTGCTCGTGTGTAGGCCAAGCTAATATAATAAAAACGACAATTCTATCTAAATTAATATACTTATTCAGGGCTACACCAATCAAAGTACCAAAAATTAATTTATAAAGCTAGAAAAAAAAACCCCAAAATTCATCTGGAAGAAAAAAAGGTCCAGAGTATTGAGGGAATTAATGAAAAGAAAGGGAGGTGGTCTAGCTGTACCAGATCTGAAAGTATATTATATAGCAGCAATTATGAAACTTATCTGGTACTGGCTAAGAAATAGAATGGTAGATCTATGGAATAGGTTAGGTACACAAGACACATTAGTCAATGACTATCATTATCTACTATTTGATAATCCCCAAGTCTCCATCTTTTGGGATAAGAACTCAGTATTTGACAAAAACTGATGGGAAAACTGAAAAATAATATGGCAGAAACTAGGGATAGACCAAAATCTTTCATCATATGCCAAAATAAAGTCAAAACGGGTACATGACTTAGACATAACAGGTGATACCACAAGCAAAGTAGTAAAGCAAGGAATAGTTTACCTTTCAGATCTATAGAGAAGGGGGAAATTTATGATCAAACAAGTGATAGAGAACATTACGAAATGCAAAATGGATAATTTTGATTACATTAAATTCAAAAGCTTTTGGAACAAATGAAGCCAATGCAACCAATATTAGAAGGAAAGCAGAAAGCTGGGAAATAATTTTATACTTAGTGTCTCTGATAAAAGCATCATTTCTAAAATATATAGAGAACTGAGTCAAATTTATAAGAATACAAGTCATTCTGCAATTGAGAAATGGTCAAAAGATATGAACAGGAATATTTCAGATGAAGAAATTAAAGCTATCTATTGTCATATGAAAAAAATGGTCTAAATCACTATTGATTAGAGAACTGCAAATCAAAACAACTCTGAGGTACCACATCACACCTATCAGACTGGCCAACATGATGAAACAGGAAATAATGAATGTTGGAGAAGATGTGGGAAAACACTAAGGCACTGTTGGTGGACTGATCCAACTATTTTAGAGAGCAGTTTGGAACTATGCCAAAAGGGTTATAAAATGTGCATACCTTTTGACCCAGCAATAGCACTTCTAGGGCTGTATGCCAAAGAGACCATAAAAATGAGGAAAGGATGCACATGTACAAAAATATTTATAATAGCTCTTTCTGTGGTGGCAAAGAATTGGAAATTGAGGGGATACCTATCAATTGGGGAATGGTTGAACAAGTTGTGGCATAGGAATATAATGGAATAATATTATGCTATAAGAAATGATGAACAGGCTGACTTCAGAAAAACCTAGAAAGACTTTTATGGTCTGATGCTGTGTGAAGTGAGCAGAACCAGGAAAACATTGTACACAGTAACAGCCACGTTGTGTGATAACTGACTTTAATAGACTTAGCTCTTCTTAGCAATGCAAGGAACTAATATGTCTCCAAAAGTCTTATGATGGAAAATACTATCCATATCTAGAGAACAAACTATGAAGTTTGAATGCAGATCTAAGCATACTATTTGCTCTTTTTTTCTCTTCTGTTTTGTTTTGTTTCCTTTTTCTTGTGGTTCCTCCTATTGGTTCTATTTCTCCTTTACAACATGATTAATTTGAAAATATATTTGATAGGAATGTATATATAGAGTCTATATCAGATTGCACCCTGTCTTGGGGAAGGAGGTTGGGAGGAAAGGGGAGAAAATTTAAAACTCATAAGCTTATAGAAGTGAATGTTGAAAACTAAAAATAAATTAATAAAAAAAGAAAAAAAAACTCATGGTCATATCCAAATTACTATAAAGTAGTTGATATAGCTTTTGTGAGGGATGTTTCAAATGATCTATGATTTTATTATTGTGGCTACTCCCTCTACCAATGCAAATCACATCCCTCTGTATGCATTAATAAACAATCTTTATTGGTCTTTGGCCAAATATTCTTCATCTCATAGCCAACAATCATTTGCTTAAATCTCGGTTTATGTTAATATTTCCCTTACCTACCATTCTAGTTATCTTGTCAGAAAGGAACATTATTTTAGCTTGCCATGGTTTGATTCTTGAAGATTTCATAATGTCTTTGTTATAACATATTCACTTCCTTCTAACACTCCTCAGCATGCATGCAAAGATGCTTCTTATATTTAAAAAAGAATTGAAATTTTTAATTAATTTTAAGGTCAATTAATTTTATTTTTATAAAGCTACCTAGAGCTATCTACCCAGAAACTATGTCTGACAACATATATAACATTCTGCACATATGGTCTACCATCTCTCTACAAACATATACAATGTGAATTTCATTATCCATCCTCTGTAAGCAAGACTGTTCATTACATTAGGCTGGCTTTCAATTTGTTTTTGTTTTTTCACTTATGCAATTGTAGCCATTATATATATTTTCTCCTAGTTTCGGTTTTTTTCCTCCGTAACAGTGTACACAGATCTTCAAATTTATTCCTTATGACAAAATAAGGTTCCATTATATTCATACAATGTAAGTTGTCTATCTATTCTCTAATTTATAAGTGCCTACTTTATTTCCACTGCTTTACCACAATAAAAACACTGCCAAGGATATTTTGCCTTATACAGGAGCATCCTTTTTATCATTGGCTTCCTTTAAGTCATGACCTATTCTTATTGAACTCATACTGCTTTGTAAGTGTCTATATTGGAATAAGTCTTAGAATGGTGATTTCATTGGTATAAGTAACTTGTGGATGAGGAAACTCCCAGTCTCATTGAAGGTCAAGGTCAGCATTTGCTCTACGACAATTAGCAAGTATGTGTAGGAAGTAGGATTTGATTCCAAGTATTCTTGTCTCTGAAGCTGACTCCCTATGAACTATACCATGCTGTCTCATGAATGCTCACAAAACATTCCATTAATATTATGTTCTAGAACTTTTTCATAGAGAATAGCCTATGGAAGGTCTCAGTTAGTTAGAGTGGTGTTTCTGGGTCATACGGTCAATAAAGCATTGGACTAGACTATTTCATCAATTCTCACAACCTCTCATACCTTGACAAAATTGGATTTTAAAATAATAAGATTTAGTACATTTTAAATTTATTTTATTCATTAAAATTAAAATTTATTTTAAAATAAATTTTATAATAAATTTATTTTAATAAGATGTACTTCAAGTGCTCTCAAATATGAAATAAAGCAATTTCAGCTAACTTCATGATCTAAAGACACCAGTAACCCTGATGAGATGACAAAATGTTTAACTAACAATAGAGGAAGCTAATCTCTAATACATTCATTTAACACTCCAGCCCCCATGAGTTCCCACAAGTAGCCTCACTCTGGTAAGGCTGTACAATAGTACCTATGGTCTCGAGTTCAGGGATACATGTACTCAGTAATTCTCTTGCTGCTACTGTGGTCTATGCCACCTACACCTCCCTCAGAAACCATCCTCCTACTCTTCCTCCACAATTCTAAAGCAATGAGCAACAGAATTGAACTTTATTTCTCTATACCTTATATTGAAGGAATAAGTATTATAGACATCCCAGAAGAATGTGATGAGTTACCTACACAAACAAAAAATAAAATAAAATAAGAATTCCAAACACCACAAATCTAAAATACTACTACGACTACTACTACTACTACTACTACTACTACTACTACTACTACTACTACTACTACTACTACTACCACCACCATTACTACTGCTGCTGCTGCTGCTGCTGCTACTACTACTACTATTACTACCTACTACTACTACTACAACTACTACTACTACTAATAATAATAATAAAAGAAAAGTGCTAAGAACTTCTGAAGAGGAAAATTTTGGGGGTTTTCAGGGATGGAGGAGGCATGGGACTAAACTTCAAAATGCACATAAAACTGGAGACGCAAGGAAGAAGATAGAAGAGCATATCTGCTATACCCTAATTAAGTAAATGGTAAATGAATAAGGGAAAATAATTTTCTTATTATCAGGATGAAGATAATACAGAAGAGAATGAATTGGGAATCAAAAGGAGAGACTGAAACAGGAAGGAAGAAAGGGAGAAATCTTGATTCAATGGTGACAGTATGCTTGAATAGAAGGGGAGAAATAGTCTATAATAGGATATGAGTACCTTATAATGGGTGTAACACGCAGGAATTTAGTGTTTCCAACATTGAATGTTGTACCTCCATGGACAATATCTTACTTCAGGGGAAGGGAAACTGGATCTTTTAAAGACAACTAATATCCACGGGATGGGAAGGCATGGGCTCAGAGCCAAGACTTCCTGACAAATTTGAACAATGACGTGGGGAGGGCAAGTGTAATAATGAACACAAAATCAGGGACACATAAAAATTTCTACCATGGGGCAATATTTTCATCCTCTCTGTCTCCTGTAGGAATTAATGATTTGGAAGAGTGAAGCTAAACAGAAAAAAGGGAGAGGAGAAAATTTTTCTAAGCCAATAACAAAGAAACTGTTTAGAAAAGAAAATTCAAAATAGGTGCCTTAGAAGTTTTAATTCCATGAGGAATCCAGAGACAAAAGAAGAAATAATAAGCTTAAGGACCATGAATCCAAAAAATAAAAGTCAAGATTCAACAGAAAGTGAAAAACAATGAAGAGAATGGGGGAAAGAAATATTTTTTTAATGTGCAGAAAAAAGGAAAAAATGAAAGAATTTTAAGAGGAGAGGAGGATAAATTTTACTTGACAGAGGAAAAGAAAAGAGGGGAAGAATTAGATAACAAGGTAAAAGTAAGAAAGAAAAATAATTAATAAGCCAACTCCAAAAGCAGAGAAATGTGGGGAAGGGACAGGGGAGAGCTTGAGGGAAAGGGAAGGAGAATTTATTGGAATAGGGTTTCCTTAAAGTAGATTAAGCAAACACAACTGAAGAGACAAATTATTGTCTTATTTTCCTTTTGTTACATAGGATGACTCTCTGGCAGTGGGGTGACAAAGTTGAAATATTTGTGATGTTAAAAAATCAATAAAATTTATGAATAATAAATAATTAGGGGAGTGAGTTTCACTTTGAAAGGGGCAAGCTTTTCAGGCAATCCTGTTTGCAGGTTTAGGTTGATTGAAGTTTGCCCCTTATACTGTAGGACCTCCTTAATAAGATTCTGTATCACTCAGAGGAATACAAGAGGTAAGACTAATGTCCATTGTTTAAATTATGATGTGAAGTTGTATGGTTACATCATTGAGTTTTCCCATCAGTACACATGTCTTGGAGAGACAATGTAGACTGGACAGCAAATTGGTTTAAAATGATAAAGTAGGAAGTGATTGGGATTACTGTATTTTGAAATTATACATGACTACAGATAATCCCAAAATGTTGGCTATCACAGTAAAAGTTCATCTTGCTGGAACCAACACTTTTAAGGTGAAACTCTCTGGAGGTGAATTATGGACCACTACAATTTCAGAAACATCACAATTCCAAGAAATATGAATGACAATGGAAAAACACATAGTAAGTATAAATAGGCTATGATATTATCAAGGACATACAGAACTAGAAAAGGAAGAAGACATATCACCTAGTAAGAGCGAGGAGTATCAGATGGTCAGTCCTAGTACTTTAATTGTATTCATGAAATAGTTAAACAAGCAGTGTAATGCTTCCAGAATATTAGGGAGATGTTTTATAGAGAAATGTATGAGAATACCTGAATGAGATATACATGTACAGAGAATGAACATGAATGTTTATCCAAACTGATGAAGGGAATAGCCATACTGATGATTTCACAGATCCCTGATAATTGATGATAGACATTCTAATAATAAATCACATCTTACCACATTGCATTGACTTCCTTGTACTAAGATTTCTAGTTGACCTTTTTATTTTCCGTATTTTGTATATATGTGTATAGATATCTAAGGAAGGCCCTAGGTTTTTATTGCTTTATTCTCCTTTGTCTTCTATGAATTACTAGTCCTTCCTACTCATAATAATTCTCCTCTGTACGTGCTACTGTCTGGTGTCTAGTTGGAAAATATATTTTGAAACTTTCTCTTTTTACTTCTGTCCAGAATTTAAAGTTATTTTAGGCAGATTATCAAGTCTTCAAGCAAATATATGCAACCATTTTACATATATACATGTTTGTGTAAAGATATATGTGTATATATATACCTATATCTACATATACACACATATGTATGTTTGTATGTGTGTGTATATACATACATATATAGAGACAGACAGAGACAGACAGAGACAGAGACAGACAGAGACAGAGAGACTGAGAACTTTGTTGGAGGCATTCTGTTTCTAGTCAAAAGCCCATCATTCCTAAGCTGTGGTGCATAATATACACACATTCCTATTTCATCCACCATCTTCTTAAGCAGGAAATCACTTCTTTAATTCCTCTTTCTCTTTTGAAATCCCTACCTTTAATCAACAGCAATGATGAAAATTCCACCTGTGCCATTAAGATATCCAGTTTCTCTCCCAAACCTTGATAATCATTAGCGTGTTTTTTATATACCTTCTGGTAGTATCATTTGTCTTTTTATCAAACACTGGAAATAAGTAATATGCATCAGATTTCATAAATCTCTATGTTACATTCCAAATCCACTCTCCTTGGACCTGGCATACATCCTTATTAATCGGGTCATGTGTTAACCCATGTTCACTCAGTTCATATCAGCAGGGAGCCAACATACAGTAATACCTGCTCTTCTTCCTTTGACCAATACTGGAATAACTCTCTTGCTGGCACCTATGAATATGATCATAATTCTTGGGAGCAACTGAAGATACTTTTTACTTGTGAAAACCAGTACTTCCCTTTATTGGGAGAGATTTAAACCAATTACACATATCCAAAGATTTAATATTCCTTCTTTTCCTACCATATCACATTCTTTTACTTCTATTTCCAATCCCCTGCCCCTGACAGTCTTTTCTGTTTATTTTACTTCTTTGTTTTCATTTTTAAGACTCTATTCTTAATTCTTTCATGGAATTACTGATTCTCCAGACAATCTTCAGATTAGAGTCATTGCTTGTCTTTCTTTTCTGTAGAGGATACCAAATGGCATTTTGAGCACATACAACTCTTATGTGAGACAGGCAGAAACATAGTGTTCATTTGACCAGTAAACTACAGCATTTCTCTTGAGCTCCATATTTGCAGGGAATGAAGTCTTTAGTTCTCTATTTGTGACCCTGTTAATTCTTGTGGCGAATTAATAGGGTAAGAATTAATGACATGTTTACTTCTTCTATTGGTATAGAGAGCTCATGCTTGAACAAGTCTTTGTTATAATAGCTTTCTCCACTTTTTCTGGGTGGGGATTTCCATGTTTTTTCTCCTGATTAGATTCTATTGTTCGATTCCCTCAACTCTGTCTCATCTGTAACTAGCAAATTCCTGCTCAAACCCTAATGTAACCAGAAGCTTCCTTCTGCAAGAACATCTCAGGGAGAAATCTAACTTTTAATTATTACTTGCTTCGTCTTTCCCTTACCTTTCTACTGCCCCGTCCTATACATTCATTCACACATCAAACATTTTCCCTTAGAAAATATGGGGAATCTAAATGATTCTGCATTTAAGTAGATGTACTATATAGTAAATATATTTATGAACAGATGTATGCATTTGGGTATGGATCAATCGATGGATGGATGGATGGATCCTACCAATCAAAATGTGAATGGGAAAACTTATTTAGATGACAGGACTTTAAAAATGTCCATCAGCTTTTTCATTCTACCTAAAACTGAAAATAGTTAAACTTACAAATATTCAATATATATCTATATTTGTTTACACACATATATACATGTGTATATATACATGCACAAATATATATGTATATATGTATGTATTATAACTGCTCTGGTCAGGTACTCATCTCTCTGGATGACAGAGATCTCTGTATTCCTTACCACCATTGGGTAAAGGAAGAGGAACAATTTCTCTCTAACTAGATTATTTTCTTTTTCCCATGAGATATCATGGTAAAAAGGAGGAAAAATCCCCACCCTCAATTAGGGCACTCTGTGAGAAAAGGAAGGAAGATTCTAGAGACTTGGTGCATACTTTGGTCAGGAGGTATAAACCAGTTGGAGTGTTAAATATATTTCTAATTTCTCAGATTCCCATTCACAACTTGGGGCCCATTTTTTCAGCAAGGAATTATGAAAAGTTGTGCTGTGGGCCAATTAGGTTTTTCTGGACCAATTGGGAAGCTAAACCCCAAACGCCATTTTTGACATAGCTTACAAAGATAAAATATTGTCATTTAAGAACAGACTCACAAACAGCTTTAAAAAAAAAAACAACTCATGTGAAAAGGCATTATGAAAACATCTTGTTTGTTGGTTTGTTTTAAGTTATATTGATTTTTTTTTTACATTACAAATATTTATAGATCATCTTTGCGCTATGTTTCTTATAGCAAAGAAAACAATTAAAAAAACCTAATAGTACATTACCCTCACGTAAAAGTGCATGCAGTAGTATACATCTGTGGTCCATAATTACCTCATTAGTTTTGTTTGTTTGTTTGTTTTACTTAATAGAAATTTGCTTCCACAACCTATACTCCAATGAGGAATGAAAAAAAAAAACACACATACACACAAAGAAAACCAAATCCCTTGTTACAAATACATATAATCAAATATAAAAAAAAAAGCCCTCAATGGCTGTATATGGAATTACAAGTCTTTTTCTATACCCTAAATCCATTTGAAAAGGCTAGCAAGTTTTCATTATTAGTTCTATGAAATCATAAGTAATCATTGTATTCATCTTAGTTCTAATATCTTTCAGAGTTATTTGGATTTTTTTTGGGGGGGGATGTTGTTATGCAAATTATTCTTCTGACCTGTTCAATTCCCTCTGAATCAATTCATATAATTTTCATATAATTTTTTTTATTAGGCAATTGGGGTTAAGTGACTTGCCCAGGGTCACACAGCTAGTAAGTGTCAAGTGTTTGGTCTGAGGCCGGATTTGAACTCAGGTACTCCTGACTTCAGGGCCGGTGCTCTATCCTCTGTGCCACTTAGCTGCCCCCTTTTTTTTTTTTAGAAGTTTTAGAAGTGCTCTCTTGCACATTAGTATTTTAATCAATTCATATGCTACAACTTATTCAGTCATTACTTAAATGATGGGCATCCCTGTAGTTTCCAATCTGTTTTTGTTTTGCTGCCAAGAAAAGGAAAAGAGCTGCTATAAGTACTTTCATACATGTAGCATGTAAGATGTACAAAATATTTTTAATCCCTTTTTTAATGTCTTTTGGGTTTAGTCCTAACATTAGTGTAGATCTGTTGCTTGTTAATTAGGAACTGCTTCTCATTCCTTGGTTCAGAATACAGGGAAGTTTATCTAAGTTTCCAGAAGTACATGTGTGTGGTGTGTGTGTGTGTGTGTGTGTGTGTGTGTGTGTGTGTGTGTGCATGAGAAAGGCGGAGAGAGAGAGAGAGAGAGACTGATTGGGTGGGGAAAGTATGAAATGTACCCCCATTCTCATTTTATTTTTTATTAAATTTTATTTTAAATTCTGAATTCTCTCATTTTCATTTCTTACTTCCCATACCCATTGCAAAAGAAAGAAAAACATAATCCGTAACAAACATGTGTAGTCAAGCAAAACAAAGCAAAATGTTAGTCATGACATATACATATATGTATATTCATGGATATGCATGGATATATACATATATGTGGTGTGTATTTATGTGTGTGCACACATGTATATATGTGTGCGTATGTATATACACATATGCATATAGGTATGTGAGTGCCTATGTAGACACACAAATACACACATACACCCTGACACTGAGTCTATCACATTTCAATTTGGAAGTGAAGAGTATGTTTTCTTATGCATTGGTCAATGGTTGACCAGAGTTCCTAAGTATTTCAAAGTTGTTTGTCTGCATAATATTGTTTTTTTTCTTGATATTGTTTTTTTTTCATTTTCAACAATTACTTCCATAAGATTTTGAATTTTAAATTTTCTCCCCTTCCCACTGTTCCCTCCTCCAAGACAGCATGAAATCTAATATAAGCTATACTTATACAGTCATATTGAGCATATTTTCCCAGTAGTCATGATGTAAAGAACAATTAGAACTAATGGAGGAACCATGAAAATGAAGAAATAAAACAACAAAGGAAAAGGAGAGCAAATAGTATACTTCCATCTTCATTCAGACTCCATAATTCTTTCTTTGGATGTGGACAGCCATTTCTATCATGAGTCTTCCGGAGTTGTCTTAGATCCTTGCATTGCTGTGAAGAGCCAAGTCTATCAGACAGTCATCACACGATATAGCTGTTACTATGTACAATGTTCTCCTGGTTCTGCTCACTTCACTCAGCATCAGTCCTTACAAGTTTTTCCAGATTTTTCTAAAGTTTGCCTGCTCATCATTTCTTATAGCAAAATAGTATTCCAATACATTCATATACCACAACTTGTTCAGCCATTCCACAGTTGATCGGCATCCCCGCAATTTACAATTCTTTGCCACCACAAAAAGATGGCATAAATATTTGTGTACATGTGGGTATTTTCCCCATTTTTATGATCTCTTTAGGATATAGCCCTAGGAGTACTATTGCTGGGTCAAATAATATACACAATTTTATAGCCTTTTGGGCCTAGTTCCAAATTGCTCTCCAAAATGGTTGGATCATTTCACAAGTCCACCAACAAAGTATTAGTTTTCCAATTATCCCACATCTCCAACATTTATTATTCTCCTGTTTTGTCATATTAGCCAATCTGATAAGTGTGATGTGGTACCTCAAAGTTGTTTTGATTTGCATTTCTCTGATCAATAATGATTTAGAGCATTTTTTCCTTATGACTACAGATAGCTTTAATTTCTTCCTCTGAAAAGTGCCTGTTCATTTCCTTTGACCATTTATCAATTGGCAAATGACTTGTATTCTTGTAACTTTGACTCAGTTCTCTATATATTTTGGAAATGAGGCCCTTATCAGAGACATTGCTGTAAAAAATTCTAAGTTTTTACTTCCCTCCTAATCTTGGTTGCATTGGCTTGGTTTGTGTAAAAACTTTTCAATTTAATGCAATCAAAATTATCCATTTTGCATTTCATAATATCGTCTTTCTCCTTTTTGGTTATAAATTCTTCTGTTCTCCATAAATCTGAAAGCTAAACTATTCCTTGCTATTCTAGTTTGCTTATACTCCTTATATCTAAATCCTGTACTCATTTTGACTTCTATCTTGGTATATGGTGTAAGATGTTGGTCTATGCCCAGTTTCTGCCATACATTTTTCCAATTTTTCCAGCAGTTTTGGTTAAATAGTGATTTCTTATCCCAGAAATTAGAGTCTTTGGGTTTCTCAAACAGTAGATTACTATAGTCATTTGCTATTGAGTCTTGTGTACCTAGCCTGTTACACAGATCCACCACTCTATTTCTTAGCCAGTAGCAAGTAATTTTGATGATTGCTGCTTTATAATACAATTTAAGATTTGGTACAGCTAGGCCACCTTCCCTTGCCTTTCTTTTCATTTGTTCCCTTGACATTCTGGATTTTTTGTTCTTCCAGATGAATTTTTCTATTTTTTTTCTAGCTGTATAAAATAATTTTTGGTAGTATGGTTATATGGTGCTGAATAAGTAAATTAATTTAGTTGGAATTGTCATTTTTAGTGCTCAGCCTACCCATGAGCAACTGATATTTTCCCAGTTATTTAGATCTGACTTTATTTGTGTGAAAAGTGTTTTGTGATTGTGTTCATAGAGTTCCTGTTTCTGTTTTGGCAGGTAGATTCCCAAATATTTTATAATGTCTATGGTAACTTTAAATGGAATTTCTCTTTCTATCTCTTGCTGCTGGGCTTTGTTGGTAATATATAGAAATGTCAATGATTTGCATGGGTTTATTTTGTATCTTGCAAATTTGCTAAATTTGTTTATAATTTCAATTAATTTTTTACTTGATTCTCTAGGATTCTCTAAATATACCACCATATCAACTGCAAAGAATGATAGCTTTGTTTCTCCTTTGCCTATTCTAATTCTTTCAATTTCTTTTTCTTCTCTTATTGCTAAAGCTGATGTTTCAAGTACCATATTGAACAACAGTGGTGATAATGGACATCCTTGTTTCACCCTTGATCTTATTGGAAAGTATTTTAGCTTATCCCCTTATATATAATGTTTGCTAGTGGTATTTGATAGATATCATCTATCATTTTAAGGAAGACACCATTTATTCCTATGCTCTCTAGTGGTTTTTTTTTTAATAGGAATGAATGTTGTATTTTGTCAAATGCCCTTTTCTGAATCTATTGAGATAATCATGTGGTTTCTGTTATTTTTTTTTCAGCCAAAGACAAGATTTCTTAAAGATTTACCATATTAGCCAGACTCTTAAGGAATCTGAATATCTGTGAGCTACTGGTTAGATTGTAAAAATATGTTCAGTGGCTAGATTTTAGGAATCTGAGCATGGTTTCTGTTATTTTTTGTTCTTGATATGATCAATTTTTCTCATAGTTTTCCAAATATTGAACCAGTCCTGCATGCCTGGTATAAATCCTACCTGGTCATAGTGTATTATTCTTGTGATAAGTTGTTGTAATCTCTTTGTTAATATTTTATTTAAAAACTTTGCATCTATATTCATTAGGGAAATTGGTGTATAATTATCTTTCTCTGTTTTGGCTATTCCCAGTTTAGGTATCAGCACTATATTTGTATCATAAAAAAGAATTTGGTAGGACTCCTTCTTCACCTATTTTCTTAAGTAGTTTATATAGTATTGGAATTAATTCTTCTTTAAATGTTTGATAGAATTCACTTTTAAGTCCATCTGGCCCTGCAGATTTGTTTTAGGGAGTTCATTGATGGCTTGTTCAATTTATTTTTTATGAAACTGGGTTAGGTATTTTATTTCCTCTTCTGTTAATCTGGACAATTAATATTTTATTTAATATTCATCCACTGCACTAATATTGTCAAATTTATTGGCATACAGTTGGGCAAATAGCTCCCAATTATTATTTTGATTTCCTCTTCATCCCTGGCGAATTCATCCTTTTTCTTCTTTATGCTGATAATTTGTTCTCTTTCTTTTTAAAAAAAAATCAGGTTAACCAAAGGTTTATCTATTTTGCCTTTTTGATTTTTTTTTTTTATAAAACCAGCTCTTAGTTTTATTATAATATTATTATTATAAACTAAATTGTTTTCCTGGTTCTGTTCACTTTTCTTTGAATCAGTTTATGCAAATCTTCCCAGGTTTCTCTGAAACCAATCCCTTCATCTTTTCTTGCAGTAAAATAGTATCCTAGCATATTCATATGCTATAATTTCTTCAGCCATTCTGCAATTGATGAGCACCCCTTTAGTTTTCAATTATTTGCCACCAGAAAAACATTTGCTACAAATATTTTTGTATATATGGCACCTTTTCTACTTTCTTTGATTTCTTTTTTTTCTTTTCCCTTTATTTTTGAACTGCATTTTTTATTTTATTTAACATGTTATTATTCTCAATTTCATGAAAAACAATTTTAACATCCTTTTTTCCTTCAAATTTTGAGTACCAAATCTCTCTCTCTCTCTCTCTCTCTCTCTCTCTCTCTCTCTCTCTCTCTCTCTCTCTCTCTCTCTCTCTCTCTCTCCCTTCAAACCCCTCATTGAGAAGGCAAACAATTTGACATAGGTTATACATTTGTAGTCATGTGAAACACATTTCCATGTAAGAGATTCTGTGAGAGAAAATACAGACCAAAAAAAAAAAGAAAAAGAATAAAAAAGTACCTTTGATGTGAATTCAGGTTCTACCAATTCTTTCCCTGGAGATAGACAGCACGTTTCATCATAAGTCCTACAGAATTGTCTTGGATAATTGTATTGCTGAGAATAGCTAAATTATTCTTAGGAGATCATGGCCCAATATCGCTATTATTGTGTACAATATTCTCCTGGTTCGCTTATTTCACTATGCATCAGGTCATATGAGACTTTCCATGTTTTTTCCAAGAGTAACCTGGTCATCATTTTTAAAGGACAATAATATTTCATCACAATCAAACACAATAACTTGTTCAGTCATTCCCCAATTGATGACATCCTCTCAATTTCTAATTCTCTGTTGTTACCAAAAGGGGTGCTATATATATATTTTTTACACATAGATCCTTTTCCTTTTTATATTTCATCTCTTTCAGGTACAAACCTAGTAATGGTATTGCTTGGTTAAAGGTATGCATGATTTTATAGTCCTTTGGACACAGTTCCAAATTGCTCTCCAGAATGGTTGAATCAGTTTACAACTTGAGCAACAGTATATTAGTGATTTAATTTCCCCATATCTGCTCCAAACTGTGTCATTTTCCTTTTTTGTTATATTAGCCAATTTGACAAGTGTGAGGTTTTTGTTTTTGTTTGCTCAGTTTTTTTTTAAAATTTCTTTTCTCTCATCAATAGTGATTTGAAGTAATTGTTTTTATATGACTATAGGTAGCTTTGATTACTTTGCCTGAAAACTGTCTGTTCATATTCTTTGACCATTTATCAATTAAGGAATGGCTCTAATATAAATTTGACTCAATTTTCTATACGTTTGAGATATGAAATCTTTATCAGAGAAACTCACTGTAATTTTTTTCCACATTAATTATTATCAAATACATATTTCCTTCATCCTATTTCTCCATTTATCTCTCTCTCTCTGTGTCTCTCTCTGTCTCTCTGTCTGTCTCATTTTACCTTGTCTATTCTGAAAAGTGTTTTCTTCTTACTTTTACCTCCCCCCGAACTCCTCTCCCTTTTATCAGCTACCCCTTTCTCTTACCCCTTTCCCTTCCTACTTTCCTGTTTGTGAAGAAATTTCTACACCCAACTGAGTGTGTGTATTATTTATTTTTTCAGCAGTCATGATTAGAGTAAGGTTCAGGTGCTCCTCTGCCTTCCCCCCCACTTTCGCCTCCATTGTAAAATCTCTTTCAGGGGTCTTTTATGTCAGATAATTTATCCCATTCTACCTCTCCTTTTCCCCTTCTCCCAGTATATTCTTTCTTATACCTTAATTTATTGTTTTAGGCAATCATATCATCACAATCAAGTCACACCTCTGCTTTTTGTTTATGTACACTCCTTGTAACTGCTTTAATAATGAGAAAGTTTTTAGGAGTCATAAATAAAATTTCTAATGTAGGGACATAAAAAGTTTAAACTTATTGAATCTCTTATGATTTCCCTTTCCTGTTTACATGTGTATGCTTCTCTTGTGTCTTGTACTTGAAAATCAAATTTTCTATGCAGTTCTGGTCTTTTCGTCAAGACTGCTTGAAAGTCTCTATTTTGTTGAATATCAATTTTTACCTGGAATGATTACACCCAGTTTTGCTCAGTAGGTGATTCTTCATTGTAATCCTAGTTCTTTTGCCCTATGGAATATCATATTCCAAGCCCTTCCATCCTTTAAGGTAGAAGCTGCCTTTTATAATTTTCTTTCATGACTCTCATTTCTCTTTCCAATTTTTCCTCTACCCCTCTTACTTGCCTTTTAAAATCCTTGTTGATCTCTTCTGTGGCCTGAGACTAATTCACATTTTTCTGTGAGGCTTTGGATACTGGAATTTTGACTCTGTCGTTTTCTTCTGACTGTGTATGTTGACCTTCCTTGCCACCATAGCATCTTTCTATGATCAGAATTCTGTTTTTTCTGTTGCTTGCTCATTTACCAGCCCATTTCTTGACTTTTCATTCTATTCTATAGTGGGGCTCTGCTTCCTAAGCAGAGAGGGCATTGTCTGAAACTCCAGTATTTTCTGCAGCTGTTTCAGAATAAATTCTGTGGATCTGTAAGTATTTGGTGTTTCCAAGGGTGTATGATCTAGAGAGAGGTGTGTTTACTGTTTTCATGTACCGTGCACTAGTTTGTGAATGCACAGAAATACTCTTCAAACCTGGTACTGTGACCCTGGTCCCTGCTTCCCTGTGCTTGAAAGCTATGCTGTGCTAGTGTTCCTCCTCGCACTGGGACTAAGATTCAGGCCTGTGACCCAGATCCGAGTACAGGCAATGCAACAGAGTCCTACCCCTGGTGCCAGCAAAGGGAACCCTGTACATCTCATTCTGACCAACTGTTTGATCCATTTACCATCTGTGGGCTGAGAGGTCTAGAAACCTCTACTGCTGCCACTGATTCAGTTTCCCTGAGACTGCTCCTGGTTTTCTGGGCCCTGATCTGCGTTGGTATGACCTGTGCTGGACTGTGCTGTCCTCTCATTCTGCTGTAACAGATCTTTCCTGCCAATCTTCTAAGTTGTTTTGGGCTGGAAAATTGTTTCACTCTCTCTTTTTGTGGGTTCTACCACTCTAGAATTTGTTTAGAGACATTATTTAAAGGTATTTGGAGGGGTTTGAGGGAGACCTTAGGTGACTTTATGCCTTCATTCTGCTTCTCTCTTTGATTTCTTTAGACCTAGTAGTGGTATCACTGGCTCAAAGGTACACATAATTTAATAGTTTGGGGGATGTCCTTCTAAATTGCTTTTCAGAATGGCTAAATAAGCTTATTATTTTCCTTTTTTGTTAACTTTTCCAATATGATGAGTGTGAGGAAGTACTTCATCCATGTTTTAATTTATATTTCTTTAATTATTAATAATTTGGAACATTTTAAAATTAAGCATATTGATATTTTTGATTACTTCCTCTGAAAACTGTGCGATGGTTAGTGCTGGGTCTGAAGTCAGGAAGACTCATCTTCCTGAGTTCAAATCTTGCCTCAGACACTTATTAACTGTGTTACCCGGGGCAAGTCATTTAACCCTATTTGACTTAGTTCATCTGTAAAATGAGCAGGAGAAGAAAGTGACAAACTACTCCAGTATCTTTGCCAAGAAAAACATATGGTGGCACAAAGAGTCAGACATGACTGAAACAACTGAAGAACAATAACAAAATGGCCCTTACACTAATAAATTTGATTCAGTTACTTATATATTTTAGAAATGAAACTTTTGTTGAAGAAATTTGTACATCACCATTTTTGAAGAGATACAATCTTGACATATCCATATCTCTCCTATTATGATTAAGCATAAATGGGCAACAATTTCTTATTGCATGGAAAAATAAAGAATATAAGCCTTCAGTGTGAGTTTTAAGACATAACCATTTTGTGATTAGGTATATATCTTCAAGGACAACAGATATTTACCAAATTCACATCAGACAAGAGGAAGCTTCTATCCCTTAAAAGATTTGGAGACTCAAATATAGGGTGAAATTTGAGAGATCAATTTCTGTGATATAAACACATCCCATATGTGGAATTAGTACCTTCAGAAATTCTACCAGGATAAAGCTAACCCACAATGTGATGGCAGTTACTCCCTGATAAAATTCAGATGAACTTCCATTGATTCTAAGGTTCTTAAGAAGAACCTAAAAAGCAATCAACAAGACAAAACTTTTATGGATGAATAATATAGGTCAAAATGGAGAGTGTATTCTGTGATTCCAAGTGCCAAACAGAGAGTGTCCTTCATGAAGTTGGAGGGAAAAATAAGATTTAAGAAGTAAAAATGTGTCAAGGTTTCCCTAGAACTTTTCAAGGGAATGCTGTAACCTACATGTTTTAATTGAACCACAATTATTTGCTTATGTGCAATGTTTCTGCTAATTGAAAAAAGATTGTAAGTTACACAGACATGATAAGTGTTTTATTTCAACTTTGAACCAACTCCAATTCCTATAAATATGTGCTTCATATAGTAAGTCTCCAATACCTTTTCATAGAATTAAATTAAACTTAAACATCCAGTCTTTTGGCTTGTCTGACTCTTGGAGTAAAAGGTGACTCATTAGGTGACCACACCTTGATGAAAATATCCATTAAGTTATCCAACATTTGTGTTTACCAACCAACCTTCTGATCTCAATTTTATTTCTCAAGTAGGTCTCCTACTATGAGAAAAATGTTCTAAGCAGTTAATATAGATATCTATTCCACTTGGATCATTTTTCTAGTCATACATTATTAAAACAAGCTTTTGAAATCAATTAGTATAAATACTCTTGAGTAATGTCAGCTACTTTCCCCAGAAGCTGATAAGTCCTGAATAAACTGATTATTAAAGTTTCAGGCTTCTTGAACTGAAAACCCAAATTCTGAACAATCAAGTTAGGTTCAGCATCCTGTGAATCTGGTATGAAAGAGATAACCACTTGGGAATGTAGCATGATACAGTGGAAAGAGTGAAAGATTTGAAATCAAAGGATCTGGGTTCATATAGTGCTTATATTATTTTGTCATCTTAAACAAGTCATCTAAGTCAGTGGTATCAATCTCAAATAGAAATTGGGGAGCTACTAAACCATACATATGGATTCCTGCCCAGTTGCACATTGACTTAGAAAATCAAATATTAACATTGTTGTATGTTCTAATCTATTTTTATTTATTTTGTTAAATATTCTACATTTATGTTTTAACCTGGTTCTGGTCTCACTTGGGAGTGTTGCAGGCTCAGAGAATCAGGTTTGTCACTTCTGATCTAATCTCTCTTAGTCCAAGTTTCTTAATCTTTAAAATGAGTTATTTTTGTTCATCCTTCATTTTTAAAAGGGCCAATGACATCATGGGGAGGTGACTTGTGCATGAATTGGATTTAAGTAGGGCAGACTTGCACAAAGTCATCAGCCTTACTCTCTCTTCCAGAATCATTAAAGTCCAGTGGTAAGACAAATGTCAAGATGACCAGTGATAGCCTGAGATGCAGAATCTGTAAAATGATGAGACTTGGACCAGATGATAGCTTTCAATTTGAAAGAGAGTCAAAGGACTATCCAGTCCAGTCTCCTCCTTTTACAGATGAATAAACTGAGGTAAAGGAGGTAAAGTCACTCTCCCAAGGTCATACTGGTAGTCAGTAGCAGAGGTAGGATTTGAAACCTGGTCCTCTGACTGTAGAGTACTTTTTCTTTTTAATAAATGTTTTATTATGAATTTATCAATAATAAAATTTTCACCACGCAAAGAACAACAAATAAAATAATTTTACCTCATTTTTGTAATCTAAGAAAGTTATATTTATGCTTATTTTTAAAAGAACTCTCTCAGATAATTATGTGTATGTCTATATATGTATATTTATTTTAACCAAGTAATGATAAAAATAGTCCCTTTCCATTTTAGCACTAAAGGACCTTCCAGCTCTAAGTCTATAATCCTATGATCCTTAATATGGACACCAAATCAAGCGAAGGGTCTATATACTATACCTGGCATAGTCCCTACACTAAATTACCAGAAACAGGAGTCAGAGGAGGACATAGTAGAAGGCTTGCCATCTTCAACCTTCTCCTTGCCCATCTGCACAGGTGGAGAAAGAAAGTGGTATTTCCTTGACTCCAAATTGTTCATCATCTGAGAGTATTATAGAAATCAGATGGTTAAAGAAAATTCTCTTTACATTTTAATAGCACCTTGGGTAGGATACAATATATGTTTAATGATTTTGCAATGGCTCTGACATAACTTCAAACTCCAACTTGCTTGCTAATTCCTGGCTGCCATCCAACATCATCAGTGCTCCTTCTTTGAACTTTACTTAATGGTTTGTCCAGTCATCCTCACTTCATGGGTGAGTTTCTCACTGTGACGAGGAAACCTTACATTTCTCCCAGAAATTTCAAAATGGGAGGAACAAGTATGACTAGCACCTATCCACTGGGCCTTTGAGGCAGTACTGATTTCCTAGCATCACTTCTGTCTCTGGATAATTAAGGATCCCTAATTTATCCTGCATAGGAATACATGAGTATTTCAGGCAATGTAAGAACAAATGGGAAAAGTTCCTTCCATCTAGATTTCGCCACATGAATAATACTCCCAGAATCCTGCACTACATTACACTAGCAAATCTGTTCCATTCCAAAGGGATTGTGGAGAGGGGGAAAGATATTAGGTGATAGAGAAAGATAGAGAAGAAGGATGAAAAGGAGGAAGAGGAGGAAGAAGGAGGAGGAGGAGGAGGAGAAAAGGAAGGAGAGAAAGAGAGGGGGAGAGAGACAGAAACAGACAGATACAGAGAGACAGAGAGAGAGATAGAGACAGAAAGAGACAAAGAGAGACAGAGAGACTGAGAGAGAGAAAGAGACAGAGACAGGCAGAGAGACATAAAGAGAGATTTTAAATAATGTATCCTGGGTAGATACTCAATAAGACTGCTTCCAGCATTTGATTGGTTGTTCCTGCCTCCCCACTCCCTCTGCCACAAACAACACTACTATTTCTGCAGCCTACATGTCAACTCTGAACTCACATAGTGTGGTGTTTGTATATCTTTTATGGTATGTATCACGTACATACTCCCTTGAATTATGTATATTGGCATCCATTTATTATCTATCCCAACTAAGCTATAAGCTTCCTGAAATGTCCATTTCTTTTTCAACTCTCTATCCTTATAGAGGGCTGAGGTCAAGTTCTTATACATAATAGGTGTTTTGTAAATGTTGGCTGACTTAATCTATGTTGAATTCTCATGACTTTTGATAAAATCCTCCAGAAAGTTTTCATATCACCTACCCACTGAGCAAGGCATATGTGTTAGACAAAGAAAGAATAACCTAGAAAGTATGATCTATGAGATAATAGAACACATGCCTCCAGGATTACTTTTTCTCAAGAGTTCTAAGACCAGAATAGATATTGATAGATACTGTACAGAGTTGGAATGAAAAACAGAGGGCTTGGATTTGGGGTTTTCTGTCTAAAAAGCATTTTGCAGTGTTTTATACAATATACCCAGTCCCAAAGTGGCAGTACCAGGCTTGCTAACAAAGTAAAGACTATTAAGCTCCTAGATTCTGGATGCAAGTGAGATGTGTGATACGTTCAGGTAACAGAATGGAGCTCATCCATTACATTATAACCAAATTCAATTATCTTAAATAATTGACAGAGACATGTATCCAAGAGCCAAACTAATCCCAAGCATTAATCAACAAAAGACATAGATGTTTCTGTTATGCAAATTCTGCCCACCAACCAAGGCTGACAAGCTGGAAATTCAGTTTTACAGCAAAACAGAGGAAGCACATATTGCGGTCCTTTCCTAGTTTTCTTCCTGGTTTACATCCAATATGAAAAGCAGTTGGCCATAAGAGTTCACAATTAATTAAAACCAGCATTTATTAAGCACACATTAGGGTTACTGTACTATATGACATAGACCCTGTCTTCATAGAAATCTCACTCTAGGAGGATACTAAGGCACATATATAAATGATGATATAGAACAGAAGTTTATAGGTCTAAATAAATTTGACAGGTATAAATAAAATTTAAAAAATAATTAAAAAATAAATAAATAAAATAGAGGCATAAATAAGTTACATGAAAACCAAGGAAAGAAAGATCCTTGGGAGTGTTACACTTGTTTGCTGAAATGGAATTTGTATATTAGCAGTCCAAATGCCAAGGACATTTTTGGAATGAAAGTTAATCGCAAGAAAGGCATAGAGTCATCTTCTTCATAGTTATCACTGGTTCTCTTGACTTCCTTCCTGAGTTTCCACCAGAAATTAAACAATAGAGACTGTAAAGGGACAGAGAGTGTTCCAGGACCTGAAGGAAATCCCCACCCTCATTCACTTAACTGAAACTCCTTTGATACTTAGCAAAAAGGATCCCTGTGGCAGATGAAGTCACTATTCCAGTAAACCATGATGCCTTGCATTATCCCTTTAAGAACAGTAGAATTTGCCCATCTCAAATATGCCATTAAATATATTATGAGGGACACCGAGGAAAGGACAAAGTCCATGGCCACAAATTATTGACAACACAGCCAGCAAGGTAATACATACTGAGTGTCTCATTTAATAAAATAGAATGTAGAGTGTAAGCATCTTGCAGGCAAGCATTTTTATTCTGTCTTTTCTCACAGAGTGCCTAACCCAATCCCATGAATAGAATATGTACATATTAAATGTGTCCTTATATGAATCAAAATGAATATGTGGCATGTGTCAGATTCCAATTAGTTTCTCCTAGGTCCTCTATTTAGATAGCTTCTACCAAGCAGGTAATGGTGAATGTTTATTGCATGTATCTTCATGATTAAACTTCTGCCCAGGTATTAACTTAGAGTTATAATGAGACATGATTCAATCATTATTACTTTTTACCTATGAAAACAGAATTGTTCATTCAAATTAAGTGGAAAACAGAGAACCAAGCTATGGAAAAAATTAAATGAATTTATACATCTACAAACTAGGTCCCTACTTCATCTAAACTTTCCTGGGCTATCACTACTTAATACTGATTGACGACTTTGCTATGAAAATTTTCCTGTGGTCAAATTTATTTGGGCTATAGTTTGGCTTCTGTATTAAACCTTTTTAAAGCTTGTTTCATGTAGATACTTGTCTTATGAAAATAAGGCATAACTCTTGCTACTTACCTTTGCTAATTAGGTATAAAGCATAGCTTCCTTCAGAAGCTCTCTGTTGGTTTTTCTAGACAGAACCTGAGGGGAGGGGAGTCCTGGCAGGCCTGGATCTGTAGTTCTATCCTCCACTATTTCTTTATCCCCTGGTTAGATGAAAAGAAATTCCCCACCAAAAAATGGCAGCATATAAGCAGTGTTATTTCTATGACTGAGTATTTTCCAATCAAACAAACTTTGCCTCATTTGATCTCTGAAAGATTAGTATTTCTAAAATCTGTTTTCTAACATCTTCCTTTTTTTAAATTAATGCTTGCTGAGTGAAACGGTTTTGAGGCACAAGCCTGTCCTGGTACAATAGTAAGGAGAGCAGAGTAAATCAAGTGTTTCCATTATCTTCCTCTATGGAAACATGTCCCCTTCAGATTTGGCTAACAGGTTGTGGATATCGGGCATAAGATATTATCAGGAAACAATTTAAAGAGCTCACTCAAATACTGTAGAAGGTAAACCACAATGCTGCCCTTTAGAAAAGTTTACTAGCAACTGGCCAGTCCTTTAAACTTTTATCTTTAGTCATCATGAGACATTCTATTATATTAATGACCTGGAAATAAATAAATAAATGTGTGTATGTATTATTTGTATATGTACATATATATATATATATATATATATATATGTATGTATATATATGTATGTATATACATATATATATATATAATGTGCGTATACATACATTATATATATATAATGTGCGTATACATACATTATATATATATATGTGTATATATGTATGTATATACATATATATATAATGTGCGTATACATACATACATACACACATACATATATATATATATATACACAAACACACACACACACACACACACACACACACACACACATATATATATATATATATATATATATATATATATATGCATAAAAATCCAACTATAATTCCTGGAAAATGGAAAACTAACATGATATGCATTTAACTTTAGGCTTATAATCAAGGTACACTCAGAGTGATATTAAAGACCATTCTTCCCAAGTCAGATGAGTCCATTTGTCTTTCTAACCATACGTGAGCAAATTTAGTTTTAATACACTGATTCAGCACCCTAATTATTCAGAACTTGTGATGACCATTTTGCCTCCCTGCCCTCATATTCCTTCAATTAGAACATGATTTCTACTTGTGTACTCGGTTTCACACCAGGACCTTGGAAAACTCCAGACCCTGGATAAAACAGAAACAAAAACCCATAGTTCCACAGGTCAGGTGACTAAGCATGAAGTTCCTTCCTGACCTAGTACCTAGCTTCTAGTCTTATCCACCATGACCAAGCCCCAATTTTGTCCCTCAGCTCCTGCAGCAAAGTCCTTGTCATATTTTCCTTATACCCCAAACCCAATCCTCTACGTTCTGACCCATATTCCAATTCCTCTATGGCTGAGATCTGAGTTTTTCTTTTCAATTTTCCTAGGCATTTAAGTTCTTCCCCCAAAACACATCTCTGATAGCTGAATCTTCCCTGCTCAAATATTCCCTGATTGCTTGCCTGGATGTTCTTATTTTGTCTAATGCTATATATGATAGTGATACCCCATCCTGCTCACAAACTCTCCAAATACTCACTGTTGGGATTCAGATCTCCTACTCCACCTTAGCAAGTCTATCTTTTTCCTGAATTCCAATATTCTCTTGCCTAATTCATTTGCTATCCACTAAGCCATGATTCCTGGACAATGATAAGGGTGAGCAAGTAAAGGACTCCTCACACTTTTAGGAAGATTAAACTGCAAGTGAAAACAGTAGACGAGTGGGAATTCTGAAACTTTCTAATCAGCAGTGTGTTTCTCTGCTTTTCCCCTGCCTGCCACCCCCAGAAGAGATTGCTCAGCAGTGGGGAGACATTCTATTAATCACTTTGCTCTTTCAGAGTTACTGGGAGGAAAAAAAAAAGTACCTAAGTTTATTTTTTAATAGTTAAAAGCTAGAAGTGGCTAAATGAATGCCAGTCCCTCTCTCCCCCTAACCACAACCCAATGGTTATTTCAGGAGCCACTGCATCACCAATCATTGATCTATTTTCTGCCACTAAACTCTCCATTTTCATCACACACACACAAACACACACACACACACACACACTCTGGGGATGCAAGAGTGGTGATGCAGCAGACATCTGACTTCTAGTAGGTTATACAAACTGTCTTCAGTGTCCCAAATAAAGGTGAGAAGTTAAAGAACAAATTAGGAACATCTCATCCAGGAAGGCCATAACCTATACTGGTTTAGGACTATAGGATCATAGGACTATGACAAGGAAGAAACTTAATAATCAATAGTCCACATCCCTCATTTCGCAGATAAGGAAACTGAGGCCCAAGAGGTAAAGTGATTATTCCTTGGGCCTGCAGCTGGTAAATAGCAGAGTCAATATTTGAACACATGTTCTCTGACTATCATTACAGTGCTTTTCCCTGCCATACCACATTCTCTGTGTGGACCCCAAGTACAGAACTAGTAACAATATAGGAAAGTTACAGGGGGATATAATTTAGAACAAAAAAGAAGAGTTTCTTAAAACTTCTCACCAATATAAAGGGCCACCTCATAAGGTAATTATCTAGCCACCTCATAAGGTAATAATCTACCTCCATGCTACTGAAAGTACTAATAAAGACACAAAGTGACCATCCACTAAAGCCATTGATGGAGGGATCCCTTTAGCAGATAAGGTTTGAAAAAAAATATTTTCCTGTTATCTAGTGTCTCTTTCAATTTTAGAGGCCCGTGATTCTATGAAAGATATGCTCAATGAACATCCTTTATATTTCCAGTTGTTCCAACTAGGTGAAAATCTTAGTGGTCTCACATATCTGCTCCTTCAAGGGTTATCATAATTAGCTGTTTCATTCCTTTCAAGTTATGAACAGGAAGGGAAGGGGGAAGTTGGCCATACCATCTTACCAGGACTATCCTCTTCTTTTATCTCACT
The DNA here is from genome assembly GCF_003287225.1 of Phascolarctos cinereus. Lineage (NCBI taxonomy): Eukaryota > Metazoa > Chordata > Mammalia > Diprotodontia > Phascolarctidae > Phascolarctos > Phascolarctos cinereus. The sequence goes on along the minus strand of NW_027555736.1, from coordinate 103,988,465 downwards.
CTTTCCATTTCCTCCCAATTCTAGTTGACAACAGATGCAACCAACTTGTAGTTTCTATGACAGGACAGAAAATCAGAACAATTTGCAAGGCAGGTGAGGTAAGTGAAGGGCTAGAGAAGAGGTGATGGAGATCCATTTACTTTGATCCTGAGAAGCAAAACCACATTTCAATAAAATAGGTTGTGTATTCATGGAGCCATGGAATACTAATATTAGCAAAAAAAGAAACATTTGGGATCATCTGTTTGGATCCTCTATTTTTAAATATCAAGAGTAGTAAAGGAAGGGGCTTGATTTGTCACACAGAGCCCATGCTCTGTTTGTAGTCAAACAGGAGACTTACAATTATCAGATGTCTGGATTTCATCTCCTTACATAGGCAGAAGTGGTTCTGCTTGCCTTATGCAGTGGCAGTCACTCTGGGGTGTTGTGAAATATCCAAACCTCAGCATTGACAAGCATATTTCTTATCATAAATCTCACTTACACTAAACTCAGTGATTCAGACCTTTTCCCTTACTCCCTTTCTTGGGTTTGACAGTTTTCTACAGAATTAGACTTAGATCATTTCTGGAGACATGTTGTAAATAACTAAAGTTGACCATTTTACCCCCTCTCTATTGTGATATGTTTAGGCATTGTGAAATGTACAGCCATGTGTGTGCCTATATGTAGATATGCATATTGTGAATATAAATGTAAAGAAATAAAGAAACAAAGAAAGAAAGAATGAAAGAAAGGAAGGAAAGAAGGAAGGTAGGAAGGAAGGAAGGAAGGAAGGAAGGAAAGAGAGAAAGAAAGAAAGAAAGAAAGAAAGAGAAGAGAGAGAGAAAAGAAAGAAGGAAGGAAGGAAGGAATGAAGAAGGAAGGAAGGAAGGAAGGAAGGAAGGAAGGAAGGAAGGAAGGAAGAAAGGAAGAAAGAAACGGAAAGAAAGACAGTTTGTACCTATGATTTCATTTATATTAAGATATATAGGGGGCAGCTAGGTGGCGCAGTGGAGTCAGGAGGACCTGAGTTGAAATCTGACATTTACTAGCTGTGTGACTCCAGGCACGTTGCTTAACCCCATTGCCTAGCAAAACAAAAGAAACCAAACCCAAAAAAGATATATAGTGTGTGAATGTATGTATGTGTGTGTGGGGGGGGGTATAGTGTGTGTGTGTGTGTACACATGTGCATACACATATACACACATACATATGTACATATATATATGTGTACATATATACAAACATATTTTCGGATATATATATATATATATATATATATATATATATATATATATATATATAATTTTTTCTTTAAATACATCCTCTGAAATAAATAGTATCAATGAATCATTCTAACCTAATTTGTAGCTTTAGGCCTATTGGTGGATGGTAAGTTTCTTATTATGATTATCATTATTTTGGGCAAAGTAGGTAATCATCTTTTCCAAAAACAGGAAGAAAAGCAAACATAAAACTCCAATCTTCATTATGGCATCATGCTTCAGGTCCCAGAGAAGGTCACAGAATGGCTTTGACATATGAAAGTTTGTCATTCACGGTTACATTTCATTTACTGAAATGTTGGTTGAGAGAAACTTTATTAAAGATGCAAGACACTGGTACAATGCCACTTCATTTTGTGTTGCTGCCTTTAGAAAAAGCTGTATCCACAAACACTGTGGAGAATTAAATAACATACAATAGCAGAGAGTGTGTAGTATAAATTATATAACACCCTGGCATAAAGAATAACATCAGGAATCAGAAAGCTAATAGCAATAGTTCAGAAAATGGAGAGTTCAGTGACAGAATTTTCAGAGCCTATTGAAAGAACTGAAGAGTAGTTGAACTAGGATGGCAGAATTGGTATTTCTGAATTTTCTTGGGGGTGAGTAAAAGCAGTGACTTGCTTGAGCTCTCCCCCAAACACCTCCAAATACTTTTCAAAAATGGCTCTAAACAAATTCTAGAGCAGCAGAACCCACAAAAAGACAAAATGAAACACATTTCCAGCCCAAGACAGCCTGCATGGTTTATTAGAAAGGTCTATTGCACCAGCTTGGGCCTCAGTAAACTTGGAGCAGGCCTCAGAGTACTGAATTACCCAGGCAGCTGTTGCAGTTTCCCGACTTCTCAAACCACAAACACCAAAGACAACTTAGAAGGTCAGTAGGAAAATCTGTGACCTTGGTGGGAGAGAAGCTTGGTCCCAGCCTCAGTTCTGGTGTAGCCTGGGAGTGACAGTTGTTTCTGGAGGTCCCAGCCCACAGACTGAAGGGAATTGAGTGGCTGATCAGAGGGGTACTGCAGGGATCTCTTTGCTGGTGCTGAGGCAGGATTCTCTAACTTTGCCTATGCTTAGATCTGAGTCACAGTTCTGGGTGGCAGTCCTGTGGTGAGAAGAAGTGCTGCATTCATAGAGTTAGTGGTTACAGTGGAGAGAGATTCCTCCTCAGAGTTCCAAGGCAGCAAAGAGCGCTTGTGGTCACTCATAGACCAGCTCACAGGCCAAGAAAAGAGTACAAACGTCTTCCTTGATCATACCACCTTGGAAGAACTGAAAATGTACAGTCCCTAGAAGTATCTCTGAAAATACCTGCACAAAACCCTGAAGCTTTGGACAGTACATTCTGCACACGGGAAGCAGACCCCTAATCTTAACAAATAGTTAAAAACTCAAGTAATTGGCTAGGATCAGCAAACTGCACAAAAAAAGTCAGATCATAGAAGTTTTCTTTGGTGACAAAGAAGATCAAAACACACAATCAGAAGAAGACAACAAAGTCAAAGCTTCTACATCCAAAGCCTCCAAGAAAAAATATGAATCAGTCCCAGGCCATGGAAGAGCTCAAAAAGAATTTTGAGAAGCAAGTAAGAGAAGCAGAAGAAAAACTGGGAAGAGAAATGAGAGTGATAGAAGAAAACCATGAAAAAGTAGTCAAAAGCTTGCTAAAGGAGACCCAAAAAAGTACTGAAGAAAATAATACTGTAAAAAATAGCCTAACCTATGTAATGGGGACAGGCTAGAAGCATTTCCAATAAGATCGGGGGTGAAATAAGGATGTCCATTATCACCACTGTTATTCAATATTGTACTGGAAATGTTAGCTTTAGCAATAAGAGAAGAAAAAGAAATTGAAGGCATTAGAATAGGCAAAGAAGAAACAAAGCTATCACTCTTTGCAGATGACATGATGATATACTTAGAGAATCCTAGAGAATCAAGTAAAAAACTAATTGAAATAATAAACAACTTTAGCAAAGTTGCAGGCTATAAAATAAACCCACATAAATCATCAGCATTTCTATATATTACCAACAAAGCCCAACAGCAAGAGATAGAAAGAGAAATCCCATTTAAACTTACTGTAGACATTATAAAATATTTAGGAGTCTACCTCCCGAAACAAACCCAGGAACTCTATGAACACAATTACAAAACACTTTTCACACAAATAAAATCAGATCTAAATAATTGGAAAAACATCAGTTGCTCATGGGTAGGCTGAGCTAATATAATAAAAATGACAATCCTACCTAAGCTAATTTACTTATTCAGTGCCATACCAATCAAACTACCAAAAATTATTTTATAGAGTTAGAAAAATAATAACAGATTCATTTGGAAAAAAAAGGTCCAGAATATCAAAGGAACTAATGAAAAGAAATGCAGGGGAAGGTGGCCTAGCAATTCCAGATCTTAAATTGTATCATAAAGCAGCAATCATCAAAACTGCTTGGTACTGGATAAGAAATAGGGAGATGGATCAGTGGAATAGGTTAAATATGCAAGACACAGTAGTCAATGACTATAGTAATCTATTATTTGATAAACCCAAAGACCCCAGCTTCTGGGATAAGAACCCACTCTTTGAAAAAAACTGCTGCGAAAACTGGAAAAGAGTATGGCAGAAACTAGGCATAGACCCAAATCTCACACCATATACCAAAATAAAGTCAAAATGGGTTCAGGACTTAGATATAAAGGCTGATACCATAAGTAAACTGGGAGAACAAGGAATAGTTTACCTATCAGATCTATGGAGAACAGAAGAATTCATGACCAAACAGGAGATAGAGAACATTATGAAAAGCAAAATGAATAATTTTGATTACATTAAATTGAAAAGTTTTTGCACAAACAAAACCAATGCAACTAAGATTAGAAGGAAGGTAGAATATTGGGAAAGAAGTTTTACAACCAGTCTCTCTGATAAAGGCCTTATTTCTAAAACATATAGAGAATTAAGACAAATTTATAAGAACACAAGCCATTCCCCAATTGATAAATGGTCAAAGGATATGAACAGACAGTTCTCAGATGAAAAAATTAAATAGCCATCTATAGTTATATGAAAAAAATGCTCTAAATCGTTATTGATTAGAGAAATGCAAATCAAAACAACTCTGAGGTACCACATCACACCTATCAGATTGGCCAACATGACACAACAGGAAAATGATAAATGTTGGAGAGGATGTGGGAAAATAGGAATGCTAATACATTGTTGGTGTAGTTGTGAACTGATCCAACCATTTTGGAGAACAATTTGGAACTATGCCCAAAGGGCTACAAAAATGTGCATACCCTTTGATCCAGCAATAGCACTTCTAGGGCTATATCCCAAAGAGATCAGACAAATGGGAAAAGGACCCAGATGTACAAAAATATACATAGCAGCTCTTTTTGTGGTGGCAAAGAATTGGAAATTGAGAGGATGCCCATCAATTGGGGAATGGCTGAGCAAGTTGTGGTATATGAATGTAATGGAATACTATTGTGCTATAAGAAATGATGAACAGGCTGATTTCAGAAAAACCTGGAAAGACTTATATGGTCTGATGCTGAGTGAAGTGAGCAGAACCAAGAGGACTTTGTACGCAATAACAGCCACATTATACAATGACTAAGATTGTTAAACTGAACCCTTCTCAGCATCACGAGGATCTAAGACATCTCCAGAAGCCTCAGGATAGAAAATGCAGTCCACATCCAAAGAAAGAACTATGGAAGTCGCATCGCTATCACTTATTTTTACCTTCTGTTAAGTTTTGTTTCATCTTTGTGATGGTTCCTCCTATTGGTTTTAATTTTTACTTACAACTTCACTAATGTGAAAATATGTTTAATGGGTATGTAAACGTAAAGCCTATATCAGATTGTGAGCTGTCTTGGGGAGGGTGGGGGGGAGGAAAAGGGAGAAAAATTTTCAACTCAAAAGCATATGGAAAAAATAAAAAAAAACTTAAAAAAGTAAAACATTTTTAAAAATAGCCTAACCTAAATGGCAAAAGAGGTCAAGAAAGCCAATGAGAAGAATGCCTTAAAAAGTGGAATTGGCTAAATGGAAAAGCCAGTCCAAAAGCTCACTGAAGAAAACAGACATTCAGTGAAATAGAGAACTTTCAAGCATTCTTGATGAAAAGGCCAGAGCTGAATAGAAAATTTAACTTTCAAATATAAGACTCAAGAGAAGCACGAAGAGGTAAACAGGAAAAAGAAATCATAAGGGAATTTTTAAGGTTGAACTGTTTACATTCCTACATGGAAAGATGATATTTGTAATTCATGAGACCACTGTCAGTACTAGGGTAGTTGGATGAAAAATGTGTGTGTGTGTGTGTGTGTGTGTGTGTGTGTGTGTGGGAGAGAGAGAGAGAGAGAGAGAGAGAGAGAGAGAGAGAGAGAGAGAGAGAGGAGTGAGAGAGGATTATACTGAGAGAAGGAGAAAGGGAGAGGTATAATGGGGTAAATTATCTGACATAAAATAGACAAGAAAAGGCTTTTACAGTGGAGGGGAAATGAGGGATGGTGAGAGGGAATGAGTGAATCTTCTCATCGGATTTGGCTCAAGGAGGGAATAACATACACACTTAATTGAGTATGGAAATCTATCTTACCCTAAAGGAAAATAGGAAGGAAGGGGATAAGAGAATAGGGGGATAATAGAGGGGAAGGCAGATTATTGGAGGGGGTAATCAGAAGCAAACACTGCTTAGGAGTGACAGAGTCGAAAGAGAGAATAGAATAAGTGGGGGACGGGACAGGATGAAGGAAAATACATTTAGTTTTCCACAGCATGACTACAATGGAAGTGTTTAGCATGACTACACAGGTATAACCTGTATTGAGTTGCTTGCCTTCTCAATGAGGGTGGGTGGGGAGGGAGGAAGGAAGAAAATTTAGAACCCAAAGTTTTAAAAACAAATGTTTAAAAATTGTTTTCATATGCAACTGGGAAATAAGATACACAGTCTATGGGGCATAGAAATCTATCCTGCCTTACAGGCAAATAAAAGAGGAAGGGGATAAGAGAACTGGCAGGGGAAGGATAGAAGGGAGGGCAGATTAGGGGAAAAGGTATTCAGAATGCATGCTGCCTTGGGGCTGGGGGAGGGATGAGATGGGGAAAATTTTGGAACTTAAAATCTTGTGGAAGTGAATGTTGAAAACAAAAAATAAATAAATTAATGAATCTTTAAAAATGAAAAATTTAAAAAAATAAGATTTTCATGGAAAAAAAAATTGGTATTTCTACTGAGGTCATTCTTGAATTTTAGCATTCTTGTTGATCTCCAAGGAACTACTTGTAAGCCACTCTCATTGCTATATTCAATACATATATGTGCCATGCATATTTCATATATATACACATATATATATAATACATATAACCTATATATATACATATATATTGATATTTATGCTATACACATATGTACGCACATATGTATGTATGTATATAGTTTTCAACATTTGCTTTATAATATTTTGAGTTCTAAATTTCTCCCCCTCCCTCCACTAGCCCTTCTCCAAGATGGCATGTAATCATATATAGGTTATACGTACACAATCATATTAAACATATTTCCACATTACTCATATTGTGAAAGAAGAATTGGAATAAAAGGGAAAAACCATGAGAAAGAAAAAAAAACAAAAAAAGGTGAAAATAGTATGCTTCAATCTGCATTTAAACTCCATAATTCTTTCTCTGGATGTGGATAGCATTTTCCATCATGAATCTTATCAAATTGTCTCAGATCATTATATTGCTCAGAAGGGCTAAGTTTAACAATGTAGGTCATCATACAGTGTTGCTCTTACTGTATACAGTGTTCTCTTGGCTCTGCCCACTTCACTCAACATTAGTTCATGCAAGTTTTTCCAGGTTTTTCAGACATCTGCCTGCTCACCATTTCTTATGGAATGTAGTATTCCATTATATTCATGTACCAAAACTTTTTCAGCCATTCTGCAGTTGATGGACATCCCCTCAATTTCTAATTCTTTACCACTGCAAAAAAAACCCTGTTATAAATATTTTTGCACATGTGGGTTCTTTTCCCTTTTTTATGATCTCTTTAGGATCCAGACCTTCTAGCGGTATATCAAATGGGTATGCACTGCTTTATAGCACTTCAGACATAGTTCCAAATTGTTTTCTAGAACAGATGCATCAATTCACAACTCCATCAACAATGCATTAGTGTTCCAATTTTTCCACATCTTCTCCAACATTTATCATTTTCCTGTTTTGTCATGCTCATCAACGATAGTTTTTTAGTCAATTCTGCAAATATGACATCATATCATCTGCACAGTGATAGCTTTGTTTCTTTGTTAACTATGCTAATTCCTTCAATTTCTTTTACTTCTCTTATTGCTAAGGCTAATATTTCTAGTACAATGTTGAATAGCAGTGGTGATAATGGACATCCTTGTTTAACCACTGATCTTACTGGAAATGCTTCTAGCTTATCCCTATTACATATAATGCTTGCTGATGGTTTTAGAGAGATGTTGCTTATCATTTTAAGAAAAACTCCATTTATTTCTATGCAGTCTAGTGTTTTTAATAGGAATAGGTGTTATATTTTGTCAAAAGCTTTTTCGCATCTATTTTAATAATCATGTCACTTCCATTACTTTTGTTATTGAGATGGTCAATTATGATGATAGTTTTCCTAATATTGAATCATCTCTGAATTCCTAGTATAAATCCCACCTGGTCATTCAGTATTAGCCTCATGATAAGTTGTTGTAATCACTTAGCTAATACTTTATTTAAAATTTTTGTATCTGTATTCATTAGGGAAATTGGTCTATAATTTTCTTTCTCTGTTTTGGCTATTCCTGGATTAGGGATCAGTACCATATTTGTATCTTGAAAAGAATTTGGTAGGACTCCTTCTTTGTCTATTTTTCCAAATAGTTTATATAGTATTGTCATTAATTGCTCTTTAAATGTTTGGTAGAATTCACTTGTAAATCCATCTGACCCTGGATTATTTGTTCTTAAGGAGTTTATTGATGGTTTAATATCTTTTTCTGAAATGGGGTTGAATATTTTATTTCCCCTTCTGTTAATCTGGGCAATTAATATTTTTGTAAATATTCATCCATTTCACTTAGTTGCATACACTTGGGCAAAATATCTTCTAATTATTGTTTTAATTTCTTCTTCGTTATAATCTTTGATACTGGTAATTTCATTTTTGCCTTTCTTTTTTCAATCAAATAAACCAAAGTTTTATCTATTTTATTCTTTCCCCCCCATAAAGCCAGTTCTTAGTTATATTTATTAGTTCAATAGTTTTCTTAATTTCGATTTTATTAATCTCTCCTTTGGTTTTTCAGAATTTCTAATTTGGTATTTAATTGGGGATTTCCAATTTCTTCTTTTTCTAGTTTTTTCAGTTGTACACCCAATTCATTGATCTCTTCTTTCTATATTTTATTCATGTAAACATTTAGAGTTATACAACTTCCCCTAAGAACCTCGTTTGCTGTGTGACATATGTTGTATCATTATTGTTAATCTCTTGGGTGAAGTTCTTGATTGTTTCTATGATGTGTTTTTTGACACACTCTCTCTTTAGGATTAGATTATTTAGTTTTCAATTAATTTTCAATCCATCTTTTCATGGCCCTTAATTACATGTAATTTTTATTTCATCATGATCTGAAAAGGATACGTTTAATATTTTTGTCTTTCTGCATTGGATTGTGAGATATTGAAGCCTTAGTACGTGATCAATTTTTTGTGTAGGTGCCATGTACCACTGAGAAAAAAGGTATATTCCTTTTTATCTACATTCACTGTTCTCTAAAGGTTAACCATATTTAAATTTTCTAAAATTCTATTTACTTCGGGGGAGGTTGAGTTCCCCCATTAGTGTAGTCTATTTCTTACTGGAATTCACTTAACTTCTCCTCTAAGTATTTGGATGACATACCACTTGGTGTAAATATGTTTAGTATTACTATTACTTCCTTGTCTATGGTACCTTTTAGCAGGATGCAGTTTCCTTCTCTATCTCTTTTAATTAGATCTATTTTTTTTTTTAACTTTTGCTTTGTCTGAGATCAGGCTTGCTATGCCTGCTTTTTTAACTTCAGCTGAAGCATAATATGCTCCATTCTTTTACCTTTACTTTGGGTGTATCTCTTTGCTTCAAATGTGTTTCTTGTAAACAACATATTGTAGGATTCTGGTTTTTAATCCACTGTGCTATCTGCTTCCATTTTATGGTAGAGTTCATCTCCTTCACACTCACAGTTATGATTACTGTGTATTTCCCTCTGTGCTATTTTCCCTCATTATACTTTGTTTCTCTTTCCTTTCACCCTTTTCCTCCTCACCAGTGTTTTGCTTCTCTCCCCCTGCCCCCATTAATCTACCCTCCCTTCCATCAGTCTCCTTCCCTTTTCTTTCCTCTTTCCCCTGCTACTTCATCCCTCCCTTCTTCTCTGCCTTCTACCCGTTCCTACCCTTTTCTTTCCCATTTTCTCTTCCACTTCCATATAGAGTGATAGGTTTCTATAACCAAGTGAATGTGTATATCATTCCCTCTTTGAGTCAAATCCAATGAAAGTAAGGTTCAAACAATGCTTGCCCCCCTCCCTTCTTTCCCTCTTCCATAAGAGGTCTTTCCTCCTCTTCCTATGATATAATTTACCTTATTCTGCCTCCCCCTTTCCTTTTCTCCCAGTACAATCCTTTTTTAAACCCTTAATTAATTAATTTTAGCATCTCATCAGATTCAACTTATTGCCACACCCTCTGTCTATGTATACTGCTTCTAACTGACAAGATAAAGATACAGTTCCCAAGAGTTACAAGCATTATCTTCCCATGTAATGATGTAAACATTTTAACCTTATTGAACAACATTTTCCCCAACCCACCTTTCCTGTTTACCTTTTCATACTTCTCTTGAGTTTGTATTTGAAGATCAAATTTTCTGTTTCTTTCTCTTTTTTTTAAATCATAAATGATTGAAAGTCCAATATTTCATGGAATGTCTATCTTTTTACCTTAAAGTTTATACTCAGCTTTGTTGGAGAGATGATTCTTGTTTGTAATGCAAGCTCCATTGTCTTCCAGAATATCACATTCTAAACCCCGTGATCCTTTAATGTAGAAGCTGCTAAGTCCTGCATGATCATGAACATGGTTCAATAATATTTAAATTGTTTCTTTCTGGGTGCTTGCAATAATGCTGGATTTCAGCTACAATAATGCTGGAATTCAGCTACAATATTCCTTGCAGTTTTTCTTTTGGGGTCTTTTTCAGGAGATTATCAGTGGATTCTTTCAGTGATTTTTACCCTCTGCTTCTAGGATGCCAGTGAAGTTTTCTTTGATAATCTCTTGAAAGATGCTGTCCAGGCTCCTTTTTTTTTTTTATCAGGGCTTTCAGGTAGTCCAAAATTTTTTAAAAGATCACTCATGGTTCTATTTCCAGGTCAGCTGTTTTTCCAATGAAGTATTTTACATTTTTTCTTTTTTTAAAAAAAATTGTTTGACTAATTCTTGATGTCTCATAGAGTCATTAGATTCCACTTGCCCAGTTCTAGTTTTTAATGAATTATTTTTTTCAGTTACTCTTTGTATCTCCTTTTCCATTTGGCCAATTGTACTTTAATCTTTTTCTTATTAATTCATTTATTTTTAGTTTTCAACATTCACTTACACAAAATTTTGAGTTACAAATTTTCTCCCCATATCATCTTTCCCCTCACCCCAAGATGGCATGCTTTCTGAATACCCTTTCCCATAATCTGCCCTCCCTTCTATCTCCCCCCATCAGTTCTCTTATCCCCTTCCTCTTTTATTTTCCTGTAAGGCAGGATAGACTTCTATACCCCATTGCCTATATATCTTATTTCCCAGTTGCGTGTGAAAACAATTTTTAACATTTCTTTTTTAAAATTTTGGGTTCTAAATTTTCTCCCTTCCTCCCTCCCTACCCACTGTCATTGAGAAGGCAAGCAACTTGATACAGGTTATACATGAGTGATCATGTAAAAGACTTCCATAGCAGTGACATTGTGAAAAACTATTTCTCTTATATGATCCTGACCCTCCCATTTATTCTATTCTCTTTTGATCTTGTCCCTCCTTAGAAATGTTTGCTTCTGATTACTCCCTGCCCCAATCTGCCCTCCCTTCTATCATCCCCTTGCTCTCTTATCCCCTTCCCCCTATTTTCCTGTAGGGTAAGATAGATTTCTATACTCAATTGAGTGTGTGTGTTATTCCCTCATTAAGCCAAATTTGAAAATAGGATTTACTCATTCCCTCTCACCTTCCCTCCTTTCCCCTCCACTGTAAAAGCCTTTTCTTGTCTGTTTCATGTGACATAATTTACGCCATTCTACCTCTCCCTTTCTCCTTCTCCTAGTATAATCCTCCCTCACCCCTTAATTTTATTCTCTAGATACCACCCTTTCACCTTCAACTCACCCTGTGCCCTCTATCTATCTATCTATCTATCTATCTATCTATCTATCTATCTATCTATCTATCTATCTGTCTGTCTGTCTGTCTGTCTGTCTGTCTGTCTGTCTATCTATCTATCTGTCTATTTATCTACATACATACATACAATTTTCCCCTTCAACTACCTTAATACTGACAAAAGTCTCATGAGTTACAAATACCATCTTTCCATGCAGGAATGTAAACAGTCTAACCTTAATAAGTCTTTTATGATTTCTCTTTCCTGTTTACCTCTTCATGTTTTTCTTGGGTCTTGTATTTGAAAATGAAATTTTCTATTCACCTCTGATCTTTTCATTAAGAATGCTTGAAAATCTTCTATTTCATAGAACATCCATCTTTCCCCTTAAGGACTATATTCAGTTTTGCTGGGTAGGTGATTCTTGGTTGTAATCCTATCTTCTTTGACCTCCAGAATATTATATTCCAAGCCATCTGGTCCCTTAATGTAGAAGCTGCTAAATCTTGTGTTATCCTGATTGTGTTTCCACAATTCTTGAATTATTTCTTTCTGGCTGATTGCAATATGTTCTCATTGACCTGGGAACTCTGGAATTTACCAACAATATTCCTAGGAGTTTTCCTTTGGGGATCTCTTTCAGGAGGTGATGGGTGGATTCTTTCTATTTCTATTTTACCCTCTGTTTCTAGAATATCAGGGCAGTTTTCCTTGATAATTTCTTGAAAGATGATGTTTAGGCTCTTTTTTTTTTTTGATCATGGCTTTCAGATAGTCCAAAAATTTTAAAATTATCTCTCCTGGACCTATTTTTCAGGTCAGTTGTTTTTTCCAATGAGATATTTCACATTGTCTTCTATTTTTTTTCATTCTTTTGCTTATGTTTTACAATTTCATTTCTCATAGAGTTACTAGCTTCTAATTGCTCCATTCTAATTTTTAAGGAAATATTTTCTTCACTGAGCTTTTGGACTTCATTTTCCATTTGGCCAATTTTGCTTTTTAAGGCATTCTTCTCCTCATTAGGTTTTTGCATCTCTTTCGCCATTTGGGTTAGGCTATTTTTTACAGTATTATTTTCTTCAGTATTTTTTTGGGTCTCCTTTAGCAAGCTGTTGACTACTTTTTCATGATTTTCTTGCATCACTCTCATTTCTCTTCCCAGTTTTTCCTCTGCTTCCCTTACTTGCTTCTGAAAATCCCTTTTGAGCTCTTCCATGTCCTGGGACTGATTCATATTTTTCTTGGAGGCTTTGGATGTTGGAGCTTTGCCTTTGTTGTCTTCTTCTGGTTGTATGTTTTGATCTTCTTTGTCACCAAAGAAGGATTTTATGGTCTGACTTTTTTTCTGCAGTTTGCTCTTGATCCTAGCCAATTACTTGAGTTTTAAAATCTTTGTTAAGATAGAGATCTGCTTCCAGTGTGCAGCATGAACTGTCCCAAGCTTCGGGGTTTTGTGCAGCTGTTTTCAGAGACACTTCTAGGGACCTGTACATTTTCAGTTCTTCCAAGTTGGTATGATCAAGGGTGTGGTGTTTACTCTTTTCCTGGCCTGTGCTGTGGTCTATGAGTGATCACAATTGCTCTTTTCTGTCTTGGAACTATGAGGAAGATTCTCTCTTCTCCTGCACTACAAGCTCCACCATGCCAGAGCTCCTCTTCATCCCAGGATCACCACCCAGATCTGTGACCCAGATGCAAGCACTGGCAAAGCAAGAGAATCCTGCCTCAGCACCAGCAAAGAGATCCCTGCAATCCCCCTCTGATCAGCCACTCAATTTCCCCTCAATCTGTGGGCTGAGCTCCAGAAGCAGCCATTGCCCCAGGGCTACACTGAGACTGGGATCAATCTTCTTTCTCACTGAGGTCACAGAGTTTTCCTATTGACCTTCTAAGTTGTCTTGGGTTTTTGTGGGTTCAGAAGTCTGGAAACTCCCACAGGTGCTAAGGTTTTGGTCCTCTGAGGCCTGCTCCAGGTTTGCTAAGGCCTGGTATTTGCCTGTATGCCATGCTGAACTGCATTTCTCTCCTAGCCTGATGCAATAGACTTTTCCAATCAACCATCCAGGTTATCTCGGGCTGGAACTGTGTTTCACTCTGTCTTTTTGTTGGTTCTGCTGCTCTAGAATTTGTTTAGAGCCATTGTTTTTACAGGTATTTGGAGGAGTTTGGGGAGAGCTCAAGCAAGTCACTGCTTTTACTGCACCATCTTGGCTCTAACCCTCAATTATACTTTTTAAGGAACTATTTTCTTTAGTGGATTTTTTTTTCAGTTTGGCCAATTGTTTTTTAAAGTAATTGTTTTCTACATTCAATTTTTGTCCTTCCTTTTCTAAGCTATTGTTTGTCTCACATATCGTTTATTTCTCTTCCAAATTTTTTCTTCTACTCTTCCTATTTGACTTATAAAATCTTTCTTGAGCTCTTCTAAGAAGTCTTTTTGGCCTTGAGACCAGTTCATATTCACCTTTGAGGTTTAAGTTTTGGCAGTATTGATGTTGTTGTCCTCTTCCAAGTTTTTGTTTTAATCTTCCCTGGCACCATAATAATTCTCTGTGGTCAGTGTTCTTTTTTGCTTTTTGCTCATTTTGTTTCCTATTTTGTGGCTTTTAAAGTTCACCTCTCTTGCTAGAGCATAGGGCCACTGTCCTAAGCTTCTTTTGCTGGGGTTCAGGGGCCTGGTCACTAGCTTTGTGCCCTGATGCCTCAGGTGCCAGCCACTGGAGGCTGTAGGTGTCTGGCACATTACCTGGTGCTGAACTGGAGTCCTAGTGGTGGTGTCTGTCATGTGCTGAGGCCAGGTGGAGTTTTTCTGTGTTTCCCCAGGGCTGCACCAAAGCATGTGAAGGTCTGGCCATTAGAGGATACCTGCCCAGCTGGGGCTACACTGAAGCATGGGGAGGCTCACTGCTCTAGGAAATCTGCCCATTCCAGGCTCTGTCAGCGCATATATTGGTTCTCTGAGCTGGAGTCTCTCAGTTCCCCTGTCTGTGCTAAGGCACCTGCAAGTGTCTTGGTTTTGGCATTTGTCTGCTTCACTGCTCTGGGGCTCTGGATCTCCTACTGGTTTGTTGAGGTGGAGCATGCTGCCAGCTTACTGGTACACTTCCCATCTTGGATTGCACTCCCATTTTACATAAGTGATGCAGACCTTATTTGCTGATCCTTTAAGTCTCCTGGATCAAAAGACTGGCCAACCCCATGTTTCCACTGGCTGATTCCAGGATCTCTTCTGGGGCACTGTTTTATGGGTATTTGCTGATGAAAATAGGAGAGGGACAGTGATCTACTGCTTACTCCTCCATCTTGGCTCCCAGAAGTCCTCATTGCTTTTAAAAAGTAGAGAAATGTATACAGTAATATCTGACCAGTGCTAAATTGGATAGGGAACATTTCCTGCAATATCCACAATTCAGAATGATAGGAACTTTCATAATGGCAATTATGTAATACTCATACACATTTGTTCAGTGGTCTACTATGACCCACTGATCCTTTTTGGAATCTATAATCCATAACGAATAAGAATAATTATCCCTTAACCTGCATGCAACTACAGAATTATTAATACTTCCTTATCAAAAAGAAAAGTATTGATAGACATTCCAAGTAAACAAGATAAAGAGGTTAAGACCCTTTAGCAATATTTCTGGAACTACTAAACATGGTGTAACAGTATACTATGCAATAGCATAGCTGAATAACAGATAGATGATATTGGATTTGTCAAATATAAGTAAAATAGTTTATCTCTCCATCTAGAGACAATTAAGATGTAAGAATATACTTCAAATGTCCATCATGATCAATATGTCCACAAATGAAATCAACAATACTCCTATAAAGAAGCATTCCAAAAATGATCAAGTCATGTCACTTTGTTTATGGAAATGGAGGGGTTTATGATAACAGATCAGGAACAGATTTTAGCACAAAATTTACAGAAGGGATGTCCTTAAGGAGACTAGACAAAAACCAGTGTAGATTATATTAGGCAATGATTGTAACTGTTAGCGCATTACTACAGGTTATTTTTAAAAAAAATGTAGTGCCTATCAAAAACCTTCCAAACATGGCCTGGTCTCTAGGATCATATTTTAAAAGCTTGTTATCTTTCATAAACTGATACATGACAAATCTTCACAGAGGCCTCAACACGTCTTAGAGAATTCAATTAATTAACTCTATTTAAACTCTATATTATCATGAATTTAATGATCATCCAAATTTGCCTGGATATAGCCATAAAAACTTGACAATAATGATTTTAAGAGATTTTGCCTTGTCAAATATTCAAACTTTGTACAGAATGAAAAAAAAAGGTTACATAGAATGAAAAAGTTTCAAAATAAAACAGAGATGAACAAAACCATGTGGGAATATGATGAGGTACATATCATCTCTGTTGTCCTGTTTGCTACTGGCATTGCACTGGGGGTGCTTTTAGTGAGCCTATAAAGGATGAGATACATCCTGATACTTGTATTAAAAGCAAAAGGGGCAGAGACAAGATGGCAGAGTGAAAGCAGTGACTTGCTTGAGCTTTCCCCCAAACCCCTCCAAATACCTATAAAAATGACTCTAAACAAATTCTAAAGAAGGAGAATCCACAAAAAGATAGAGTGAAACAAATGTCCAGCCCAAGACAACCTAGATGTTTGATCAGAAAGATATATTGCACCAGGCTGGAAGAGGAATGCAGTTCAGCATGGGCATGCAGGCCACAGCAAACCTGGAACAGGCCTCAGAGGACTGAATCACAGGCAGCTGTGGTGGTTTCCAGACCTCTCAACCCACAGACACCAAAGACAACTTAGAAGGTAGTGGTAAAAGGCTGTTTCTGTGGTGAGAGTGAAGCTAGGTTTCAGTCCCAGTTCCTG
Organism: Phascolarctos cinereus; assembly: GCF_003287225.1. Classification (NCBI taxonomy): domain Eukaryota; kingdom Metazoa; phylum Chordata; class Mammalia; order Diprotodontia; family Phascolarctidae; genus Phascolarctos; species Phascolarctos cinereus. The sequence continues at coordinate 103,971,846 of NW_027555736.1, read as the reverse complement.
AGTGTGGCCCCAGGCCGTGCCTGCTTCCTGAGCTTCAGGCCCACAGACTGAGGAGAAATTGGATGGCTGATCAGAGGGGGATTTCAGGGATCTCTTTGCCAGTGCTGAGGCAGGATTCTATTGCTTTGCCTGTACTTGGATCTGGGTCACAGTCGTGGGTGGTGGTACTGGGGTGAGAAGGAGTGCTGCCATGGTGGATCTTGTAGTAGTGGTAGAGAGGAAATCATCCTCACAGTTCCAAGAAAGAAAAGAGTGCTTGTGTTCACTCATAGACCAGAGCACAGGCCAGGAAAGGAGTAAATACCTCGTCCCTTATCATATCACCTTGGAAGAACTGAAAATTTATAGGTCCCTAGAAGTATCTCTAAAAACAGCTTCACAAACCCCTGAAGCTTCGGACAGTACATTCTCCACATTGGAAGCAGACCTCTACCCTATTAAAGAGTTCATAACTCAAGTAATTGGCTAGGATCATGAGCAAACTTCACAAAAGTGTCAGACCACAGAATCTGTTTTTGGTAACAAAGAAGATCAAAACATACAAAAAGAAGAAGACAACAAAGTCAAAGCTCCTATATCCAAAGCCTCCAAGAAAAATATGAATCACTTGCAGGCCTTGCAAGAGCCCAGAAAGGATTTTGAGAAGCAAGTAAGAGAAATAGAGGAAAAACTGAGAAGAGAAATGAGAGTGATGCAAGAAAATCATGAAAAACAAGTCAAGAGCTTGCTAAAGGAGACCCAAATAAATACTGACGAAAATAACACCTTAAAAAATAGCCTAACCCAAATGGCAAAAGAGGTCCAAACAGCCAAGGAGGACAAGAATACCTTAAAAAGAAAAATTGGCCAAATGGAAAAGGAAGTCCAAAAGGTCACTGAAGAAAATACTTCCTTAAAAATTAGAATACAGCAATTGGAAGCTAGTGTCTTTATGAGAAATCAAGAGACTGTAAAACATAACCAAAAGAATGAAAAATTAGAAAACAATATGAAATATCTCATTGGAAAAACAATTGACCTAGAAAATAGATCCAGGACAGAGAATATAAAAATTATTGGATGATCTGAAAGCTACGATCAAAAAAAAGAGCCTAGACATCATTTGTCAAGAAATTATCAAGGAAAAGTGCCCTGATATTGTATAACCAGAGGGCAAAATGGAAATTGAAAGAATCCACCAATCTCCTCCTAAAAGAGATCCCCAAAGGAAAATTCATAGGAATATTGTAGCCAAATTCCAGAGTTCCCAAGTCAAGGAGAAAATATTACAAACAGCCAGAAAGAAACAATGTATTATGGAAACACAATCAGGATAACACAAGATTTAGCAGCTTCTACATTAAGGGACTGCTGGGCATGGAATATAATATTCTGGAGAGCAAAGAAGACAGGATTACAACCAAGAATCACCTACCCAGCAAAACTGAGTATAATCCTTCAGGGGAAAAAATGGTAATTCAATGAAATAGAGGACTTTCAAGCATTCTTGATGAAAAGACCACCAGTGAATAAGAAATTTGACTTTCAAATAGAAGACTCAAGTAGAACATGAAGAGGTAAACAGGAAAGAGAAATCATAAGAGACTTATTAAGGTTGAACTGTTCACAGTTCTGCGTGGAAAGATGATATTTGTAACTCATGAGACCTTTGTCAGTATTAGGGTACATGGAGGAAATAATTATATGTTTGTGGATAGATAGATAGATAGATAGATAGATAGATAGATAGATAGATAGATAGACAGACAGAGGGCACAAGGTGAGATGAAGATGAAGGGGTGATATCTGGAGAATAAAATTAAGTGGTAAGAGAAGATTATACTGGAAGAAGGTGAAAGGGAGAGGTAGAATGGGGTAAATTATCTCACAAAAAACAGAAAAGAAAAGGCTCTTACAGTAGAGGGGAAATGGGGGACTGTGAGAGGGAATTAGTGAATCTTATTCTCATCAGATTTGGCTTAAGGAGGGAATAACACACACTCAATTGGGTATGGAAATCTATCTTACCATTCTGGAGAAAAATTTGGAACTGTGCCCAAAGGGCTATTAAACTGTGCATACACTTTGATCCAGGAATATGACTACTAGGACTGTATCCCAAAGAGATCATAAAAAAGGGGAAAAGACCCACATATGCAAAAATATTTATAGCAGCCCTTTTTGTGGTGGCAAAGAATTGGAAAATGAAGTAAAGCCCATAAATTGGGGAATGGCTGAACAAGTTGTAGTATACGAATGTAATGGAATACTACTGTGCTATAAGAAATGATGAGGAAGCAGACGTCAGAAAAATCTGGAAAAACTTACTTGAACTGATGCTGCATGAAGTGAGAAGAACCAGGAGAACATTGTGTATACAGTAACAGCAACATTGTGCGATGATCAATTATGAATGTCTCAGCTCTTTTCAATTCCAAACACGCATGATGGAAAATGCTATCCACATCCCCAGAAAGAACTATAGAGTCTGAATGCAATTGGAGGTATACCATTTTCACCTTTTTTTTTCTTTCTTGTGTTTTTTCCTTTTTGTTTTAATTCTTCTTTCATAGCATGACTAATGTGGAAATATGGTTGTACCACCTATATCAGATTGCTGTGTTCGGGAGTGAGGGAGGTAAGAGAGGGGAGAAAAATTTGGAACACAAACTCTTATAAAAGCATATATTGAAAACTTTACATGTAATTGAAAAGAATACTATTAATTGGGAAAAATAATGAATTGAGTAACTAAATCAACATCATTATATAGAAGTTGTTAGCCTTATTCTGTGTGATTCACCCCTTTGACAATCTAGTGGAGCCTATGAACTCCTCAGAATAAAAATCTTTAAATTAATAAAATTTTTAAAATATCATTATAAAGGGATCCAATTATGCTGAAACCAAATTATCAAAATATGAAAATTTAAAACATCATGAGTCCCAGAACAAAATGTTTTGATTTGGATATAGCCTAAATTATCTTATCTCTCAAATAAAATTTCCCAAAAATAGATTTGTAGAGAGCAGCATGACTTCTAAATAGCCATGTTTTGTCGCGTAGAGAAGGAAGGAGTTGAAAGTGTCGGGGGTCAGGCTAGGGGATAGAAGAAGTGAGGATAAATTCTCAGCTTAAACCCAGCATCTTTATGTCACTATTGTATGAAAACCACCATAACAAAGAACATATTTCTCAGCATGGCAGGATACTATTTGCTGCCTACTGGTCAGTGAACCATATGGTCTGAAAATTGCGAATAATTATCGCATCAGAGGCCATGATGGATGGGAGGACAGAAGAGTGTGATACGTTCTAAAACTAGGGTCAATGAAACAATAGGAAGTAAAATAACCCATATACACTTTCCTAGAAATCATAGCAGGAAGTCTGTCACTAAGATATCTCCCTAGCTACAAATACCTATGCCTAAACCCCTGTGATCTTATTGGTGAGAACAACAGTCAGATTCACAGAGAAAAAATAATTATGCCTCAGCCTCCCATGTAACTCACTGATGACTTCTTTTCTTCTCCATGGCTCCTTGGAGATCCTCATGGGTTCTAATTGCAGAATCCACCCCATTCTTTCACCAAACAAGCATTTTGCTTAAGATGAGCACATGAGGATTTTTGTGAACTAAAGTTGCAGACCCAGGGGCTAAGTTCTGAAATTCTGGGGAAACTTCCCTGCTACTAGCTTGTACTAAGGAGTTTGGACTTCAACAGCATTAAACTTTGTCCAAAGTGTGACCTGATATTTTCTATATTCTGCCTCAGGGTAAACACAGTCATTAGCCACATGTTTACAGGGCATGGCATAACAACATGGCCTTGACATTTTCAGGTCAGAAGTATCCAAGTGTTTGTATTTTAAAAGTTAAGCAAAGAAGACCAGAAGGCCTCCTTCTTCTTTTAGCCCTCTTATAAAGGGCTTACAAAACTGCCGAAATAATGATGACTACCTTTTTAAAGCCTTATAAAATATTCTCTTAAAATAATCTACCATGAAATCACTGAAACCTTCAACACAATTTGTAATATATATGTGTGTGTGTGTATAAATACATATATATATATATATATGCATATATGTATGCATTATAATAAATATAATATATAATGCTTTCATCTCTACATAAATTTATACATATATAATGTCAATTAGAAAACAAAAACTGGAATTGATTTCATATGAAATTTTTACATTATATGGGCAAAGAAAGGAAGAATCTCATCAAACATATAGACCTTTCCAGGTATTTGCTGGAGTTCCATAATGCATGTGTTTTCCTAAGCAGAACATATCTACATTATGATAAAGATATAGAAGGAGGAACTGTTTGTGAGCTTTTACTGTATTATCATCTTCTCAATGAGGGTTATACACTTGAATAAGGAGACAATTTTTATAATAAAAGTAATGAACAATTCTTGTTGGTATATATGCCTAATATATTTCCTAGAGAAATGACTTTCACAGTGAGTAATAGTGCAAGGCCAAAAAGAAAATCAAAGAAAACACAGCTAGGCCAAGTCAAACCTAAGGAAGATATTAATACAACTACAAAACACTTTTCATGTAAATAAAGACAGATCTAAAAAGCAGGAAAAAAAACGCATTGTTCATGTAAAGGTTGAGCCAAAATAATAAAATGAAAATTCTAACTAAATTAATTTACTTATTCAGGGCCATATCAATCAAACTACTAAATAATTATTTTATAAAGCTAGAAAAATAATAACACTCATCTCAAAGAACAAAAGGTCAAGAATATCAAGGCAATCAATTAAATAAATGAAGGATGATCGGCTAGCAGTACCAGATTTCAAACTATATTATAAAGCTGTGATCATGAAAACAATCTGGTACTGGCTAATAAATAGAGCAGTTGATCACTGAAATAGATTAGGTATAGAATGTATCTATGTATATATATTTGTATACATGTATGTGTGTGTATATATACATATACATGTATATAATACATATATACACCTACCTATTATACATACACATGTATACATATATCTATACACACACATATATACATATACAGTTTGTGTATAGGTATATATATATATATATATATATATATATATATATATATATATGTATGTCTATATACATAGTCATGCAAAATTTATTTCCGTATTAACTATGTTGCAATAGAAAATAGACAAAAAATCAAGAAAAATGAAGTTTTAAAAAAGTATGATTCAATCTGTCTTCAGACTCCATCAGTTCCTTCTCTGGAAGTGGATAGCATTTTCCATCATATATCCTTTCAAATTGTCTTGGATCATAGTATTGCTTAGACCTTTTCTGCTGAACTTCTAAATTGTCTTGGGCTGGAAAATTTTCACCCTAGCTTTTTGTTGGTTTTGCAGCTCCAGATTTTGAATTCAGGTCTTGTTTTAAAGTTGTTTGGAAGCAAATTTGGGAGAGTTCAGGTGAGTTCCTCCCTTTACTCCACCATCTTGGCTTTCCCTAGTAATGCATTGTTGATCAAGTTGTGAATTAGTCCAACCATACTGGAGAACAATTTGGAGCTATGTCCAAAGGGCTGTAAAACTGTGCACATGTTTTAATCTAATAATAACACTACTAGTTCTATACCCAAAGGCATCAAAGAAAAGAGCCAAGCACCTATGTGTACAAAATATTTATAGCAGCTCTTTTTGTAGTGGTGAAGAATTAGAAATTGAGGTGATGCCCATTGATTGGAGAATGGCTGAACTATATATGATTGTAGTGGAATACTATTGTTCTATGAGAAAAGATAAAGAGGATTGTTTTAGCAAAACTTACATGAACTGATGCAAACTGAAGTGAGTAGAACAAGAAGAACACTTTACACAGTAATAGCAATATTGTACAGTGATCAACTGTGAAAAACTTAGCTACTCTGATCAGTCCAAAGGTTCAATTTCAATAGATTTGTGATGAGAAAGGCTATTCTTCTCTAGAGAAAACTTATGAACTCTGTGAAGTATACTTTTTTTCAGTTTCTTTTTATCTCCTTGTTTTAATTTTTATTTTATTTTTGAAACATGGTCAATATGGAAAAGAAAGGGAAAATGCAGCTGGGATCCTGCATACAGTAGAACACATACACCTGAGTCTTCTTAGAACAGTTTGATTTTTTTCATCATCCGCACTCTTTGGATTCAAGTTGTCTATGAACACACTGTTCCTTTCTTCAACTTCCTTTTGTGAGTTGTCTTTTCTTATTAGATTATAAGCTCCTCGAGGGCAGGTTCTGTCTTTCTTATTTGTATTTCCAGTGTTAGCACAATGGCACAAAGTAGGTAATTAATGTGTATCATATTGTATGAGTTAGCATATCACATCATTATAACCTAGGACTGTCTGAAACAATGTATATGAGGAACATAGTCATTGAATATAGTTGCTGTATTCTAGATAAAGCTAACTCTTCTACCAGATGAGTGTGCAAAGAGATTTTGCGTAAAAATAAAGCAAAGGAGATGTCAAATAAACATCATGGCTGGGAAGTATGAAGGGAGTCTCAGGACACAATGTTCACTTATTCTTTACATGAAAAGACAGGGACAGGGAAAACAAACTGCCCATGTGTAACTGTGAAATGCATAGAAAGTAACAACATAACACACACACACACACACACACACACACACACACACACACACACACACACACACATATATATCTCAGTAGAAACAAATAATGGGTAGTTAGGTGGCACAATCAGGTTTGGAATCAGGAAAACTTGAGTTCAAATTTGGTCTCAGACACTTATTAGTTATGTGACCCTGGGCAACTCATATAACCCTGTTTACTTCAGTTCCCTCATCTGTAAAATGAGGTGGAGAAGGAAATGGCAAACCACACCAGTATTTTTGCCAAGAAAATACCAAATGGGGTCATGAAGAGTTGACCAAAACTGAAGTGACTGAACAATAACAAAAAATAAATATATATTGGAAGCAGTGTCTGAGAGGAGGACCAATATCCTCAGATGTCTTCATATAAATGTACAAGAATGGATAAAATGCAAGATGAACTACAGACCTTAATATAAGGAAGAAAACTTGACCTTATACATGTCACTAAGATATCATGGGATAGTACTAATGACTGGCATGACTATATTATTCAAAAATAATAGAGTTAAAGGAATCAAGAGTATCTTTGTCTGTTAAGAGTAGATGCTTAACTAAGAAAATCAATGACAGTTGAGGAGGGAAGTGGAATTATCTGTAACCTGATTCTAGAAAACAAAGAACTGATTGTTGAAGTAGAAATGATGAGCTCTTGTGAAGTAATTATTTTATTTTATAATTTGTGAGAGAAGAATATTAGAAAAGCAAGCATGGTCAGACACATATACAGCTTCCAGGATTCTCAGTCTTCCTGACAAGATTGTTGCCTGAATGAGAGTCAGACTGTTCAGCTCCCACATACCCACTCCAGTCATGGCCTGAGGTTCTACCAGACCAAATTATGGTCAAGAAATCCAATAAAAAGCTACAATGAGTGACATCAACCCCTGAAAAAGTGAAAAGTAGCAGCATTGATGCAGCAATTCATGCAGTGCTAAGACTGGGCCAGCCCAGGGGCCCTAAGATCTCTATCTTGAGATGCCGGAGAAGCATTCAGAGAATATGAATTTGCAGCATCGTGAACATCAAAGATTCAGGAAGGGGCTAAGGGGCTGAACATCTGGAATTGGAAATCAACAAAAGAGCAGCCCATGCTGGCCACACTCACTTCTAATAGACCTCAGATCCCAATGTTCTGAATTCTTCCATATCTGTCCCACACTTCTCATGATGGAGGCGTCCCCAATCCTATGACATGCTTTTCTTTCAAATGGTATGTTCTGGCCTGAACTTCTATTTGATGAAGTACTCTTGTACATTCAATCAGCCTCAGTCATTGGGGGGGAGGGGAGGAGGGAGGGAGAAGGGGTTTAACATGTGGTTTAGTCCAGGGGGTGGGGGTAGGACTAGATTTTGGGAAAGGAGGAGGTTCAGCAGCAGGAACCCTTGGGTCTAAGTTCTGATACACATTGACTGCGGGAATCTGAGAAGGTCACGTAAACTCTTAGTGGCATCTCTTAAAAACTATGTTACAGATCTATATTGAAAGTTTCCCTGCCAGGAAGCTCTAGCACTTGCTCTCTCTCTCTCTCTCTCTCTCTCTCTCTCTCTCTCTCTCTCTGTTTCTCTCTCTCCCCCCTGCTCCTTCCCTCCCTCTTTCCCTTCCTCTACCTCCCTCTCTCATTTTCCCCCTTCCCTCTCTCCCTCACTCTCCAATCCTCTATGTCCTCTCACTCCCTCTTCTTTCTCTCTCTTGCCTTTTTTCTTCCCTCCTCTCGTCTCTCTCTGTTGTCTGTCTTCTATATTTAGTGGGCAGAATGGAATGTTAGAGTTTCAAGGGATTTTGGAAATAATTTAATAGAATACCTTTATTTTATACATGAGGAAACTTAAGTTCAAAAGAGTCAATAAATTGTCTAAGTTTACATAGCAAATGGCCATGACTGGAATACAGTTCTCCTGACTTTTAGCCAAGGTCAAGGTCAATGTCAATGTTTTTTTCCACTGCAAAGGAATAAAGGAAAACATATTACCCATCGTCCTTTATGTGGATGGATCCTCTTCAAGTTAGTTTCATTATGCATCACACAGACCCATACGGTTCACACCCCTTCCCCTACAAATGCAGTGAGACAACTCTTTAATTCCCAACATGGGCCACTTACTTTTTTCATATATTCTTTGACTTGGATGATTACAACGTGTCTGGAAAACATGCCTCCTACTGAATTCAAGTGTAGAAAACACACTCTAAGAAGCATGGGTTTCTTGGTTCTATTTATTTCTGTTGCTTGATTTCTCTCTTATTTCATCCATAAAAACAAGAGGAATACACAGAACCAATTAGCCCTTCCAGGGACCCTTGAGTTTCAACTAAGGAATCTGTAAAAATAATCTATGCATCCAAAAGGGAGAGGCAAAGTTTATATTAAAGTTTTAGATGGCAAACAACACATATAACATGGACCTGAAGCCTAGGTTGGTTCAGTATTGAAAGAAATGACAGAAATACATAAATCTGAGGTAATTGTACCTGAGTATATACTTCCTCCTAACCCCCAAAGGATCACAGATAGCTTGAGAAGTGTATGAGAATAAAATCCGGTCTACGCGGGGAGGAAGGGGAGAAAATAGTCCTGTTGACTGGCATTGTCCTTTTATAACCCAAGAAAATGACATTTCTCATTACAATGCTGTATTTCATGCTGCTAAAACATAATGTGAACCAAATCCTTTCAGTGTTGTTTTTGAAGAAAAGCATAAGAACTTAAGACTTAATTCCAAATTCCTTACCTGTTTTCAACCACTCAAGTTAGGTCCTTGACTTTATTTATTCTAATTCCTTTAGAAATGCAGTTTCTTGCCTCCCAGAAAGGATGTAGGAACAAAAGAAGTACATAGCCCGTACACCTCCAGCCCTGGAGTGGCTTTGGAGTTAATCTGAATGCTTCCTTTATTAGTAGCTAAAATTCTTAGCATTCATAGACCACAAAGCAAAAGGCAACATAAATCACTCCTTTCCAATATCCTGGTTATCTCTACTTTGTTAGTGAGGATACAGACGTCTAGAGGGGAAAAAAAAAGCTGATTTTAGGCCAATCTGGGAGCTAGTGGTAGAGATAAGGTTAAATCAGTCAATGATATAGTAGAAGGATGAATGGATTAAGAGTGAAGAGACCTGTGTTTAGTCTAACTTTACTACTAACTCTTTGTGTTTTCTTGGATAGAGAATACTAACTTTTTGTATAACCCTTGATGATTAAAAATAGTTTTCTTCATGAAAACCATATGAGGCAGACAGTATAAGTAACATCATAATTGAATATCTAGAGAAGTAAAGCAAGTTGCCCAAGGTCACATAGTTTTTAATGATTAATAAAAATCTTTTTTTTCTCCATATCATCTTCCCCCACTGATTTAAAAGAATAAAAAGTAAAGCACCAAAACAAATATGTATAGACAAACAAAACAAATTTGTAAATTGACCTTGTCCAAAAACATATCTCATTCTGTACCTTGAGTCTGTTACCTCTCTGTTAAGATACGAGTTCCATGCTTTATCATCAATTCTCCAAAATCATTATTAGTTATTGTCTTCCTATGAGTCCTTAAGTCTTTAAGGCCTGAAGAAGTTGTAGCATAAAAATGTAATATGATGTTATGTTGTCATAAGAAATGACAAAAGGGATGGCTTCAGAATAACTTGCAAAGATTCATATGAATTGATACAGAGAGAAATGAGCAGACAACCGGCAGATCTGGGATGAAATATTTGAAAATTGATTCATGTTAGAGTCTCGGCAGCAAGAGTTACAGCTTCTCATTTTCCTGGGTAAAAAAGAGATAACAGAATGATAAACCTGATCCTTTGGCATCTGGTCCAGAGATCTTTCTCCTTTCGTACTGGGCCTATAGTCTAAATCTATAAAATGAGCTAAATTGTGCCTAAAATTCATTATAGATCTAGGAATTTATCATTCTAAGTTTTCATTAGTCAATAAAATCATAAGCATTTTTAAGCACTTACTACATGTTGGGACCTGGGCTAAGAACCAAGGTTACAAAGGCAAAAGGGAAGTGTGCAGAAAAAGTGAAATTGAGAGGGAAAAAATAATGGGTTCTGTTTTAGATATGTTGAATTTGAGACACCTAGAGGACATCCAGGAATAGGAAATTACTGATGTGGAACTTGAGCTCAGGAGAAAGAGTAGGGCTGAAGTCTGGAATGGTTTACACAGAAATGATAATTGAAGAAGCCATGGGAGATAATGAAGCTACTGATTAATTGATCAAATAGAATTTATTTAATGATCATTACATGCAAGGCATTATAGTAGGGAAGAGAGAAAGAGGGTCTAGGAGAAATCCTTGAGGTACAACCAAATTTAGTAAGCAATGATAATCAAGTAAAGGAAACTAAGAAAGAGTAATCAGACAGGTAGTAGGAGAACCAAGAGAGAATAACGTCATATAAAAAAAAAATTGGACAAGAGAATCCAGGAGAGGGAAGTGGGAGAGAGAGAAGTGTGGTCCAGCACAGGGCTGTAGGGCATTCCAATACAGCCCCTGCACCAGTAAACCAGGAACAGGCCTTGAGAGTGACTGAATCAGCAGCAGTAGCAGAGGCAGCAATGGTAACAGTGGCAGCAGCTGCTCCTGGAGCTATTAGCCCACAGACTGAATGTTTTAAAGTTACCTATTTTGACTTTCAGAAGCAAGATGGTGGAGTAAGCAGTAAGTCCCTCTCACTTTCCCTTATTGACCTTGAAAAACCCAGAGAATATTGCCCCAGGAAAAATCCTGAAGTAGTGGAGTCAGCAGAAAGAGTAGATACAACTGTCTTTTAGCTTATGGGGCTAGGGGGATTAATGGGAACGATCCCTCTTGCTGTGGCTAAAGGGCATCAGCACAGAAGGGAGGCATCCCAGCAAGCCAGTGGCAAGCCCGAGTTCAGCAAAACAGGAACTAGGCACTTAGACCCCAGCACAAGATGCCTGGGACAGTGCCGCTTGTGCCCCAGAAGCAGAGATCAACTTTAAAAGCCAGAGAAAAGGAAAACAACATGAGCAAGAAGCAACACAGAAAAACAATGACCGTAGAAAAGTATCTTGGTGACAGGGAAGATCAAAACAGAAATTCAGGGAAGGATAACATTGTCAATACACCTACATCTGAAGCCTCAGAGAGGAATATGAACTGGTCTCAAGCACAAAAAGCCTTCTTGGAAGAGCTCAACAAGTATTTTAAAAGTGAAATAAGGGAGGTAGAAGAAAACTGAACAATTCATTTTTTTTTAAATATAAATTTATTTGTTTTTAGTTTTCAATATTTACTTCCACAAGATTTTGAGTTCCAAATTTACACCTCATCTTATCCCTCTCCCCACCCCAATATGGCATGCATTCTGAATATCCCTTCCCCTAGTCTGTCCTCTCTTCTATCACTCCCCGCCTTCTCTTATACACTTCCCCTTCTATTTTCCTGTAGGTCAGGATAGACTTCTGTACCCCATTTCCTGTATTTCTTATTTCCCAGTAGCATGTGAAAACATATCTTAAACATGTTTTTAAAACTTTAGGCTTCAAATTTTCTCCCTCCCTCCCCACTCACCCTCATTGAAAAGGCAAGCAACTCAATGTAGGTTACACAGGTGCAGTTATGCAAAACACTTCTATAGGAGACATGTTGTGAAAAACTAACACCATTTCCCTTAATCCTATCCTGCCCCCCATTTATTCTAATCTTTCTTTTGATCCTGTCCCTCCTCAGAAGTATTTGCTTCTGATTACCCCCTTTCCCAATCTGCCCTCCTCTCTATCATCTTGTCCCCTGTTCTCTTCTCCCCTTCTCCCCCTATTTTCCTGTATGTTATTCCCTCCTTAAGCCAAATCCTATGCAAATAAGATCCACTCATTCCCTCTCACCTTCCCCTGTTTCCCCTCCACTGTAAGGGCCTTTTCTTTTCTGTTTTTTTTTTCTTGGTGAGATAATTTACCCCATTCTACTCTTCTCTGTTCTTCTCTTTCTCTTCTTAGTATAATCCTCTCTCATCCCTTAATTTTATTCTCCAGATATGACCCCTTAATCTTCAACTCACCCTGTGCCATCTATCAATCTATCTATGTATATATGTATCTATCCATCTATCTATCCACATACATATAATTTTTTTCTGCCAACTACCCTAATACTGACAAAGGAATCATGAGTTATAAATATCATCTTTCCATGCAGGAATATAAACAGTTCAACCTTAATAAGTCTCTTATGATTTCTCTTTCCTGTTTACCTCTTCATGTTCCACTTGAGTCTTGTATTTGAAAGACAAATTTTCCATTCAGCTCTGGTCTTTTCATCAAGAATGCTTGAAAGTTCTCTGTTTCACTGAATAACCATTTTTTCCCCTGAAGGATTATACTCAGTTTTGCTGGGTAGGTGATTCTTGGTTGTAATCCTATCTCCTTTGCACTCTGGAATATTATATTCCATGCCCTGTGGTTCTTTAATGTAGAAGTTGCTAAATCTTGTGTTATCCTGATTGTGTTTCCATAATACATTGTTTCTTTCTGGCAGCTTGTAATATTTTCTCCTTGATCTGAGAACTCTGGAATTTCGCTACAATATTCCTAGGAGTTTTCCTTTGGGGATCTCTTTCAGGAGGAGATCTGTGGATTCTTTCAATTTCTATTTTGCCCTCTGGTTCTAATATATCAGGGCAGTTTTCCTTGATAATTTCTTGAAAGATGATGTCTAGGCTCTTTTTTTGATCATGGCTTTCAGATAGTCCAATAATTTTTAAATTCTCTCTCCTGGATCTATTTTCCAGGTCAGTTGTTTTTCCAATGAGATATTTCACATTGTTTTCTAATTTTTCATTCTTTTGGATTTGTTTTACAGTGTCTTGATTTCTCATAAAGTCACTAGCTTCCAATTGCTCTATTCTAATTTTTAAGGAAGTATTTTCTTCAGTAATCTTTTGGACTTCCTTTTCCATTTGGCCAATTTTTCTTTTTAGGGCATTCTTCTCCTCATTGGCTTTTTGGACCTCTTTTGCCATTTGGGTTAGGCTATTTTTTAAGGTGTTATTTTCTTCAGTATTTTTTTGGGTCTCCTTTAGCAAGCTGTTGACTTGTTTTTCATGATTTTCTTGCATCACTCTCATTTCTCTTCCCAGTTTTTCCTCTACTTCTCTTACTTGCTTCTCAAAATCCCTTTTGAGCTCTTCCAAGGCCTGGGACTGATTCATATTTTTCTTGGAGGCTTTGGATGTAGGAGCTTTGACTTTGTTGTCTTCTTCTGGTTGTATATTTTGATCTTCTTTGTCACCAAAGTAAGATAATATAGTCTGACTCTTTTTGCACTGCTTGCTCATGATCCTGGCCAATTACTTGAGTTTTAAACTCTTTGTTAAGGTAAGAGTCTGCTTCCAATGTGGAGAATGTACTGTCCCAAGCTTCAGGGGTTTGTATAGCTGTTTTCAGAGATACTTGTAGGGACCTGTAAATTTTCACTTCTTCCAAAGTGGTATGATAAGGGGAGGTGTTTACTCCTGGCTGTCTGGCTATTAGACCACAAGTACTCCTTTCTGTCCTGTAACTGTGAGAAGGCTTTCCTCTGTACAGCCACTACAAGCTCCACCATGCCAGTGCTCCTTCTCACCCCAGGATGCTGACTAGAACTGTGACCCAGATCCAAGCATGGGCAAAGCAAGACATTCCTGCCTCAGCACTGGCAAAGTGATCCCTACAATCCCTCTCTTATCAGCCACTGGTTTTCCCCCTCAGTCTCTGGGCTGGAAGTTTGGGAGGCAGCTGCTCCCCCACCTCCCAGGGCTGTGGTCTTGGGGAACTAGAGCTGATACCCTGCATTCCTTTCTCAGCACTGCAGAAACAGACTTTTCACACTGACCTTCTAAGTTGTCTTTGGCATTTGTGGATTGAGGAGTCTGGAAACCACCACAGGTACCCGCAATTCAGTCCTCAGAGGCCTGCTCCAGGTTCACTGCGTGCCCACACCAAAAACGCTCCTCTACCAGCCCAGTGCGATATACCTTTCTGATCAATCATCCAGGCTGTCTTGGGCTGGAAATTTGTTTCACTCTGTCTTTTTGTGGATTCTGCTGCTTTAGAATTTGTTTAGAGCCATTTTTTACAGGTATTTAGAGGGGTTTGGGAGAGAGCTCAAGCAAGTCACTGCTTTCACTCTGCCATCTTGACTCAACCCTAACAATTCATTTTTTAAAAAATGAGAAAAAAAGTACATTGAAGAAAACAACTCCCAAAAAAGTAAAATGGATCAAATGTAAAAGGAGGTACAAAAGCTAACTGAAGAAAACAATTCATTAAAAATCAGAATTGTGCAGTGGGAAGCTAACAACTCTATGGTACATCAAGAATCAGTCAAACAAAATCAAAAGAATGAAAAAGTAGAAGAAAATGTAAAATTCCTCATTCAAAAAACAACTGACCTGGAAAATAGATCCAAGAGAGATAACTTAAGGATTATCAGTGTACCTGAAAGCCATGATGAAAAAAAAATAGATCTTCAAATATAAGACTCAAGAGAGGCATAGAAAGGTAAATAGGAAAGCAGAACAAATAAAAATATGTTATTTAATAAGGGTAAACTGTTTGCATCCCTTCATAGGAAGATGATACTTATAATTCTTAAGAACTGTGTCTTTATTATGACATTTAGAAGGGATGTACATAGACAGAGGGGGCGGGCTTAAGTTGACTTTGATGTGATAATTAAAAAAACTAATAAAGTGGTGAAAAGGAATTGTAAGGGGAAAAGAAGAAAGTAGAAGAAGAAAAGGTTAAATTACATCACATGAAGAGGTACAAAGACATATTACAGTACATGGAAAGAAGGGAAGGAGATGAGCATTGTTTGAACTTTACTCTCATTGGATATGGCTTACGGAAGGAATAACATGTTCAGTTAGGTATAGAAATTTAACTTACCATAGCAGCAGTAGGAAGGGAAAGGGGAAAGAAAAGGGAAGGGAGGGATAGAAGAGAGGGAAGAAGTAGTAAGGGGAAAGGCAAGAAAAGGGAGGGGGCTGACAGAAGGGAGGGCAGAGTGAAGGAGGTGGTGGTCAATTGCAAAACTCTAGTGAGGAGGAAAAGGGAGAAAAGGAGAAAGAAAAGCATAAATAGGGGGAAAAAAGGATGGAGAAAAAGACACAGGTAGTAATCATAACTGTGAATGGGAATGAGATGAACTCTCCCATAAAACAGAAGTGGATAGCAGAATGGATTAAAAACCATAATCCTACAATATATTGTTTACAAGAAACACATTTGAAATAGAGGGATACATACAAGGTAAAGATAAAAGCCTGGAATAGAATATATTATGCTTCATCTGAAGTTGAAAAACAAAAAAGGAGGGACAGAAATCCTGATCTCAGACAAAGCAAAATCAAAAATAGATCATAATAAAAGAGATAAGGAAGAAACCACAATGTGCTAAAAGGCACCATAGTAATATCATTACTAAACATACATGCACCAATTGGTATGGCATCTAAATTCTTAGAGGAGAAGTTCATGGAGTTACAGGAAGAAATAGAGAGCAAAACTATACTAATGAGGGACCTCAACCCCCTCCTCTTCGAACTAGATAAATTGAACTACAAAATAAACAAGAAAGAAGTTAAGGAGGCATTTCTACATATTACCAATGAAGCCCACAGCAAGAGATAGAAAGAGAAATTCCACTTGAAGTTAGTGTAGACATTTTAAAGTCAAAATAAACCCAGGAACTATATGGACACAATTACAAAACACTTTTTACACAAATAAGTCAGACCTAAAAAAAAAATCAGTTGCTCATAGGTGGGCTGAGATAATATAATGAAAATGAAAATTCTATCTAAATTAACTTACTTATTCAGTGTCATACCAATCAAACTACCAAAAATAATTTTATGGAGCTATAAAAATAATAACAAGTGTCATCTGGAAGATCAAAAGTTCCAAAATATTAAGGGAACTAGTGAAAAGAAATGCTGGGGGAGGTGCCCTAGCCATACCAGATCTTAAATTGTATTATAAAGCAGCAGTCATCAAAACTTCTTGGTACTGGTTAAGAAATACAGTGATGGATCACTGGAATAGGTTAGGTACACAAGACATAATAGTCAATGACTATAGTAATCTACTGTTTGATAAACCCAAAGTCCATAGGTTCTAGGATAAGAACTCAGTATTTGACAAAAACTGATTGGAAAACTGGAAAAGGATATGGCAGATATTAGGCATAGCCCAAAATCTAACAAGACAAAGTCAAAATGGGTACATGATTTAGATATAAAGGTTGATACTATAAGCCAACTGAGAGAGCAAGAAATAGTTTACCTGTCAGTTTTATGGAAAACAGCAGAATTTATGACCAAACAATACATACAGAACATTATGAAATATAAAGTGGATAATTTTGATTACATTAAATTGAAAAGTTTTTGCACAAACACAATACAACCAAGATTAGGAGGGAAGAAGACAACTGGGAAAGAATTTTTGTAAACAATGTCTCTGATAAGGGCCTCCTTTCTAAAATATATAGAGAATTAAGTCAAATTTATAAGAATAAAAGTCATTCTCCAATTGATAAATGGTCAAAGGATATAAACAGGCAGTTTTCAGATGAAAAAATTAAAGCTGTCTATAGCCATACAAAAAAATGCTCTAAATTACTATTGATTAGAGAAATGCAAATCAAAACAACTTTGAGGTACCATGTCAGACCTATCAGGTTGGCTAACATAATAAAACAGGAAAATGATAAATGTTGGAGATGTGGGAAAACTGGTGCATTAATACATTATTGGTGAGATATGAGAGCAATTTAAAACTATACCCAAAGCGCTATAAGAATGTGCGTACCCTTTGACCCAGCAATAACACTTCTAATGCTGTATCCCAAAGAGATCATAAAAATGGGGAAAAGCGACCCACGTGTACATAAATATTTATAGAAACTTTTTGTGGTGGCAAATAATTGGAAATTGAGGGAAGATCCATCAATTGGGAATGGCTGAACAAGTTGTGGTATATGAATGTAATGGAATACAATTGTTCTATAAGAAATGATGAGCAAGTGGATTTCAGAAAAACCTGGAAAGGCTTGTATGGACTGATGCTGAGTAAGCTGAGCAGAGCTAGGAGGACACTGTACACAGTAACAGCCACATTGTGAGATGACTAACTTTGATAGACTTAGCTCTTCTCAGCAATGCAAGGATGTAAGACATCTCCAAAAGCCTTATAATGGAAAATGCTATCCATATCCAGAGTATGAACCATGGATTTTGAATGCAGGGGAAAGCATACTATTTGCTCTTTTTTTCCCCTCCCATTTTGTTTTGTTTCTTTTTTCTTTTGGTTCTTTCTATTGGTTCTAATACTTCTTTAAAACATGACTAATGTGAAAATATGTTTAATAGGAATGTTTATGTAAAGCCTATATCAGATTGCATACGGTCTTGGAGAGGTAGGTCGGGAGGGACAGGGAGAAAATTTAAAACTCAAAAGCTTATGATGTGAATGTTGAAAGCTAAAAATAAATTAATATAAAAGATATTTGTAAAAGTATTTAGGAGGAGAGGGGCATCATTGATGTCAAATGCTGCAGTGATGTATGAATGAAGATTGCAAAAGTCATTTGTTTGCCAGTTAAGAGCTCAATGGTAACTTTGGAGAGATCACTTTCAGTTTAGTGATGAGCTCAGAAACTAAAACATAAAGAGTAGACAAGAGAGGAAGAAAAGTGGGAAGGTAGCTTTTTTCAAGGAATTTAGGTAAGAAAGGAAGAAGACATATAATAGGAGAGTTAATCAGAATTCTAATTTATAGTAAAATTTTTAACCAATGGGGGAGGCTTGTATTAGGCAATAAAGAATTAACTAGAAAATAGGAACAAATTGAAGATAAGAGATAGAAGGGATGATAGTGGAAATAATCTGTTGGAGAAGACAAGATAAAGACTTTTATTAGACAAGAGGAAAATACTAAAATACAAAGAACCTGAATAAACCAAACCAAACCAAACCAAACAAATATTTTAGCCTTTTATTTTATTACAGGTATCAGGATCATTGATTTTAGAACTGCATTGTCCAACCCTCCTCATGATCAGGGAAACTGAGGAGACTGAGATACAGGTGAGTTAAGGAGCTTGTTCAGGTCACATAAGTAGAAAATAAAAAAAGGCAAGACTGAGGTAGTCAGTCTCAAAATTCAGTACTCTTCCCATTGTATCACAGTGCTTCATTTTGTTGGTGTGGACACGGGTGTTCCGTTATTACCCCTGCTGAACCTCTGATCTCACAGCTGCTGGGGCATCTCTGGCTTCAAGTTTGATCTTTTCCAATTCCCTGGCTTCACTTCTCCTAGCCTTGGTCTTAGTTAATAAAACTCAGAAGGGTTTGTGCCCTGAGGTCATATGATTACAACAATAACTCCAAACAGTGGGCTCTGGATGCTCTACGAATCATACTTAATTTAGTTTTATGGGAGTTTTAAGAGATCTGAGATTCTTTGCAAAAGGACATATATATTTGTAGAAAAATAAATTTTTGTAGAACAAGTTGAATTTGGATGAAAGAAACAGTTTATATACATAAGAGGTTTGAGGAAGTACAGAACTATTACAGAGCGATGCTGTAGAATTCATTTGAACATAGTGATAAGCCAAAGGATCCTGAGGTTCTTACTTTTTAATGACCTTTTTTAGTAAACTTTTTTTTCAAGTTTTTAAAGCTATTATGGTTACATGTACAGACCATAGCATTTAAATAGTTTTTTTGTACTTATTTACTTGTGGTCTCCCTTATTAAATTGTAAGCTCCTTGACAGCAGGAACTCTTTGTCTCATTTTGTATCCTCAGCACTTAGCAATATGTCTGGCACATAACAGGTGCTTAATAAATGTTTATTGATTGACTGACTGACTGATTAAAAAGAGATTAACACCTTTCCTACGGATGATCTAAAGACAATGCATAAGATACAAAACTAGATTAAAAAAATCAAAGTATGAGACACACTGTCCTTGACACTACTGAGTTGTACGCTACTGGGAAAATTGGAAAAGCATATAGAAGACCATGTTATATTTCAGCACTACCACAGTTTCAATGACTACTCTTAACATATTCAATAGTAATGGTATGTATTAATAAAGGGTCTTAAATATGCTTTGTTTTGTTTCTAAATTTATTATTTATTTTGAATATTCAATAAAAAATTGAGTTCTAAGTTCTCTCTCTCCTTCCTACCCCTCCCTCACCCATTTAGAAGGCATGAAATGTGACATAAATTATAGATGTGATGCCATATATTTCCATATTAGCCATATTGGAAAAAAAAGAGAAATAAAGAATGTGAAAAAGTTATGCTTCAGTCTGCACTCAGATTCCATCAGTTCTTTTTCTGGAGGTGAATACCATTTTTCATCATAAGTCCTTTGGAATTATCTTGGATCACTGTATAGATCAGAATAGCCTAAGTTATCCACAGTTGATCATTTTACAATATTGCTACTACTATGTATAATGTTCTCCTAGTTCTGCTTACTATACCTTGCATGAGTTCATATAAATATTCCCATGTTTTTTTTTTCTGAAACCATCCTGTTGTTCATTATTTCTTATAGCACAATAGTATTCCATCTCAAGCACATACCTCAGCTTGTTTAGCCATCCCCCAATTGATGGGCATCCCTTCAATTTCCAATTCTTTGCTAACACAAAAAAGCTGCTATAAATATTTTTGTGTATGTAGGTCATTTTCCCTTTTCTATGACCTCTTTGGGATGCAGACCTAGTAGTAGTATTTCTGAGTTTGTATTCGTGGTTTTATAGCTCTTTATGGACAGTTCCAAATTGGTGCTATATACTCTTGTCCCTGGAATGTTTGCTGGGTTCTTTAACCTCCATGATATGGCTTACACTGGTCTCAGTACCTAGAACACTCTCTTTCTTTCTTATTGCCCATTGAATTTCTAGATATTCTTAGGTGTGAGTTAAACATTACCTCTCCTTAAAAGCCTTTCCTCCCAGACTATACATCTCTTTTGAAACTTCCTAAAAGACAAATTCTAGAGAAGTTAAATTACTTGTCCCCCACAGTTATCAAACAAAAATGTAACTTTGATTTTTTTTTATTGTGTTTGATCTCCATAGTAGCATAAACTCACTGATGTCAAGGACAGTGTTTTATCTAAACTTTAATCTCCCTCAGTGTATAGTACAGTTTTCTGCACATAGTACAAATGTTGTAGAATGAATGAATTCCTCAGAGTTTACAAAGCACTTATATGAGCTTTAACTCATTTGAAGCTTTTTAAAGTTCTTTTGTAATGACTTTCCTGTGTCACATAAACATTATAGATTTTGTCAGAGGCTGAACTAGAACCCAAGTCTTCTTAATTTCCAGTCTACTCTCAAAGACCACAAGTGGTATAGAAGATGCCAATCTATATTATTAGAAATTTCCTCACTGAAAACACAGTTCTGGTTCAAAAATTTGAAATCTAAGGTATTGCCTTTTTATTACAGGTGGTCATTTAATTTATGGAAAGAGGTACAAAAAGGAAATCATTATAGGAGAAATGCTTTGAGATGATTCTCAGGACTGGAGAGGAAATGGCCCCCTCAGATAAAACTACTGAGAGGATCTATTGCAATCAGTGCAGAGGCAAAAGCAGGCACGCGTTAAGAGTTGGCTATCATACACTACTTACTAGCAGCTAATTTGAATATGACTATTTTCAGGACTTTGGAATTTATTTCTGAGGAACTTTTATCAAAGAACTGTTTGGGGAATATAGGAGTATGATGTAACAACTATTTGTATTTTACTTTTTAGAAATGTAAATTTGTCATAATATTGAAGTGACTCATACTGCATCAGGAGCCACACTCCTTTGAAGCAGTATAAACCAAGATCTACTTGGGTAAGATAATTCTAGAAGCTAATTGATAAGAAAAGAGAAAGGAAGACACTCAGAGGAAAAATAAAAACACACAGGAGCCACAATAAGTGGAGCACAGATTGAGGCAGAGGAAGAGAACAACAGCTGAATAGAGAGAAGATAAATTAACTTAAAGCCTATACTCCTTCTATTCTAAGGTGAAGGGGTAAATAAAATAAGTTTTGCTCTTGGGAAGTGACTAGAGAAAAGCTCTGATGCTGGGAGCTGATTGAAGGAAAGGAGAATCTTTGATGCTTGTCAAAGGTCAATTAGGCTGGTGTGCCTTGCCCTTTTGTGCATTAATGTCAGGGTGTGACACACGTTTATGGGTGTAATGTTACAGTATTGTTCCTGCTTTCACCCTATATGAAGTAAATGTTATGTTAGCATCATTCTTGGTTTTGCTTTCTTATTTAGCAAATAAGTCAATGATGTTATTTAACTGATTTCAGTAAATGGGAAACAGATCAGTGAGAATTCAGGCACTGTGGTGGCTAGTAAAAGTATATCCCCCTCACCCTATAATGTAAAGGGTTACCCCTGGGACACTGAAAGTTGAATCATTGCAAAACTATGCCCCCTCAGGGGAACAGAGAGAGGATAGGGGTTCAATTACCGTACTTGGTAGCACATTTATATTATATAGAGATAATACTTTGAGGGAAGCAGGGTAGGTATTATAACCTTAAACATGAAGGAACTAAGATTCAGCATAGCTAATTTGCCTTTCCAGTGTCACATATCTTGTTCATTGTAGGGCCAAGGCTTGAATTACCAGCCCAGGGTTTTCAACACTATTTTCCCCTTGTAACTAGTGGAAAAGAGCATTGCTATTATTTTTCATAAGACAATGATCTAAGGATATCTGTATTCTTTTTCTTCTAAATCAGTGGTTCCAATAGCCAGATCAAGAATGGTAATATCCAGAATTTGTTACAGTTGAATGACGTCAAATAAGAATCGACTCAAAGCACATAGTCATTGAAGGGGGATTTTTGGCATTCTGCAGGAAATCATGTTAGAAGACCCTTTCCAAATCTGAATTCTAAGCTTCTGCATTTGTTATCTAAATTTTTGTGGTGTTGAAAATTTGAGGAATTCTACTTTCTAAGCTATTGCTGTTGATTTTCAATATCTCCAATTTGGAGAAATGATATATTTGATACCAATGATACATTTGAAATGATACATTTATTCTTGGGGGGGGAAGGAGCAGGGTGTTAGATTCTCTGACTCTTCCCTTCATAGCTTTTCTCAATTAAAATTGAAGTATAGGCAAGCACTAGCTACTTCTATTTAGGGATTTTTTTTTTCATACAGGTTCACATCTGTTGTCTTCTTATTATCCTTCCTGCTGGTTGGGCAGCTGTAGGAACAGCAGTGCATTGTCCAAGTCTCCAAAGGGTGGACAGCATGCTTTACTTGTTTACTAAGTAACAATTATATGCCAGGACCAATTAGAGGCCAGGACTCATTAATCATCTCAATTATTCAAGAGATGGTTTCAAAACAGCTGGAGCTTCTGGGCAGTGATTCACCAGACATGCATATGGTAGGTGGACAGGTGAGTGGAAACTATGAGTCTTTATAACAGTGAAGCATTTCATTATTTATGTATAATATGCAACTTCATCATATAGTCTATCTATGCCTACTGCCTCATGATATCGTTATTGTCCCTTATAAAATGGAATGAGGCAGTATGACTCAGTAAAAAAAAAAAAAACACTAGAGGACCTGTGTTCAAATTCCAGATCTATTGCTTGATACCTTCATAATTGTGCGCAAACCATTCAATTGTTCACATGCTCAGTTTCCTGGTCTGCAAAATGTTCCTGTGTGATTTCTTGCTGGAGGCCTTTTCTAGTCATTCTTGCTGCTAATGCAATCTTCTTTAAGGTTATCTTCTATCTAATCTGTCTTTAACTTATAAACATCAATTCATGTACATATTATCTCTCCCAATGTTAAAATTTTTTAAATCAAGGATCCTTTAAATCAGGATCTATTTTTAAAATAGTATTTCATGTTCCCCTATTTACATTTAAAGACATTTTTAGCATTCATTTTTACAAGATTTTGAGTTCCAAATTTTTCTCCCTCCCTTCCCTCTCCTCCCCTCCTCTCTTCTCAAAATGGTAAGCAGTTTGATATAGTTTATACATGTGCTATCATGTAAACATAATTCCTTATTACTCACAGTTGTGAAAGAAGAAACAGATCAAAAGGAAAAAAAAATTCTCAGGAAAGAAGAAAGTAAGCTTAAAAAAAAAAGCTTCAATCTGCATTCAGTGCCCATCAGTTCTTTATCTAGATATGGATAGCATTTTCTTTCATGACTCCTTTGTACTTGTCTTGGATCCTTGTGTTGCTAAGAAAAGCTGAATCATTCATAGTTGAACATCACTCAGTGTTGCTGATACTTTGCACAATGTTTTCTTGGTTCTGCCATTTTACTTTGTATCAGTTCAAACAAGCCTCATGAGAGTAAGGTTCAAGTTATGTTTGTCACTCCCCGTTCCATCTTCCCTTTCACTGTAATAGGTTCTGCACGAGGTGAGATATGTTATCCCATTCTATCTTTCCCATACTTCTGCACCTGTCATACTCCTCTTTATCATCCCTTTATTTTTTTATGTCATTCCCTCAAATTCATCTTATTCCCATACCCTAAATCTATGTATATCCCTTCTGGTTGTATTATTAGTGATACAAGTTTTAAGAATTGCAAGTATCATCTTCCTGTGTAGGGATGTAAACAATTTAGTTCTATTGAATCCTTTTTGTTTTCTTTTTCCTTTTTACCTCTCTATGCTTCTCTTGGGTCTTGATATAGGACGTCACATTTTGGGTTTAGTTCTATTCTTTTCCTTATGAAAGCTTTAAATCCTTCTATTTCATTGAATGACCATTTTTTTCCTTGATGTATTATGCTTAATTTTTCCTGGTAAGTGATTCTTCATTATAGTCCTAGTTCCTTTGCCTTCCAGAATATTATGTTCCATGACCTCCAACCCTTTAATGTTGCAGCTACCAAGTCCTGTGTAATACTGATTGTGACTCTGTGCTATTTGAATTATTTCTTTCTGGCCACTTATAGTATATTTTCTTCGACCTGATAGTTCTAAAATTTGTCTACAATGCTCCTTGGAGTTTTTATTTTGGGATCTCTTTCCTGAGATGATTGGTTAATTCTTTCAATGACTATTTTGCGCAACTTTTGCTTCCAGGAGATCAGGGCATTTTTCCTTGATAATTTTTAGAAAAAATTCTATCCAGCTCCTTCTTTTGATTATGGGTTTCATGTAGTCCAATGATTCTGATACTGTCTCTCCTGGATCTATTTTTCAGGTCAGTTGTTTTTCCCACAAAGTGTTTTACATTTTTATCCATTTTTTCATTCTTTTGTATCTGTTTGACGGATTCTTTACGTCTCCTAGAGCCATTAGTTTCCATTGGCCCAATCCAAACTTTTAAGGTGCTGTTTCTTCAACTAGACTTTTCACTTTCTTTTCCATTTGACCAATTGCACTCTTTTTTCCCCTCTCCCAATTATACTCTTCAATGAGTTGGTTTCTTCAGTGGAATTTTGTATCTCCTTTTCCATTTGGCCAATTCTACTTTTAAAGAAGTTTTCCAAACTGCTGAGTCTTTTTTCCTTAATTCTCTTTCATCACTCATTTCTTTTCCTAATTTTTCTTCTGCCTCCTCTATATGTTGTTTAAGCTCCTTATTGAGATCCTTCATGAGTTCTTTCTGGGCTTTAGATCACTTTCCATCTTCTTTTGGGGTTTTGCCCATAGGGGTTTTGACATTATTGCTGACTTCTGAGTTTGTGGCTTAGTTTTCCCTGTCACCATAATAACTTTGTATGGTCAGATACTTTTTGTTGTTGGTGGTGGTGGTGCTTTTTGCTCATCCTTTCATTTTTGGCCTTTTTCTTTCTTTTAAATTTGAAACCTGATCCCAGGATGGAAGGGGCACTGTCTCAGGCTTCTTTTGCCAGTGGCTGCAGGCCCTAACTGTTTACCTGGTGCTTAGCTAGTGTTGCCCTGGGACATCCAGGGTACCCTCATGTCTGGTGCTATACTAAGGGGAAGGGGGGATGACTGGCACTGTTGGAGGTCATAGAGATATGGCAACTTATCAGGTGTTGAGCTAGGGTCCTAGTGGTGTCTTGTGTGTGCTGAGGTCAGTGGCATGTTTCTGCATTTCCCCTGGGAAGCATATGAAGCACATTTCCCAACTGAAGCACATGGTGGTCTGGAAGCTGGAGGATGTCTGTCTACCCAGGGCTTCACTGAAGCACATGATGGCTCTAGGAACTAAAGTCTGTCATTTCCCCTAGCTATGCTAAGGCACATGGGTGATCCTGGTGTTGGTGTTTGCCTGCTCCACCACACAGCTCAGGATCTCCCTCTGATTTGCTGAGGTGTGGCTTCCTGCTGGCTTGCTGGGATCTTCCCATCCTGAACTGTGCTCCACTTTTACCCAAATGAGATGGACCTTTCTTGCTAATCCTCCAAGTTTCTTGGGGCAGGAGATTGATTCACCCTATCTTTTTGCTGTTTCTGCTTTTCAAGGATTTGTTTTAGGGTGCTATGGAGGTGAATATGGGAAAGTTATAGTGATGTACTGCTTACTCTACCATTTTGACCCCCAAAAGTTTATGTCCAGGGTCTATTAATTTTTTTTTAATATCTGCAGTGTTTAGCATAGTGCCTGGAATAAAATTTTAATAAGTACTAGTTTATTGTTCAACAAGGGAATTAAATTAGAAGGAAATGGAATAAGCATGTATTAAGAATCCACTATGTGCTACACACTGTGCTAAGTGCTTTACAAATTTGATCCTTTACCTCATTTGAACCTCAGAACAACCCTGGGAAGTAGGGGCTCTTATCCCCTCTTTATAGGTGGGACTGAAGAAACTGAGGCAGCAAAGGTCAAGTAATTTGTCCAGGGTCACACTGGTAGTATATGAGACTGGATTTGAACTTGGGTATTATTTTTCTTTTTTGGCAATTAGGCTTAAGTGACTTGCCCAGGGACACACAGCTAGTGAAGTGTCAAGTGTTTGTTCTGAGGCCAGATTTGAACTCAGGTCCTTCTGACTTCAGGGCCGGTGCTCTATCCACTGCGCCACCTAGCTGCCCCTTGAACTTCGGTATTCTTGACTATAGGCCCAGCACTCTATCCACTACACCACCTAGCTGCCTAGATTAGATTAAATCATCTCTGAAATTTCTTCTGACCATAAAGTCTAAGATCAATGGTCCACTGAACTATATGCCCCAAGAAATGGGATACAGAGCACAGAGAATGTAAAAGCAAGCACTGGCCTAGGGCGGGGGAATCTGAAAAGCCCAAGGACTGAATAGATGAATGCTTCCTTCTTGCAAAGCAGAAGGTTTCTTTCTAAAAAGGTCCCATCATAAACTGTATAATTCCTGCCTTGCGCTTGGCATTCCAGGATCTGTACAGCACTGAGAAAATAAGGCCTCGTGTGAATGACATTGAAGCTTCAAAATGGGAGCATCAAACCAATTCCAGCAGCCAACTCCCATCACGGGAGCAGTAACAACAGCCACTCCTAAGAACATGTATGTTTCAAGCAATCATCTCAGTTGCTTTGGAGAACATTAAATAACAATGCATGACCCTGTTTTCTCTTTGTACAAAGAACTTTTCAACATCAGGAATGCCAACAACAACAACCACCATAATAAAATTTAACTTGTCTAGAACGTTGGTACTTATTGCAATCTCTTCTCCCCAACCTGAAGCAACATCTGTCATTTGAACCATGTGGATTTTCCATTTTAGAGCTCTGGCACCATAGGAAAGATGTTTCTCCTAAAGTAAAAATGATTTCCTGATGTTGAGACTGAGATGAACTGTATTTCTGATTTTTATGAGCCCCAGTTTTAATTAATGTAAAATAGGTATGCTAGAGAAGATAATCTCTATTGCCCTTTCAGCTCTAACATTCTACTCTTCTAAAGCACAGTTCACTTCTTGTGTCCTCTGAATAATGCTACAAAAGTTTTAATAGCCCAAACTATATAGTCCTAGCTTCAAATACTATCTCAAAGACACAACTTAAAGAAATAATCTGCTGGACATAGGGTTAAATGCCTTTAATTTCTGATACTGAAGAGGCTGAGGGAGTGGATTACTGGAATTCAAGAGTTCTGAGCTTCATTAGGGTTAAAGTTGTTGGATTTTCCAGCCTAAGTCTGAAACCAGTAGATTAAATGTCTCAAAGTCAGGTATCTACCAGTTAGTCTAAACATGGGGAATTGGCCCAGGTTGGAAATGAAGCAAGTCAAAGCTTCTGTGATGTTCAGGGGTGGCATAGGCTGTTTGAATGATACTACACTTTCAACCTAGGTAAGGTAAGAACTTTAATCAAGAAAAAGAAAAGCAAGAAAGAAAGAACAGAGGAAGGAAGGAAGAAGGGAGGGAAGGAGAGATCAAGGGGCAGGGAGCAAGGAAGAAAGGGAGGAAGGAATCAAAGGAGAAAGGAAGGAAGGACTCAAAGGAGGAAGAAAGGAAGAAAATGAAACAGAGAGGGAGGAAAGAAGGAAGAAAAGGAGGAAGAAAGGAAGAAAGGAAACAGGAAGAAGAGAAGGAAAACAAGAAGCAGAGGGAAGGAAGAGAGGAAAAGAAAGGGAGAGAGGGGAGGAAAGAAGGAAGGGAAAAAAGAAAGGAGGAAGGAAGGAAGTAGGAAAGGAAGCAAAGAGGGAAGCAGGAAGGGAGGAAAGAAAAAAGGAAGGGAGGGAGAGAGGGAAGAAGACAGGAAGGGAGAAAGAGAAAGGATAGAAGTGAGGGAGGAGAAGATTAGAGATACAAAATAGGAAAGTCCCTGTCTAAATGTAGATTAATTCATAGAAAGCGTTAGTGTCCAGAGACACAAAAGGAAAAGACAAAAGGGAAATGAGAAGAATATAAGGAGTGGGAACTAGCCAGTGGCTTAATATTTCTATATCACAGTGAAGTACTTTAATTTATAAATATTATATTATTTCAGAGAAAGACTAAGGTGTGATTTTATTTCAGGTCCATCATATTTACAAAGAATTAGTAAAGTCCCTTTCAGGTCTAAATCCTGTGATCCTATATGAAGGCACAGTTTTTGTCATGATAGGTCATCTTACCTTGTAGGGGGATAAAGCACATATAGTGAACTTTAGCACAAAATAATACAAAACAAAGGTTTTGTGGATACTGCTGTCTCCTGGTTCACTTCCTGCCCATCTGATCATTCTTTCTCCATCTCTTCTTTTAGATCATTATCCCTGTCATGCCTATTAACTGTGGATTTCCCCCAAAGCCCTGTTCTGGGCTCTTCTCTTCTCCCTTTGTATAATTTCACTTCATGATCTCATCAACTCCCATGATTTCATCTTTTATCTCTATGCAAATGATTTTCAGATTTATTTATGCAGCCATAACCTTTCCCTGACCTCCAGTTTTGTATCTCTAATTGCCTTGTGGACATTTGTCTCATAGACATGAACTCAACATATCTAAAACTAACCTCTATTATCTTTCCCCTCAAAATCCACCTGCCTTCCGAATTTCCCTATTATTGAGCAGGGTAAAAACAGTCCCCCAATAACTCGGGCTCACAACCTAAGTGTCATCTTTGAGTCCTCACTCTCTCACCATGTAGTTAGACTTTAAACTAGCTCTTGAGAGCAAGGACTGTCTTTATCTTTCTTTGGAAATGCTTAGCAAGGTGCTTGGCACATAATAGGTGCTTAATAAAGATTTGTTGCCTTGGTGTCAAAGAAGAAGCATAAACGTAAACTTTCAGCACAGATTTTCAAGTATCATCTGGATTGTAAAAAGACTCTATTTTCTACTCTTCCACTAACCTGCCTTGTTCTGCTTATTGGCCTACAACTCCATGTAGACTTCTCAAATCCATTATATTGCATTTAATAATTATACCTGATCTTTTAAGCTGATTTCTATTTTTTGAACAAAAAATTAGGTTGTTTAAATTTCCCCTCATCACTTTTCATTCTCATTCTGAGATGTAGCCCACCTATGGATTCTCAATAATGTGAACAACATTAACAATCCTCTGAGGGAACTATGATAACACACACCTGATCCATCTACAAAGTACCTGACATTTCTTTCAGAATGCACAAGGAATTTGGGTCAAGTTTACTTTCCTCCAGGAAAGAATGAAAACCCTTCAACAGCCAATTTTAGAAGTGGACTAAGTTGCTTCCTTTACAATCCCTTTTTCAATGCAGGTTTTCACCATTCTTCACATTTAATGGAAAACCAACCCCATCAGTCACAGAGCTGCTAGTGACACTGCATCAGCCCCATATCACCATTTCCCCTTACATAGACTTAAAGAGAATCCCCACCTTATTGCTCAAGTCAATAAACATGAAGTCTTTTCAATAGGGACAGCCACCACACACAAAGGTAACTATATCAATCTGATTCAAGAGTTCTGATGGGTCCCCAATGTGGGAGTAAGAAGAAAAGAAAGAAATGTCTATAATCAACCCTGCCATTTTCTTCCTTTGCAATGCTTTTAAAAATCAACACTTTCAGTCTTGCTGTTAATATTTAAGAGTTTCTCAATTTGCAGGTGTCCAATCTGCAGTTCAAACAAGTTGGAGGCCTAGGAAAGTCCTTTTGACGTGACCCCCCACTACACATGAATGCTTCTTTAGAAGGTACTTATTTTTTCCCCTTGGAAGTAGTTTTGTACTTTTCTGTTCCAAAAGACCAGAGACAAATTCCTAGGTTAGCTCTCAGCCAGCAGTTGTATAGATTTTTAAAAAGCACACAAATTAAGAGATGACCAGGGAAACAGCTAGGTAGTTAAATTGGAAAGCCTCTTTCTTTTTTGTGTTGCCCAATAAAACTTAGAGGACACCCTTCCACTCTCCACCTAACAATCATTGATGGATAATTCCCCTTAAATATTCAATACCTCAGCCTAGGAATAGAATGCTAAAGATGAACTAAAAATGTTCAGTCAAAAGCTTCAGTAAGAAAGCACTGACTTGCTTCCTCTTTGGAGACTCACTGCTTCTTTTATGAAAGTTAGTTTCCTTTGCGATGACCACTTCCTCTAGAAAACTCATAGGACAAGGACCAGGAATCAAATTGTCTTTTAGGTAAGAGTCTTTTCGTTTTGTGATATAATGTAGGCACTACATAAAAACTGTATTTCTATGACTGTGTTTAATGTTTTGACAAGAAAGCATTTTCTAGTGTTGAATTCCTATACTGCTCAATATTCCTAGGCCATAAAAAAATGAGCACCCCTAAAGCCATAGTCCATAGCTCCACATGGAATCTGCCTTGCTCCTTTTTTGCCCTAATTTTAGCAAAAAGACTCATGTTCTTGTCTGCTGATCCCATATCTTAACCTAGTCTTTTTATTGTTCTCCGGGCCTAAGTTCCTGCTTTAGTTTGCTCCTCTATGTCTCAGTTCCTCTGTGAATGACCTTTGTCTACATCTTTTTCTCCTGTCTGCTAACATGCTTTTTCTGATACTTTGCTTCATGAAACTAATAGCAGTTGCTCTCATCCCTAGATTCCCTTCACACTGTCTTCCTCTGTCTCCTTCACCATTGGCCAGCATCTCTATATGTTACTATATTCCATTGATGCACCACTCTCTATAATTTTGATCCCTTCTAGGATCTTCTTGGACAACCTGCTCTATTGTTGTGTGTATGTACTCCTTGGACCTAGCTATAGTTGTCCTGCTATATCCTAAATACTCCTACTTATACTGAAGGAGAATGGGAGTGGGTGAAATTAGAGGGTCCTTCAAGTAGAAAGGAAACACACACACACACACACACACACACACACACACACACACACACACACACACTGCCATCTGCCAGATTTTGGCTAACCACTAGATAAATATCTCCATGTGCAGGCCCTGCTGGGATCCAAGCGCAGGGAGGATTAAGGGCCTCAGTCATCATCTTATTGCAGGAAACACAAAACATACATATGGAAGTCAAATTCTTATATAAGCCATATGGAAGAAATCCAAACTATTCCCACTTCTAGGCTGTTCAAAGGAAGCCATGTAAGGGAAGCTTTTCATTATAAAGTCTAAGGAATTTCTGCTTTTTTCAAAGTTCCACCAAATCTTAAATTGCTGATGTGAACTGTCTGCTATCATAGTAATCTCTGAGCTCATCCTTTCTATTTCATTAATTCACAGTAAAGTGAAAACCTGTCTAATAAATTAAAGACACCCATTTCTCATAAAATACAACTGCCCAGAAGAGACAGATGTGTAAGTGAAGACACTTTAATAGAATGACCCAATCACTGCTCATTTCTTGGTATTTACTGTAATAACATGAATTCTGATGAATCCTTGATATTAAATGTGGATGCCACTTTCCACCACTTGTATAGCATTTTGACTTGAATTCAACCATAATTAACTAGTCCCCATTAATTTAAAGTAGAAGTGCACAAGATAATAAAACACTAGCCCATGTATAAAAGACATCTTCATTCCCCACGGAGACAAAAGACCTTTCCATACAATTGCCTCTTAATTTGTCTTAGTTTCAGACTGAGACAGAACCAACACTTAAGGGCTTCAGTGATAACTTTTGTTTGAGCTGATTGGCTCAGCAGTGGTTCTTTCTTCATAAAGTGTTCTCAGATCCCGTTAGCCAGGAGTGCTATCTCCCTCCATTTTCCCCCATGTAGTTCTTTTTACTTCTCTTATGAACTTAGCACATTTGAATTTCTATTGTATTTGCATTTATACAAGACTTATCTCTTCCTATTAGCACAGTGCCTAACACAGTGCTTGCTGACTTGGCTTGACCTTGGCTAGGGAGAGCGGTGAAAATGAGAATCACAAGCTGAGTCAGTACTATAGTAAGAAAGGATAGGCATCAAGATACTGGAACCTGAAGAGTTGATCCATGAGTATTAGTGTATGGAGGTAGTATAAAATGCAGAACTTAAGGGGCAGAAAGAAAGAAAGAAAGAAAACTATTTCCGGCAATAATCGACTGAATGGCTACTTTTAGAGAGCAAGTCAGATGCAGGTGAGCAACTAGGGTCTGAGAATGGCCTAGCCACATTATTGAGCTTTCTAGAAGGCTTCCCTCATGTGGGCATTTCTCTTTGTCTCTCCTAGCACATTGACTCGACATAAGGAAACCGAGAGAGGAAGACGCATTCAATTTTTGCTCACCTTGTGTCTTTTATGGTCTGTGGTTGTCCTTGATACCCTTCTACAATCAGCTTTTTAATGTTAGATGAGCTTATGAAAATAAGAAATTCTGGGATCAGTATATGATGCTTCTCTTATAAAGAAGCTATGTGAAACTTTGGCCCATCAATTTTAGTCCACATTTGAGATCTCAAGACATAACATGAAGTAATGAATAATTAATAACTGAACATGAGTAAGCTATCATTTTCCGCGACATAAATATAAACTGTTATTTTCTAGACGTCTTTTGAAATTGTGTGAACTGTCCAACTTCACACAGCATATGAGAAATGAAGCCTGAGCTACTGGCATCCTTATCATTTGACTTCTCAATAAATAACCAAGTTTCCCTTAACTTGATATATATGTATATGTGATGTATATATGGATGACAATAAATGAAGGGTCCTATGAAAAAGTAGTGAGAAACAAACAGAAGATGGATGACCACTTGGCAGTTTGATATAATGGAGATTCCTTCATCTATGCATTGGACTGGACAGATGCTGTCTTCCCTTTCTACTCTCAAATTCTGTGATTTTATGATGCCCAAATATTATTGGTAGTGAAATATACATGACAAATCTCAGTTGAATTCCAGAAACACAAAGAATGAAACATTATGGACTATATTATGTGGCTATACCTCCTATAATCTAGAGCAAATTGGGTTCCAACTTTCACATCCAAACATAAGAGAAAACATAGACTCAAGGGAGATTTGGCTATTTATTAAAAGGTCAATTGATAAGAATGCCATTTCCTCAGGCTTCATTTTTCACTTGCTGTGTAAAGTAGGGTAAATCACACAGATTCAGAGGACCCTCTAGAAAATAATGGATTATACTTATAATACACAAGAAATATTTCCTATTATTCCTTTATATTGCTCTCAACTTGATCTTAACTATCTCTTTAGATGTAATCTAATCCACCGGCTAGCAATGGTTAGACCTTAATGACATTAAAGTCCATTCCATTAAGAAAAATACCCAAAAGGAAATATGATGGTTTATAATTGCTCCCTCCCCTATCCCTGTCAAAAAATCCTCTTTTCATTAAATGTTAGAGTTACTTTTGTTTAGTTAGATTGAGGGGGATGACTAAACCAAAAAGAGGTTTTGTGCATACTAAACATCATTATGCCAGTATTTCAGTATCACTTAGGGCAGGTTACACAAACCATTTCAACATCAAGTCTGGAAGGAAATAGATTGTTATAGAAACTTTCAACTCTGGTATGTCATCTCTTTCATAAATTCATACAGTATCCCTTGATTCAGAATTTCTGTTTGACAACTAGTCTTCTTTCACATGTCAAGTCTTTCGATCTTGGCACTCTACAACATCCCAATAATCATCTTATCCTAACTTACTTTTTTTATGGTTCCTCATCATCTGAGTTGCAAATTTCACAGCTCCAGAAAATGATTGTCCTTTCAGCTGCCCAGTGGACTTTCTAATCACCTTAAATGTTCATCTTGATATTATTTGGGACATGATACAATCCACTAAAATTGAAACCATTGGTATAGTTAACTTGCCCAACTATGTACTACAAAATTCTGGTACAGTAACTCAATCCACTTATCCACTCAGAATATACCAATATGAACTATAACATTTATTAGTTTGTGTCACTAAATTAACCATGAACATTGCAGGTTGTTAGTCAATGGCTTTCTGGAAAAGTGACAGAGAGTCCCAGTTGACTTGTAAAATACCCTATGGAGAATGAAGTTGGCAGATAATCTGGAAGTTGATAAACACCCTATCCCAGGGGAGGCCTGAAGTTAAGGAACCAGGTCTAGCTATCCTCCCATTACATTTGTATAAGAAAATATGTGTCTTTCTCGAAATAGAAGAAAAGGTGATAGGCTAGCTTCTGTATCACTCTGGTGGTCAGTCTGTGGCTTAATTGTTGGAACTAAGTTTTTTGAACTTAGCTATCCTCTGTTATTGTGTTTTTGTTGCAAATCTAGGCTTTTAGATTTTAATAGCAATATCTTATTGGTCATTTCTCACTTTAACCCCAAACTGTACGTTTTGAGCCTGTAGCCTTCAATAGTGAATCAATATGAAAAAATATGGGTTTTTTTTGAGATATTTTGGACCAAGGGAGACAATGGTACCTCCCCAAGCACCTCAGGAACTGCCATGGCACAGTTTTATCACTGCATTATCATCACAACAATGCATTTCTAGAAACGGCAGAAGATTTCTGCCAGCATGCATCTTCCAAGCCATCAACTTGCGGTCCTGGAAGGCATTCTGATGCAAAGGATGATACATGTGCCCATACTCTGATAGGGATAGCCAAATGTGAAGGAGACTTAGTTTTCCCTAAGCACGGTCAGGATACCACAGCAGTGGAGAGTGAAGAACATAAGTAACAACAATAAAAATTAGCAACAATGGGGAAATAGGTTTAGTCAGACAAGGAATCAACTCCTCAGCATTTTTTGCTCCTTAATCTTATATGTACCATTTTCTATCCCTCCACACACACTTCAGAAATTCATCTCATCTTTTTAGATCTCTGTATTCCAAAGAAAACATGATACAAATTCAATCTGATTATGGTAGTGGTGGTGATGGTGGTGGCGTAAGTAATGCTTGTTCTACTTGCAACATGCATGCTATTTTCATCATACCAGAATATCTCTCCCCCCCCATCCCAGGGGGAGAATCTAATCATCAGCATGTATTCAGTCTGCCTTGATTAAGGAAGCACCATGCTTATCCTCTTTTCTATATAAAGTCATATATACCATAAAGTCATTGTTAGGTTAATAATAGGGATTCTTTTCTATTCCTTTCTACTGGCTCTATTTAATTCCTATAGCATTGAATTAGCACTGTACAGATCAATAAAATTTTGAAATTCTGAAAAAAAGTCACCATATCAGAGTACATATCTACATAAAATGTTGATGTTACATGATTGTGAAAAAATTTGTCTTAGTTTTCTACAAAGGCTTTGTCTATATATTTTAAAATAAATGGGCCATGCAATGAAGAAAGCACTCAGGTCATGAGGATTCAGATATGCAAATACTCTTACTCCATTAGTTCCTTAGTATGCGAAACTCCCAGTGTTGGAAAACCACCTGGAATTCACATCACAACCAGCCTATTACTTAGTATTTCAGTCCTGGGAAATTGCTGAAGGTATATAGAGGCATATGTCTTGTCCAGGATCATACAGTTCATATGTGTCCCAGTTAAGATTTTAACATGAGTCAAAGCTTCTTGACAATAATCCCAGTACTCTACTCACTACAATGTGCTCCTTCTTGATATTTCAGGTATGGGAGTGCAAGAAGAAATACAAATTCATGAACACTGAGACAGCGGACGTGAATGTTGGAAGGAAGACATGGACTGGAATGAAGGACCATGTAGAACCTAACTAGCCAGAAGAAAATTTGCAATGGTAACAACGAGACATTAGTATTCAGGAGCACATAGGACACTTTTAACGGGAAAGCCAGAGCATACCCAGAACATGGAGAAGAAGAAAAAATGAAATCCTAGACTTAGATGAAATAAAGTCAATTCATAACCCACAAAAAAAATAATAAAATAAAAATTCTTCAGTGGATAATATTTAAGGACTTTCTTCTACTTGTGGTGACTTGTTGAATAATTTAAGACTCTAGGCAATGAGTTAAATATGTCTTTCATCTTATTGATGGCACATCTAGCAGTTTACATACAGTGCCAGATGCATAAGAGTACTTAATGATTATTATTTGATGATAATATCTATAGAGAATGAGTATGTTTCTCCTTTTTCCAAATGCCAATGAGTATGACTTTAAGCAGCCTTTAAAAATAATAAGACATCTATATATCTCTCTATCCATCTGTATCTATCTAGCTAGCTGTATCTATATCTATCTATGTTGTCTGTGCTGTTTTGAATGATGTCAGAATGCATAATAATTAAAATGTTGATCTGTTTAACCCATGGCAATGAAAAATGACTTTTAACCACAGAAAAGTAAGGCAAAACATCTGGGCTTTGGCATAGAGGGAGGACATTAAAAATGGGGTATCAAAATTATCTCTAAGGATAATACTAATGTCTTTCACACACTTGGCCTGTGTTAACCAACATATAAAAGCCAAGAGGATAAAGTGTTCTGTGGTGGCATTTTAGATCCACTGAAATTATTTTGCATGTTTATAAAATTAATAATGATGATGATGATAACTAGCACTAATAAAATGTTTCAAGATTCCCCAAGCAGGAAATATTATCTCATTTAATCTGTATAACAACTCTGGGAGGCAGATGCTATTATTATGCTCTCTTTACAGATGAGGAAACTGAGGCAGAAAGAGGTTAAGCAATTTGCTCTTGGTCACATAGCTAGGAAGTATCTGAGGCAGGATTCAATCTCAGGTCTTACTGACTTCTGGGTCCCAGGCACTAGCTACTTCATCACCTAGCTGTTGATAAAGAGCAAGAAAAATGATGGGTGGGAACCTATCACATAGAAAAGCCCTGGGATTTAGGAATTTTAGAAATCTAAGAATACAAGGCAAACATGAAGACAAAATTATAATTGATCAGCTTCACATAAATTTTTTTGGAGTTACAAAACGTTTCTATTTTTCCCCATGTCAACTCTATAAGGCAAAAATGTCAATGTTCATAGGCTCATTTTACTTGACCATGGGCATAGAACCTAGTCAAAATCAGCTTCTCAGTACCCTCCCAATATACCACTTGGTTCTCCAAATTAAAAGGATGAAACCTTGATGAATCTATGTCACAAGGCCAGTCCCAGCTACAACCTTGGCAAACCTCTGGACTCTCTTCCCTCAACAGTGAACATTGACAATAGGTACATACCACTATACACATTGAAAGTAACTAAAGTTAGTTTACTCTAAATGGAGCCTACAGCAGCCACGATCTAAGAGATGAGTCTAAGGGCCCTCGAAAGATGGTGTCCGTATCCTCTCAAACAAAAACATATGAACAAAGAAGCAGATAATGTCTATGCCTGTTTACAGAAATGGAGGGGTTGATGATAGCAGACAAGACCAAATCATGGCCAACAGATATTAGAAAAAATTCATATTTAAGGATCCTAGGTTTATTAATTGTTCCAGGTTTAAAAAAATATACCTATCACATACCTAGAAAGACATGATCAAAATGTCACAATTATATAGCAGAAGTTTTGTTATCTTTCACAAACTAATGAAAGATTATGACCCTTGCTAAAATAAAATCCATACATATCCATAAGAATTTCATAAAATTCATATCCTGGAAATGGAACTTCAACCCACAATGACCTGAACATGATACTGTATATACATTTAGGCATATTATGTTAATAGAGTTTGCCATATTACATAACCTTACCTTCCAACATACACAGAATGAGATGTTGTTAAAATATGCAGATGCAGCAGACAAAAACCAAACCTCAGTGAGCACATCATCCATGTTGTCCTATCTGCTCCTAGAATTGTCCCAAAGATACTTAAAGTGAGACTACAGAATGTGAGCTTACATTCCTCCCTCTTTTATTCAGCTACAAAAGGGGCAACAATTTCATCTGCCTGCACAACAGTCTACTGAACATTAAACAAAAAGGATAGTAGTTGGAGAGTTTCATGTCCTAGGTCTGTTTTTATCTGGTCTCTACTGAAAGTAAGATGACAGGGGCAGCTAGGTGGTGCAGTGGATAAAGTACCATTTCTGAAGTCAGGAGGACCTGAGTTCAAGTCCAGCCTCAGGCATTTGGCACTTACTAGTTGTGTGACCCTGGGTAATTCACTTAACCCTAATTGCCTAAAAAAAAAAATAAGATGATAAGAATGAGAAGAACAAACATTGTTGACATTCATATAACAGTTTCAGATTTGCAAAGCACTTTCCACACAATATCAAATCTGAGCCCCACAATAAATTTATGGTTTAGGTACCATAGAAATTATCATCGCCATTTTGAAGATGATTTGAGAATCAATGAGCTTAAGTGAATTGTCTATGATCACCTAGGTAGTAAATGTCAGAGGTGGGAAAAGAAACGGAAGGAAGGAAGGAAGGAAGGAAGGAAGGAAGGAAGGAAGGAAGGAAGGAAGGAAGGAAGGAAGGAAGGAAGGAAGGAAGGAAGGAAGGAAGGAAGGAAGGAAGGGGGAGGGAGGGGGAGGGAGGAGGGAGGGAGGGAGGGAGGAGGAGGGAGGAGGGAGGGAGGGAAGGAGGGAAGGAGGGAAGGAGGGAAGGAGGGAAGGAGAGGAAGGAGGGAGGGAGGAGGGAGGGAGGAGGGAGGAGGGAGGAGGAGGGAGGAGGGAGGGAGGGAGGAGGGAAGGAGGAAGGAGGAAGGAGGAAGGAGGAAGGAGGGAAGGAGGGAAGGAGGGAAGGAGGGAGGGAGGAGGAGGGAGGGAGGGAGGGAGGGAGGAGGGAAGGAGGAAGGAGGGAGGGAGGAGGGAGGGAGGGAGGAGGGAGGGAGGGAGGAGGGAGGAGAGGGGAGGGAGGAGGGAAGGAGGGAAGGAGGGAAGGAAGGAAGGAAGGAAGGAGGGAAGGAGGGAAGGAGGGAAGGAGGGAGGGAGGGAGGAGGGAAGGGGAAGGAGGGAGGAGGGAAGGAGGGAAGGGAGGGAAGGAGGGAAGGGAAGGAAGGAGGGAAAGGGAAAAAGGAGGGGGGGGGAAGGAGGGGGGGGAAGGGAAGGAAGTAGTGGAACTCTTGAAGTCATAGCTCCATAGAATCAGTACTATAGGCTAGCTTTCTTCAAATGTTATCACGCATATTTATAAAGACAGAATCACACAGAATGCCTATCTTTAAGTCCAATAAGAGTAGGAACTTTGGGGACAGTATGGGTTCTGGTGGTGATAACTAAGAGACCCTGTCAATCAATTATTCAACAAACATTTTTTTAGGTGTTACTATGAACCAAGAATTATGCTAGGTGGTTAATGACACTAAGAGAAAAAAATAGTCTTTGTTATCAAGAAGATTTATATGTATATATGCATACATACATACATATATACACATATGTGCAAGGGCATCTAGATTGCTCAGTGGATAGAGAGCCAATCCTGGAGGCAGGAAGATGAGTTCAAATCTGGTCTCATATGCTTACCAGCTGTGGGACTCTGGGCAAGTCACTTAAGGCTGTTTGTGTCAGTTTCCTCATCTGTAAAACAAGCTGGAGGAGGAAATGACAAAGCACTTTGTATCTTTGCCAAGAAAACCCCAACTGAGGTCACTAAGAGTCAGGCATGCCTGAAATGACTGAACAATAATAAATACATATGCAGGAAGATATACACACGTTATTCATAAATCAGGTGTTTGTAAGCTGAGCATGTGTCATGATAATAAATATAGAGACTTCTGAGAGGAATGAATGTGTACAAGGCCTTGCAGTCTTGCCACCTGGCACCATACAAACTTATGCCTAACAGACATGACAAGCCCTCTCACGATAAGTTAATTCCATCCCATCAGAGGACCTCATCCATGAACCTGGTCACTTTCCTGAGCAGCTCAAAAGATGCCTTAATGCTTTTGAAATGTCCTCGTTCACATTAGACAAAAGAGTATCGTATCTTCAAATAATCCTTTTGACTTTTCAGCTTCTTCCATCAATAACAATAACCCAGCTAGGCCCTCTGAGTCCTCCCAAGATAATTACTCTGGAGGGTTTTTAGAGCCTGGAGCCTGTGCTAAGCTCTAAGTGAGTATCCAACTGAGACAGTTATGCATCTCTTAACAGTATCGTCTTCTCAGGATGTTATTGCTTTCATTTGTGTTTATTTCAAGGTGGGGGGGGGGGATGAAATAGATTGACAAGAGCACCGTAGCGTGAAGTATAGAAATCCAGAAAGTCGTAGCCAGGAGACTTAGGAGATCATATTCAATGCATTTCAAAATGCATTTATTAAGCCCCTATTATATGTAAAGCAAAAGGCAGCACAAGCATAGTAGATATAGAAATGGCCCTTAGAGACAGGAAGACCCAAGTTCATGTCCAGTCCCTGACAGATACTAACTCTGTGACCCTGGGCAGCTATTTAAAATGAGAAGTTCTATAGCAGGTGCTGATCTGCAGGGGCAGAGGGAATGTTGTTATCAGTAATTTCCCATGCCAACCAAATGCTAGATCTATTCCAAATGCAAGTACGCAAAATATTATACTAAGCATTATTATGCTCTAAACAATTTATCAAACTGGAAGCCTATCTAACCTAGAACATTTGCATCCTACCCAAAATCCCAGCAGGAGAGGGGACAATGGTACTAAGAAAGAGAGAGGCCCCAAAGAGAGGCCCTAGGTGTTGATACCTTTGAGGGAAAGAAAAAATACCACCATTTATTTTTCTCTCAAAAATCCTTGTTCCAGCTCACAGAATTTCTGCCAAAGGTCTCTGGCTTCACTTTCATATTCATTTGCTTTTCCTCATAAATATTAGAGAAAGTTTTAAGATTCCTGCCATTTTGCCACAAAGCCAAGAATAAAGGATCTCAAAAAGAAGGTGATGATAGAAAATGAGAAAGGACCTGGTCAAAACTTTCACAAATCTCTCTGTCAAAACAAGAGTGTATCAATTCTGGGTAGGGCCTACCAGCATTACCAAAGGTATAACCTTTGGTCACATAGGACTAAAAGCAGACAGGGAACAGAGACATGGGGCAGAGTTGTGGCACAAGAATTGCTACAGCATGTCAGTTGGGCCAGCCAAGGTCAAAATCAGGGAAAGGGATTAAGTAAAATGACAGTTTATTAAAGCCAGAGGGTAATATGGAACCACATTATACCAGAAAGATCAATAACATTTGGAGAGGGAGCATAGGAACATAGGAAAACGTAGAAAACATAGGAACAGAAAAGTTTTGTTCTCTAAGACCATTCTCAAGCATCAGTCGGGAATCAATACAGTTCCTGGGAGCTGATTGTAAAATCAAGAAGAGAAAGATCTTACATTTTGGAGAGTTTGGGTGAGTCAGCAGTGGGTGAAGAGGCATGTCCCATGCTTCTCAGACTGTTGTGGCAAAGTCAATATTAAAGCCTGATTAAGGTTTGTTTTCACTATTAAGATCTTATCCATTTAAAAAAAACGAACCATGTGAGAGTACAAGGCTTTATTGTCAGTAACTTTCTTGGCTGGGTCTTCAGTAGTAGAGTTTGGTGATAAAGTAGAAGCTTCGAATCTAGCAAAAGTAGTTTCTGTTTTACCTTTCTATGTGAGTTGCTTCCCAGGATGATGGCTGCTGGGGCTGGGCTGGAAGTAGGATTGGTGGAGGGTGGGGGAAGGGAGATTGGCTTTCCTGGAATTCTTGGTTTTACCTGTGCATCAGTAGGAGTTTGTCAGTTTTCACTGGTGCTGTTAGTGATGACAAGGAAATGGGCCCCTTCTTCGTAGGGATTATTTCCCATAATAATAGCTATGGCAACCAGGCCTAAAGCAAGGCTGGTTGTCTGGGCATCACTGCTATTCTCTTCCCTCTTGGACTCAGGATCCTGGAATGTCTCTGCTGTGTCCTGAGAGAAGGTGATGGTGAACCTGGTGGTGGTTTGACTTTCTCAGCACATGCCACCTCCCATTGCTCCGTCGGGATCTCTTGCTGCTTTTGCAAACCCTCCACAAAACCCCTAACTCCACTATGAAAGATAGAGGCAGATATATTCAGCTCCTTAGCTGACCTATGATTTGTAGCCTAAAAGGTAGCAAAGGAATCCAAAAAGTGCATTTGAATCCTGGCACAGACAATTTGTCGAACAATGGGCCATTCAATTAATTCATTTAAATCTTAGTTTAATTGGCTTTAAAATGACAATATTACTTTTAAAGACTATATCACAGAGTTATATAAGAAAAAAAATATTTGTAAATCCTAAAGAGAGTGTGATACAATGGACATAAGGCTGAATTTGTAGTAGGAGACAGATTCACAATATCACAGAGTCTCAGAATTTGAGAGTTGAAAAGAATCTCAGCAGTTTTCTAATGCAAACCATAATCAAAAAGAAACTCCACCATAATACACCCAGCAAGTAGGTATGCTTAAGAACTTATGGCAAGGGTTCCTCTTGAGGAAGTCCACTCTACTTCTGGACGGATCCATTTTGTTCAATGTTTTTAATGACAGTGAGATTAATTTTGATTTTTTTTTACCTTATAGATATATTTGAGAATTGGAAGAAACCTCAGCAGTCATTTAGTCCACCTCATATGCAAAAGAATCCACATCATATCATACCTAACAAACAGCATGTTATAGTCATAGCTTTCACCTATTGCTTATGGTTCTATTGTCTAGTTCAAAACAGAACAAGTATAATTTAACGTCCATAGTCTTTCAGTATTGAATAAATCTATTATTTTGCACCTGAATCTTCTTTTCTCCTAGCTAAATACATCCAGCTTCTTCAAGTGATCTTTCTAGGACAGGGACTCAGGGTACTTCACCACCCTAGTCGCTCTACTTTCCATAGTTTCCAAATTATCAAGGTCCATATTAAATGGTGGTGCCCAGAACAGAGCATAATATTCCAGATGAGGTTTGATTAGGAGCAAGTATAATGTGAATAATCTTGCCCTCGACACTTATTACTGTATCTTATTACTATAACTGACACTTATGTGTGTAACTTTAGGCAATACTTTAACTTCCTTAGGCTTTAATATACTCATTTATTAAATGAGGGGGTTTTACTAGATCACCCTGAGATCCCCTTATAGTTCTAGGAACTGTATGCTTTAATTATGATCTTAATCATCTATAAATGTGAAGGTTCCTTCTCCTCCAAAAAATTTTGAATGCCCTTATTGTCATGTATCTCTTCCCCAAACACGATTTTTCCTACTCTTCTCATGCTTTTTGATTCAACTCTCCATAGACAGTTTGATATAAATCTTACACAGTGTTTTGGTTTACATTTTCTTTTCTCTTAACTTTTACCCTGCCATTTTTGTCTCAAGTAGGGTAGTAGGTAACTTCTTGAGAGTGGAAAGTTGCCTTATCCACTGCTTGGGATAGCACTACCTTGAAATGTTTCTCTCTAGCTGTTTGTAATATTTTCTCCTTGACCTGGGAATTATGGAATTTGGCTGCAGTATTCCTAGGAGTTTTCCTTTAGGGATCTCTTTCAGGAGGAGATCTGTGAATTCTTTCAATTTCTATTTTGCCCTCTGGCTCTAAAATATCAGGGCAGTTTTCCTTGATAATTTCTTGAAAGATGATGTCTAGGCTCTTTTTTTGATCATGGCTTCCAGATAGTCCAATAATTTTTATTTTCTCGCTCCTGGATTTATTTTCCAGGTCAGTTGTTTTTCCAATGAGATATTTAACATTCTCTTCTATTTTTATCATTCTTTTGGATTAGTTTTACAGTGTCTTGATTTCTTACAAAGTCACTAGCTTCCAATTGCTCCATTCTAATTTTTAAGGAAGTATTTTCTTTAGTAATCTTTTGGAATTCCTTTTCCATTTGGCCAATTTTGCTTTTTAATACATTCTTCTCCTCATTGGCTTTTTGGACCTCTTTTGCCATTTGGGTCAGTCTATTTTTTAAGGTGTTATTTTCTTCAGTAATTTTTTTGGTTGGGGGTCTCCTTTAGCAAGCTGTTGACTTGTTTTTCATGATTTTCTTGCATCACTCTCATTTCTCTTCCCAGTTTTTCCTCTAGTTCTCTTACTTGATTCTCAG
Organism: Phascolarctos cinereus; assembly: GCF_003287225.1. Taxonomy (NCBI): domain Eukaryota; kingdom Metazoa; phylum Chordata; class Mammalia; order Diprotodontia; family Phascolarctidae; genus Phascolarctos; species Phascolarctos cinereus. The sequence goes on along the minus strand of NW_027555736.1, from coordinate 103,927,361 downwards.
AATCCCTTTTGAGCCCTTCCAAGGCCTGGGACTGATTCATATTTTTCTTGGAGGCTTTGGATGTAGGAGCTTTGACTTTGTTGTCTTCCTCTGGCTGTATATTTTGATCTTCTTTGTTACCAAAGTAAGATAATGTAGTCTGACTGTTTTTGCACTGCTTGCTCATGATCCTGGCCAATTACTTGAGTTTTAAATTCTTTGTTAAGGTAAGAGTCTGCTTCCAGTGTGGAGAATGTACTGTCCCAAGCTCCAGCGGTTTTGTGCAGTTGTTTTCAGAGATACTTGTAGGGACTTGTAAATTTTCAGTTTTTCCAAGGTGGTAACGATAAGGGGTGAGGTGTTTCCTCCTTTCCTGGCCTGTGCTCTGGTCTATGAGTGGCCACATGCACTGTTTTCTGCCTTGGAACTGTGAGGAGGATTTTCTTTCTACCACCACTACAAGCTCCATCACGCCAGCACTCCTCCTTGCCCCAGGACTGCCAGCCAGAACTGTGACCCAGATCCAAGCACAGGCAAAGCAAGAGAATCCTGCCTCCATACTAGCAAAGAGATCCCTGCAATCCTTCTCTGATCAGCCACTGGATTCCCCCTCAGTCTGTGGGCCAGAAGCTTCAGAAGCAGCTGCTGCCCCAGGGCCATGCATGGGAACTGGGGCTGGGACCAAACTTGTCTCTCATGGAAGTCATAGATTTTTCCTATTGACCTTCTAAGTTGTCTTTGGCATTTGTGGGTTGAGAAGCCTGGAAAACAGCACAGCTGCCTGGGCTTCAGTCCTGTGAGGCCTACTCCAGGTTCACTGAAGTCTGTTTTGCCTGCAGGCCCATGGCCAATTGTGTTCTTCTCCCCACCCAGTACAACATACCTTTCCAATCAACCATATAGGTTGTCTTGGGCTGGAAATTTGTTTCACTCTGACTTTTTGTGGATTCTGCTCGTTTAGGATTTATTTAGAGCTATTTTTTACATGTATTTGGAACGGTTTAGGGGAGAGCTCAAGCAAGTCACTGTTTTTATTCAGCCATCTTGGCTCCCTCAGGACCCCTGGGATAGCACTACCTTTGGTGAGATATATGCAGAACTGTGGCCAGAAGAAAAGCTGAAGTCTGAACAATGGTATGTTAGAGTCATGTCGGAAGGGTAGACTGAAGAGTGGAATTGGGGTGGTCAGAAACAAGGCAAAACTGACTCTTCTACATATGAGATCTAGGAGAATATGTAGGAAGCTGATTCTCTCTCTCTCCCTCCCTTCCTCCCTCCTTTCTTCCCTCCCTCCCCTCCGTACACACACACACAATACATTTGTGTGAATATATACATCTATATGGCAGAATAAGTGCTGAAAAAAAAATCCACTGAATTTGGAGTGAGAGGAGCTAGGTTTGAATTACAGCTATTCACTACGTAGTACATAGATGCTCAGATCCTCAGCAGTCCTTTTAGTTTACATTTTGAAAGGTGGCTAACAAAGTACTGGGTTTGAATCCTGGCACAGACACTTGTATAACAATGAACAAGTCATTTAACCTTTCTATGTATCTCTTTCCTCATCTGACAATGGTGTCTAAAGTTTCTTCTTGCATCAATCTATTAAAATACAAGTATTTATTAAGCACCATCTATGTTCAAGCAGCTATGCCAGCACATAGGAAAAGTGGTTATTTTTTCAACACAGTCTGTTCTTATAGATCTTATGCTTCTTTGTGAAGTACTAAATCAAACAAGTAATGATTTGATTCTGGGCTTAAACTCTGTATCAGAGACAGTGAGGCTGGTGCCAAGATTTCAAAATCAAGAGAGGATACAACTGAGGCCATATGTTCCATCTCCTCTCTGTATAACACAAGTTGTCTTTATATTTCTCATCTCTCAGAGATTTCATTTACCTTAACTAAATGCTTTATGCATAACTCCTTGGGGAGTCTAGGATTAAAGACACAAGAGAAAGGTGACATGAATTCAAAGTCATTTTGCCTCACTTCTGCATGTGAACAATGTATTGAAGGTTGACATGACCAGGGTCCCAAATACTTGGCTCTAAGAGCACCTTAGGACTAACAAGTAGATCTCATTCAAAAGTGTTTATTTCCTCCTCCACTCTCTCCTTTTTGGAAAAAGAATACCTAATCCTAAGCAGATTATAATTTATGGAAATTCCGAGTCTGGTTCATATAGCCAAATTCCATCTATCACAAATATAATCTACTTTTATGAAGCCCTCTCTTTACTAGTAATAAAGTTTCTCTTCTGCATCCCTGTTCTCAATATATTTATAAAAATGTATCCCAGGTGTGAAGCCAGAAAGGAAAGAAAAAAAAATCCCCTTTTAAAGGAAGGTGCTAAAAGCATATTAGCACCTACTGCAATGTGAAGTTAATGGAAAGAAAGTTTAGTGCTTCACAAAAGATAATCTTTTCCTTACAAAGGAAGTCAGTTTAAGATAAATAATCGCTTAATTAGAGTGCCTGCCACATTTGTAGCAGACATGTCTTTGTGCTTTAGTGGTGATGGGATAATCCTCACTTGGCTCAGGAAGGGCTGCTATATAGACATCATACAATAGCAGTTTGAACATTAAGTCTTGTTTTCTATTTCGGGGGTTTTCTGACTCTCCATCAGGCACACTGGGCAAGTAACATACTTTAGAAGCCTGACTGCTTTGGGTCTCATTCTCTGGCAGCAAAACCCTACATTTGAGAGAGGAACAGCTGAGCCAAATCTGGTTCTGGGCACCCATTTCCAGTAGCAGTCAGGGATAATAAAGCTTTTTGTTATATGACTATGTAAGTTTGTTTGCTTTTTAAAAAAGCTGAAAAGACCAATGATAACTGCTTTTTTTTCTCCATTACGGATTCATGTAGAAGAAAGCAGGAGATATCAAAAGTCCTAGTTCTTTAATTCAACTCAATGTGACAAAAAATTTTACGCATCTTCTGTGTGTCAGGTCTTGCGACAGTTTTTTCCACCTCTAGTTCATAGTACAATACTGAAAATCACAGCTTCTCTCCATCTTTTCCTGAGAGGTATCATGGCACAGTGAATATAGAGTTGACATTGGATCCAGAGAAACGAGTTCAAGACTGTTTCTGACACATAATAGCTATGTGACTCTAGAAAACTGATCTAATCAATTAGGGCCCCAGCAACTTTCTAAAATAACATGTTGCCGCTCTGCTTCTACTGACCTGCACTGATAGATGTGTCCTCATCTAGAAGTTCCCTATACCACTGATGTCACAGGACTAATCTCTATGCCTATCTCTGTACCTCAACTTTGCTACCTATAGAATGGGTAGAAGCCATAACAAATACTTCTTTATCAGAATGTCATGCTTAAGGTCATGACAATTATTAGACAATAATAATCAGCCTTTTAAACTTTTTGGAATGAAACAACTTTTGCAATCCAAGGCATCATGACTTCTTTTTTGTCATTACCATTTCAATAAAGTCTAAGTGCACTTCTCTTTATGCTTGTTTCCAAAAGAGGACAGAAGCACTGAATTGATCAATTTCTCTTTCTACTCCTCATGTTTTGTGATCTAATAGAGAATGAGGGTTTTTAATTTTCCTGTGAAGCATAAACTCTGAGATACAGACCTTCAGATTTTCCTCAAACTTCCCATTTGACAGTATCTTTTATTTTTTAATGAATGTAATTATCTTTGGCTGTGAAGCGTGATAATTCACTTAGATCATTTTCTTTTGGAATTGGAAGAATTTAAAGACAGTTGTGGACAACTCATTGCTGGAAAGTTGGATGCTGATTTGAAGAGGAACTTCATTAAATCATAATTGTTAATGTTAGTATGTGTATATCTTAGAAATGTTCTGGTGAAAATATTATAAAGATATTTCTACTTTTTAAGGAAGTCCCAAGGAATAATTTAAAAAGGATTATTCTAATGAAAGATACATTTAACTTTAAATTTTTACCTAAAATCATTACAGTTTTTTGCAAAAAAGGGAAACCCCAAAGAGGGAACATCCTTGCTTTGATTGGGGATGGGGAGGGTTCTGTTTTACAGTGGCCCATAGTTGGACCTCCAAGTCACATGCCTAAAAAGCAGTTCATAGGATTATTAGAGTGTTGTTTGGTAGAACTATCAAGTAAGTAAGGATTCTCTTTCTTTTCCTATCAATTGGAATCTCTGTCATTTAACTACAAGTAAAAAAGTCGCTACCCTTAAGAACACTGAACTCACCTTGATCTTCTAATGAACTCACTACTCATTCTCTGTTTCATTTGCTGGATCTTTACCCACAAACTGTAGCAGTCCCCGAGGTCTCTATGCTGGGCCCTCTTCTCTTCTCCCTCTATATTATTTCATTTGATGAAACACCCATGAGAATCATCTCTGTGGATGATTCTCAGAATCATCTTTAGCATTATCTTTCTTTCTCCTCAAACCATCTCCTTTTTTTTAACTACCTTATTGCTTTGAAACTTACCCCATCTTTCAAGTCACTCACACTTACAACCTAGCTATCATCATCAACTCCTTACTCTTTCTCACCTTCCATATCAAACCATTTCTGTAGTCCTGTTGTTGCTACATTTGTATTATCTCTCACATAGACACCCCCTTTTCTCCTGTCACATTGCCACCACCCTGCTGAAGGTCCTCATCATCTCAGAACTAGACTATGGCAAAAGCCTTCTGGGTTGTCTCCTGCCTCAAGTCTCTCCCCACTTCACTCCATCTTCCACTCAACTGTCAAATTGATCGTCCTAAACCATCTCTGTCTCTCTCTGTCTCTCTGTCTCTCTCTCTCTCTCTCTCTCTCTCTCTCTCTCTCTCTCTCTCTCTCTCTCTCACACACACACACACACACACACACACACACACCATTCACTAAACATCAATAACTCCCTAACAAGTACAAGAACAAATATAAAATCTTCTGTTTGTCTTTCATGTTCCTTCATAACTTAGACCCTACCTCTCCAGTCTTCTTACAGATTATTCTTCTACATTCTCTTTGCCTTCCAGTGACACTGGTCTCCTTGCTGTTCCTCACACAAAGCAGTATATCTCTCAATTCTGAGCCCTTTTACTGGCTATCCTTCATGCCTAAAATGGTCTTTCTCCTCATTTCTGCCTACTAGCCTCCTTGGATGCCTTCAGATATGAACAAAAGAACCCCACCTTCTGAAAGAAGCCTTTCGCAGTTCTTAATTTTAGAGCCTTCCCTCTGAGATAAGCTCAAATTTAATTTATAGATATCATGTTTGTATATAGTTGTTAGTATATCTTCTTCACCATTAGTATGTGAGCTCCTTGAGAGCAGGGGCTGTTTTTTTCCCCTTTCTTGGCATCCCCAGTATTTAGCACAGTGAGTGGCACATAGCAGGTCTAAATAAATCCTAATTAACTGACTGACTCAAGGAGGTTAAATTCTAATGGGAGGAGGCAACACTTAAAAAGAGACAGGGAGATAGGGTACCTGAGTAGAGGAATGGTGAAAAAGTTTAGAAAGTCAAGAGCATGGCTGAGAAGGGAATAAAGTATGGATGGCCTGGGCCAAATGATGACCCCAGAAGGAACTCACCAATGGGAGGACTCAAGTATGGTGAAGGGGTAAGAAGACCCATAAGCACTTAGGGAAGTTCTAGGATGAGAAAGCAATGGAGTCTAATCTGTCTATTTCCAACAGTATTTCACCATTTCGCAGAACTGACTTGAGTGAATGCTAATTAGATTTTTTCCTCAAGGAAGGCACGTGGCACAGGTCCAAATTAAAAAAAAAAAAAGTTACAGGCAGCTAGGTGGTGCAATGAATAAAGCACCAGCCCTGGATTCAGGAGGACTTGAGTTCAAATCCAGCCTCAGACACAACACTTACTAGCTGTGTGACCTTGGGCAAGTCACTTAACCCTATTGCCTAACTTTAAAAAAAAGTTAGATTTAAGGAGAGGTAGGAAGCTCCTCTTTCACAGACATCCTGTGCCAGGGCCTGGTTCATAAAACCTAAGCAATCTTGGGCCTCAGGGAACTAGAGTCAATAAAGGACCTGCACTGAAGAGGACTTGCAGCCATCAAAGATGACAAACATCACGGAACCAGAGGCAGTGAAGAGCTTGCATCAAAGTGTACCTGTGCCAAGCTAATTCTGGAACATATCCATCAGATATCCCAAGTGTGAGCATCTGAAAGAACTTATAGGGCTCTTGGTTCTGGGACTCAGAACCTGGGAGCCAGCCTATTGCTTACTCCATGAGTAGGATATCTTCTGATGTACCTTACCCCCCAGGATTATGGGATGTGTCTATTTGATAAGAGCAGAATGTGATTTTAGTCATCTCTGAGAGATATGAACAGTTATTTATTGACTTAGATGCTCAAGCTAATACCCTTACCATTCCCAGTTGCCTTCTATGTCCTGATATTGATGTTGTATCCCTGAACTGACATCATTCTTAGTCATCACAGCACCCTAGAGAACTGAGTCCATGATTAATTGGTTCATCCCCTATCCTATGGCCAGTAAACCCCATATCCTGCTGCCTTTATCCCTGAGATTCAGATTTGCCATCTGCAGAGGTGAAAATCCTTTTTGCTATGTCTTGAGGAACTCTCATTCCATCCCTATCCAAATCCTATGTTTCTTTTGCCACCTTCCATCATGTCTTTCAGAGCCTCCACTTTCCTGGGGACCAATTCTGCTTCATTCTACCTATTTCCTCCCCTTCTTTTCATCTTCTTGTTCTAACAGAAATCTGGCTCTTTCTGGAGGACAGTGAATTTATGTATACTTTCTTTAGCACTAAAGGCTCTTTCTGTTATGTTGTCTGTGCACTGGACTAGAAGGCTTACTCCTCACTCCACTTTACAGCTATTCTTTTGCTACCACCATCTAGTAACTTCTCCATTGGAGTTCACTTTATTCATCTTTATTAACTAATTCAGATTCAGCCAGCTATTAGCTTCCAAGTTACTTTCTTTCTCAAAAAATTCAGAACCTGGCTCATAGTTCTCTTCTCAGCTATAATTCATACTCAGGGACATCTATATCTATATCTGTATCTACAGCTGAGGTTGAAATATACTCTACTGAATGGATTATTTTTTATCAAAGCTGCTGTCCTAGAGATGGTCATCTGTTTATAAAATGATCTGTATATCCTCAGAAGTAAAATAGCCTTTAAAATGTGACAGCATCTCTCTGTACCATCTCACTTAAGTCTTTTCTCCATGGTCCAGTCTTTGGTGTAGGCCTTAAATAACTTTGTTCCCTCAAAAGATGTCCCATTTATCCAACTTTTTTATCTGGTTTAAAAGGAAATTTATCATAATATGCCAGTAGGTCTCATTGTTTTATAGATTTTTCAAGGATATCTCCAAGGTAGGATGTTGGCATGTCTCCCAAGTAACAAATGAATTTTTATGAAGAATTTTCTAGACTTGATATAAGGAAGACATACTTTCTAATCAAACCTTAGACACTAGTGTATTCTGGGACTGCTCACTTAACCTCTCTTAATCTCAGTTTCTTTATTTATAAAATTAGTATAATAGAACTTTTGGGTTGTTTCTAGGATGAAATGATAATATCTGTAAAGTATTTTTCAAATTTTAATGTATTATATAAATGTCAATGGTAATACTGAATCATATTGATAATGTGTTTATGGAAACATAGGGGCTTGTGATAGCAATATAAGATCAGGTTATTGTGAATAGAATTTATAGAAGAGTTACCCCAAAGGAGCCTAGACTTAGTGATCTATGCAAGTTATGCAATGAAATGCAAAAAAAAAAACAAAAAAACTCTACAACATACCACTGAAAAACAAAAATTTAACAACTATCTAATACACAGCCACACATGGCCTAGGGGCAAAAATTATACGTCAGAAGTTCACTTATGTTAACAATACTAAGAAATGGCAAATCTTCAAACTATAGCTATAGACCTTAAAAAATCCTTGAGAATTCAGAAAATAAACTGAAGAGCAACTAGAGTAACATCACTGACTGACCTGTTGCCCACAATTGCTAGGAAACTATGTTGATCCATAAAAACATAAGAACAATGTTTTTCATAGCTACTGACTTACCAAATACTTGTAATCTTCCAGCCAAATGGAAGAAATATAGAGATCTAGAAGAAGAAATCAAAAGCATGTCAGGATGACATATATATCATCATCATAATCCTGTCTGCTACTGGATTTATCCTCAAAATACTTTCAGTGAACTTACAGAAGGTGAGTTTACATCCACATATACTTGTTGCTGTTGATTCCTTTCAGTCTTGTCTGACTCTTTGTGACCCTGTTTGGAGTTTTATCGTCAAAGATACTGGAATGGTTTGTCATGTCCTTCTCCTGCTTATTTTACAGAAACTGAGGCAAACAGGGCCTCAGGCCCAAGGCCCAGGGCCACACAGCTGGTATCAGAGAACAGATTTGAGCTCAGATCTTCCTGACTCTAGGACTGGCACTCTAGACACTGAGGCACACACACACACACACACACACACACACATTCAGCTATGAAAAGTAATTATAATTATCTACCAATACAATAGTCCTTAGAACATTAAATATAAAAGAATGATTGTAATGAATCTATTTCTCCTTGAATTCTTTCTCTCTGAACTCTACTAAAAATTAAAAAAAAAGATGAGATGGATTAGTTAAGTGATGATGATGATGATGATGATGATGATGATGATTAGAAATTCAATGCTTTTTCCAAAGAAGGGAAGTGAATAGTTGGAATTTCAGGCTCTGTGGCAGGGTAGTTAAGGGTACAAGAAGGAAGGGGTAAGACTTTTAAATAGTTAGTCCTTTGATCTCTGTCTAATCATACATACTACTCTGTATACGTATAGAGCTGGTCCTTTCTCCATCCAAAATAACTGGTTGTACCTTTTCTTTAATACTTCATAATGCTCCTCTTAGCCTGGCTGGATGAATTTCTGTCTGTAGACCCCAACTTGAATTTCCACTGCCCATCCCCTCATAGTGTAAAGTGCATACACTGAGAGTCATCAAGTTCTAATGTTAAAAAGAAGTCTGGGAGCATACCCTATATCTTATAGAGGAGAAAACTGGGGCCCATAGAAGCAACCACCTAGTCCATGGGCATATAAGAATGAATGATAACTTAGACTAAAAAGAACTTAGGGTTGCTGACCCCCAGTTTTTGAAGAATATTAGTCTAGTTCTTTTGTATGGGCTGAAGAAAAGCCAAGAAGCTTACTTTCAAGGGTGACTGATAGATTGTTGTGAGCCTTGGTACCAGCTATTAGGATTTTATTTTGATTTGGAAATCTGCTCTCAGCACAATTAGGGCACATTAACCCATATTTACTGGCCACATTATCACCTTTAATTGCCCTATAAACCCCTTCACTTCACATTTTTTTTCCTCAGTGATATTTTGGTTTTATCTATTTCCTTCTACACCATAAAACTTTAAGTGAAGAGTAAATATTTCTCTTTCTGTAATGAGACACACAGATTTCTGGAATCTAAACGATCCAGAGGAAAATCAATCATTCCAATTTAGTTTTAACAAGAACCACCTTTATTGCCTATCGATTTTCATCTTCCCAATCGACTGCACATAGGGAAGAGAGATAGGACTCCAACATGTGCCCTATCCCTACAGACCTCCTGTGCCTTTGGAAAATCTATACTGTAGAGCACTAGGAAAATAAATGTTATATAAAGGACTTGGCAGCCATGTCCCTCTGTAATCTGACACAACCTCCCTTTCCATCCTTATCATCTATTACTTGTATATAAGGTAGTCGTTAGACTCCTAATGAACTCTAAGTCCTTTGTAACTGAATTCCTAGTTGCTTTATTACTTCCTACATGAATCTGTACAAATATGACCTTGTATAATCCTTACAACAACTGTATGAGGGAAGTGCTATGATCTTTATTTTACAGTTGAAGAAACTGAGACAGACAGAGGTTAAATGATTTGCCCAGGGTCACACAGTAAGTGTCTGAGGATGAATTAAACTCGGATCTTCCAACTCCAGGGCCAAAACACTATCTTCTGTATCACCCAGCATTCTTGAGGCCTGGGAATATTTAATTTTTGGCATGATATTTCCAGAGCTCAGCAGAATGTCTTGCAAATAGTAAGAGCCTAATTCAAGTCTGTCACATCAAATTATTGAACTCAAGCGGGCCATTCTCTGCTCTCCAAACTCAACTCACACTTTCTCACTTCTATGACATTTATCTGACCTGCAACATATTCTGTCTTCTACCTTGTTGTCTGTTGAAATTTTTGAAGGCCCAACTAAAGTGCCACATTTGTCAATTTAATTGAATGAATATTTACCAGGTAAAGAGTATGTATAAGTCACTGTAGTAGGTACTGTAGGCGCAGAAATAAAAATTATACAGTATGCATTTTTGTTGTTGTTCAGTCATGACCAGCTCTTTATGACCTCGTGGACCAAAGCATACTAATACTCTTTATGGAGTTTTCTGGTCAAGGACACTGGAGTGGTTGGCCACTTCCTTCTCCAACTGATTAAGGCAAACAGAGGCTAAATGACTTGCCTAGAGTCACATAGTAAGTAATTGTCTCAGGCCAGATTTGATCTCAGGTCTTCCTGACTCTAGGCCCAGGGCTCTAACCACTGAGCAACTTAGCTCAGTGGTTAGAGCTAATCTATCTATAACATGTATAGATAAAAGCAAATCCAAAATAATATCAAAAAGGAGAGAGAATTAATGCCTGAAGAATCAAGAAAAAGATCACATAGGACATGGTATTTGGTCTTATCCTTAAAAAAATCTGTGGATTATAAGAGGAAAAAGGAAATGGTGTATATTCCAGGCAAGCAGAATAGTCTGTACAGAAGCAGGTAGATGGGACATGACATAAGTTTGGGAGTTTTTCTAAAATTATTCTCAAGCTCATGAAGCTTATATTTCTCACACTTAACTCCTCCTACTAGATTTAAGGGGCTTTAGCCGTCTATGTCTTATTTTCCTTTGAATTATTTACAGGTTCTAGTTCCTGCAATCCAATGGAAATCTTAGGCAGTATATTCATCAACATGAATTTATTTGGTGTTTAATTTGTCCCAAGCACTATGCTAAGACCTGGGCGAAAAAAGACAAAAGTAAAACAACCCTGCTCTGAAGAAGCTTGTACATCGATGGGGGAGACAATACACACATATGTCATATACACACACACACATATATGTATAAACACATACATGTACAATATATAAGATATATGTGTCCAAGTCCATCAGTTGCCTAAATACATAGATTTGATGCATGGGAGGTTTGGGCAGATATCTCTGAAATCTGATCTACCCCACACCAAGAAAAACTACGATTTCTACCTTGAAAAAAAGTAGAAGGGCAGTGGCTGGACACTTTATTTTTTTCTCATTTATCTTTAAGAGGGGTTTTGGGAGAAATTTATACTCATCTTTTTGACCTTCTCAAATATTGTTGGTATAGAGATACAATAGATTCAGAAGAAAAGCCATTTTCCTGGTTGCTTTTAAGGGAGAGCAAAACACTTAGCTTATGGTAGCCAATTTAAATATTTCCAAAAAAAATTGATTACACTAAAGACTATCACAAATAATGAATACTGATCAAATCTATTCATTCAAGCAAAAAACAAGCAAATCAGTGAAGTACTACATATTTGAATATATCAGAAATGCATGAGTGAATGAGTTCTGTAGTGGGCAATAAGATGAATTCTCAACTCAGACCAAGAGAGAGTACTTAATCTTACCGAGTAAAGTCTCTGAAGTCTCTAGGGAAGCAAGATGAAAATCAGTAAAAATTTTCTATACTTTATTTATTTTAACATTCATTGGAAATTTTTTGAGTTCCAAATTATCTGCATCCCTTGGGCTACTCTTCTACCCATTGAGAAGGCAAGCAATATGACGTCAACTATACATGAGAAATCATGCAAAGAATATTTCCATATCAGTCATGCTGCAAAAAAAAAAAAATCAAGAAAACTAAAGTAAGTGGGAAAAAAAAAACATGCTTCAATCTACACTCAGAGTTCAGCTTTCTCTTTCTGGTGTTGGATAGCATTTTTCATAAGAAATCCTTTGGAACTGTCTTGGATCAATGTGTTAATTAGTGTAGCAAAGCCTTTCTCAATTGACCATCATTAAAATATTGTTGTTACTCTATACAATGTTCTGCTTCTGCTGACTTGACTTTCCACCAGTTTATATGTCTCTCTAAGTTTTTCTGAAACATTCTGAAAAATTCCCTATTCCCATCATTTCTTTTAACATGATAGTATTCCATCATAATCACATGTTCAGGCATTCACCAATTGATCATGCCTTTAATTTCCAATCCTTTTGCACCACAAAAAGACATGCTATAAATATGAGAATCAGGAAATTATTGAGGAGTGATATTCTCCTTCATGTATGTAGCTTCCAAAGTTTTTCTTTCTCTTCATATCTCTCTCCCAAAGAGTCTCTAGAACCACTCCTGTTTCTCTCCCAAGATACTCTGGTCTCAATTCTGTCCCTCATGCCCAGAACCACTTAGCCAATCAGGAGTCATATACCCTCATGCATTTAAAAACAAACAAACAAACAAACAAATGAAAACAGTCTAAGTTTGAGACTGGGTTTAAAAGATATAGCTAGCTATAATTAATTAATACAAGGTAGCTACAGGAGAGAGCTAGCAGTCAGAAAGATCTCACAGGCTTCGAATGGAAGGGGACATTTATGGTAAGCCTAGAAGGAAACCAAGGGTTCTAAGATGCAAAGTTGAAGAGAAAATGCATGGGGGACCAACAGATAAAGAACTCAGCGAAAGGAGAAGAATTGTCTTGTATGTGTAATAGTGATCCAGACAAATAAACAAGCTTATATTTGACCTTCGATGCAATAGAGAGAATTTGTTGAGTAAAGGGTTATATGATGGTATTTGTGCTTAAAGAAAATCACTTTGAGGGACAGCTAGGGGCACAGTGGGTAGAGCACTGGCCAAGGAGTCAGGAGGACCTGAGTTCAAATCCGTCCTTAAACACCTGACACTTACTAGTTGTGTGATCCTAGGCAACTCACTTAACCCCAAATACCTTGCCAAAAATAATTAAATAAATACAAGAGAAAATTGCTTTGAAAGCTGAGTCAAAGATGTTTGGAGTGGAAAGATATAAGAGACAAGGAAGACAGAAAAAGAGGATATTTCAATAGCAAGATAGGAGACAATCATGGTGTGAATTAGAATGTTAGCTGGGTGTGAGGAGAGAACACATGTAAGGAATGTGAAGATAGAAATGACAAGATTTGGAAGCTGATTGGATGGATAAGTAAGAGGGAAGAATGGGGATTTAGACTGAGGTTGAAACTCTGGGTGAATAAGAGGATGATGGTACCCTCAAACATAAAAGGGTAGTACAGAAGATTGGTGTGTCTGGAAAGAAAGATAATGTTGAACGTGTTGAGTTTGATACACTTATATTTGAAATGCCTAAAAGTCAATTCCTGAAGTAGGATTGGAGCTCCAAAGAGAGACTAGGACTGGATATACAGATATTGGAGTCATTTGCCTAGAGATGATAATTAAATTTAAGGGGTTGCTAGCATGTTGCAACTCTGTCAAAAGGAGGCCATAGAGAAGCATACATTTTCTCCTGATATTCCACTCTTCTTCTTGTGGTGATTTGAAAGCTTTATGGTTTCTTTGCTTCACTATTCCTGGCTCTGCTTCTAGAATCAGAAAAAATAGAAATTGAGAGTTGGAAGCAATCTCAGTATCAATCTAATCGAGAGTATGTACAAAATAAACCCTTATTATAAGCTATACAACAAGTTGTCTCCCTCCGCTTGAAGATGCCCCAATACGGCAAACTCATGATTTGTCAAAGTAGACAATTCTACTTTTTCATTACTCTAATTGTTAGGACTTCTCCTTTAATATTAAACAGAAATCTGACCCTTTATCACTTCCATTCATTATCCCTGGTTTCACCCTCTCAGGCCAAACAGAATAAATCTAATCCCATTCATGTGAATTTTGGCTATTCTCTTCTCATATTGACCCATTGGTTGCCTGTTCCCTCAGTTTGGGTATATGTAAGTATCATTCATTTTACTAGAACTCTTATTGTTTAAGTAGTTTAGAAAGATGTCCTTGCCAATGGAATGTTGAATTTCCAGGTCCTTAGGCATGTGGGTGGTCTTTAACAATTCACATTCAATAGTGTCATATAGGCACTTAATGCAAAGCAACTTAATAAAATAAGGTACTTGAAGTTAAAAAGTCATAGGTTCAAACCATAGTTCTGAAACTTCATAGCTGTGTGGTTATGGGCAGACTCTTTCAACCTTTTGAGCTTCAGATTCCTCATCTCTCGAAAATGTGTCATAAAGTTGAAATGAGATCTACATGATGGTATTTTGGAGTATGCACTCACTCGTTGTGGAGTGTGCAGTTGGCCAGTTAGTATGTGATTGCTTCTGCTTCCTCTTCCCCTCTGAAGAAAGAGAAGCATAATCCTTCCCAGACCTCTCTTTTCTCCCCTCTGGTATGTGATTTAGGGTGTATTTTTGTTCAGGTCATTGCCACCTCCTCTCTACTCACTTTCTAATAGGGAAAATGGTGGACCTGTTTGTGTGCACATAGAGTGAATTCTCTTCTCAAACAATATATTCTTTCCTCAAAATATTTGTGAAATGGAACATTTATGCATCATAACCATATTAGAAGGATTACACTTCTTTCTGCCAAAGGATTCTGAATTTTGGAGCGAAAAAATGAGAAGATGAAAAATAAACTACAAACAACAGAATGTTTTCTCTGACTGAGGTCCATCTGGGAACTTGTCCAGTGGGGGATATCAGAACTTGAGTGAGTTTTGATAGAAGAGCCAATTTCACCATCAGCTTGGGTTCTTTAAGCTGACAGAAAGGCTGGTCCACCAGGTTGCCCTTGTCTTTACAACAAAATATATACCCACACACAAAGCCCAATGAAACAAGACCAATCTGGACATTTGTTTATTGTCTCTTAACAGAGAATCTTCTATACTGTTTCCCAAACCATATTTGTCACTACTTACCTAGAACTTCCAAAGACCACTGCATTTGATTTTTCTGGCAAGGCAAGTCAAGGCAGGAAGCATTTATTATTTTCTTACTATGTGTCATGAACTATGCTACCTGCATTGCTCAGTAGCTTTAAGAATGGGGAGTAAAGGGGGGGCAGAGACAAGATGGCAGAGTGAAGCAGTGACTTGCTTGAGCTCTCCCTCAAACCCCTCCAAATACTCGTAAAAAATGGCTCTAAACAAATTCTGAATCAGCAGAACCCACAAAAAGACAGAGTGAAACAAATTTCCAGCCCAAGACAACCTGGATAATTGATCAGAAAGGTGTATCACGCCAGGCTGGGAGCACAGTGCAGCGCAGAAGCTTGGTCTCACAGGCCACAGCAAACCTGGAGCAGGCCTCAGAGGACTGAATCATGGGCAGCTGTGGAGGTTTCCAGACTCCTCAATCCACAAATGCCAAAGACAACTTAGAAGGTCAGTGGGAAAAGTCTGTTTCTGTCGGTGGTCAGAGAGGAAGGCGGGGTCTCAGCTCCATTCCCCAACAGCCTGGCCTTGGTGGGGGGGGGCAGCTGCTTCCCGAGCTTCTGGCCCACAGACTGAGGGGGAATCCAGTGGCTGATCAGAGAGTGATTGCAGGGATCTCTTTGCCAGTGCTGAGGCAGGAATCTCTTGCTTTGCCCATGTGTGGATCTGGGTCACAGTTCTGGGCGGCAGTGCTGGGGTGAGGAGGAGCGCTGTCATGGTGGAGCTTGTAGTGGCTGTGAGAGGAGCCCCTCCTCACAGTTACAGGACAGAAAGGAATACTTGTGGTCACAGGCCAGGAAAGGAGTAAACACCTCGCCCCTTATCATACCACCTTGGAAGAACTGAAAATTTACAGGTCCCTACAAGTATCTCTGAAAACAGCTACACAAACCCCTGAAGCTTGGGACAGTACACTCTCCACATTGGAAGCAGACTCTTACCTTAACAAAGAGTTTAAAACTCAAGTAATTGGCTGGGATCATGAGCAAGCAGCGCAAAAAGAGTCAGACTATATTATCTTACTTTGGTGAAAAAGAAGATCAAAATATACAACCAGAAGAAAACAAAGTCAAAGCTCCTACATCCAAAGCCTCCAAGAAAAATATGAATCAGTCCCAGGCCTTAGAAGAACTCAAAAGGGATTTTGAGAAGCAAGTAAGGGAAGTAGAGGAAAAATGGAAGAGAAATGAGAGTGATGCAAGAAAATCATGAAAAACAAGTCAACAGCTTGCTAAAGGAGACCCAAAAAAATACTGAAGAAAATAACACCTTAAAAAACAGCCTAACCCAAATGGCAAAAGAGGTCCAAAAAGCCAATGAGGAGAAAAATGCCCTAAAAAGAAAAATTGGCCAAATGGAAAAGGAAGTCCAAAAGATTACTGAAGAAAATACTTCCTTAAAAATTAGAATAGAGCAATTGGAAGACAGTGACTTTATGAGAAATCAAGACACTGTAAAACAAATCCAAAAGAATGAAAAATTAGAAAACAATGTGAAATATCTCATTGGAAAAACAACTGACCTGGAAAATAGATCCAGGAGAGAGAATTTAAAAATTATTGGACTATCTGAAAGCCATGATCAAAAAAAGAGCCTAGACATCATCTTTCAAGAAATTATGAAGGAAAACTGCCCTGATGTATTAGAACCAGAGGGCAAAATAGAAATTGAAAGAATCCACAGATCTCCTCCTGAAAGAGATCCCCAAAGGAAAACTCCTAGAAATATTGTAGCCAAATTCCCGAGTTCCGAGGTCAAGGAGAAAATATTACAAGCTGCCAGAAGGAAACAATTCAAGTACTGTGGAAACACAATCAGGATAACACAAGATTTAGCAGCTTCTACATTAAAGGACCGCAGGGCATGGAATATAATATTCCGGAGGGCAAAGGACATAGTATTACAACCAAGAATCACCTACCCAGCAAAACTGAGTAAAACGGAAAAAATGGTTATTCAGTGAAATAGAGGACTTTCAAGCATTCCTGATGAAAAGACCAGAGCTAAACAGAAAATTTGACTTTCAAATACAGGACTCCAGTGGAACATGAAGAGGTTAGAGAGACAGTGGTCAATGGCTTGGAAAACATGGGAGTTGCCTTCCAATCTATGATGACAGGAGGCAATATTGGGAGACAAATCGTTCATATTTCTGAATAAAAATCTCTGTCCTTTCATTGGATTACACATGAACAAGAACATCAAGCAGATTTCTTTTCAATTTTAACAAGAGAGATTTTAAAGTCTGTTAATAGATTTATTAGATTAATTATACTAACTTTTATTTTGTCTCATTTTTTTTCATATTTGCAGCATTGGTGATAGCTTTAATGATAATTATTTCTTCCAACTTAATTTACCCTATATATAACTAATTATAGTGTAACAAAAGGTCAACACGACCCATTTTTCATTTTCTTCCAAGAGCTAGCATTATGTATGATGTTTGTATTAGATATTTTGAATCCACAGAAGATTTTAGTACTATTTTTTAATATTCTGAATAAAACAACAATTGAGAAATTACTTTGTACTAGAACCTTTTCAATATCCATCTCAGGTAATTTTTTTATTCATTTCTAATTATTGACTTTTGCATCTAGTGGGAATAGAGTTCTTACTACTTTATAACATTATCATTAAGACTTTCTGTAAAAGTTAAGCTTGACAATATTCAGATTGTTCAGTTGTGTTTTGTCTTCAAGAAGATAAACAAACTCAAGTCTTTAAATACTTTGAGAACTATGTAAAGGTCTGATTGGAACATAAATAAAGACACTTTCCTTTTGAAAAAAAATAAAGAATGAGGAGTAAAGAATGGTGCTGATTTCCTATACTCCTAACTATGGAAAAAAATAATGTCAACCGTCTCATGACCAGCTCCCCTGAGGATGAGAATTTTCTCCAAAACATTTTTTTTGGTAGATCCCAGCCTTGATTGATTCAGATAAGAAGATATTTTATATAATCATTTGCAAGGATATTTGATAAAAGTTTTGGAAATTTATGTATGTTCTGAAAGTATTTAGAAGGTTCTCATTTATACTTCTGCCTACCAGGCAAAGGAGCTTTCAATTTCCTTCCAAAAAGATCTTCATAAAGCAAGAAGGAGGAATAAATAGCCTCATAAATTTATTTTACATATTATGTCAAAGGGTCGTAGAGTCTTGAAATGGAATTTAAGAGTTTATGATATGGAATTAAGATAGAGTGCCAAGCCTAGAGTCCAGAACACCTGAGTTCAAATCCAGTCTTAGATCTTTCCTAGCTGTGTGACCCTGGCTAAGTCATTTAACCTCTTTTCCTCAGTTTCTTCCTCTGTAAAATGGGGATAATAATAATACCTCCCTCCCAGAGTTGTGAGGATCAAATGAGATAATAATTGTAAAACAGCACAGTACCTGGTACATTTTAAGTACTATATAAATGTGAACTACTATTAGTTCTTATTACAGATGAAAAAATAAACAGTCTCAGAGAAGCAAAGTGATTTAAACAAGGTCACATGGCAATTTAGAAACATAATTCAGATCTTCTTCATTCTTATTTAGTGTTCTTTGTCCTGCAAAATGCAACCAAGATGTGAGTGGAGTTTTCTAATCCCTTCTATGGGAGAAAGGGAAAATAAATACAGTGTCCCTTCCTTCAAATGTTAACGGACGTAATTTCTCCTACACCTAAAAAATATCTTAGGGAAAAATGAAACTCATTCATGAAAATTAAAATAATTCAGTGGAAAGTATTTCTTTTTCTTCTTTCAGAATTCATTGAAAAGTAAATGGTAGGAGAGAGAGAGAGAGAGAGAGAGAGGAGAGAGAGAGAGAGAGAGAGAGAGAGAGAGAGAGGGAGAGAGAGAAAGAAAGAGAGAGAGAGAAGAGAGAGAGAGAGAGAGAGAGAGGAGAGAGAGAGAAAGAGAGAGAGACAGAGACAGAGAGAAAGAGAAAGAGAGAGAGAGAGAGACAGAGAAAGAGAGAGAGAGACAGAGAGAAAGAGAAAGAGAGAGAGAGAGAGAGAGAGAGAGAGAGAGAGAGAGAGAGAGAGAAGAGAGAGAGAAGAGAAGAGCTATAAAAAAGAAATGGGGGAAAGTGTGAGCTAAATCTGTCACGTGGCATGTCCTTATTTCTTGTTTGCCTGGAAATGCTGACATGTCAGGTGGATAATATTTTTAATCTGGGTTTTGACTGATGCTTTCAAATGATTTGACTCTGCCTGCTCATTAGTGCTATTCATCAGCACACCAGAATTATGGATTTGAATATATCTCCTCCAACCAATGGTTCCCTTTGGGCAACTGGAGAGTGAAATAGGTGTTTAGAAAGACTTTCTTTTTAAACCTCACATTTGCAGAGCATTTTAGACTTCTAACAAATCCTTTGCATCTAGCGTCACTTGTGCTCTTCACCAGAGTCCTCTGCGGTATTGTAGGCAGAATAGGGATCATTATCTTCATTTTATAGAAGAGGAAACTGAGGCACAGAGAGAGGTTAAGTAAGTTGCACAAGGTTGCATAGCTAGTGAGTGAGGGAGCTAGAAGTAGGACCCAAATCTCCTTATTTCAGTCAATTTTTCTATCAATTGTGTAACACTGCTTCACTTGGTTCTAGTATTGGAATACTCTTACCTAAATACATAGGTATAAGGAAACTCCCCATTGCCCAGGGAAAACAGCAAAGACTTTAACTTATATCCATGATGTTAACCCCTTTTAAAGTAAATGGTATAAATAGATGTGTAATTTTATTTTAGCCACAGAGAAGGAAAAAAAAAATATTGAAATCAAAGGCTTTGTAAAAAGTCTTTGAAGAAAACATTCCCTTGTGGGGTAAGGAATTGTATTAGAAAACACCTCTAAATTTCTTTTCAAATCTAAGATTCTATAAAATAACTATAGTACAATGTAGGATCTGACAAGTACCATTAAAATGTTATAGACAAAGAGCTGTGGAACCTCATAAGAGGGTGAGCTCACTAACAGCTGAGGGAATTAGAGGAGGCTTCTGGGAAGAAGTATCATTTGAATTGGACCTTGAATGATCATAAGATTTCAGCATCCAATGACAGGGAGAGAGCATTTTGGGTCTAGGAAACTGCAACACAGAGGCTGGAAAGTAAGGGGTCTATAAGAAATGGCAAATCCATCATTTTAATGACAGTAAAGAAAGAAAAGCATTAATAATTCTAGAAAGGCAGTTTGAAGTCAGGTTGTGAAAGGCCTTAAACATTAGAATAAGGAGTCTCAACTTTATTTAGCAGGAAATAGGGAAATATTGAAAGTTTCTGAGCAGGAGGAGTTCTGTTAACAAAGCTCATCAAAATGAAATGCTTGAGGTCATCACCATTAAATTTTTAGCCCCAAATTCAGAGGCAGGAATATTTTTGATCAGAGCTTCATGGATGCTCTGAAATTTTCCCAAGTCCCCATATAGATGTTTTCGGAGTGAAGAAAATAGAATATATGAAAGTCATGACATTCCTTTCCATCTACTCTCAGTGAAGTCATGCTCTCTAATATCTACATCCCCAGTTAGCCTTTTCCCCACTTTGGTTTCGGGGACACACATGCACAGACGCACAGAGACACAGACCAACACACACACACACACACACACACACACACACACACACACACACACACACACACACACACACACACACACACACACACACACACACACACCACACACCACACCTGTGGCTCTTCAGGAGGAAAGTATAATCAAAGTCCACAAGACAGTCCTGAGTCATTATCCAGAAGGTGTGAGAAGGATAAATGAGAATCAAAGTCAGTGAGTTCAAGTCTTTGAAGAATAATCCAGGATCAAAGTCTACAAACAAAAAGGCCAGGTCTGACACACAGAGGGAATCTTAGGAGGATCAAGGTGGGTTCAAAAGAGCTTAGACTCAAGTCAGACAGGGAGTTGCTCAGTCAAGGTTCTTAATTACATCTTCAATTTTAACCAAGCCCTGCTCCCCTTCCTAGGGACACAGTCAGGTGATATAAACCAGAATAAGAGTATTTTACTCTGCAATAACAGTCAAGGAGTTTAAAAATAAATCCTATTCCATAAGCAGAGAAGCAGGAACTAATTATTCTTTTTCACTATTCCTTATAAGAGACTGGTATTACAACAAGACCATTTGAAAGATTTCCACATAGGTCATATAAAAATCTTGTTCATTCATCCAGTTTTCATTCATTCATTTATCTAGCTAGCTAATGATTTATTGATTGATTATTGGTAGCTATTACGCTACAAAAACCTAAGGCTAGTTAAGTATGGCTAGGAGAATAAGTGAGCAGAGTTCATTATCTGCTTCTCAGACAGATCTAAATCTGACTAGCTAGCATTCCACAAGTTCCTGCCAGAAATACCACCACTACCAACAGCGACCATCAAAGCCCTCATTGCTTTTTGGTCATCTCTAAATATCAGACAACAGAAGCAAGAAGGGTTTATTCAGCTCAGATTCTATCCCCTTCTCCTTGCTAATAGCACACTAAACTCTTAGTTTCCTTTTTTTTTCTTAAGGTATTTAGAAGGAAACACTCAAAAGGAATGCACAATGGGAATGGCAGGTTCCAGAAACTGATGAGAAGTGTAATCATTTTACAAGTTGCAAGTGTTCTAATATTCTGGTAATCAGCATCAGCTACAGGTCACTAAGATTTTTCTGTTTCAATTCTCTCACACCTAATTTCCATTGTCCTTTTCTGAAATGGATGTTAAATGAGTTCCAGTTATCCTAGCAATATATTTGGTGACTATGCGAGGCTTTTTTTTTTTCAACTCTCTTTCTGGAATCTTCCTCTCCATCTTTCCCTTACGGGAAATAGGTATCTAGGCCTTAGGAAAGTCTTTTGCACATATAAAGTCTTTTCCAGAATGTCTCGCTCTGATCCTCTGATGAAGGCCTAGGAAAATGCCTCCTTCTCTCCACTCAAACTTTGATATCTTCTCTCTCTGGGTCCAAAAGCTACCTCCTGAGTTGAGAGAAAATAACACTTGATAAATACATCTTTTCTAGAGTATAGCCAGCCTCATTGGCTTGCAGATTCAGAGAAGCCCCCTCTTTCTTTTGCTTATACCTCTCTGTCTCTATCTATCTATCTCTGTCTCTCTCTGTCTCTCTGTCTCTCTGTCTCCCTGTCTCTCTCTCTCTGTCTCCATATCTCTCTGTCTCTCTGTCTCTCTCTCATCATTTTTTTTCCTTCCAACTAACTACTTTGGAAAATTTTACTTGCCTAGTCTTTGTGGATGGTTTGGTCCTTATATCTGTATCATGTTTACCATGAACCTTCTTGCTCAGGTCTTCTGAACCTAGATCTCCTGATTGTTACATCATATCATATTTTCCCAAGCTAACTGGGGTTTTAATTCTAAACCTGTGATCCCAACTGGGCACACACTTAGCTCCACTCTACTGACCAAAGTTAAGTTGACAAACATGTGCAGGGGTCAATAGAGTTAGAATACTTTTAAGAATCTAATCCTTCGGGGGTGGAGCCAAGATGGCAGAGTGAAAGTAGTGACTTGCTTGAGCTCTCCCTCAAACCCCTCCAAATACTCTTAACAAATTCTGAAGCAGCAGAACCCACAAAAAGAGTGAAACAAATTTCCAGCACAAGACAACCTGGATGGTTGATCAGAAAGGTGTATCACACCGGGCTGGGAGCACAGGACACAGCAAATCTGGAGCAGGTCTCAGAGGATTGAATCTCAGGCAGCTGGGGAGGTTTCCAAACTCCTCAATCCACAAATGCCAAAGACAACTTAGAAGGTCAGTGCCAAAAGTCTGTTTCTGTGGTGCTGACACAGGAAGGCAGGGTCTGAGCTCCATTCCCCAAGAGAATGGCCCTGAGTGGGGCTGCTGCTTCCCAAGCTTCCAGCCCATAGACTGAGGGGGAATCCAGTGGCTGATCAGAGAGGGATTGCAGGGATTTCTTTGCCAGTGCTGAGGCAGGAATCTCTTGCTTTGCCCATGTTTGGATCTGGGTCACAGTTCTGGGAGGCTGTGCTGAGGTGAGGAGGAGCACTGGTGTGGGGGAGCTTGTAGTGGCTGTGTAGAGAAAAGCCTTCTCACAGTTACAGGACAGAAAGGAGTACTTTTGTGGTCACAGGCCAGGAAAGGAGTAAACACCTCACCCCTTATCATACCAGCTTGGAAGAACTAAAAATTTACAGGTCCATACGAGTATCCCTGAAAACAGCTGTACAAACGCCGGAAGCTTGGGACAGTACATTCTCCACATTGGAAGCAGACTCTTACCTTAAAAAACACAGTTTAAAACTCAAGTAATTGGCTGGGATCATGAGCAAGCAGCGCAAAAAGAGTCAGACTATACTATCTTACTTTGGTGAAAAGAAGATCAAAATATACAACCAGAAGAAGACAACAAAGTCAAAGCTTCTACATTCAAAGCCTCTAAGAAAAATATGAATGAGTCCCAGGCCTTGGAAGAGCTCAAAAGGGATTTTGAGAAGCAAGTAAGGGAAGTACAGGAAAAACTGGGAAGAGAAATGAGAGTGATGCAAGAAAATCATGAAAAACAAGTCAACAGCTTGCTAAAGGAGATCCAAAAAAAATACTGAAGAAAATAACACCTTAAAAAATAGCCTAACCCAAATGGCAAAAGAGGTCCAAAAAGCCAATGAGGAGAAAAATGCCCTAAAAAGAAAAATTGGCCAAATGGAAAAGGAAGTCCAAAAGATTACTGAAGAAAATACTTCCTTAAAAATTAGGATAGAGCAATTGGAAGATAGCGACTTTATAAGAAATCAAGACACTGTAAATCCAAAAGAATGACAAATTAGAAAACAATGTGAAATATCTCATTGGAAAAACAATTGATCTAGAAAATAGATCCAGGAGAGAGAATTTAAAAATTATTGGACTATCTGAAAGCCATGATCAAAAAGAGAACCTAGATATCATCTTTCAAAAAATTATCAAGGAAAACTACCCTGATATATTAGAACCAGAGGGTAAAATAGAAATTGAAAGAATCCACAGATCTACTCCTGAAAGACATCCCCAAAGGAAAACTCCTAGAAATATTATAGCCAAATTCCAGAGTTCTCAGATCAACGAGAAAATATTACAAGCTGCCAGAAGGAAACAATTAAAGTACTGTGGAAACACAATCAGGATAACACAAGATTTAGCAGCTTCTACATTAAAGGACCACAGGGCATGGAATATAATTTTCCAGAGGGCAAAGGAGATAGGATTACAACCAAAGATTTAGCAGCTTCTACATTAAAGGACCGCAGGGCATGGAATATAATATTCCAGAGGGCAAAGGAGATAGGATTACAACCAAGAATCACCTACCCAGAAAAACTGAGTGTAATTCTTCAGGGGAAAAAATGGTCATTCAGTGAAACAGAGGACTTTCAAGCATTCCTGATGAAAAGACCAGAGCTGAATAAAAAATTTAACTTTCAAATACAGGATTCAAGTGGAACGTGAAGAGGTAAACAGGAAAGAGAAGTCATAAGAGACTTATTAAGACTGAACTGTTTACATTCCTGCATGGAAAGATGATATTTATAACTCATGAGACCTTTGTCGGTATTAGGGTAGTTGGAGGAAAAAAATTGTATGTATGTATGGATAGATAGATAGATAGGATAGATAGATAGATAGATAGATAGATAGATAGATAGATAGATAGATAGATAGATAGATAGAGGGCACAGGGTTACTTGAAGATTAAGAGGTCATATCTGGAGAATACAATTAAGAGATGAGAGAGGATTATACTTGGAGAAGAAGAAAGGGAGAAATAGAATGGGGTAAATTATCTCACAAAAAAAAAAAAGAAAAGTCTCTTACAGTGGAGGGGAAACGGGGGAAGGTAAGAGGGAATGAGTGAATCTTATTCTCATAGGATTTGGCTTAAGGAGGGAATAACATACACATTCAATTGGATATGGAAATCTGTCTTACCCTACAAGAAAATAGGGAGAGAAGGGGACAAGAGAGCAGGGGGATGATAGAGAGAAGGGCAGATTGGAAAAGGGGGAAATCAGAAGTAAATACTTCTGAGGAGGGACAGGGTCAAAAGAAAGAATAGAATAAATGGGAGGGCAGGATAGGATTAAGGGAAATATAGTTAGTTTTTCACAACATGTCTGCTATGGAAGGGTTTTGCATAACTGCACGTATACAACCTATATTGAGTTCCTTGCCTTTTCAATGAGGGTGGGTGGGGAGGGAAGAAGAGAGAAAATTTGAAACCTAACATTTTAAAAACATATGTTTAAAAAAATGTTTTCACATGCTACTGGGGAATAAGCAATACAGGAAATGAGGTACAGAAGTCTATCCTGCTCTATAGGAAAATAGAAGGGGAAGGGGATGAGAGAAGAGGGGAGAGATAGAAAAAGGACAGACTAGGGGAAAGGATATTTAGAATGCATGCCATCTTGGGGTGCAGAGAGGGGTGAGATGGGGTGAAAATTTGGAACTCAAAAACTTGTGGAAGTGAACGTTGAAAACTACATATAAATAAATTTATATTAAAAAAAGAAAAAAAACTAAATACAAAAAAGAATTCTAAAAAAAAAAAAAAGAATCCAACCCTTCCCCACCCAGGGGAAGGAAAAAAAGGAAGGAAAGAAAGAAGGAGCATTTATAATTGCTTAATATGTGCCAAGTATTACTAAATACATTTATAAATGCTTACTATATACCACACATAGTAAATGCTAAAGTGGGGAGAAACAGGTGCTGGGATTCAAATTTAAAAAGCAAGATAGTCCTTGATCTCAAGGGGCTCATTCTTTAATTGGGAGTGATAATAAGTTTCTTTTTTTAAAGGAAGCTTTAGTACATATTGAAAATCTTAGAAGTCCTAAGGTCCCATCAGTGGGTCAGTGGCAAGGCCCAGGGATTTTAGTCAGATGACAGTATAGTGTGTCTACAGGGCACAGGGACAGGACAGATTGTCAGACTTGGAGGTGCTTACGATACAGTGACAGGGAAGATGAGAAGGCCTGGTGATCATCTATCTCATTAGAAGGAATGGAATCTGCGGCAACCATCTCATCCAAAATATGTTAGCAATCAAGCAGCCTGATGAGCTTGGGCTAGGGAAGGGTATGAAGGAGAAAGATGAAACAAGGTGTGTGTAGGGGGGACAGGAGCAGAGGGCTGGTCCTTTGTGTTTTGGAAGTTCTTTCCTTTCTCCACCTTCCACATAGGTTCTAAGAGAGCTATGTAAGGGGGGCAGGGAGAAAGAGAGGCAGCAAGGCAAGGCAATGATTCATTAATTCTTCTTGGGTCTCTGTGCCTTCCCAGGAGCCTTTCCTCATTCCCTAACTCTCATCTTGTAAGATACATGCTTTTACAATCTATGAGCGAAAATTGTTTATTCATTTAGCAATATCAATTTATCCTCACACCTTGCTCCTTTCTCCTGATAAATGGACAGAGTGATTTCCCCTCACTAGCATAACTGTACATGTGAGACTATCAGATGGCCACTGTATGATGAACAAACAGTAAAAGTGTATTACTAAAAGCTGACCTTGCTTGGGGTCAAAACAATTGGATCGGTCTCTTATACTATCCTCAAGGAACCACAGTAGAATATGGATGGCAGAGGAAACTAGATAAAAACTGATTGATTCCATTTTATGCCTTTGCCAACTGGTATAACTCATGGTCTGCTCCACTGCTTCCTATGTGCCTTTGTTGAGATTTTGCATATACCATATTTGGAGAACAACACAAATTTAATGTTGCATGCTATCAAGAATCCTTGAAATCCTGAATGGGAACAACTAAATTGCTAACTGCTTTGACAACATGTTAGAAAACAGCCAGGGGAAATACCTGGGAAGGGAGTAATTTACAGCTCCTCAGACCTTTGCATAGATATTTTTCCTTTCCTTAGGGGACCATGGGTTACTTTGTCCTTATGGCTTCCCAGGAGTAAAAGTTGTCCATGGAAATAAAACAAAATGATGATAATAGATTGCTTATTTTGGTCTAGGCATGTATCAGTCTTGCCCATATACCTGTATGTATGCATGCATGTACTATACACACACATGCATGCATGTATATGTATATGTGTGTGTGCAATACAGATATAGACATGTATAGACACATATATACATATATGTTCATGTATCTTCATATGTATGTGTATATACTTCTATGTTCATGTCAATCTACCTATATGTTTCTCTCCTTCCTTTGTCTTTCTCCTTCCTTCACTCTGTCCCTTTTTCCCTCTCCCCAGCTTTTATCTAAGGCTTAGCCATGACCCTGTGGTTTGTTATTTTTTGTTTTTTTTTTTTTGAAGTCTGTGCTTAAAGAATCCAAGCTCTGACATGTCCAATAATGCTGAAGAGCTGGTAAGTATGAATTTAGCCACTGAAGGTATATCTGTTGGCATAAGACCAACCTAAGTGCATTGGCCTGAATTATTATTAGATTATTGGCCACCAGGTGATTTTTTTTTTACACCAGCAATTCGTTAAAATCAACTATAGCTAGGGCTGCTAGATGACACAGTACATAGTGGAAACTAAGAAGGAACCTATGATTTTGAGCTTCAATATTTTTATTGTGGTTAGTCCTTGTTTTTGCTTCTCTTCTGTCTAATAAGTTGGGGCTATGCATCTAATTGCAATGTCATCATAAACCATAGAATACTAGTTATAGAAGGGACCTTAGGGAGCAGAGAGTTCAATCCCACATGTCGTGGAGGAGTAGGGGCATGGAGGAAGAATAGCGATGATTATATAATGAAACCAGTATTGGGTTTCCATGTTCATTAAACCAGAGAATTTAATGTTAGTACCTAGGATGTTAAGCTACTTTTCATAGAGAGATAGATGTACAAGTAACTATATTAATAAATTCATGTAACATTTTCTACTATCATAGACCTCTTGGGTAAGAAACTATGGTACTAATCTAGAGAGGGCACTCAAACCCCTATGACTTCCAGTGGGAACCAAATCTGGTCTCAGAGGGAGGAAGGAGAAAAAAAAGTAATTTGGTTGTCCCCTGGTGTTCCTTGACATTTTAGTGGGATGACTCATTTTATTATCTCTTTAAACAGGAATTTTGAACTTAAGGGAAAGGAAATGGAAAAGCAAGAAAGTTGGATTTCTGCAGGCAGATGGTGTGGAGGGGGCAGGAAGGAGGGGTAGGAATTGAATTCATAATGAAGAAATAAACTTCTTAATTGGACACATACTCTAATGCTCATTTGGGTCACAAAAATAAAGATAGCACTGTTTCTGTCTCTCTTCCCAAAACTATCTGATAAAACACCTGATGAGTATCAGTAACCATGATCATTAGCCTCACTCAAATAAGACCAATGTATAGGAAGGATGTTACAAACAAGGTGAAGGAAGTTGGAGCAAACCTGAACAGATGGTCACATGTTGTATCCAACCCTTGCTAGAATCTCTTGTTTAATTGTAAATTCTGAATTTGTGGTCAAGTCAAATTGACTTTTTCTTTATGCCTTACACATTCTATTTCCCACCTTGGCGCCTTTGCACTGGGTAACCCTATGTCTGGAATGCACTTTCTCCTCACCTCTTCCTTAAAGAAGCCTACTCTTCCTTAAAGCAAAACTCAAAAAACCTTTGACATTGCCAGTCACACACTTATCCTTTTTACTCTCTTTTCTCTAGAATTTCATGATACTTCTCTCTGTCTGACCATTTCTTCTGAGTTTCCTTTATTCAATCTTCATACAGGTTCTGCCCACTAACTGCATATGTCCCCCACAGCATTATCTGGTACCCTCTTTTCCCTCTATATTATCTCATTTGGTAATCTCATCAGCTCCCATGCATTCAATTATCATCTTTATGCAGATGATTCTCAGATCTGTTTATCCATTTATAACCTCTCTCCATATTTCTAGTCTTATATCTCCAACTGCTTATCACAGATGTCTCATAAACATCTTAAAGTCAACATGTCCTGAACTGAATTTATCTTTTCCCTAAAACCTATCCCTGTTGAAACTTTCCTGTTGCTGTTGAGGCTATCTTTCCAGTCATGCAGGCTCTCAGTCTAGGTATTCTCAAATCCTCACTGTTAGTAACCCTTAAATACACAATCTGTTACCAAGTCCTAGTATTCCTAACTTCAAAACTGCTCATGTATGTCTCCCTCCTCCCAACTCCTCTGGTATTGCTACTGCCCTGGTGCAGGCCTCATCACCTCATTCCTGATCTCTTGCAATAGCATTCTGCTTGGTTTGCCTCAAGTCTTTTTCAACTCCAGCATATCCTTAGCTCAGCTAAGATACTGATCTTCTTAATGCATAAGGCTAATCAAGCCATTTCCGTATTCAACAAGCCACAGTGACTCCCTATTACCTTCTAGATCAAACACTAAATCCTAACTTTGGCATTTAAAGACATTCATGACCTAATTCCTTCCTATATTTCCAGTCTTCTTATACTTTACTTCACTCCAAACACTTTATTATATAATAGCACTGTCCTCCTTGCTTGTCCTTGCACAAAACATTCTATCCCCTATTAGTTGACCCAATGCCTGGGAGGCACTTCCTTTTCTTTCTCATTTTTGCCTCCTGAGATCCCAGGATTCCTTCCAAACTCAAGTCAAATCCTACCTTCTGAAAGAATCTTTTCCCTACTTCCCTATCCTCCATGCTGGTGCCTTCTAAGATTATCTACAATTTATCCTGTGTATATCTTTTACTTACATAACTGTTTGCATATTGTTTCCATCATTAATAAGTTCCTTAAGGGGTTGAGGGTAGAAAAGGGTTTTGCCTTTTTTTTTTTTCCTGAGCTGTTAACATAATGTCTACCACATAATGAGGGCTTAAAAAAACTGTTTGACTTTATGTAATACATGAAACTTTTCCTAAGCTCCTCAACTACTAGTGCTCTCCCTTCTAAATTACTGGCGCATAGCCGGTTATCTTAAATTACATCTTGCCTTTGCACTTCAAAGGCTCTGGAGGTTAGTGTGAAGCTGATGACTTTGTGCAGCTCTGCCTCATTTAAATCCAATTCACTTGCAAGTCAAGACATCACCCTCATGATATCATAGGCCCTCTTTGTGAATGAAGGATGAACAACAATCTCTGTAGTAGTAGCTCCTCCCTGGGGACACAACCAGCCAGTTCAAGTTGAATAGCAATGCTGCTTTTACTTCTCCTCCTCCTCCTCCTCTTCCACCTCCACCTCCTCCCTTCTCCTTCTGTCCCTCTGTCAAGTGGGGAATCATACCCTTAAATGTAGGTGCTCTGTCCAAAGGAATTTAATTTGCAAAAAAAAAAAAAAAAAAAAATATATATATATATATATGTGTGTGTGTGTGTGTGTGTGTGTGTGTGTGTGTGTGTGTATATACACACATATATATTTATATATGTATCACATATACTTTACAAGTATATATATGTGTGTGTGTATACATATATGTAGATATAGAGATAGAGATAGAGATAGAGATAGAGATAGAGATAGAGATAGAGATAGAGATAGAGATAGAGATAGAGACAGAGACAGAGATAGAGATAGAGATAGAGATAGAGATAGAGATAGAGATAGAGATAGAGATAGAGATAGAGATAGATATATCGGGGCTTGGGAGCTAGATTTTTTTCTATTTATCATTTTGTTTTTAAAAATCTGGGACAATTAACTCTTTTGGCTTATATAGTTTTTATTTGTGATTTCTTGAAATATAGCTCTGAAAAAATAGGCTTTGAAAAAGCCCACTGTGATTCAAATGGAATATTTGACTATGCTTTTAAACCCAAATCATTCTGGCTTCCACTGATTGGCCAGTAATAGGTCCCATCCCAAGCCTGTGTTGCTCATTCTTGGGGTTTTAATGACACAGAATGAGTGTAAATAGGAATTGTTTATTTTCTAGCCAGAAACTCTGAGGGACTTCTCCCAAACTGATCCTTTCATGACGGCAAACTAAGCTATATTTTTACCTAACCTTTAATCACTGAATGGGCATTGCCTCAAACAAACAGACCTAGGAAAGGCCTTAAGTTGAAAAGGCCAAGGTCTCCAACTGCATCCTGGGTCATTGACAGTCATCTTAGCTTATGTCTTATCACTGGACTTTGAAGACTCCGGAAGAGAGAGTGAGGCTGATAATATTCTTGCAGCTCTGCATCACTTAAATATAATCAAGACTTGAAATACATCATCCTTTTGATGTCCTTGGTCCTTTTTCAGAACAAAGGACAAATAACATCAACCCTCCTAAAACACCTTCTATTTATCTGCTTAGTATTTATTCGCGTTTACTGTCTATATATAAACATGCATACACCTGTTTATGCATGTATGTACATAAATACATACATATACCTATCTGTCTGACTGACTGTGTATGCCCTAACATTAGAATGTAAACTTCTTACAAATTGGGCTGTTTCACTTATTGTCTTTGTATTTCTAGAGCTTTATTTAATAAATGATTTTTGACTGACTGATTTTTTTTCAGGGTGAAAAACCTATCATTCTTTTTTTTTTTCAAAAATTTATTTGGTATATCAGATTCAGTAATTGCTGAATAAATGTTTGCCAAACAAAAAATAATAAATTAATCCAGATTGTAGGAGGTATGTGGCGAGAGAAAGTTAGGTAAAATAGATCTGTCTAATTTTAGAGAGCTAACGAATCCTTAACAAAATCATGGAGATATATTTGTTGAAATCCTTCTACCTTGGACCAGGGAAAGTTGACTCTCTCTTTCAAGCTCTAGATTCTAAGTACTTTTAGAGGAGTAAGTTGCAGAAGGTGGATAGATCTGAGATTGTACATACAGGATTTCAAGACTGAGCCATGATTTGGTATTTGAGCATTTGGCATGCCTTTCTGAGTGAGCTACTGGGAGGTCATTCTGACAGCTAGACTGTGTGAGGAAGGCGAGGATGAACACCTTTGCCCTTGTTTATGATGATTCTCTGGGTTCCCTCACAAGTCCATGTTGATTACTATCCTGTAAAACGGGAAAGCATTTCCTGCTGACCTTGTGCTAGGTCTGTGTCTAAGTGGAGCCAAACTGCCTTCTATTATTCTGAGCTCTGTCATCAACATCATATAACAAAGAGAGGCATATTCCTCTTGGGAAGACTTAGCATGGAAAGACAAAGCTGTACCCTGCTTGGAAATATTTTGTTTTTGCTTTCCTGTATAAAAGGCAACCATGAGGAAATGTTCCACCACTCATTCTCCCACCTTCTCTCGAATAAAAGAAGCACAGGAAATTAAGAAAGGCAGGAGCTAAGAGGTTACCTCCATGAGCAAAAGCCTGGCTCAGAGCCCTGGACTGAAAATCTATGAACTATTCTCGTCTCGGTACCCATCACTTTCTCTCAGCAAGAGTTTCTCTGCAGACACTTTGATTAAAGGTCCATAAAAGTGGAGATTTAGAAGGGACCTTAGACTCCATCTAATCCAACAAACTTGTTATTATAGATGAAGAAAGTGAAGCCCAGATTGGGGAAATGAATTTCCCAAAGTCATCCAGTAAGTTGATGTCGGTATATTGAATTCTTTGAGCTACTGTTGTTGTTGTTGTTGTTGTTGATTTTCCCATAATAGTTGTATGGGTGTATCCATACTCTTTGTCTCCATTTGACCAATGTTACATATTTAAGGGGACATCTAGACAATTTAGCACTGCCTATAGGCCATCAGACAACCCACCCATCCAATCTGAAATTAATAGATGGCTCTGTGCTTTGTGTTGACATTAACAAAATGAGGCTCATGCAAAGGAAGCCAAGTGAGATAGTGATGACACTAAAAACCATGCCAGTGAGAACCAGGTAAAGGAAAAAGGGTAGTGGGTGCATTTCTCCAAGATCAGCAGGAAAAAGACTGAAGGAGCACATAATAGCTGTCAACAAATATTTGAAGAGATTTCCTGTGGAAGAGGGATTATGTTTATTCATCATGTTTGCAAAGGATAAGACTAGGGCCAATAAGCAGAAGTTAGACAGAAACAGTTTTCCACGCATCATGAAGAAAACCTTCCTAATAATTATAACTACTCAAATTTGGAGTGGGTTGCTTTATGAGGCAATGAGTTTATCTGCCCTGCAGATGTCAAGCTGAGTACCAGGTTTTACTCTCTGGAATCAAAACAGATTAAGTCAAAATGCTTCCACATTACAGCCCTTCAATTCCTTGAACCATAGATATCATCCCCACTCCACCCATCCCCTTGAGTCTTTTTTTTCTTTTTCATCAGCCTAATCAACTCTATGTCTTGAATACAGAATATACATTTAAAGCCCATCAGCACCCTAACCGACCTACTCTGGACATTCTCCAGTTCATCAATATCCTTCTCAAATTGTGGTGCCAAGAATGGAAGACAATACCAGATGTGGTCTGACCATGTACTATCATCTTATTCCTGCAAGTATTGCTTCCCTTAGTTCACCTGAATCAGGCCTCAGAACGTGTGTTTCTTTTGTTCTCTCTTGTTGGTCTAGCAATCGGCATTTCATATGAGCCACTTATGGCATCATAGGACTCTAGATTTAGAACTGGAAAGAATGTTAGAGGTGATCTAGTCCAAATCTCCATTTATGCATGAGTTGTCAATTACTTGCTCAATCAACAAGACTCTGATGAACATCTACTCTGTGCCAGCCATTTAGATTAGAGGTTGAATTTGAACCCACATCCTCTGACTCCATATTCAGGGCTCCTCCTAATGTACCCTAATGTGAAAATATTACATTTTAGGTGAGTTTACTCTTCATCCCTTCTTTAGGGGCTTCTGAATATGTTCCATTTAAGATGATTATGATAATAATAATGTATACCTGTAACATATTTTAAGGTTTGGAAACCTTCAGGGAACCTGGGGAGATAGCTAAACTGAGACTTTCTCTTTGTGAGATTATTTACTGTCCTTTGATGCACAAACCTATGGACCAACATTTCTGACGGACAAAGACAAGTCTCTCAGCACTGTTCTCCCACTGTGAGGCAGAACAAGATTGTCCAGGACCTTTCCTTCTGTTTTCCATCCCTTGGGTTACAAAATTTGATTATTTCCTTAACCTTCTTCTGTCTTTGTCATATCACCTGGCATATCAGGCAGAATTCGAAACCTTCTGTTACTAGGGAGTTGAGAGTTAGCTTGACATAGACCACTGATTATGAGTGTTTTCTGTTAATATTATTTTCCTGATTTTATCCTGTGTTTCAATTTTAAGCAAATTTTCCTTTTTTATTTCTACAATGTAATACCATATGATTAACATAGTGGTTGGCTATAGGGAAGAAATTCAGAGGGAATGGTGTCTCAAAGCATAAATTCAAATAACTAGGAACTAGAAACAGGTCCCTGGTGACCTAGATGTAACAATGGGCTATTATACTGCAGAGGAATACTTTCCAGGTCCCTGTCTCCTGGTTCCCATCCCCTTTGTAATGATACAAGCTTCTATTAGTACCCTTTCTCTCTTCACTCTTCCTCACACTAACTGGCATAGGGTAGGGCAAAAACAGGAAAGGTGAGGAACAAGTATTTATTAAGCACTACTGTGTGCTAGCTTAAGTGGCATAATAGATAGAATTCTGACCATGGAGTCAGGAAGACTAGTCTTTGTGAGTTCAAATGTGTCCTTAGACACTTACTAACTGTATGACTCTGGGCAAGTGACTTAACCCTATTTGCCTCAGTCTCCTCATCTGTAAAATGAACTTGAGAAGGAAATGGCAAACCACTCTAATACTTATACCAAGAAAACACCAAAATGGGGTCATGAAGAGTCAGACACGACTGAAATGACTAAAGAACAACATATGCCTGTCCCTGTGCTAAGCACTTTACACATATCTCATTTGAATATTACAATATATATATCACTTGGTCCTCACAACAACCCTGTAAGATAGATGCTATTAAGATCCTCATTTTACAGTTAATGGAAGTGAGGCAGATAGAGGTTAAGTGACTTGCCTAAAGTCACATTGCTAGTAAGTGTCTGAGGCTGGGTTTGTACTTGCACTTTCCTGACTCCAGGCCCAATGCTCTATCCACTAAATGCGTCAACTAGCTGTCCACTCAATGCTGCTTTTCCAAAGCTCAGGTTGGAGAGTAGAAAACAAGAAATAGTTGTGTTGGGTGTGTTGTCCAAGAGTCTAATATTGAAGAGCCCAAAATGTAATTAGATCTCAGCATTTTACATTGTACTCTGGGACTTCAGGTGTAGGACATGATCACTGATGGACTGGGGAATCTGTTGTGCCTTCAGCAACTCCTGCCTTTCTAGATGTCTTTTATCCTCAGGCTGCTGTCCTAGTCCTTCCTTTGCTACTCATTTCAGTGCACGGAATCTGGAGGAGGATTACCTAATCATAAGCTTTCAGTATTTTTGCTTTCCCTGGGACTAACTTGAGTCCATGTCATATGATATTGAAGTGATTGAAGGAACTAGGAATGGGTAGCTTGGATGAAAAGAAGACTGAGGTTGGGGGAGAAAGAAAAGGGGACATAATAATTATCTTCAAATTTTTGAAGCACTGTCATATGAAGGAGGGACTAAGCTCATTCTGTTTGGCCTCAATGGGCAGAACCAGGTGCAATGGGTGGCAGTGCCAAAGAAATAAATTTAGCAACTAGGGGAAAAACATTCTAATCATTAGAGCTCTCTAAATGTAGGATGGGCTGCCTGGAGAAGGGAGGAGTTCCTTCTCCTTAGAGCTGAGGCTGGGTGACACGTCACATATGTTATAGTGGGGATTCATTTAAGGTACGAATTTGACCAAGGACACTGAGGTGACTCCCAACACTCAAATTTTCTTGCTCTCTGTATATTGATCAGCATCAGGCCATGCAGCTTGGGGAAAATAGTCAATTAACCAATTATAACCATCATGAAAATTGAAAGACATTTTAGATCAATGCACAATATGTACAGACTTTTGGGGGATTTCATAACCATTATTTGGGCCTATTAATATAAAAGTATTGTTTAGTACTAAAGAGAGGTGAAATATCAATCAGATTGTGGGGCTGGCCCAAAATGTGGGGAAAATGACCCTCTTGCCCCAGAGTTCTCTTTGATTTCTCTTTGAAGTCAGTTGGGCAGGGGAATCATATCGAATGCTTGACTATTCAAACCCCGACACAAACTAGCTCTAAGACTCTAAACAAGTCATTTAACTTTGCTATGCCTCAGTTTCTTTATATTTTAAACAGGCATAATAATAGCACCCTAGGATTGTTGTAAGGATTAAATAAGATACATACAAAGTGTTTTGCGAACCTTCAGGCACTATGTAAATGCTAGCTAAGTATTATTATTAGAAATAATAATAAATAAATAAATAACTAGTCTGAGAAACCAAAGTAAGAACAAGAAGAGCTAAAGGACATCATGCTATATCCCCACTACAAAAGATTTTATTGAGTACCTAAGATGTCCCAAGCACTGCACTATGCCCGGGAGGGTGGCCAAACTCAACTTACAGTCTGATACCTCCTACTATTTCATTCCAACTGTCTCCCATTCTTAGAAAGAACTTCTTCTCAAATCTGCTTTTCAGATGCTTTTTCTACCTTTAAGACTCTCCTACTGCACCTCAGCCTTCAGTCTTCCCTGGCTTCCTTGAAAACTTGACTTATATCTCCTCTCTCCAAGAGTCCTTTTCCAGGCCTCCCCACTACTAGCACATTCCCTTTGAGATTTCCTCCCATTTGCACTGTATATAGCTTGTGTATACATAGTTGATTGTATGTTGAAACTCCATTAGAATGGGAGCCCCTTGCTGGCAGACTTTGTTGTTGTTGTTGTTCGTTTGTTTGTTTGTTTGTTTTTTATCAGCTAGTACTTTGCTCAGTGTCTGGCACATAATAAAATCTTGGTAAATGTTTATGGATGTTGCAATTGATGCTGCTGATGCACCCCCACCCCCCCTCCAGCTGTCTATATTCCATTCTCTTGAAATATTCTTAACACCCTTTCTCAGATCTCCCCATTGCTCCAATCCCTCCCCACTAGTAGTGTGCTTATTTAGGAACTCTCTATTCAATGGGAGCTCTTTGAGAGCAGAAATGGGCTCTTTTTATCTTTGTATACCTTGCACCTAGCACAGACCCTGCACATAGCCCACAGGATATCCATTGGATTGAATTAGATGGAATTGAATTGAATTGAATTGAATCTGCCTCCTCCCCCTGAAGACTAAAGTGGGCCTGAGGCACTAGGAATTTTAACAGGAGGCATTAAATCAGTGTCCTCTATGCCTACAGGCCCAGAATAGATTTGTGGGTGTCATACTGGAATTGGATAATCTATTCATTATTTATAGTGGCATTTACAGAATAGAGGGATTTTTTTTTAACCCAGCTGCACAATAAAAATGTTTAATTAATGGCATATGTGAGTCTTAAGCAAAGATTCCCTTGCTTTATGGGCTTAGCAAACTCTTACTGCCTTTCAGGGTAGCTTCTTCGTAGATGTTGACAAGCTTGTTTGTTTATACTCACTTGGCTATCCCATAAACCAGGCTGGAATTAGGCCTCCTTTGGTAAGAGCTCAATGTCAGGTAATCTCTGAGTAACAGGCTGTATGCTTAAAGTCTTCCCCCGTCTGGATACATAAGGTATGCTTGTCTAAGTAGGTTGTAGTGAGAGGAGAAAACAAAACAAACAATAAAAATCAGGCTTGCAGGTCAAAGGATTGGGTTCAATTTTGCATAGAGTTTGCATATGCTTAAAAGTATATATAATATCTCCCTGAGAGACTGTGAGATCCTTAAGCTCAGTGACTGTATCACCCTTCTCTTTGCCACCCTATCATGAGGCATATAATGGGATATGGAATAGGCCTATGATTTCATCGGCCTGAGGAACTCCTGGATGAGCAAACGTCATCTACTAATGCGGGTCTGCAACCCTTTCTACAATCTACATAGGACTTAAGGCTTACAAATTAGAGACTTGCCTTGAGCACTGAGAGCTCAAACAGCCAGTATTGTCAGAGTCAGAATCTGAACTCAGATCTTCCTGGTTCTGAGGAAAGCTCACCATCCATTATGGCACAATGTCTCTCTACATGTACTAGGCAGCTTACTGAATGACAAGTTAACCATGGGCAAGCCATTTACTCTCTACTACTGGCTTTCTCATCTCTAAAATGATATAGTTGGACTAGATGAGTGGTAACAAACTTAAATAGAAATAGGGACCATTAAACTATACATGAGGATCCTGACAGGATGCATTCTACTTAGAAAACCATAAATTACCATTATGTGTGTTGTATTGTGTTTTTATTTATTTTATTAAATATTTCTGAATTACATTTCAATATGATTCCATCTTGGACACAGTGTTTGGGCTGGATAACCTAAGTTCTCTTGTAAATCTAAATCCTCTACCAATGACTATGAGTAACCTTCGTATTTGAACCACAAGGTATTCCAGCCAGCTCCAAGGGTAACTCATGCCTTGAGCCCCATAATCCCAGGACACTATGAGCAATGTGTCAATAGGAAAAATAATATCACTTTTCTGTTTTGAACAACATTGTCAAAAATAAAATTTGTTGGGTTGTTGTTTTTTAAAAGGCATTTGCTTTGCACTTTAAAGAAGTCTATAGGGGGTGGAGCCAAGATGGCAGAGTGAAAGCAGAGACTTGCTTGAGCTCTCCCCAAAACCCCTCCAAATACCTATAAAAAAAGGCTCTAAACAAATTCTAAAGCAGCAGAACCCACAAAAAGACAGAGTGAAGCAAATTTCCAGCCCAAGACAACCTGGACGGTTGATCAGAAATGTATATTGTGCTGGGCGGTGAGAAGAGCGCAGTTGGACATGGGCATGCAGCCAGCCGCTAACCTGGAACATGCCTCAGAGGACTGAACTGCAGGCAGCTGTGGCACTTTCCAGACTTCTCAAGCCACTAACGCCAAAGACAACTTAGAAGGTCAGTGGGAAAAGTCTGTTTCTAAGATGAGAGAGAAGCTAGGTCTCAGCCTCAGTTCCTGAGCAAGCGGCCCTGGAACAGTGGCTGCTTCCTGAGCTTCCGTGCCACAGAATGAGAGGGAATCTGGTGGCTAATCAGAGTGAGATTGCAGGGATCTCTTTGCCAGTGCTGAGGCAGGAATCTCTTGTTTTGCCAGTGCTTGGATCTGGGTCACAGTACTGAGAGGTGGTCCTGGGGCAAGAAAGAGTGCTGGCAAGGTGGAGCTTGTAGTGGCTGTGGAGAAACAATTGTCCTCACAGTTCCAGACAGAAAAGAGTACTTGTGGTCACTCATAGACCAGAGAACAGGCCAGGAAAGGAGTAAACACCTCGCCCCTTATCATACCACCTTCCAAGAATTGAAAATTTACAGGTCCCTACAAGTATCTCTGAAAACAGCTGTACAAACCCCCTAAGCTTGGGACAATACATTCTCCACATTGGAAGCAGACTTCTACCTTAATAAAGAGTGTAAAACTCAAGTAATTGGCTGGGATCATGAGCAAACCTCGAAAAGTGTCAGATCATTGAATCTTTTTTTGATAACAAAGAAGATCAAAAAATACAATCAGAAGAAGACAATAAAGTCAAAGCTCCTACATCCAAAGTCTCCAAGAAAAATAGGAATAAGTCCCAAGACTTGGAAGAACTCAAAAAGGATTTTGAGAAGCAAGTAAGAGAAGTAGAGGAAAAACTGGGAAGAGAAATGAGAGTGATTCAAGAAAATCATGAAAAAGTAGTCAACAGCTTGCTAAAGGAGACCCAAATAAATACTGAAGAAAATAACACCTTAAAAAATAGCCTAACCCAAATGGCAAAAGAGGTCCAAAAAGCCAATGAACAGAAGAATGCCTTAAAAAGTAAAATTGGTCAAATGGAAAAGGAAGTCCAAAAGATTACTGAAGAAAATACTTCCTTAAAAATTAGAATAGAGGAATTGGAAGCTAGTGACTTTATGAGAAATGAAGACACTGTAAAACAAATCCAAAAGAGTGAAAAGTTAGAAAACAATGTGAAATATCTCATTGGAAAAACGACTGACCTGGAAAATATTTTAAAAATTATTGGACTATCTGAAAGCCATGATCAAAAAAAGAGCCTAGACATCATCTTTCAAGAAATTGTCAAGGAAAAATGCCCTGATATTTTAGAACCAGAGGGCAAAATAAAAGTGGAAAGAATCCACCAATCTTCTCCTCAAAGAGATCCCCAAAGGAAAATTCCTAGGAATATTGTAGCCAAATTCCAGAGTTCCCAGGTCAAGAAGAAATATTACAATCAGCCAGAAAGAAACAATTCAAGTACTGTGGAAACACAATCAGGATAACACAAGATTTAGGAGCTTCTACATTAAGGGACCAGAGGGCATGGAATATAATATTCTGGAGGGCAAAAGAGATAGGATTACAACCAAGAATGACCTACCCAGCAAAACTGAATATAATCCTTCAGGGGAAAAAATGGTCATTCAGTGAAATAGAGGACTTTCAAGCATTCTTGATGAAAAAAAAGCAGAGCTGAATGAAAAATTTGATTTTCAAATACAAGACTCAAGTGGAACATGAAGAGGTAAACAGGAAACAGGGTCATATCTGGAGAATAAAATTAAGGGGTGAGAGAGGATTATTCTGGGAGAAGGAGAAAGGGAGAGGTAGAATGGGGTAAATTATCTCAAAAAAAACAGAAAAGGCTCTTACAGTGGAGGGGAAACAGGGGAAGGTGAGAGGGAATGAGTGAATCTTATTCTCATAGGATTTAGCTTAGGGAGGGAATAACATACACACCCAATTGGGTATGGAAATCTGTCTTACTGTACAGGAAAATGGAGGGAGAAGGGGACAAGAGAACAATGGAATGATAGAGAGGAAGGCAGATAGGGAAGGGGGTAATCAGAAGAAAACACTTCTGAGTAGGAGCATGGTCAAAAGAAAGAATAGAATAAATGGGGGGCAGGATAGGATTAAGGGAAATAGAATCAGTTTTTCACAACATGGCTGCTATGGAGGTGTTTTGCATGGCTGCACATGTATAGCCTATATTGAGTTGCTTGCCTTTTCAGTGGGGGTGGATGGGGGGGAGGAAGGGAGAAAATTTGGAACCCAAAGTTTTAAAAACACATGTTTAAAAAAAAGTTTTCACATGCAACTGGAAAATAAGAAATACAGGAAATGGGGTACAGAAATCTATCCCGCCCTACAGGAAAGTAGAAGGGGAAGGGGATAAGAGAAGTGGGGGAGAGATAGAAGGGAGTGCAGACTAGGGGAAGGGATATTCAGAATGCATGCCATCTTGGGGTGGGTGGAGGTGGGAGATGGGGTGAAAATTTGGAACTCAAAATCTTGTGGAAGTAAATGTTGAAAACTAAAAATACAAAAAGAAGTCTATAAGACTTTTCAATGCTTAATATGATCTTAATGTTATTTAATTATAGCAAACATTTATAAAGCACTTTACAAGTATTTCATTTTATCCTTATAACAACCCTGGGAAGTAGATGCTATCATCATCTCCATTTAAGAGATAAGAAAACTGAGATAGACAAAGGTTAAGTAACTTGCTAATAGGTATCTGAGGCTGGATTTGAAATTAGAACTTTTTTACCTAGGTCCAGGACTCTATGCACTACTCTGCCTAGCCTCAGTTAATTATGTGCATTACCCACTGTTGGTGGAGTTGTGAACTCATCCAACCATTCTGGAGAGCAATTTACAGCTATGCCTAAAGGGCAATGGAACTATGCATACCCTTTTATCCAACAATCACCACTACTAGACCTATATCCCAAAGAGCTAAAAAATGGGGTGGGAGGAGGAAAGGATCTCTTTGTACAAAAAGGTTTATAGCAGCTCTTTTTGTCCTAGTACAGAATTGGAAACTGAGGGGAAGCCCATCAGTTGAGGAATGCTAAACAAGTTATGGAATATAATGGAATGGAATGTTATTGTGTTATAAGGAATGATGAGTAGACTCATTTTCAGAAAAAAAAATCATAAAAAAACCTGACTTACATGAATTTATGCAAAGTGAAGGGAGCAGAACCAGGAGGACATTGTATACAGTAAAAGCAATATTGTATGGTGAGCAATTGTGAATGATAGCTATTCTCAGCAGTAAAATGATTCAACACAACCCCAAAGGACTAATGATGAAAAATACTATCTACATCCAGAGGAAGAATGAATGCAGTTCAAAGTACACTATTTTTCACTTCATTTTTTCCATGTATTTTTTTTTTGGTCAGTTTCTTCTTTCACCATATGGCTAATATGGCAATGTGTTTTACATGATAATGTATACACACACACACACACACACACACACACACACACACACATAAACCTATTATATGTATAATATGTATAACCTATTATGTATGTAATCTATTACATATATATAAAACCTAATATATATACATATTATATATATGTATATATGTATAAATATATCTCTAAGCTATTATATCAAATTGC
Source organism: Phascolarctos cinereus (assembly GCF_003287225.1). Taxonomy (NCBI): domain Eukaryota; kingdom Metazoa; phylum Chordata; class Mammalia; order Diprotodontia; family Phascolarctidae; genus Phascolarctos; species Phascolarctos cinereus. The sequence goes on along the minus strand of NW_027555736.1, from coordinate 103,884,841 downwards.
TTACCAGAGGGGGGCAGGGCTGGAGAGAGAAAATTTGGAACTCAAACTTTGGAATAATTGAATATTCAAATTGTCTTTACATATAATTGGGAAAAATAAAATATTACTCAAAAAAAAAATCCTGTGCATTACCTTTAGTTTTGCCTGAGAAACAAGTTGAAGGCATTTTTAAGATGTTTTCATTCACTTCATTTTCTTTTCACAATAGGAAAAAAAAATATGGTTCCATATTTCCGGAGATTAAGCCCCTTACTAATTGGATCTAGAAGAGAGGGTATTGAAACCAGCTTGTCATAGAAGGCAGGTTGCTGTGCATGGTCAAGAGTGCCCTCTGGTTTAGTAGTCTCCAGACTACCATTCAAACCTCAACTCTTCTACTCACTCACATTGTGGTTTGTGGCACATCTCTTCTATTTGCTCTGTAAAAAAAAATTGAAATATGGGGGTGGGTTGTTGGGGTTGAGGTAGATTAGGTCTTTGCTTCTTTGCTTTGTGGGTCCCTTTGGCCTTCTGGTGAGGCCAAAGGACCTGTTCTCAGAATGATGATTTTAGATGCATAAAAAGATATACATATGGCTACAATGTAAAACATTTATACTGAAATGTTTATCAAAGTATTTTTTTAAAAGTGTTTATGGGTCCCAGGTTATGAACCATCAGACTAGATCATCTTAAAGGCCACTTTCAGTTGATTCTCAGTCCTTAAGTGGGAAGGAGAAGAAAAGTAAAGGGAGGGATTATAAAAGAAAAGAGACAGGAAACAAAGGAGAAGATTGAGATGCTCTTCTCGATTTATTCATGTTGCTTTTGCTTACCCTTGATAAAAACAAACAAAAAGAGAGTGTCAGACATAGGTCAAGGTCTATATTTTGCAGAGGAGAGGATTTCCAGATTCATTGAAAATTAAAATCTGAAAGGACCCTAAGTATCACACAGTCTATGACCTTCCTTTTAGAGATGAGGATCTTTCTGACCACAAAGAGATCAATACTTCTAAAAGGTCATTAAATTAGGAAAAGAGCTATGCCCAGCATCTAGGTTTCCTATATCCACACCTTCCACTCTTTCTCCTCTCCCATACAGCCAGCTCTCAGGGTAAATTCTCTGTTGCTGAGCTGAGCACCTTGAGGTTTGATCATTTTGGTATTTCCTTTTAGGAGTGCTGCTGTGACCAACAGAGACAGAAAAGAGCCCTACAGCCAAATTCAGATGGGCCTGATACTGTGACACTTGTATCACTAACACACCGAGACTAATATGTTCTCCTTTAAACCATTCTCCACATCATCCGCTAAATTTGTCAAACCAATTAACCACGGAAATGAAGGACAATTTCATTTTTTCAAAGAAGGCACTTAAAAAAATACCACACAATCCAAAGAAATGGAAATTGAATGCAACTCAACAGTGAATCAGGGCAGCCTAAGCTACCCACTCTCGTTCTATTGAAAGAGGAGTAAACACCGGCGTTAGCTTGATTCAGACTATTACCTTTAACCCATTAGCAGGGAGAGATGGAGAGAGGGAAAATGACTAAGTAATCCATATGGGTTTCACACTTCACAGTGTGTCATTTAGTGCCACTCTTGACTGGTTCCCATCACCCGGAGAGGGTATAGCATCTGCAAGCAGAGCCGCACCAGGGGACACAGGGCTGTTGATGTCACTCCTGCTTGGAGCAAGTGGATGTGCCAAACAGATTTTTTTTCAAAGCAGAAGCCTTCAAAAGCCAACTCCGCAAAATAGAACTTAGCTAAGAAAGGCAGAGAGATGTAGAGGAAGGAGCTCATGAGCAATATCACGATGTTTAGACTAGGGTCTGAGTTCTGCCATTCACTCACTCATTGACCTCGTCTAAATCACCTTATCTTTCCTGTTCTCAGGTTGATTTTTTTGTTTGTTTTTGTTTTTTGGCACAGATATGATATTACCTAGAAAGGAAATCACTTCTTTGAGAATTCTTTCAATCCAGGAAGTGTGGCATGGTGAATAGTGGGTCGTCTTGAGTAAGGAATATTTGTCAGAAGTCATGTTTCTGACACATATCAGCTGTGAGATCATGGGCAAATTATTTCAATGCTCAGGCCCCTGGAATTAACTTTCTATGCTTGTTAGAAGGCCCACATTTTGTGAGGGCTGACCTCAGCATGTAGCATGAAGTTAGAGTAGTGTATGGCTTGCAGGGAGGCAGAATAGACACTTCTAACCTCTTCTCCCTCTGCCCTCCTCTGAGGGAGACTAATGCCTTCGAGGAGAGGAAGCAGGAAGCTTGTGCCCAAAGCTGCTCTGCTGTCTTCCAAGAGAGGGGATATAAGGCTAGAAGTTTATCTATCTGCTCCCTTACTCAAATAATGTTAGTCTAGGGACTATGTTCTGGTCTCACCTAACTTCTGATCATTAATCATTATTAGGAGAAGCAGAAACTCATGCTCTATATTCAAGGCTTGACCCCATTTCCACTAAATACCTGTTTCATAATGAACACACATATTGCAGTTACCCAAGAAACTTTTTCCCCCAATTTGGTAGCAAAACAGAAATCAAAGGAAGTATATATAGGAGCATAGATGTGTGTATACATGTGTGCATGTGTATATGCACAAAAAAACATATATGGGTATACATATCTATACACACACACACACACACACACACACACACACACACACACACACACACACAAACAATACAGAGTGAAAGAACTCTCTAATTGAGAGCAAGGTAACTCAGCTCAACCAAAAGAGAAAGACAGTTCTAGATCTATCTAGCATACCACGCTGGTCCCAGGGACATGATGGAGATAGGTAGTTCCTCTTATGATGGTTGCTTCCCAGAGTCTTTTCCTTCAGCACCCTAAAGTGGAGCTGGCACCTTCTCACTTGTAGCTGGAACCCAGAATTGCCTGAAGTCTCTGCAGGGTCTAAAGAGACTCTCAACTCAAAGACAACTTGAAGAAGAACTGAAGATTGAAGAGATTAGAGATCTCTCCTCTCTCCCTCTCTTGCCAACTCTATCCTGCTCTTCACATAGGTACAGGTCATTAATCTTCCCCAGAAAGGAGAGAGACCCTTCCCAATGGCATTGGGACTAGGCTTACATTAAGTCAAAGACTTGTAAGCTGATCTACTTTTGGCCTCAGTTGCCTATCCTATAAAATGAAGGAGTTGGACTAACTGGTCTTTAAGGTCCCTTCTAGCTCTGACATTCTGTGGTTTCCTTTTTCTAAATCAATCTTTTCTTAGGGATCATTATATATCTAGAGCCGAAAGGGACTTCAGAGATAATGTTATCCAACTCCCTCATTTTACAAATGATGACAACTGAATCCCAAAAGGTCTCATGTGATTTACACAAGGTTGCTCATGTAGTAAGTCTCAGGGGTGGGATTTGAACTCAGGTCTTCTCATTTCAAAGCCATTTATTTTGCCCCTTACTTACTCTGATCTTTCTCTTTACCTGGTGATGGCCATGGCAGATTCTCTTGGCCAGAGAAACAGATTTACAGAAGAAAAGGCTCATATTCACAGTATTTCAACTTTCTGGCTTTGTCAGCTGTTGTTGGCTGAGGGAAATGGCAAGGGATTAAGAATAATAAACATCCCCTTCTTTTTGAAGCCTGAGGAAGACATTTATAACCCACTCATTTTCAATGTTATAATTAAACTTTAATATCAATGTGTGCACAGGGGTAGAAGATGATGGACTACGTGGCTTACTGTGTCCCTATAGCCTTGGCCACTCAGTTAATGTTGTTACATATAGAAGACTAATTTTTGTCAAAGTTGCAAAATAGACTATAAAGTCATATAACATCAGTGTTAGAGGGGATGATATATGTCACATAGTCCAGGGCTAAGAACATTCTCCACTGTCCAGCGTGATGTGTACATATTTTTAATCTTGTTCTGGAATTTAACTGTGCTTTCATTAGTATGGGGAATTCTTGTGGAAATTCCCTAAAATTATGCAGAAGGTACATTACCTAATGGACAAATTATAGTCTTAGTGAGATGGCTGGAAAACTGGAAGGTGACTTTCTCATAGTTACCTAGCTAGTATGTATCAGAGACAGGATTTGAAGCCAGATCTTTCTGATTGCCCTCTATACATAACACCACACCACCTCCTGTTTTTGTGTGTAGTAGATGACACAATCAATGTTTATTAACTTGAATTTAAAAAAAAAACACTGAGAAAAACTAGTAGAAAATTTTCACCTATGCCAATTGGTCTCAGGAATTTCGGTAAGTGCAATCACATAGATTGTAAAGGTAATATAAAAGTGGAAAATACTATGTCTATTTGAGTGATTGATCTTCACCATAAATGGTCCCTGTTTCCATGAGAGTCATTGGAATATCAATTAGCCCTCGACAGCCTACAAGTAAATAACAATACAGAGGAATAAAATAATAATAATAAAGTGACACCAAGAGGCATCACTACTTATTGGTCATTTGCCAATGAATCATTTTGCCATGGTACACCTTGAAATCACTGGTAGCTACTCTTTTGATGTTTACAAAATGTTTTTGCTCACATGTATCCTTTGAGGGATATGGGTCTAGTATTATCGCTGAAATCATAGAATCTCAGATTTAGAAGGAACTTCAGAAGCCACTGAATCCAATCTCTAACAGAAAATGTTTTCCTTCTTCACATATCCAAGAGTGGGCATTTGTGCCCATAGAACACCTAGTGCCAATTGTCCAAGAGGGAGCCCAATGATTCATTTGTGTGTCTGTAGTATATCTAGAGCAGTTGTGTGCACTTCACATCCTCAGATTGATGTCCTGAACCTTATTCTTGTGTTAAGTCAACAAAGAGGAAAGGAGAGCATATTCTCTTCCCTCCAATGTTCCTGCCTTCCTTGGCACTAGCTAACTAAATTGTCAATTAAAAAAGGCCAGTTCAGGACTGTGGGAAAGCACTGAAAGCTATCACTGTCTGTTCTGAGATTGGCTGGTGGTTCATCCAGCCGGTGACAGTAATGGAAAATGATGCAGTGTTTGCTTCATTCTTAAGTTTTGAAAACCAGTTTCGGTGTTGTATCACAAAAGTGTCAAACATGTGACCTGGGGGCCACATGTGGCCCACAACATTCCTGAGTGCTGTTGAATCTGATTAAGATGTAATTGGGAAATTTTAAACAAAATAAATAAAATACAATAAAACATAGATAATGTTAACATGTTTTCTAAGTTAATATGTGGTTCTCAGGGGTCATTAAGTGGCCCTCTTTTCTATCTCAATTTGACATAATTGGTATAGTGGATAGAGAATTGGACTTGGAATCAAAGAATCCTGAACTCAAGTTCTGCCTCAAATACTTAATAGTTGTGTGACCCTGGCAAGTCAGTTAACCTCTTTCAGTCTCAGTTTCCTGACCTGTAAAATGGGGATAATTATAACACTTACTATAGAGAGTTGCTGTATAAAATCCAAAACCAAAACAAAATACATGTAAAGTGCTTTACGAAGTTTCCAGCCCTATGAAAATGCTAGTTCTTTTATATGCCTTGTAACTATTTCTGGGCAAAATTCTTGCATATCTCCTGTGTCTACCTCAAGGTTTGCAAATATTTTGAGTTTCCAATATTTCCACTACATCTGGGACTCAGTTGGCACACCTGAACTCTATTTGTTCTTTAGCATTCAATCTAGAAACCACACTTTAATATATAGATTCATCCCTTTTTCTATTTAGTATACTCTGATAATCGAGATATGATTACAAATGACTAGCAGTCACTCTCTCTTCTAAGACAGATGTGCAAAATACTCTCACCATGCTATCTCTTTATGCATATATTCCTCAAACTATCCCAGGTCTTTTACTTTAATTGCATGGCCCCAAAGGGTTAGAATTAGGGAGAAAAAACTATCTACAAATCTCTATGGTTTTAAAAGAACTACTTTCCCCTCAGGTCTTCTTTCCAAATAGTAGGGAATGTAACTGATTATTTTAACAAGGAAAATTGTGTTTGTCCCTCAAGTCAAATGCATTCAAACCTTCTGGACAGGGATACTAAACCCATTCCTTTTTCATCTTCCCTGATTTGGCTGCTTGTGTGAGTTAGAGGACATCACCCTTTAAAAGCTTAATGACTTTGGAAATCTGCTAGGCACGCATCTCTAATCCTGCTCTGGAGTCCCTGGAGCTTGTGAATGAAGGAGTAGAAATCTAATCCACTCAACCTTGTCACCCTGCTGCTACTGTCCCTCCACTCCAATCACCTGCTTCCTCCACCCACCCATGACAACACTCAAATCCTCTGAGAGCCCAACAGCCTTTAGGCATACCTTTTGCTGAGACCCATCAGTATGCCCAGCTGTTGGACATCTGGCAAGCAAGTGCCCCCTCTGTGTTTCTGAACTGAAGTGATTTGGCTGGATGCCTTGGAGCTGCTGGAACAACAAAAATCAATCGCTGACCTGAGTGGCTGTCCCAGGTATTTATGTGTTTGGGAAACCCACCACAAGTGGAGAGGATGCAGCATTGACAAAGTTCTGGGCAGTTCACTGTATGCATCCAGTTATATGTAAGTTTATCCTATTTGCTCGGACAGTGTAGTTCCAGAAAATAACAAGTATGTTCAGTATGAACATGAGTAGAAGGCATCATGGTAAAGTTGAAAGCACACTGGATTTAGAGGATTATTTTTGGGGGAGTAATGTGTACAGATCCTTACTCTGTCCCTAACTGCCTTTGTGACCTTAGGAAAGTTGCCAACCTCTCAGGACCGCACATTTGCCTCATAGTTAAAATGAGGGGTTAGAATTAAATTTTCTTTCTGATCTGAATCTAGAATTCTACAATCTGAAGGCTACTTCAAGGTGACAACTCAGAGATTCTTTTCAGATATGAGCAATTCTTTCTATTTAGCATCTGTTCTTCACTGCTGTAATCTAATAGAAAAACTAGATCTGGAGTGAAAAGTCCAGTTTGAGTCCCATGTCTGGCATCTATGCTCTCTGTGAACTACAGTGAGTCATTTCATCTTGTTGAACCTCAGTGTCCTCATCTGTAAAATGGGAGTTTATTCCATTCATGCTATCTACTTCTCTGGGTTGTTATGAGAGAAGTAGTCAGTAGGGAGGAAAGAGCTTTAAGTATAGAATTCAATTTTTATAACCTTCCACTGAATGAATGCTTACTGAGTTTAATAGTCCATTCAAGCCTTGGGGTAGCAACCTGGAAATATAAAAGGCATAGAAAACAGTCACTCATTGTTAAGTGCTTTCCCATCTAATGATAACTCACATTTGTATAGAACTTTGTGATAAAATACTTTCATATTCACTACTTCATTTGATCTTTACCATAATTCTCAGAGGCAGGTAGTATGAATTTTTTTGAACCCACTTTTCAAATGAAAGAATTTAAGGTCAGAGGGAACAGAACTAGTCCAGCAAGTATTAAAATAATAATAATAATAATAATAATAATAATAATAATAATAATAATAATAATTAAAAAGTACCAGATAGTGAAATTATCAAGAAATCCAAGAAGAAACTAGAGTAAGTGCATTTCTCCTCCTTAGGTCCACACAAAGAGAAAGCAGGCCACATTCGCTTGGGGAAAAGTACACACAGAGAAACTCTGCCCAGGAGCATAATTTATAGAAGCATTACTGTTCACATAGAAGTAATGAGCCAGATAAGCTGAGGGCTGGAAGATATTTTACTAAAAATTAATAAATTATCTCAAGAACATAATTAAGATAAGCAATTAGAAAAATGGTTATACTTATTTATGTAGAAATATTGGAAAACAGAACTTTCAGGTTATATTGCCTCTTCTCTTTTGCAGAGCTTTCATTAGATCAGATATAAACTTTTGTTCTATACTTACTACAGGGGCAAGGAGTTAGAAGCCTAGACCAGGGTCTTGCATTCTCTACCCCCACTCTGATCACATCTGACACAACTAACTGTCTAGCTACACTTAAGGTCCTAAATAAAATAGTTCTCCTTATTTAAAAATATTTTGTAGTATTGTAGATCAGTGCCAAACTAGGCTACCAGTCTTTCCAGAACTTCCCAAAGCCTGGATCCAACTCAAAGTTCTAATCCAAGATGCAAAGGTGGAAAAAATGCATTAATTCAAGAAAACAAAGATTTATGATGAAATATTATGGATATAAGGACACTCAAGACACAACCACAAAAGAGGAAAATATCTCTACATGATTTGCAAGCAAAGCCTCAAATAAAATCAAATTCTCTATAGGCTAACTCCCATTGAATTCCTGGAAGAAACGAAGCAAGGGTTTTAAAATGCTCATATAAATTAAATTAGATCTATAGAGAAATGGAAGGGGAAGGGAATGAGAGGTGTAGAGAGAAAAAAACAGAACAGGGAATATGAGCTCTAGAGGAAAGAATTAGAAGGAGAATTAATAGATTTGTAAAAGAGATACAAAGCTTACTCAAGTAACATAGTCATTGAAAATCCAATTGGACCAGATAGAAATCAATTACTACAGGAGATGAGAAATACAAGAACTAAATTGAAAAAAAAAAATAGAAAATAGGAAATACAAACAACCTACTAAAAACAACTAACATAGAAAATAGGTCAAGAGAATATAATAAGCTAAATAAAATGCCTGACCATAAAAAAGTATATACCATATTTCATTAAATTATGAGGGATTTAAGAATTAAGATCTATTATATCCAAAGGATAATTAAAATGTAAAGAGTCTATGAGCCACCTCCTAAAGAAGCCAGAAAATGAAAACTCCCTGGAATTTTATGACCAAAATTCAAAGCATTTACATGAAGGACACAATAATTCAAGTAACCAAAATGAAAATATTTAAGTACAATCAGTCATGGTCCAAGACCTGACCACTATCACTATGTCAGAGAGAACTTGGGTTACAATATGCCAGAATGCATAAGATAGAGTTTTACATTCATTAATAATTTTTTTCTCAGTAATGCTGAACATTATTTTCCAGAGAGATACAATGGACTTTTGAATAAAGAAGACTTTCCAATCTCCATGCTGAAGAACCCAGAGTTGAATACTTTGAAATACAAACATAGGGATCAAGCAAAACATGGAAAGGTTAAAAAAACTGGGCAAGTGAAGATATGGTGATCATAGGCACATGTTCTAATAGAGGAAGAAGAAACAAGTTTACCTTAACAACCTCATAATTCACTCAAGAGAATAGAATGAGTAAGTAAGTCGAGGGGGATGGGAACAATTTGTTATATTTCAATGGTATTAAAAGAAAAAAATGGAAAGAAAAAAAGAAAAAATACTAGGAAAGAAAGTTGAAGAAAGGGGGATGAATTTATCTCACAACATCAGGATGCATGATAAGACTATAAAATATAGATGAAAGTGTGGTATGATTAGGCTAAACATGAAACTTACTTTCTTATGAACTAGATAAAGGAAGATTAAACATACAGATTTACGTAGAGTCTGGTAGAAAAATACATTCAACTCAATGAAGAATAAGGCAAGGACAGGGAGAAGGATATTTAAGAGGGAGGGTATAGCCAAAGAGAGATTAATCATAAAACAAATTTGAGCTTCAAAAGGTGGAGCATGAAGGGGAAGATGTAAAAATAAATGGAAAGAAAGGGTGAGAATCTGTTATTGGGATCTGGATGATGGGAAGAGACGGAAAAAGAAATATTACATAAAATACAGATAATAAAAATGAACAAATTATATAATACATAAATGGATTCACAAAAAATATTTTGATAAAGTACAAAATCTACTTCTGTTAGAAAACTAAAAATTATAAGAATAAATTGACCATTCCTTTTATAGTAAATACTATCTAAAACTAAAAATCAAGAATACCCATAACCATTAATCTCATTTGATCTAATGAATGCTAGAAGTACTAGTTATAACAACAAGACAAGAAAAAGAAATTGAAAAATAAGCATAAACAAAAATGAAACAAAATATCAACTTTTGTCTAAACTATGATGGTCTAGATAGGGAAGCATAAGGAGTAAGTTTATTAATTTAAAAATTAATAACATTATTAAAATAATAAGACATAAAATGAACTAACACAAATGATTAGCCATTCACTATATCATGAAGGAAATTCAGGAAGAGATATAAAGAGAAATCCCATGCAAAATATTTACAGAATACATAAAGTATTTACCAAGATACACACAGCAATGGTTTGGATATAACTACAAAAACTCTTTATGAAAAATAAAAAAGCAGAAGTGAAAAAGTAGAGAGTTAATAAATACTGATATTTTGGCTCTATTAATATAATACAAATGATAATGTGGCCTAAATTAATTTACATATTCATTGCCAAAGAAATCAAACTACCAAAGGATTATACTTGAGAGCTAGGGAAAAAAAAAAGATGAAGATAGGGAAAAAGGTGAAGATTTGCAAGGGAAATCATGAAATAATGTTGGAAAATGAGGGCCAAGCAATACTAATTATTCAACAGCATCTATTAAATACTAACTATGATTCAGGAACTATACTTCGCACCTGAAAAGTTTTATTAGAAATCAGTAGTCATTAAAATTCTTTGGTACAAACCAAAAAATAGAGAAGTTATTTGATGGAATAGAACAGGTGAAGAACATACAGAAAGAAAATAAAAGTATAATATTGGATAAACGGAAGAACACTATTAAGATATTATAAAATCATGATTTTACAGAGCTATGAGGAAACCTGGAAATATTTATTGCAAAAATGAGTTTTAGATTAAGAAGTCATCCCATGTATCACAGTACTTCCAAATGGATACATGACCTACATACAAAAAGGCATCTCATAAACAAATTAGAGGAGCAAGAGAGAAAATAGCTTTTGCAACTACAGATAGGAGAAGAATTGATGACAAAACAGGGGATAGGAAGGGTCACAGGAGTGAGAATGAATACTTTTGATTACACAAAATTGAAATAGTTTGTACAAATTAAAAGGGAAACAGTTTGCTGGAAAAAGATCTTCGCAACATATATATATATATATATATATACATACATATATATACATACATACATATATATGTAAAATATTTTATTTTTCCTCAATTACATATAAAGATAATTTTAACATTCATTTTTTTAATAAAAATTAGTTCCAGATTTTCTCTTTCCCTCCCTTACATCTGCCCTCCCTGAGACAATAATCAATTTGATATAGATTATACATGTTCAACCATATAAAACAAATCACCATATTAGTCATGTTGTGAAAGAAGACACAGACCCAAAGAGGAAAACAAACAAAAAAAAAAACAACAGCTAAAGTGATCTTTCCATCTCCTTTCCCTCTTTTGCCATCCTTTCTCTCTCTCTCTCTCTCTCTCTCTCTCTCTCTCTCTCTCTCTCTCTCTCTCTCTTTCTCTCATTGTTTCTGTCTGTCTCTCTGTCTCTGTCTCTCTGAGTCTCTGTCTCTGTCTCTGTCTGGCTGGCTGGCTGGCTGTCTCTCTCCTCTACTACACTCTACCTTCATCAAATCACATCTATAGTATTCTGTTTTCTTTTGGGTGCTACACTCATCAGTAAGACAATTTTAAAAGAGGGCTAGCAGGAGGGTAAAGACCATCAATTTCATGCCACATGAGGATCAGATGAAGGAAGGGTGGACGGTTAGTTTGGAGAAAAGATGACTTAGGCAGGAAATAACAGCTGTCTTCAAATATTTGAAAGAATATCATATGAATGGGACAGCTAGGTGATACAGTGGATAGAACACCAGGCCTAGAGTTAGGGAGATTCATCTTCTTGAATTCAGATCTGGATTTCAGACACTTACTAACTATGTGACCCTGGGCAAGTCACTTAACCTTGTTTACCTTTGTTTCTTCATCTGTAAAATGAGCTTAAGAAGGAAATGGCAAAGCACTCATGTATCCTTTCCAAAAACAAATATGTCACAAAGTCAGCCAGAACTTTAAAAAGTGGCTGAACAACAGCAGCAAACCGATATATGGAAGAGATATTCAGCTACTTATGTTTGGCCCTAGAGAGAAGAACTAAAAAAATAATGAGTCTTATTTGAAAAAAAAAAAGGCAGATGTCACAAAAGTCTTTCTAATGATTAATGTTATCCCAAAGTCAAATGGACTTCCATGGTAAGTCTAGTTTTTCCTTCACTGGAGATCTTTAAGCATAGAGCACAGAATCCCTTGCTGGGTATGTTATGGAAGTGAATTTGACTCAGTTATGCTTTGGACTAGACAGACCTTTATTTCCATTCCAATCTTAGATACTGTGATCCTATTTTCAATTTTCACAAACCTTCATTTTTATGACAGGTCAGGGGGAAAAAACGTCTTCATTAAATTCATCTTCAAGGCCACGATGTAAATGAGGAACTGGCTTGGTGGACTCTGCAGGATGTTCTCCCAGCTGTTTATCTACTTACAATCTGGTTCAGAGCAGACCTAGGAAAACGCAAGCTGAGGCTTTGCTTGGGCTCAATTATACATTCAAATTGCTTGTGTTTAAAAACCCCTAAAACTGTAATGACTTAATTAAGCTGGTAACTTTATTACATCCTTCTTCTCACTTGAAGTCTAACTTCAAACCCTCTCTATTTTTTTAAACCCTCTCTTTTCAGACAAGCAAGCCAGCATGAAAACTCCAAGGCACTAGCCAGGCCCTGTGCTGGAAAGCAGAGAAATTCTAACCTGGGAAGATAATGGAACCTGTGCTGAATACTAAGCTCTTTATTGAACATGCTGGATAAATTCAGGCTCTAGGATCTCTTAAAATTATGTAACAGAGCAGTTAATATTTCAGACTCTTATGAGAATCCAGTGTTATTGGCGGGTCTGAAGCACACATGCTTGCCTACCCATAAGGCATAAAGCCACCCTTCCAAAGAGAAGTTAAGCAGAGGTCATATCCAGGATCTTTTAGGTCTTGAAAGGAACTGGTACAATTTGGATGTTGCCCTTCAGCTCTGTGACATTTTTTGCCTGGGTCATGGCAGACACAGAAGCTAAATTCCCTCCCCTAGGTTTTCAATAAAATACTGCTTTCTCCTGACTTTTAACTGCTCTCATTAGTACATCACTGTTATTCTTCTAGACCATGAGATTCTGCCAATTGATGAATGGGTAACCATGAGGTCTTTTGGAATCCCTTCAATAAGTAGGGGAACAGAAATTGAAGTACACTTGATTATCTGTTTATTCCTGTTGGTTGGGAGTGTTAAACTTAAAAAAAAAAAAGAAAGTTTTTTTTTTAACTTTTAAGGAACTTAACTAGAAGTAAATTTTGCTGTGAAGTGAACTTTTTTTTTTCCCTCCTGGCTCACAATCCTGCCCACTGACTGGTGATGCTTTCAATGAGCTATCAGTCATCTGTCAGATAAAGAGACAAAGGGAGATGTGTGCAGCACCAGCTCTCCAAGGTCACAGGGAGGTGAGTGCCACCCTCAATTTCATTATATCGGCCTGTTTGGATTTTTTGCACTGTGCCTTTTTTATTTCTCCCTTAACAGCTGCATGCATTAGCCTTTGGGGAATGTGGCAAAAGAGTTTTTCATTTTTAGGAAGCCACATGTTCTCTATCTTTAAATCAAAGGTGAAATGCGACGTGATGTGGCAACAGTCCAAACTTTGCAGGCCACATGGACTTTCTGCCTTAAAGTCATTTTCTAAGATATTAAAAAAAACCCATCTTGAATGTTGTAATCATCTAGGGCAATTAGCTGAGACAGCAGGGAAGAGACAAGACAAGGAGGCCCCTGGTGGCCAAAAGGTGGCTCTCTCCCTTTTAGGTTGTTAATGGCAATGCAGAACACATTAATCCCTACAATCATTTCCTATTAGCCAAATAGAAATGTCTTAAGATAATGTGAATACCTTATGGCATAAGTGACTTTCTAAAGTAACTTATTAGAACTTCTTATCTGTGTAAATTAAGGAACCTGGGATCTTGACAGCCAGGAAGATACTTATTCAAAGTTGACTGTTAAGATATCTCATAGGAAGTTATCCAAATGCCTCCCGATAAACTTCCTAGAAAGGTGGTGTCTGTAGCCCCTTCTTTGCCAGAGCAAAAATATGCTGCATCCTGACCAAATCCTCACCTTTCCTGCAGGGGTTCTTATGTAGATGGATGCACACTTTCCCAGTTCCTTTACCGGAATTTCTGCAATAGCTGACACATAGGGATAGCAACTCCAACTCAATTTGAGATTTCACTGGAATAGAGAACTTGTTGGCCAAGAAACTACAGATCACAATTTTTATTCATTCATTCTCTTGGTGACTTATAGTCTTAAGGCTCATTAGGTGTCCAGAGAACTGAGAAGTTAAGTTACTGTTAGAGTAACTCAAACGCAGGGCTTTCTAGCTTTGAGATGAAACCTTATTATCATCAGCAAGCATCTATTAAATGCTTACCATGTGACAGGGCATTGTGCTAAGTGCTGAGATACAAAGAAAGGCAAAACTACAGGACCTATCCACTATGTATATTGTCTTTCAAGTGATACATAGAGATATTTAGAGTTCTGCGTAGTATTTCTTTCACCTTTAAACATTATCTCATTTCAGCCTTAATATGACCCCTTTAGGAAGGTACTACAGAGATTATTCTCTCCATTTTCTAGCTTAAAGAGGTTCATATAGCTTTAAAACTCATAATTTGTTCACATACCTTGTAAGTAAAGATTCAAGCCCAGGTTCACAAAATGGCCAGTTCAATACTCCAACCATTACTCTATGCAGATAGCCACTCCATCTGTGGAAGCAGGAACTAGAAGCCCCATAGAATACATCTTAGCTTATTTTATGAAAATGATACCCTAGATTTCAATTGCTATCTTTTTTAAGGATGTCTAAGCAATGTAGAGGCTCTCAAACAGATTCTCTGAACATTCATGTGAGGAATAAATAAAGCAAGTGTATATATATAACTACTGTTTTGTAGAGACAAACACAATTCATAGAGAGATTTTGCAAAGAACTATTTTCTCAAGGGCATACACTGAAAGCAAGTGCTGGAAACTCATTCTATGTTGTCTGCCTCCTAGTCCTGTGCTCTTTCCACTTCATTGGCCTAGCTGAATCCATGGGGTCCACCATGGCATTAATCCCTAGACTAAGCAACCTAGTGTTCGGCTGAGACTCACTTGAAATGCTGGAGAGTTCCCATCATTTCCCTGAGAGACCATTAGATAGCTGAATAGATTCCATTATCTGGATTCATTCCTTTATATTAATTTTCCTGACTTCATCCCAGGATACTCTTGCCTGCTAACCTAATAACTATAGCTGACACATGCCAGAGCTTTAAGGTTTTCAAAATTCTGCAAATATATGATTTACTTTGATTCTCATAATAACTCTGAGATTTACTGCATGCATTATTGTCTGCACTTGAAAACAAAGGAAACTGAGGTGCGAGAGGTAAAACACTTATTGGCCACATTTGTCTCTGGTGGGATTTGAACCAAAGACTTACAAAGAACTCAGTAGCCTCCTTATCCTGCTAAATGACAAGGCCCAGAAAGTCTAAATCCTCTATGTCCCCTGGAAGAAGTAAGGCCTAGGATAATAGACAAAAGTCCCTCTGCCTCCTGGCAGAGAGTTTGAATCTTCTACCCCATCAATTCACTCCAGCATGAATTAGCATCAGTACTTAAACCATGACCCATGTTTTCATGTGTTCAGGCTCCCCACTTTCTCCCTGCGAAGTCTAATCCTATTTGACTCAAAGAACTTAATACAAATCCAGCAATGATTATCATTTGTGGTTGGGGGTGGGGTTGGGTATTCTATTAGAGAACACAGAGGACCAAATCTGTTTCCATCTTCCCTGACAGCCCCTTGTATTGTGAATGTTTTTCCCCAATTAAGTTTGCTTGCATTATTTTCTCTGTGGTAGGTCCTGCTTTGTACTTGTGTACATCTCCTGATACTCTTCATCCCAGCCATATTAGTTCTTTCCTTTAAAAACATCAGTCATTAATCAGAGCTGAGACTAATGGTTCTGACAGCAATTGGTCCTTCCCAAACCATGGCTTAGGGAACATAAAGCAAGGCGTGATCATGCATCAACCTCCCCACCCGTTTGTCCCCATCATCAGGTATAGGACTAGGAGTTTTCCCTTAATCACATTTTCCTTGTGATCTTCCCTTGGCAACAGAAGTGGTACATATAGGAGATTGACAGGCTCACCTTGCTCTTTATCCTGGAATCCTGAGGCTCATTGAAAGATAAGCCTCTCCTGAACATGTCTAGAACTATTTTCCAAATACCATCATGCCTTTGGACCTAAACAGATCTGTCTCCTTTTGAAACAGATAAATTTCTTTCATAAAGTTCTATAAGACTTTATTGTAAAACTAGCATATTTCTATCATGAAAAAGATCCTGTTCAACTTTTTGAGACCCTATTTGGGGTTTTCTTAGCAAAAATACTGGAAGGGTTTGCCATTTCTTTCTCCAGCTTATTTTACAGATGAAGAAACTGAGGCAAACAGGGTTATATGACTTATTCAAGGTCACACAGCTAGTAACTTTCGGAGATCAAATTTGAACTCAGATCCTCCTGACCAAAGGCCAGCATTCTAACCACTGTGCCATCTGGCTGTCCCTGGTACTGCTACAGTTTGATATATCTAGTGTGGACAGGTTTTTTTTTTTACATATGAGTTTTATGCTTCAAGCTCTCTTAAAAAATGTAGATACCATCTGGTTTTATATTCTAATGCTGGTCATTTATCTCATCACATGAATCATTTTCCCACCACCACCTCTAGAAATATGGTGACTCTTTGAAGTCTTAACTTACTTCAATTAAATAGTTAAATTCTACATCTCTGTGCAACTGTGAAATCAGGGTCAACATAGAATCAGAGACTGTTTTCTTGCTATAGCAGAGAAGATTAATGCAATTAATAGATAAATGATAAGGTAAGGCTAAGGTCAATATTAACCCAGAGGAACAATAAATCTTGATAACAAAAAAGAAAGATGTCAATATGCAGTGAAGTTTGCTACACTCTTCTTGAGCATTTTCATTAGAAAGGTACAGAAATAACATGGATGGTAGTTTCACAGATACTGTACTAGTCCCTTTTTGAGGTAAGAAAGTTACAAGTTATCTGACTGAATACACAGAAGTAGCCCAGTAAGATGCACTCTTTGCCATGTATGATGTATTTTTAGCTAATCTGTTTTTTCAGCCAGAAATTTAGGATGCTATTCAACAAAACTAGAATAGAAATAATAATGGAGCATATGGATTACTCAGGGTAGACCAGCATATCTGATGCCAGGGATTTCCAAGCTCTTTTCAGGGTTGTCCTCTACGTTTGGTGTCCACCTGGCACCCAGCTCTCATCTCTGGCTCCAAGAAACTGGAGGATGTGCAGTGGCCTAGTAAAACAACAGGTTGAGGGTAACCAATAGGCCTCAAACCCACTGGTAAGTTAGGTGGATGTCTACCCCAAGCATGTGAGGACTTTCCCCAGTGGCTTGGACAGATGAGAACAATTTATTCCGACGGCCATGCAAATGTCTGAAGTGGGTACTGTGGAGAGCTTAGAACTTGGTCAGACATCAGAGACACCAAACTCCCCTACTGCATCCTGGGCAATTACCAGCCATGCTGATTTTCGTCTTGACACTGGACTTCAACGACTCAGAAACAGAGACTGAGGCTGATGATTCTGTGTGACTCTGCCTCACTTAAATCCGATCCAAGAGCAAGTCAAGATATCATTCATTTGTAATGTCATCGGTCTTCAATAAGTCATCACCATCATCATGATCCTAGTAATAGTAGCTCGAATTTATAGAGCACCATAAGGTTTGCTGTCTTTTATATAGATTATCTTATTTGATCTTCACAATTCTCTGAAGGAAGTACTATTATTATCACCATTTTACAGAAAAGAAACTGACCTTGATAGAGATCAAGCAAATTGCCCAGAATCACATAGCTAGTGAGCGTGCAAAGCAAGTTCTGAATTCATGTCTTTCTGACTCCAAGTCCAGCACTCTATCCATTATGCCACTGCCACCTAGTTACCTCTAATACAGTAGATGGTAATGCCCTATCAGAATAAATGTTACGAAAAAAGTTTAGTACAAAATCTTCTAAAATATCTTTTCATGTGGGCTTTTCCAAGCTGAGAGCCTTCAAGCCTGCCACCCATTTACAAAGCAAAGGGTTACATTGATGCTATGCCTGAGGTCCCATGAAGAAATTGTTTGATTTCAGAAATCATGCTTTTTTACATGCTATGCAAACTACCGGTGAAGTCAGAATGGAGTTGACGAGGGAGGAGAAGAAACACGAAGGAGACAAAGGCATGATAAGGACCAACAACAGTTTCAGTAGTGAGGAGGAAGAAAGAAGATATTCAATATAAGGTGTTTGTAGTCAGAGGATTTTGAGAGTTTGAAGTCTTGGAAAATATTCCTCTAGTCTAAGGATTCAATTCGCCAACTGGGTGGTTGAAGTGAATCAGAAATGGAAATAACTAGAGTTAAAGAGGTCAAGGCACCGTGAGGTCAGATGCAAAAAGGGTCAGCAACATATCTGTTAAAATCCCTAAGGAGATTTTATCTGCTCTTTGAGGGCAGAACTTGCATCGTTGCATCCCCCATGAACTCTAGCATGAGTTGGCTACACGATGGGTACGTTGTAACTAATTGCTATATATTCTCATTTGCATCCATGTTTCATTTTTTCCCCATAGCTACGTTGACACCATTGCGGCACCCCAATTTCCCAATATCTTTTTTCTAGTGCCTCATGTCACATCCTAAGCATGTGTAACCCTCTCTAGCTCAATGCAAGCCACCGCAAAATGCCACAGTGGGGTATAAATGGCTACTTCCATGGCAAAATGTAATGGTGATTATTCAAAACTTTTCATCTTTCAACTCGCAAGTCTGCACATTTAGAAATGACTATCTTTCAGGTCAGTCTTGGTTATTGATGCACTGTCACTGAGAAGGCTAAGGAGATGACAAGTTAAATGGTGATCCTTCTTGGGAGAAGACATTGGAGGAAAGATGCAAATAGCATAGTACTTGAAATTCAGTTTTTCCATCTATCTTCTCCCCCTTTCCCCACCAATCGGTCTTTTGTGAAATTACACCAATATTTAATCATTGTTGAATATTTTCAAGAAGAATATTATTAGGATTTTCCTAATGGAAAAACAAAGGCAATGAAATGACTTCAATGACAGAACTGTATTAACTAACAGGATGGAGCTATTAGATAATCCTAAAAATAAGAAGATGGGGTATGGAGGATAAGTCCCCTTGAGAAACCTAAAATTCAGGTCAGCAGGAAAATATGTAATGTTGTCAATGTCGATGAGTATGAGTACTACGAGTTTAGAGGAAATGTTCTCCCCAGAAAAAGTCAAGGTCAAAGGAACAGAATCATGCAGTTGTATAAGTATAGATTTGTACCGTACTTTGCTCCTTGAAGGCAACAACAGAATGAGGTAGACTGATTTTATATTGAAGGATGCCTCCACTATCTGAGAGACTTACTGCCAACATAGGGAATCTTGTTAAGACTAACCACAGAGAAATGAATTTTCCCGTAGTTGTGAACTTTCATAACTCATGTGACTTTAAGGGACACACACTTCCCACCTTCACCCCATCCATTTCCTTTTTGTCACAGAGTGCTACTGATTGGCTGTATACACTAAGCAAATCTGTTGTTGTTAGTCATTTCAGCTGTGTCTGACTCTTCACGATCCCATTTGGGGTTGTCTTGGCAAAAATGCTGGAGTGCCATTTCCTTTTCCAGTTCATTGTTACAGATGAGGAACCGAGGCAAACATGGTTTAATGACTTGCCCAGAGTTATCCAGCTAGTAAGTGTCTAAGGCTGGATTTGAACTCATAAAGATAAGTTTTCCTGAATTTAGTCACAGTACTCTATCCACTGCACCACTAGCTTCCCTAAGAACCATTCTTTGTTCTCCATGATGGAGAACTCTATGCCTTACTGGGAAGGGATAACAAAGGAGCAGTTCACACTAAGCTAGATCAAAGGCATCATTACCCCCAATGATTGGTGGGAATGTGAAGCAATGACTGAGTTGCAAATTGATGTTCCAGGCCCAGCTGCAGGAGCATTAGAGGGTGCTTAATGGGGGCAAAGTGTAAGTGGTGTTCAAACCATTGTCCAAGGTCCACAGAGAATAGGGAAAATGACAAAAGTGGAATTTGACACAGGATAAAGCCTGAATTGCAGTTACTTAGTAGATGCTAACCTGGTCTATTGGCTGGTATGATGCTATTGAGCTCTCCTGATAACTTTATGCCTTGGTCTTCCATAAGCAAAAATTCTTTGCTGTTCAAGAACATCAGCATTTTTATTATTTTTTTTAAATTATGAACTTAAACCCAAACATGAACTGGTCAATAGGGAAAGAACAGAAAAGAGGAAATGATAATGATGATGGTGGTGGTGGAGGTGGTGATAGCATTTACATAGTAAATGCTTTGCTTTTCAAGGTGCTTTACAAATATCTCATTTTAGACTCATTACAACCCTGCGAGTTAAGTTCTATTATTATTCTCATTTTATATATAGGAAACTGAAGCAGAGATCAAATGACTCACCCAGGGTCATCCATCCAGGAAATGTCATGGACAGGTTTCGAATTCAGTCCTTCCTGACTCCAGGTTCAACACTCAATGTACTACCCTCTTATCGCTTTTCCTATTTAGGCAATATCTTAATGAAATCTGGGACATATGTTTTAGATAGATAGAAAGATAGAGATAGATAGAGAAAGAGAGAGAGAGAGAGAAAGAGAGAGAGGTAGATAGATTGTTCTTTAAAGTAAACTTAAATGTAGTGAAATGATAACAAAAATAACCTCTTCGTGTCACCTACTGTACTTCTTTCAGAATCAGATATGATCTCTCTCTTCTGACTTTCTACATGAAACCTATTATGATTTGTAGACATTTGATTTGCATTAAATTGATTTGTGCTCATCATATGAAAAAGTGCTCCAAATCACTAATTTAGTATGAAAGAAGTGCAAATAAAAAAAAATCTGAGGTTTCATCTAAAACCTTGTAAATTGACAAAGATGATGAAAGATAGGAATAGTTAGTGCTGGAACACTTGTGAGAAGACAGGCACATTAATGAATTGTTGGTGGAATTGTAAATCAGAACAGCCATGTTGAAAAGCAATTTGGATTTAAGTAAATAAGGCATATTTTTTTACTCAGGAACTCCATTTTCAGGCTTTTACTCCAAAGATATTACTGATAAGGAAAAAATCTTCATATATCACAAAATATTTATAGCAACAGTTTTTTTGTGGTAACAATGAACTGGAAGCAAAGCATATGCCCTCTGATTAAAGAATGGTTCAAAAACGGTGACATGTAAATGTAATGGAACATTACTGTTCAATAAGAAATGATGAATGTGATGAATATAGAGAAGCATGGAAAGGTCCACATGAACTGATGCAGTCAAGTAAACAGAACCATGAAAATAATCTACACAATGAATATAATGCTGTAAAAGGAAGGAACCACAAAACAACCAAAAGTGAACATTATAAAATTATTTTTTAAAAAAAGTATGGCTCCAAAGCAGAGTTATGACACCCCCATGACATTCCTTTATAAAGGTGGGAGGCCCTTGAGAATGATATATTGTACATATTTTCAGGGCTTTTAAAATATTGATTGGGTCAGTTTATTTTTCCTCTTTTTCTTTTTTTTCCTTTTAAAAATATTGTTATATGAGATTGCTGTGAAGGGACAGGGGTTGGGATACTGGGGAAATTTTTATGATAAAAAAGATATTGATAAAATGGATTTTAAAAGTGATTTATGCTGTTGTGTTCCCTCCTAGGTTATATGTTCCTTGAGATTAGAAACCATGCCTCATTTTATTTTTATTACCCAACAAGTCAATCAGTATTTATTAAATATATTCTATGTCCTAGGCACTAAGAAAGGTGCTACGGATCCTAAGACAACAATAAAGTAAACCCTGTCCTCAAGGAGGTTATATTCTACCGAGGGAAACAAAAAGCAGATATGTTAGACTATATACTAAGTATATACCAAGTAAATATCAAGCAGTTTCTGGAAGAGGCTATTAGCATCTGTGGAGAGGATCAGGGAGCTTCGGGTAGGAGGGAGGATCATGGCCACATTTGCAAGGAAACTAAGCATTCAAAGGCATATATACAAGAGAGGAGAAAGTACATTCTGAGTATGTAGAAGAGTCTGTGCTTTTGCATACAGAGATGATCAATGGGATGTTAAATGTAAGTAGGATAGTCCGTACTACACACAACAGGAAAGTCATATATGATAAGTCTGGAAAAGGTAAGGAATCAGGTGATAAAGGGTTGTAAATGCAAAGTGCAATAGAATGCATTTGATTCTAATTGCAATAGGGAGCCATGGAAGTTTGTTAAGTAGAAGAGTGACATAGTTATTCCTGTTCTTTAGGAATATCACATTGTTAGCTATGTGGCAGATCAATTGGAAAGGAGAATGGTTTGATTCATGGAGACCAATTAGGATATTGTCAGAGACCAGTTGAAAGCTAATAATGATTTAAACTGTGATGGTGGCTATGTGAGTGGAGAATAGGAAACATATAGAAGCAATGTTGTAGAGAAAGAAATAACAAGTTTTGGCAAATGTTTATATGATGTTGGATTAATGAGATTGAGGACTCAAGGATGACACGGCATTTGAGAACTTGAAAGACTGTAAGCATAGTGATGCTCTCAACAGTAACAAGGAAATTCAGAAGTGGGGAGAGTTTTGAGGGAAAGATACCCAATTTTCTGTTAGACTTATGGGGCATCTAGTTTGAAATGTCCAAGAACAAAGTCATGAAGTGGGCCTGGAGTTTAGAAAGAGATTAGGGATAGATGTGTAGATGTGGAAGTCATCTGTGTTTAGATACTAATCAAATCTGTGGGAGCTAATGAAGTCACTAAGAGGACACAAGGATAGAAAATAATAGCACTTAGGATAGATCCCTGGGGTATACCTATAGTCAAAGGTAAAAATATGGGTGATGATATATCAAAGAATGAAAAAGAGTTAGAAAGAATAACTAACCAATAAATAAGCATTTACTAAGTGCCAATTCTGCAGCAAGCATTGGAGATGAGATTGTCATGAAAACCTCCAGCGGAGAATAACCAGCAGAAGGTAGTTGTTGCAAAGAGGTCAAGAAGAATGGGACTGATAAAAGGCTATTGAATTGGGCAAATAAAAAATTAATGCTAGTTTTAGAGAGAGAGATTTTTGTTGAGTTTGGAAACTATATCGCAGGGGGTTGAGAAGTAAGCAAGAGAGAAAATTGAGACAATTAGTGTAGACAGAGGTTTCTTTAGAGCTTTGGAAGTGAAAAAGATTAGAGATATAAAATGATAACTCCAGAGGATGCTAGAGCTAATAATTTTCTTAGGGTCCATAATCTAATAAGTTCTCAGTAAATGTTTGTTAAATGAATAAACAAATGAATTTGATGAGCATTGTCTTCCAAAAATTTAGCTATATAGAAAGAGCGCTCTATTGGCCCAAGACCCATACTTTCCATAATGGTCAGTTTTTCTACATTAAGGACACATGAACCACCTATTCAAAAATGGTCTTCAGGATGCATAAGTAGCTTCCGTGATTTTCCATGTACCAAGCACAAGACAAGTAGTGTGAGATTAACTTTGGTATCCATCATTTTTTTTTAGCCCTGTGACAACTAGCTATATCATGAATACACTGGATCACCCAGCAAGCATAAATAATAGAAAGGCTGTCTTGAGGGTAATAAAAGTGATTGATGTGCCAAGGAGCTGTTAACCCTGCTTAGCTTTGTTCCACAACAAGCCCACTGGCCTCCTGAGCCACGTAGATCAGTATCTCATTTGAAGTAGCAGTGCAAATGCAGAGGTAAAATTGCTCATATTCTGTTTACAAAGGAAGAGGGAGACACATTTAAGAGCTTCAGCTTGGTTCACACCAAGAGACTGTTCTTATTATAGGTGTGAAAATATGAGGTGCCATGTTTGCAATGCTAAAATCACCTTGCCTTTGGGATTGGGGAGAGGGCCAGCTTAAATTCATTTCTGTTTCTGTATATAAAGATAAATCCTATACTGAAATGTTTTCTGGGTACACCCATATGTTTCCACATCTTATAACAGATGAAGGGGGAGAAAAAAGGGAAAGCTAACTGTAAACTCAACCAATGCTGTAATATGTGTGAGCAAAGAGACAAACCTTAGAACAGAAGCTATTTTCTGGTCTCAATTATATTTTAGAATGAAGATGGCCTAGACTCAGTAAGGAACTTTCTTTATCATCACCCCTAAATGTCCCCAATGTTTTTATAGTCCTATTATTTTAATCAATATTTTCTGACATTGACATTTAGGATTTAAACCAGTAAATAATTATAAACACACAGTACAAGAGTAAGATAAAACTTTTGATCAGAATATGACTAACTGCTATATTGTGCTGCATACATGAACTCTCATTTGGCTTTCCTGAGATCAATACAGGGATAGATAGAACAGCCTCACCTATAGTTCTAGCATTTGATATCTGAATGGTGCGCTAGTAGAGAACAAACTATGGCATATCTGACCAAGTTAGAACCTGTGGGGGATGGATTTTGAATCTCTTATCCAAAGGCCTCTTGGCCTTGCTAAATTTGAAGAGGCTTAACATCAAGAGAGTGCTTAAAAGGTAATGAAATTTACTGATCATAGCAACTCATGAAACCATTAATTCATGGAGATTTTGTAACCAATGTCCATGAAGCAAGTAGCCATAGTAATTAAGTCATGGATCTTTTAAAGTCTTGGAAAAGTTGTCATGGTATAGAGAGGATCTTGATGAGACCTTTCATAGAGCCAAGCAGACTATGAATCCATTTATAGCAAATTCAACAAAACCTGCCACTAATCAGAGTGGATAGAGACAGGAAGTGCTATTTCTTCCTGAGATTAATGTCACATAAGCAGGGTGCATTTCCATAGGGGAAAAATGAATAGGGGATGCAAGAAAGGCACCATCATAAAGTACATGTATTGTCTTAGCTCATCTCTAAGGTAATGGGTCCATCTTAGCATTGGCCTAATCTGAGAATATTTCCCAAGTCGAGCTCTCTGACTCTCTTGTAGTATGCTGCTGAATCACAAATGGGGAATGAAACTTGTAAGCAAAGCTGTTTCATCAATAAATGTATTCTATTTTATGCAATTAGAAGGCTTCATGACCTGGAAGAAGACTGCTAAACACGGAGTCAGCACACTTAGGTTTTAACCCTGGATGGGCACATCCTTTACTATAGGATGTAGGCAACTCACTTTGTCTCTCTAAGCCTCAATGTCCTCAGCTATAAAGTAGGTACTATAATATTTGTGGAGGGATAGTATTATATAGTGGGGAGAGGGCTCAACTTGGAGTTTGTCCTACTCATGGAATGTTCTAGATGTATAACTGGAGGAAATCACTTACTTTTTTTTACTACCCAGGCAACTCTCTAAAACTTTGTGCTATAAACACTGTCAATCTTCATTGCTAGAGAGTGTTTCCACATGAGATAACCCCTAAAATAAAAGAAAATAGCAGGATCAAAATGATAACAAAAACAGTCATGATCGAGATAATATCTACCCTACCTATATTATAGGGTTGCTGTGAAGAAAGCACTTTTTAATCCTTAAAGCAGTAAACAAATATGAAGTGTCATTATTAGTATACAAAAGTGAATTATAATAATTGTTGGTACTGTTATTTTATTTTCATCTCTTTTCTTTGGGGTTGAGAAAGCCATTGGCTAGGTAGGACTACAGACACTGCACTGATAGATAAAATAACTGAGTTTTGGAATTAGATACAAGTATTAGGGTATAAATCCATCCTCTGATGACTCCTGGAAACATCTTTGGTAGAAGTCCAATAGAGGCCATTATATATGCCTTATCCTGTGCCTATCTGATCTTGACTTCCTCAGCCATGTCTTTTTCCTTTGAAGGCTTTTCATTCCAGGAAACTTTGAGATTATGAGTATTGGGGATGATGAAATCTATTTAAAAGTATTCTTAGATTTTTTAGGAATCAGTTATTATTCATCATCATTATTAAGTCATTAGTGTAATAAAGTTATTTTTACATTACCATCGTCACTATTATAAAATAGATGCCGTAGAAAGATCACAGGGAGATGAACAGAGGAATCAGTGATTGTTGCTTAGCGGAAGGGTTTCTCTGGGGGTCACAGATTTTGTTATGATAATTGTACCATTTGTCTTGCCCAGAGAACTCAGGTGATTTGCAGAGAAGTGACTGGAGAAGCTCGTCTTGTTTTCTAGAGAAGGGAAAGACAATTCTTTCCCACTCCAAGGTCTGCATCATTGCAAGTCATTGTCATAGTGGTTAGAAATAGCTCAAAGCAGTTTAGAACAAGTCATCCCTCATCTACACACCTATCTTTGGTATATCTCTTGACTAAAAAAAAAAGAAAGAAAGAAAGAAAAAGAAAAAAAATACTTCTAAATTTTCTATGGCAACAAAATGATTTCTTTGAAATAAAAAGGGGTGCCAGAAAAATGTAAACCTTGGAATGATTGGACAAGGTTTTCATTTCCTACCCATAGCCTTAGTCTTAATTTGTCACAGAGAATCAGTATTTTATCTTTTTTTTTTTTTTTGTGGATTCCATTTTTCAACCTGAGAGTGTTAAAAATAGTTCACAAATGTTGGGATTCTCATTTCATTTACATTTAAGGCACAAGACTAACACACACGCAAATAAGCATTATTTGGCTTTAATTTGTGTGTATATGCATGCATGCATGTATATGTATGTGTGTATGTATGGGTATGCATGTGTATATATGTGTAATATTTTCCAGTAATGAGATTCACCTAAGGGCTACATGATTTGGATTTGAAATAGGATAAAAAATACTTTTTAAATCTAGGTCACTACCTTGCACTGCCTTGAAATGAGTCTCTTCTGTCAGGCACTAGTTTTTCCTCTGCATACCAGGTAGAGTGCATTCTGGGTTTTGCTAGCTCTTGCAGGATAGAAAGCTCTTTGATCTCATCTGTACCATTGGGGTGTGTGTGTGTGTGTGTGTGTGTGTGTGTGTGTATATGTATGATGTATGTATGTATGTATGTATGTATGTATGTATGTATGTATGTATGTATATACACACAAACACACACATATACATATGTGTGTATGCATATATATATGTATGTATATATACATACATGCATATAATGTGTAAATGTGTACATGTCTGTATGTATACACACATACTAGTATTTGTATAGCACTTTAAGATCTACAAAGTGGTTTTCATATTATCTCATTTGATACTCACAACAACTCTTAGAGTTTGGTGCTATAATTATCTCTATTTCACAAATAAGGAAACTGAGACTGAGATGATTTAAATGACTTGCACAGTCACATAGCTAGTAAATGTCTGAGGTACAAATCAAGCTTAGATTTTCTTGACTCCAAGTCTAACACTCTATCTACTATACCACCTAGCTGCCTCAAAGAATGAGAGCCTTTCATGTTGTGAAGATTGCAAAATATTATCTCTTCTGTAGGACCCACAGCCTTTCTCTTTGAAAGAAAAGTGGACAGAATCGGTTGAATTTAAAAGGTGATCACAGATTTTTTTTCTTTTAAAAAGCATCAAAGAATGTTTTGCTGGAAGGATGAATGACTGGAGTTTAATGACAGAGAGAACATCTACAATAACAATCTCTGAGTAAAGGACTGATGAATCACAGATGGAGACCCTTCTACTGTCAATGCTCCAGTTCTTAAGATGCATTAAGTTACTTACCTTGGTATTCCCTACCCCAGTTTTGTCTCTCTGGGACTTATACAATTTCCTCAATTGAAAATATAGCAGGGAAAGGCTCAGCCTCTGGGAAAGTACATCTGTCCTTCTCCTTTATGTGTACCTTGAAATAGCTATACATATCTAATACACTAGACTAGATATCTGAAATCCTTTAAACTTTATATATATGCATGCATGTGCATGTATGTGTTTAGTGGAGGTGGGAGGAGTGTAATGCGTTTGCCCTGCTGGGAAATAATGCCTTTGTGCTCAACACAGGAACAGCTCATGATCACAGGTTTCTGATATGCTGTGCCAAAATCCTTAGCCTCTCCCAAAGAGGATATCTGGAGAGAGTCTCTTTTTAAGTTAGGAAACATGAAAGTACACATTACTAGGCTAGCTCTGTAATGCAACAAATGTCTAGGGAGTTAAATCTCCCAAGAGCATGCCACCTTGTGATTAAAGGGATTTCAGACTTGTTCATATTCAGAGCTGGTAGGCTATAGCAGCCACCCACTGCGCTCTCTTGTCCTTGGATTTCACCTCTTGAATCTTTAGTCTATGAAGGGAAATTCAGCATTTGATGTTGAGAATGCTCTATCTGGACATCGGTGAAATGGTTTTAAACAGAGCTAATTAATTGGCTTAAGAATGAGTGAGAGCCTGCCTTAAATTCTTCACCAAAAGGACTTTAGTCACAATAGAAAAAGGAAAATGTTAACAAAGGGGAAAGAGCCACTGACCTATTTACAACAAAAAATAACTCCCTATTTGAGGCAAATAAAGTCTTATGGTAGACATGAAGCCAGTCAAAGTGCGGACTCTTCATTAAACATATTTAAAACGATGACTATGGGAACCGGGGATTTCATTATTTTTATGCATATGAGTTGAAATAAAAATGTCAAATCCATACAAGTTTCCCATATTCCACATATTCCATGAAATTTAAGTAAGATCCACCATAGCTTTAGGAGGGTTATCCCATCCTTCTGTTATTTCATCATGAACAGAAAAGCAATTGACATTCTGCCAATGGGCCAATTAGAATTTGCTCTAGGGAGTATGAGTTCCCTGATGGAACTTTCCATTCCCTGGAGCTCAGATACCCTTCTAGATGAGATTCCAAGACAGAGCTTCAATGATTTTTAAAAAGTTAAAATCAAGATTAATTATCACAACTTTCTAAAACTTGACAGTGGGATAGGTATATTGGGAAAAGAAGGGGAACTTAAACATATTTAGCTGCGAGTTTAGGCTGAGAAAAGCAATGACGCTGCAATTGAAGGATTTTTTTTTTTGTAAGTACACCCTAATAACCAAGGACTTATAATGAAATTGCTCTCTCAACCATAACTATAGCAGAGCTAGTGAGATGGCATAATACATCGTTTATCTGGAAGGGTCCACCTATAATTATCTGGAGTAACAAGAACATTTACTATGATAATTAAAGCCAATTACCTTTACTTCAGGATCAAAAATAAACATTATCTACTGTGCTTACATATTCTCATTTCCATAAATCTGACAAACTCTAACATCATCATAGCAATTACTGTACCAAGTGTTACCCAACATATGCTTGGGGAAGGGAAATTGAATCATACTATATCAGTATGTAAGGTGACTGTCTTCTTCAATAGCCCTAGAGGGTGTATATAATACAGAGTGATGGTATTTCCTTTATCAAAGCTGGTTGTATGTGTATGGGGTATAGAGTGGTTTTGGGAGGGTAGAAGATGCTTTTCCCTATTGATGATTTAGTCATTTGTAAGAGGAAATACAGAGATCATAGAGGGAAATGAGGCCACTGATAATACCATTAATATTACTTGACTGAATAAAATCAGGTCTGTGGTTCATCTCAACTACTTTTCACCTTGTCATTACTTCTCTATTTTTCCCCTATGATAATTTTTCAAAGGCCTGTCTCATTTGGGTCCAACGTGGAACACAGATAAAATGTGTCCCATCTACCTCAATTTCATTTTCTGTGTCAATCTCCCATATTGGAATGAAATGTTAGTCCAAATATCTTGTGATTGCCAACATCTCCAATTTAGAAAAATACTAAGTTGGGGTGGCTACAAAGAAAGGAGTCCAGAAATAGAAATAGAACAGAGCAAGAGGAAAATCCAAATCTAATATTCAGCATTTGTATAAAAACAGCTATGTAATAACCAACTTCCCCCAAAACAAAAACTGTGTCTAAAAATTTTTCTAAAGAGCCTAAAGGGTTGTGAAAGACATACTAACTCTCCAGAAAACTGTTTTACTTCTTGTCATGGAACTATAGTGGGAAGGTTAAGGAGAACTGCTTAACTTTTCAGAACCAGAATCTGAAAAGACCACAGGGATTAGTTCTTGCCTCCTTGAATATAGGCATTCATATCAAACATCAAGTGTTGAGCCTTTGTAAACCTTTCTGAGGAACATGGAACATACTAACTGGATCAGTCTCAAAAGAACCTTTATTTCCATGAATACCTGATAAAAGTCCATAGTACTTATTAAATTACAGAAATAAGTGCTTTGGATATGAAGGCTTGTTGGCTAATGACTATCCCCACATACTAGAAAGGGGGATTGTGATGATTTGGCTACCTAGGCTAGCATACTCTTCCTCCCTCACTACTCAAGAAGCATACCTCCTGAAGACATATGGCTGGTGAAATGGTTTTTTTAACATAGGTTTGCAGTGATATCAGGCAAGATACAGAGTGCTGGATTTAGATTAAGGGAGATTACAATTAAAATCTCATCTCAGATACTTACTAATTGTGTGACCCTGGACAATTAATTTAACTATTATTAGTTTCACTTTGCTCATCTATAAAATAAGGTGGTTGGACTAAATGCCTTCGAGGTCCCTTCTATATCTAATTCTAGTATCTTATGATTGTTTGGTTTGGTTTTATGTTGTTCAGTAATGTTCAACTCTTTATGACCACTTCGGGGGTCTTCTTGGCAGAGATGCAGGAGTATTTGCCATTTCCTTCTCCAGCCCATTTATAGATGAGGAAACTGAGGCAAACAAGGTTAAGTGATTTTGTCAGGGTCACACAGCTAGTAAGTGTCTCAGGCCAGATTTGAACTCAGGAAGATTAGTAATCCTGACTTCAGGACCGGTGTACTATCCACTGAGCCAACTAGCTGTGTCCATGCTCTTATGATATTATAATTTTATGATTTATAGATGACAAATAATTAGGAGGCCATATACTCCAAATCCTCTCCTTTTACAAAGGAGATAAAGTGAGTTACCCAAGGTCCCAAATTTTTAAGTGGCAAAATTGGGATTTGAACTCAAGTCCCATGATTTGAGGTTATTATTTTATTTGTTGGTCAGAGAGTAAAATAACCATGTCCAGAGTCTCACTGATGGCAGAATACAGGATTTTTAACTTTCCAAGTAGGTGTCCAGGGCAAAAATCTTAAAGGAATAATTTTCATCAATTTGATTTGATTTTCTTCCTTAAGAGAAAGTCTTGTTGTACCCAATAACTCCTTTCTACACCCTGAGGAACAGCGTCCACATCCCCCAAATAAGTAAATTTGTGCATCATCTTAGGGGATATAAACATGTGGCACCAACTTCATGTTTGGGTAAATAGCTGTCCTGATAAAAGCGTACCCACTGAACAATGAGTGCATCCAATCTTAACTTGGTTAGGCTGTTTCCATCCGTAGGCAAGTCTGTAGTAGCTACTGAATTGAAGATTTGTTTTCTGTCTCTGGAACCTAAGGCATGGTCATTAATTGTCTTCATTTCCACCTGGAAGCTTATTTACGATGATTATCCAACAGGCATAAAAGTGCACCCCCCCTCAATAAATCTGATATTTTATGTGGTTTGAAACCTGTACTCTAGCCTCAAGTCCTAATGTGACAAATACACTTTGGAAGAATGAAGCTGTCAGAAAAATGCCCAGGAGGATAATAAACCTCTGTGAGAGAGGGTAATGTGTGTATGAGATGATGATTCCATGACCTGCAAAGGTAACTCTAAATCTTGACCATCAATGGTGGAGCAGGAACATTTTTCCTTCCATAATGAGCTTGGCACCTTCACATAAAATGGCTTTTCCTGCAAACCTGTTAAGTATGAATGAGGACCTTCAAATTCTAGTTCATAATGTATAAGTTACTGATCATAGCTTAGACCTGGAAGAACACGTGACGAAGCTTCAGTTAAAAGACTGACTATAGAAGCACAGAATGTAAGAGTAAGAAGGGACCTTAGAAATGATATGGACTAATGCCCATCTTACATATGAGGTTTCTGAGGCCCAGAGAGGGAAAGAGGCTTTCCCAGTGCCACACAGCTCTTGTATAAAAAATCCAGAAGTAGAACCACTCAGGTCTGATTCTGAGTCCAAATCTCCTATTATAGTACGTGGTAGCTGAAATTGTTCTTTATAAATCAGAGTAATGAATGTTGGGGGTAGGGGAGTGGATTACCATTAGATTAGCAGCAGTATTGGCTAAAATATCTTATCAAATTCTGTCAATGAGTATATTTTAAGTGCCTACTATGTTCCAGGAACTGTGGTAAATGCTGATGATACAAAGAAAGTCAAAAGATAATCCCTATTCTCAAGGGCCTAATAGTGGGAAGACAACATAGAAACAACTAGGCAAAACAGATTTTTACAAAACAATTTGGATATACTCAATATACGAAAGACACTGGCATTACGGGGTACTGGAAAAGACTTCTTGCAGATGGTGGGATTTTAGCTGCGACTTGAAGGAATCCACAGAAGCCAAGAGGCAGTGATGAAGATGGAGGGAATTCCAGGCATCAGGGATAGCCAATAATTTTTTTTTAATTTATTTTATTAATTTATTTTGATTTATCAACAATCACATCCACATGCTTTTGAGTTTAACATTTTTCTCCCCTTCCTCCCCCACCCTCCCAAGATGGCACAAATCTGATATAGGCTTTACATTTACATTTATTAAACATATTTTCACATTAGTGAAGTTGTAAAATAAAAAACCAATAGGAGGAACCATCAGAAAGATGAAACAAAACTCAACAGAAGAAAAAAAGTGATAGCATTCAACTTCCATAGTTCTTTCTTTGGATGTGGAGCATTTTCCATCCGAGGCCTCTGGATGTCTTAGATCCTTGTAATGCTGAGAAGGGTTCAGTTTATCAATATTAGTCATCGCACAACGTGGAGTTTTTGTGTTCAACATTCTCTTGGTTCTGCTCACTTCACTCAGCATCATACCATACAAGTCTTTCCAGGTTTTTCTGAAGTCAGCCTGTTCATCATTTCTTATAGCACAATAGTATTCCATTACATTCATATACCACAACTTGCTCAGCCATTCCCCAATTGATGGGCATCCTCTCAATTTCCAATTCTTTGCCACCACAAAAAAGAGCTGCTATGAATATTTTTGTACATGTGGGTCCTTTTCCCATTTGTTTGATCTCTTTGGGATATAGCCCTAGAAGTGCTATTGCTGGATCAAAGGGTATGCACATTTTTAGCCCTTTGGGCATAGTTCCAAATTGTTCTCCAAAATGGTTGGATCATTTCACAACTCCACCAACAATGTATTAGTGTTCCAATTTTCCCACATCTTCTCCAACATTTATCATTTTCCTGTTTTGTCATGTTGGCCAATCTGATAGGTGTGATGTGGTACCTCAGAGTTGTTTTGATTTGCATTTCTCTAATCAATAATGATTTAGAGCATTTTTTCATATGACTATAGATGGCTTTAATTTCTTCATCTGAGAACTGTCTGTTCATATCCTTTGACCATTTATCAATTGGGGAATGGCTTGTGTTCTTATAAATTTGTCTTAATTCTCTATATATTTTAGAAATGAGGCCTTTATCAGAGAGACTGGTTGTAAAAATTCTTTCCCAATTTTCTACCTTCCTTCTAATCTTAGTTGCATTGGCTTTGTTTGTGCAAAAACTTTTCAATTTAATGTAATCAAAATTATCCATTTTGCTTTTCATAATGTTCTCTATCTCCTGTTTGGTCATGAATTCTTCTGTTCTCCATAGATCTGATAGGTAAACTATTCCTTGTTCTCCCAGTTTACTTATGTATCAGCCTTTATATCTAAGTCATGAACCCATTTTGACTTTATTTTGGTATATGGTGTGAGATTTGGGTCTATGCCTAGTTTCTGCCATACTCTTTTCCAGTTTTCCCAGCAGTTTTTTTCAAAGAGTGGGTTCTTATCCCAGAAGCTGGGGTCTTTGGGTTTATCAAATAATAGATTACTATAGTCATTGACTACTGTGTCTTGCATATTTAACCTATTCCACTGATCCACCTCCCTATTTCTTAGCCAGTACCAAGCAGTTTTGATGATTGCTGCTTTATAATACAATTTAAGATCTGGAATTGCTAGGCCACCTTCCCCTGCATTTCTTTTCATTAGTTCCTTTGATATTCTGGACCTTTTAAATGAATCTTGTTATTATTTTTTCTAACTCTATAAAATAATTTTTGGTAGTTTGATTGGTATGGCACTGAATAAGTAAATTAGCTTAGGTAGGATTGTCATTTTTATTATATTAGCTCGGCCTACCCATGAGCAACTGATGTTTTTCCAATTATTTAGATCTGATTTTATTTGTGTGAAAAGTGTTTTGTAATTGTGTTCATAGAGTTCCTGGGTTTGTTTCGGAGGTAGACTCCTAAATATTTTATAATGTCTACAGTAAGTTTAAATGGGATTTCTCTTTCTATCTCTTGCTGTTGGGCTTTGTTGGTAATATATAGAAATGCTGATGATTTATGTGGGTTTATTTTATAGCCTGCAACTTTGCTAAAGTTGTTTATTATTTCAAGTAGTTTTTTACTTGATTCTCTAGGATTCTCTAAGTATATCATCATGTCATCTGCAAAGAGTGATAGCTTTGTTTCTTCTTTGCCTATTCTAATGCCTTCAATTTCTTTTTCTTCTCTTATTGCTAAAGCTAAGGTTTCCAGTACAATATTGAATAACAGTGGTGATAATGGACATCCTTGTTTCACCCCGATCTTATTGGAAATGCTTCTAGCTCCCCATTACATATAATGCTTGCTGAAGGTTTTAGATATATGCTATTTATTATTTTAAGGAAGACTCCATTTATACCTATGCTTTCTAGTGTTTTTAATAGGAATGGGTGTTGTATTTTATCAAAAGCTTTTTCTGCATCTATTGAGATGATCATGTGGTTTCTGTTGGTTTTGGTGTTGATATGCTCAATGATGCTGATAGTTTTCCTAATATTGAACCAACCCTGCATTCCTGGTATAAATCCTACCTGGTCATAGTGTATTATTCTTGTGATAAGTTGCTGCAATCTATTTAGTATTTTGTTTAAAATTTTTGCATCTATATTCATTAGAGAAATTGGTCTATAATTTTCTTTCTCTATTTTGACTCTTCCTGGTTTAGGTATCAACACCATATTTGTATCATAAAAAGAATTTGGTAAGACTCCTTCTTCACCTATTTTCCCAAATAGTCTATATAGTATTGGAATTAATTGTTCTTTAAATGTTTGATAGAATTGCATGTAAATCCATCTGGCCCTGGAGATTTTTTCCTAGGGAGTTCATCAATGGCTTGTTCAATTTCTTTTTCTGAGATGGGGTTATTTAAGTATTTTACTTCCTCTTCTGTTAATCTGGGCAATTTATATTTTTGTAAATATGTATCCATTTCACTAAGATTGTCAAATTTGTTGGCATATAGTTGGGCAAAATAATTCCTAATTATTGTTTTAATTTCCTCTTCCTTGGTGGTAGCTTCCCTTTTCATTCTTGATACTAGTAATTTGGTTTTCTTCTTTCTTTTTTTAATTAAATTAACCAAAGGTTTTCTATTTTATTGGTTTTTTCATAAAACCAGCTCTTAGTTTTATTTATTAGTTCAATAGTTTTCTTAATTTCAATTTTATTAATTTTTCCTTTGGTTTTCAATATTTCTAATTTGTGTTTAGTTGAGGATTTTTAATTTGTTCTTTTTCTAGTTTTTTTAGTTGTATGCCCAATTCATTAATCTCCTCTTTTTCTATTTTATTTATGTAAGCATTTAGAGATATAAAACTTCCCCTAAGAACTGCTTTTGCTGCATCCCATAGTTTTGGTATGTTGTCTCATTATTGTCATTCTCTTGAATGAAATTATTGATTGTTTCTATGATTTGTTGTTTGACCCAATCATTTTTTAGGATTAGATTATTTAGTTTCCAATTATTTTTTAGTCTATCTTTCCATGGCCCTTTATTACATATAATTTTTATTGCATCATGATCTGAAAAGGATGCATTTAATATTTCTGCCTTTCTGCACTGGATTGTGAGGTTTTTATGTCCTAGTACATGGTCAATTTTTGTGTATGTGCCATGTACTGCGAGAAAAAAGTATATTCCTTTCTATCCCCATTCAGTTTTCTCCAGAGGTCTATCATACCTAACTTTTCTAATGTTCTATTCACCTCCTTAACTTCTTTCTTGTTTATTTTGTGGTTAGATTATCTAGTGCAGAGAGGGGAGGTTCAGGTCCCCCACTAGTATAGTTTTGCTGTCTATTTCTTCCTGTAACTCCCTGAACTTCTCTAAGAATTTGGATGCTATACCATTTGGTGCATATATGTTTAGTAATGATATTACTTCATTGTCTATGGTGCCTTTTAGCAGGATGTAGTTTCCTTCCTTATCTCTTTTGATTAGATCTATTTTTGCTTTTGCTTTGTCTGAGATCAGGATTGCTACCCCTTTTTTTTACTTCAGCTGAAGCATAATATATTCTGCTCCAGCCTTTTACCTTTACCCTGTATGTGTCACTCTTTTTCAAATGTGTTTCCTGTAAACAACATATTGTAGGATTATGGTTTTTAATCCATTCTGCAATCTTTTCCATTTTTGGGAGAGTTCATCCCATTCACATTCACAGTTATGATTACTATCTGTGTCTTTTTCTCCATCCTTTTCCCCCCTTTTATGCTTTTCTTTCTCCTTTTTCCTTCTCCCACTAGTGTTTTGCTTTTGACCACTGCCTCCTTCAGTCCCTCCCTTTTATTATCCCTTTCCCTTTTCTTCCCCTTTACTTACTGCTTCTTCCCTCCCTTCTTTCCCCCTCCTTTTCTTTCCCCTTTTCCTACTGCCTATAGGGCAAGTTAGATTTCTATACCTAACTGATTATGTTATGCCCTTCTTGAGCCAAATCTGATGAGAGTAAGGTTCAAACAATGCTCCCCCCTCCTTCTTTCCCTGCTGTAATAGGATTTTGTGTCTTTTCCTGTAATGTAATTTACCCTTGTCTGCCTCCTCCTTTCTCAGTACATTTTCTAAGATCAGATTGATCCACTTATTTGGATCCATTTAACCCACTTGATTAGATTTTTTTTATCATTACATCAAAGTCAACTAATATCCACCCTTTATGTATACTCCTTTAACATGGTGTAATAACAATACAGTTCTCAAGGGTTGCAAGTGTCATATTCCCTTGTAGGGTTTAAACAGCCCCCCTTATTAACAACATATTGTATCTTTCTGTCCCATTTACCTTTTTAAGTCCTTCTTGAGTCCTGTACTTGAAGATCAAATTTTTTGTTGAGCTCTGGTCTTTTTATCAGGAAAGTTTGGAAGTCTCCTATTTCATTGAATATCCATCTCCTCCCTTGAAAAATGATGCTCATTTTTGCTGGGTAATTGATCCTTGGCTGCATTCCAAGCTCCTTTGCCTTATGGAATATCATGTTCCATGCCCTGGGTCTTTTAATGTAGAAGCTGCAAGGTCCTGTGTAATCCTGACTGTGGTTCCATGATATTTAAATTGTTTCTTTCTGGCTGCTTGCAGCACCTTCTCTTTCATCTCGTAATTTTGGAATTTTGCTATTATATTCCTTGGCGTTGTCAATTTGGGATCTCTTTAAGTGGTGATCGTTGGATTCTTTCTATGGTTATTTTCCCTTCTGGTTCTAGGACTTCAGAGCAGTTTTCCTTTATGATTTCCTGAAAGATACTGTCCAGGCTCTTTGTTTCATCATGATTTTCAGGTAGTCCAATAATTTTTAAATTGTCTCTCCTGAGTCGATTTTCCAGGTCGTTGTTTTACTGATGAGGTATTTTACATTTTCATCTATTTTTTCATTTTTTTGTTTCTGTTTGACTGATTCTTGCTCTCTCATAGAGACATTAGTTTCCATTTGTCCAATTCTAGTTTTTAACAGATTGTTTTCTTCTGTTAGTTTTACTTCCTTCTTCAATTGGCCAATTGTTTTTTAGGGACTTGTTTTTTCAGTGTACTTTTTTCAGTTCCAATTGTGTTTTAGGGACTTGTTTTTTCAGTGTCTTTTTTTTCCAATTGGCCAATTGTATTTTTAAGGACTCTTCTACCTCTCATTAGACTTTAAAATCCTTCTTGGCTCTTCTAAGAAGGTCTTTTCGACTTCAGACCGGTTCATATTCACTTTTGATGGTGCCAGATGTGGGTTTGTTGACAATGTTGTCCTCTTCAGAATTTCTGTCTTGATCTTCACTCTTCTCATAATATGAATCTATGGTGTTTCTTTTTACTCATGGTGTTTCTTTATTCCCTGGCCTTTAAAGAGATTGAGCTCTCCTGCTGGGGAACAGAGGGCACTGACCCAAGCTTCTTGTGTTGGGAGCCTAGGTCTTGGTCACTGGCTTTGTGTGCTGGGGCCTCTTATTGGCAATTGGAGGCTGTAGGTTTCTGGCAGCTTACCTGTGTTGGGCTGGAATCAGCAAGGCTGGAACTTTCAGGCAATTCTAGGTTGCCTGCTTTTCCTTTCCTTTAGCTTTCTTCAGCTCCTTTTAGATGGGTGCTGCAGGGTGTTTATCTGCCTGGGGCCCCTGCAGTGTTGTCTCCCTCATTTCTGCTAATGCACTGGGAGATTCCTTTGGTAGAGTGCCGAGGCACCTGGTGGTTTTCTGAGCTGGTTTCCACCAGTTCCCCCACCTCACTGAGGCACTCGGAGGTCCAGGTGTTGGTGTTTGCCTGCTCTACCACCTGGGCTTCAGGATCTCTTCTGGACATGGAGCTGTGGGGTTCTGACAGCTACCTGGTGTTGGGTTGGAATCAGCAAGGCTGGGCTTTAGGACTCTAGGTTGCTTTCTTCAGCTCCTTTCAGATGAATGCTGCAGGATGCTTATTTGCCAGGGGCCCTTTGTAGTGCTGCTTCCCTTATTTTTGCTGATGCACTAGGAGACCCGTTTGCTGGGCTGATGCACTACTGTTCCCTGTCTTTCTTTTAGTTCAGCTGTTCTAGTGTTTTTTTTTTCTGGGGTGATATTTTCTGGGTTTTCAGAGGTTGTTAGAGGAGGGTGAGAGTGACTACCTTTTTACTCCTCCATCTTGGCTACTAGAAGCAGAACTAACCAATAAAATTTTATAGAGTCAGGAGATGAATTGTGTTGTGCAAGGAAGAGTGGAGATCAGTGTCAGTGGATCAAAGAACATGTGGGAATGAGTATGTTGTAAAAATACTGG
The DNA here is from genome assembly GCF_003287225.1 of Phascolarctos cinereus. Taxonomy (NCBI): domain Eukaryota; kingdom Metazoa; phylum Chordata; class Mammalia; order Diprotodontia; family Phascolarctidae; genus Phascolarctos; species Phascolarctos cinereus. The sequence continues at coordinate 103,845,488 of NW_027555736.1, read as the reverse complement.
AATGGCAGGAGAGAGCCTGGTTATGAAGAGCTTTGAATGACAAACAGAGGATTTTATATTTTATCCTGGTGCTAAGAGGGAGCCAGTGGATTTTGTTGAATGGAAGGTGACATAATCAGAAGTATAGGAAGAATCATTTGCTAGTTGATTGAGGGATTGACTAGAGTAGAAAGAGACTTTAGGAAGGAAGGCCAGCTAACAGGCTTTTGCAGTAGTCCAAATATGAAGTTATGAAGGCTTATGAGGCAACTGGATGATGCAGTGGCTGGAATACCTGGCTTGGAGCCAGAAAGACTTGAGTTCAAATCTGGCCTCAGTGTGCCCCTGGACAAATCACTTAACCTCTGTCTGCCTCAGTTTCCTCATTTGTGAAATGGGGAATATCATTTCATTTATCTCCTAGGTTTGTGAGGATCAAAAGAGATAATAATTGTATATTGCTTACCACAGAGGCTGGCAGATAGCATGGTCTATATAAGTGTTAGCTTATTTATTAGTATTAGCTTTATTATTTTATCATTATTATAATTATTATAATAATGATTAGTGGCAGTGGCTGAGAGGAGAGAAAGGAGTATACACAAGAGACAGTGCAAATGCAAATTTAATGAATTTGACAAAAATTTGACAAAAGATTTGCTGTGGGGTAGTGGCATGAGATAATGAGAAATTGAAGAAACTCTTAGTTCTCCAGCCTGAGTGGCTGGGAAGATAGTGGTGCCCTTTAACATAACAGAAAATTTCAGAAGGGGAAGAACACTTTCGGGGAAAGATAGTGAATTCTGTTTGGGCTATATTGATATCAAGAAATTTATGGGATATCAGACATTTGTCTAAGAGACAAATGAAAGTATAAATCTGGAGTTTAGGAGAGAGGTAAGGGCTGGATAAGTAGATCTGAAAATCAGCATAGGAAGAATAATTGAATCCACTGGAGCTGATGAGATCACCAAATGAAATAGTATCGAGGGAAAAGATGAAAAGGGCCAAGGATAGAACTTGAAGGACAACCACTACTAGAAGGCTTGACTTGGACTAAGATCCAGCAAAGAAGACTAAGAAAGATGGCTCAAACAGTAAAAGCAGAATGAAAATAGAGTGTTATGGAATCTAGAGAGAGAAGACTTCCCAGGATAAGGGGTCAGGGTGCTTGACAGTGTCTGCAGTGCTATCAAGGATAAGGACTGAAAAAAGTAAGTAGATTTGGCAATTGAGATCTTTGATAGCTTTGGAGAGACATTTTGATTGATTTATTTGTTATAAGTTAATCAAAGAGTTACATTACTATACAAATTGTAGCCAATAAGGGAGATGATTATTCCTGATGTCCATCTAATTCTGTAAAATTGAAAATGAAATAGATATTTCCTAGTGTAGCCTGTTCTTTCATGGTTCCTGGCAGACATCATAGAATCTTAGAGTTGGGTGCCTCTGGAAAACACGGACATTTTAACAAGGACGTTTTGGGGAGAATATAAGAAACTTCATTTTGTCCTATGTTTGCTTTTATTATATGTCTTTCTTTTTTTTCTGTGCGACACTGAATGTTTCTTTCAGGAACACTTTCCTGTTACAAAAGAAAACTCATAGGAATTTGAATATTTCCAAGAAGTCACACATTTTTCTTTATTCTATAGACTAAGGCAAGTATTAAAAGCTTAACACATGATAATTAACCAACTAATACAGAAGTTGCTGGGCAGCTAGGTGGAACATCAGATAGAGTGCTGGGTCTTGAAGTCAGGAAGAGCCTTCTTCCTGAGTTCAGGAACACTCTTCTTCCTGACTCTTCTTCTTGAATTTAAATTTGGCCTCAGACACTTACTAGCTGGGTGACCCTGGGTGAGTCACTTAATCCTATTTGCCTCAGTTTCCTAGTAAAAGAAGCTGTAGAAGTTAATGGCAAATCACTCCATTGTCTTTGCCAAGAAAACCCCAAATGGGTTATAAAGAGTCAGACAAAATGGAAAACAACTGAAGAACAAACAGAAGTTGCTATCTTCTTTGGTCTGGTAAATGACTTCAGTAAAGATCTTGTAACAGTTTAATTACCCTTGTCTTTTGTTAAAAATGTACCTTTTCCTATGAAAATAATAGTAACAAGGTCAGTTCAGGTGGGTTATGGTGAAAATCAAGGAGATTGAAGTGAATAAAGAATGGCTTTAAGAACCAAATTGAAGATTTTATATTTGATCTTCGATGTAATAGGGAACTATTGGAATGCATTGAATAACGGGGTAACATGCTCAGACTTGTACTTAAGGAAAATCACTTTGGTTGTTGTGGGGAAAAGGGATGAGACTGAAGACCAACCATAAGGCTATTGGAATAGTCCAAGTGTGAAGCCTGTACAGGGTAGAGTCAGTGTAATGATGAAAAAGATTCTTTATAACACCTGGCAGTTGCTCAACTGGTTTCTGTTAGAATTGTGGCATAGTGGGTAGAGCACTGGATTCAGAGTTAATAAGACTTGAGTTTGAATCGTGCCTCAAACACTTCCAAAGCAGGTCACTTTCCCTTTTCCAACCTTAATTTCCTCATCTAACAATTGAGGGGGTTAGACTTCCCTTTCAGCTCTAAATCTGTAAGCCTATGCACTTTCATAATTAATGGTGGCAAGGAGTTTAGCTTCTCACAAAGTACTCTATTCCATTTTGGTCAGCTCCAACTGTTAGCAAGCCCTTGCTTCTAATCACCTAGAATCTAAAGAAGCTATTCTTTGACTCATTGCTTACCTAGCCTTGATCACTGAATGGCATTGCCTCAGTCAAACTGAGACCTGTGAAAGACTTTAACTTTAAAAGGCCAATGTCTCCCACTGCATCCAGGGCCATCTCCAGTCATCCTGGTCTATATCTTGCCATTGGACCCAAATGGCTCCAGAGGAGAAACTGAGGTTGGTGAGTTTGCTCAGCCCTCTCTCACTTAAATCCAATTCACTTGCAAGTCATGGCATTACCTTCCTAATACCATGATCCTCTTCGTGAACAAAGGACAAACAATAACCTCCTTGCAATTTCTATTCATTGCTTCTTCTTCTGTCCTAGGAGGACACACAGAGTAAGTCTACTTCCTTCTATATATGACAGACCTTCAAATGCATTAGAGCTGAATAACTGACAACCAGCCTCCTCTTAACTACACAGTGACTTACAGGACTGAAAGCAAAGGGGCATTTTTCATTCATAGTAGTTATTGGTATAAAATGTAAAAGTGGTCAAAAACCCAGTTTTCTACCATGAGTATTGCCCAGGATTATCTCAGAAGAGAATTAAGTTCTTTGCCCATAAGCTGATCAGTCATTATGACAGAAAGCCGCCCAGTTTTTGCTCTCTCTCACATCTATTTCTCACAAAGATTCCAAAGAACATATTTCATGGAGAAGAATTGGAAGTGGGTTATCCATTCTGAAACAATAAATAAAATCTCACTGGCAACAATGGCAGAAGGCAGGTCTTGGTGTAATGATAAAATTATCCAGAAGCAACGCAGCATAATTCATCTTGAACAAAGATGGATAATCCATTCCTGGTCAATATCCTTCAATGAACAGTTTTACCTCTTTAGAGTCAGGATGGATGGGACAGAGAAAAATTTGATAAGATCTGCAGACTTTGAAGTCTAACTACAAAATTTCCTTTAATTAAATCATCTGACAATTTTACCTGTTTTTAAAAAATTATTTCTTTTATTAATTAGCTACTAAACATCAGTCTATGCTATGATTAGTGAAACATCAATCTGAAACAAAGTAGTGTATTAGAGTTATGTCCGAACATAAGCCCACAGCTGTCTCCTTCCAGTCCGAGCCTATCTTTCATAGTTTCACCTGCTTTCTTCCCAAGGCTATTTGTTTAATGTCTGTCCCCTACTGTAACCTTACCAGTGCTCATATGACAATTTATTTTCTCCTCCTTTCTATAAAAATAATAATTAGTTGTTCATCCTCTTTTAAAGCTACACCCCAGTGCTTCTTCTTATCATGGAGATGACCTAGGGATCTTGGAGGCTGTGACAATCTCTGGCAGTTACTATAAAACTAGGAAACCTTTCAGTCTAGGTTGGGTGATAAACTATAGTCTATTGTCTGAGAAATGGCCTAGCTCCTAAGTGTAGAAAAGGTAACCATCAGATCATGGACCAGTAGATCTTAGTATTTTTCTGTATCATATAAGCCTTTGGCAATCTGGTGAAGACTATGACCTCCTCAGAATAATACTTCTTAATGTTTTTAAACACATATAAATATAGGATTATTAAGAAAACACATTGTATTGAAAGACAGTCATTGAATGTATGTAATACATAATATGGCGTGTGCATATACATATATGTGTGTGTGTGTGTGTGTGTGTGTGTGTGTGTGTGTATATATATATATATATATATATATATATATATATATATATATATATATATATATATATGAGGTTTGTGGACTTGTCATATCTACACACACTATATCTAATGTAGTATATATGTATACATATGCTTACATGTGCATGTAGTGGAATGTCTATATATGTATATATGTGTGTCAATCATTAGGTGCTTTCTTCTTTTTAACAATAGTACTTTAGAAGGTAGAGTACTTTTGATGTGGGTCGGCGGGAAAAGTAACTAAATTGAAGAAATCACAGTTCTTTCATAGTATTCCAATAAGAGGAACTCCTTAGAAGACAGACTAACTGTTTATAGACAATCTTCTGAGGTCTATACAAAGTTAGATACATGGTAGGCTCTCCATAAACCTAGGTTAATTGAATGAATGAATTGTTGTTTCTCCATCCTTTTTGAAGAGGACCTATGATGTCAGAGGATATTTTGACTCATGCATAACTTAGATTTAAGTGAGTCAGAGTTGTGCAAAGTTATGAGACTCTCTCTCTCTTCCAGAATCACTGAAGTCCATTGGCAAAACAAAAATCAGGACAACTAGCAGTGACTCGAGTTGCAGTAGATAATCTTGACATCTTTGATGTCTGACCAAGGTCTAAGTATTCTACAGTGCCTGCTTCAGCTACCTACATGGCCATTAGAATAAATTGTTTTCATCTACACATTCCACCAGAAGGAGTCTTCAAATGCCTTGGATATACACACCCCCCCAACTCCCTGATGGGTTTATGGCCCATTGGTTGCCCTAAACCTGTTTTTAGCCCATCTGCTGAGATGGTTTACTGGGGTATAACTGCTTCTTGGAATCACAGATGAGAATTGAGTTCAAGTGACACCAAAGTGGATGAGTAGCCCAGGAAAGGGGCTTGGCAAGCCATCATCCTAGAGATGCTAGTCCTTCTTGAAGGCCCATGCACCCTGAATAGGGCAGCTAGGTGGTGCTGGGGATAGAGCACCAGTCCTAGAGTTAGGAAGACCTGAGTTTAAATCTGTCCTCAAACACTTACTAGCCATGTGACACTGGGCAAGTAACTTAACCCTATTAGCTTCCGTTTCTTCCTCTGTAAAAATGAGTTGGAAAAGGAAATGGCAAACCACTCTTTGCCAAGAAAACCCTAAATGGTAACACAAAGAGTTGGGCATGACTGAAACAACTGAACAACAACAATTAATGAATGAATGATAATCATAAATTACTTTGACATATTAAGGACAATATATTGGGGATATACTGCACCCTGCATACTCAGGATTCCTATCTCAGCCTCTTAACATCATCCATGTACTCACCAAAAGGGCCTCAAGTTCCTCCCACCCACAAAATGGTTGTGATAACTCAGATTATTTGGTCAGGGTAATATCGCATCTGTTGAACACCACATTTTCAGTACAATAAATCCTAGTCTAAATTTATAATAATAATAATAAAAGCACTCTGAAAGGATGAGATTTGAGATTAGACCTATTGAGTTCCTAAATTGGTTCTCAACTTTTTTTGCCCTTGTTGGCCTCAAAATCAAATAAATCAAGACCTAATTCAGAAAAAAAAGAAGAAAAATGCCTTGCTATACAGTGTCCCTTTAAGCAATGAACTTTGTCACTCTATAGGAAATTCAGGCCTTTGAGAGGAAATGCAGTGAATTATATACTAATCTGCATCCTATGGTATTTTGGTTCTTATCCCAGTTCCGCCACCAGCTAATTTTATGACCTTAGGAAAATCATTTTACCTCTTTACTTATCATTTTCTTCCTATGCAAAATGGAGAGGTAGTACTTGATGCTCTCTGAAGTTTTATCTAGCACTGATATTCTACATGACAGAGGTGGCATGTTTAATTCCCAGCCCCAGCATCATACCAGGTTAACCATCTTCTAATTATGGTTCAACTGCTTCAGTCAAGTGTACTTCACAGAATTAAAGAAATGGGAGAAACCACAGAGGTCCTCTAGTCCAATGTATAACTGAGTTTAAATTTCCTCTACAACATGCCCAATATCATAATGCATATGATTAAAGACTTTGAGTGAGAGGGAACCCACTACCCCCCTATGCAGCCCATTTCATTTTGGAAAATGTTTAATTGTTAAGATTTTTCTTCCCCTTATTCCTTCAGTCTTTTTTTGCTAATTCTACACATTGCAACTAGCTACTATATCTAGTCCTAGTGGAACAAATTTAACTACATAGTCCTTCAAATGCTTAAAAGTTACCCACAATGTTCTTGCCCCCACCATGATTGTGGCATGATCTAAATCTATAAACTATCCTGGTTGTCCTGCTCTAGATACTCAGCAACTTATTAATATCTTACCTAAAATGTACTCCCCAGAAGTTAGCACAATGTTCCCAACATATTCATACCAGAATAGAGTATAATAGGACTGTCATCTCCCAATAGTGCCTAATTTAATGCAGCTTAATGTCACATTTGCTTTTTTTGGATGCTACATATCACTCTTGATCGATATTGAGCTTGCAGGCCAGTAGAATCCCCAGGTCTTTTGAAGAAAAAGGGCTATTCACTTAACACTCTCCCATCTCACAGTTTGAACCTAAAAATAACATTTTACAATTATCCTTATTACCTTTTTTCTTATTAGATTTGGCCCAATGTTGTAGCCATATATATGATTTTTTTGACCTTGTCATCCACAGTTGCTATTACTCTTAGCTTTATGTCATCTGCAGGTTTGATAAGTATGTCATGGATGGCTTTATTCTTGGCACTGTTAAACAACACAAGAATAAACAGAGATCTTTGGGCTCTCCAAAATCAACTTCTTACCTCTTGACATGGGATCATTCTGGGGAGTACCAAAATTCAACCATTACTGAATATACCTGATTATTGTCTAACTCATATGCCTTCATCTTATCCAAAAGAAGAGAACAATAAAAATCGTCCAGTGTTTGGCTAAAGTCTAGATAGTCTCTGGTGTCAGTCTGGCATGTCTTTTTGATGAAGCCATATTGGTTGTTACAGATCAACACTTATTTTTCAAAATGCTCATTAAGCCTAGACTTAATAGTAAGTTCTACAATTTTGCAAGAAGCGAAAACCAAACTTACTAGGCCCATCCTCTTTCTAATATGAATAGAAAGATATATCTAGACATTTCCATAACTGTGACAACTCTTCTACTACAGTTATCCCTATCACATCACAACTTTTCATATAGTGGTTTCAATATACATAGGGTTGGCATAAGAAATTAAATGGGAATCTTTTGGGAGTTTTCTGGAAGCTGCAGACAATAGACAAAGGCCATCAGATGACACAGAAAAAGTTTAGAAACTCAGAAATGAATCAAATCTATACAATATTGTACGATATCAACATATTTTTACTTTTAATACCATAATAACTCAGACTTCTCTGCTGCAAAGGGAGGGCCAAAAATTTTATGCAGATTTTCCAGATTGCAGGGGCAATGCACCTCTAACCCTTGTGATATAGAAGGAATACCTGTCTTTGTTATCTTTAAAAAATCACTGACTGATCTCAGCAATCACATATCCTCTTATACATACATACATATATATATATATATTACATATGTATATATAATATATATGTGTATATATAAATATATATTATATATATATTTACACATATATATATAAAATATATATTTTTTAATTAAAATTTTTGAGTTCCAAATTCTGTTCCACCCTCCCTACCCTCCCCCTTCCCTGAGATGGTAAGCAATGAGATATAGGTTATACATGTGCAATTATATAAAACATTCACATATTAGTCATTTTGTATGAGATTTGAATAAAGAGAAAAAAAGGAAAGAAAGTGAAAAATAGCATGCTTCAGTCTGTATTCAAATATCAGTTCTTTCTCTGAAGGCAGTTAGCATGCTTCATCACTAATCCTTTGAGATTATTTTAGATCATTGTATTGCTGAGAATAGCTAAGTCATTCACAATTCTTCATCAAACAGTATTGCTGTTACTATGAATAATGTTCTCCTGGTTCTGTTCACTTCACTCTGCATCAGTTCATGTAAGTCCTTTCAGGTTTTTTTTTTTCTGAAATCTGCCTGCTTGACATTACTTATATATCACAATAATATTCTATTACCACCATATACCACAGCTTAATTAGCCATTCCCAATTGATGGGCATCCCTTCAATTTCCAATTCTTAGCCACTAAAAAAGAGCTACTATAAATATTTTTGATACAAATAGGTCTTTTTTTCCTTTTTTTGGATGTCTTAACTAGTAGTGGTATTTCTGGATAAAATGGAACACACAGTTTTATAACCCTTTGGGCATAGTTTAAAGTTGCTATCCAGAATAGTTGGATCACTTCATAACTCCACCAATAGTGTATTATTGTCCCAGTTTTCCCACATCCCCTCCAACACCCAACAATTTCCTTTTTTGTTTTTTGTTATATTAGCCAATCTGATAGGTGTGAGATGTTAACTCAAAGTTATTTTAATTTTTATTTCTCTAATTAATAGTGATTTAGAGAATTTTTTCATATGCCTATGGAGAGCTTTCACTTCTTTGTAAACTGCCTATTCATATCCTTTGCCCATATTTCAGCTGGGGAATGACTTGTATTTTTTTTAAATAAATATACTCAGTTCTCTATATATTCAAGAAATGATGCCTTTGTCAGAGATACTTGTAATTCTCACCCTCAAGTTTCCGCTTTCCTTATTATTTTGGTTCCTCTGGTTTTGTTTGTGCAAAAACTTTTTTTATATAATTAAAATTATCTGTTTTATATTTTGTAATGTTCTCTCTATCTTCTATGGACATAAGTTCTCCCCTTATTCAAAAATCTGACAGATAAATTATTCCATGCTGTCTTAATTTACTTATGGTATCATCCTTTATATGTAAATCACGTACTCATTTTGACTTTATTGTGGTATATGGTATGGGATGTTAGTCTATACCTGGTTTCTGCCAAACTCTTTTCCAGTTTTCCCAGCAATTTTTGTCATATAATGAGTTTTTGCTCAAAAGTATGGATCTTTGGGTTTATTTATCATATAGGACAATACTATGGTTATTTACTATTTATTTGTTTCATTATGATCTGAAAAGGATGCATTTATTATTTCTGCTTTTCTGCATTTGGTTGTTAGGTTTTAATGTCTTAGTATTTAATAAATTGTTGTGTAGGTATCATAAACTGCTGAGAAAAGGTTTATTCCTTTTCATTCCCATTGAGTTTTCTCCAGAGACCTATTATATCCAAATTTTCCAAAATTTTATTCACCTCCTTAACTTCTTTATTTTTTTTTTATATTTTGGTTAGATTTATTAGTTCTGTGAAGGGAATGGTGCAGTACCCAAATAGTTTTATTATTTTCACCTATAACTCAATTTTTCCTTCAAAAAACTTAGAAGCTTTATTATTTAGTACACATATGTTTAATATTGATATGACTTCATTGTCCATGGTACCTTTCAGCAAGATATAGCTTCCTTTCTCATCTCTTTTAATTAGATCTATTTCTTCTTTTGCTTTGTCTAAGATTCTGATTGCTACCTGTTTTCTTTGCTTCAGCTAAAGTATAAGAAATTCTACTCCAGCCCTTTGCCTTTATCCTGTGTGTATCTTGCTGCTTCAGATGTGTTTCTTATAAACAACATATTGTAGGATTCTGGTTTTTAATCCATTCTGCCATCTGCTTCTGTTTTATGAGTGAGTTCATTCTATTCACATTTATAGTTATAACTGTGTATTCCCTTCATGCCATTTTCCCTTTTTATCTCTCCCTTCCACCTCCACCCTTTCCCTTCTCACAAATGTATTACTTCTGATCACTGCCTTCCTCAATCTACCTTCCTTTTGATCAATTCCACTTCCCCCTTATATTAACCACTTCCTTTATTACTTCTTTATAGGGTAAGGTAAATTTCCATAACCAACTGAGTGTGTGTTTTATTCCCTCTTTGAGCCAATTTTAAGGGGAGTAAAGTTTAAGTTTTGTTCTCTACATCCCCATTTACCCTCCATTACAATTGTTTTTCATTCCTCTTTTATGTGGGATAATTTGTCCCATTCAATCTCACCACCTCCATTCCATCTTCCATTCCAATTTAATTTCTTACTCTTAATTTTGTTTATTTGCGTATCATCCTCAAGGGCAAATCTGACCACATCAAATCTCCTACTCTATAAATTCCAGTGGTTCCATATTACCTCTAGAATTAAATATAAACCTTTCTGCTTGGCTTATAATGCCCTTCACAATCTGACACCAACCTATATTTACATCCTCATTGGACAGTACTGTCCCTGATATCCTCTACAGACCAGCCAAATTATCTCTCCATTCATCATGTGGGATACTCTATCTCCAGTCTCCATGTATTTTCACTGGTTATTCCCTAGGGCTAGGAGGCACTTCTATTTCACTTCTGCCTCAAAGAATCCCTTGCTTATTTAAAAATTCATCTTAAGTGTGCCTTCTATATAAAGCCTCTCCTTATCCTCTTAATAGCAAATGCCCTTCTTTCCAAACTAATTTGCATTTAAATTCATTATATTTATTAAAATAAATTTTATTCATATTTCTTTTAGCAATACTCATATATCCTTGGTGCCTCACTCAATACACTGCCTCTTTCAATTTGTGTGGGTGGTACCATGACTTGTTTAAAACTTTATGTCCTCTGCATTTACATGATGCCAAATAGTTTGTCTCTTATATATACCTTAAACAAATGCTATATTTAACATAAATGTATATGTAGAGCCTATATCAGATTGCATGCAATCTTGGAAAGGTAGGAGGGGAAGGAAGTGAAGAAAATTTAAAACTCAAAAGCTTATGGAAGTGAATGCTGAAAACTAAAAATAAATTAACAAATGCAGTATTGTTGGCCATTATGCCTGTCTAATGTCTATAATCATCCCTCTATCCAGAGGTGTGCAGAAGATAGCTTGTACCGGCTTGAGACAGCCAATTGTTAATTTTTCACTAAGGCTTTACTAATCAGAATTTGGCAAATGTTAAAAATTGGGGCTTGATTCATTGTTTTATTGATTGCCTAAATTTAACAAAGTGATGGAGAAAAAATTAATAATGTGTTGGATATATATGTGTGTGTGTGTGTGTGTATGAATGTATGTGTATTTATATGTATGTAATACACATGTACACACTTATGTATATGTGTATGTGTGTATATGTATATAGAAGCATGTGTTAAACATTTCCAGTAAATCATTGCTATACATCCCTCTTACTTTTAGATAGCAAACATAATTCTCTATCTTAGAAGAATTCCTTTTGGAAGTCAATTCTAATCTTGCTCAGGAAGAATCTAGGAGTAATATGTTAAGTGAAGAGGTACATCCCCCCTTCATTCATTTGAGTCACATGATGATAGATGGATTATCTGGACAGCAGTCTCCTTTGTCCATCTGCTAAATTTCAGTGGTCTCTTTTTATTACGTTTTCTTATCTGAATAAATATTAACTCTCTCCTTCATTGCCCAGTAAAATCAAAGCTCCTTGGGGACTGTGAGGTGGGGCAGTGAAAAGACAACCAGACCTGGAGGCAAGGAAACCTGAGTTTAAATCCAGCCTCAGGCACTTACTAGCCTGGTACACTGGGGAAGTCACTTAACTTCTACTTGACTTGCATTCCTCACCTATAAAATGGGAATAACAATAGTATCTACCTCCCAGGATTGTTTTAAGGATCAGATTAAAAAATAATTATAAATTTACTTAACACACAGTGATTGACACCTAATAAGCACTACACAAATGTTGTCTATTGTTATGGCTATTATTATCAGTATTCATAAAATAATTTATTTATTTTTAGTTTTCAACATTCATTTCCATAAGATCTGGTATTTTAAATTTTCTTCCCTCCCTTGCCTCTTCCCTTCCCAAGATGGCATGCAATCTGATACCTGTACATATACATTCCTATTAAACATATTTTCATATTAGTCATGTTTTAAAGAAGCATTAGAAACAATAGGAGAAAGTATAAGAAAGAAGAAACAAAACAAATGAAAAAAAAGAAGCAAATGGTATGCTTCAATCTGTATTCAGATTCAATGGTTCTTTCTCTGGATGTGGATAGCATTTTCCATCATGAGATTTTTGGAGTCTAAGACCCTTGCATTGCTGAGAAGAGCTAAGTCTATCAAAGTCAGTCATCACTCACTGTGGCTATTACTGTGCACAATATTCTCCTGTTCTACTCATTTTACTCAGCATCAGTCCCTTTAAGTTTTTCTAGGTTTTTAAACAACACATTGTGGGATCATGATTCTTAATCCATGCTGCTATCTGCTTCTGTTTTATGGGAGAGTTCCCCTACTTTTCTTCCCTTTTACCCTTGCTACTTCTTCTCTCCCTCCTTTTCACCCTCCATTTCCTTTTCCCATTCCCCTCCTATTTTCAATAGCTAAGTTAAATTTCTACACCTAACTGAATATGCTATTCCCTCTTTCAGCCAAATCTAATGAGAGTAAGATTCAAACAAAGCTCATCTACCTCCCTTCTTTCCCTCTATTGTAATAGGTTTTTGTGTCTTTTCATGTGATGTAATTGACCATTGTCTGCCTCCTTCTTTCCTCTTCTCCAGAATAATCCCTTTTTACCACTTAATTAGATTTTTTTTATCATCACATCAAAGTCAACTTATACCCACACCCTCTGTCTATATATACCTCTTTTAAATGTCATAATAATGATATAATTCTCAAGAGTTACAAGTGTCATCTTCCCTTGTAGGCACATGAACAGTTTGCCCTTATTAATAACATGTTTTTTTTTCCTTTCCCATTTACCTTTTCATGTCTTTCTTGAGTCTTGTATTTGAAGATCAAATTTTCTGTTGAGCTTTGGTCTTTTAATCAGGAAGGTTTGGAATTCCCTTGTTTGTTGAATACCCGTCTCCTCCCTGAAAGATTATGCTCAATTTCACTGTATAGTGAATCCTTGTTTGTAATCCAAGCTACTTTGCCTTATGGAATATCATATTCTACAGTCTACAATTTTTTAACATAGACACTGCACAATCCTGCATAATCCTGACCCTGACTGTGATTCCACGATATTTAAATTGTTTCTTTCCATCTGCTTGCAGTATTTTCTCTTTTACCTGATAATTTCAGAATTTGGCAACAATATTCCTTGGCGTTTTCAATTTGGGATCACTTTCAGGAGGTGATTGTTATTCTTTCAAGTACTATTTTACCTTCTGGTTCTAGGTTCCTTGATGATTTCCGGAAAGATGGTGTCCAGATTGTTTTTTTTTTTTTTATCATAGTTTTTAGGTATACAAATAATTTTTAAACTGAATCTCTTCGATATATTTTCCAAATCAGATGTTCTACCAATGAGATATTCTACGCATTCTGCTATTTTTTTTCAATCTTTTGATTCTGTTTGACTGATTCTTGATATCTCATAGAGTCATTAGCTTCTATGTGTCTAATTTTTTTTTTAATGAATTGTTTCCTTGTAATAGATTTTGTACCTCCTTTTCCATTTGGCCCTTTTTACTTCTTTTTTGGTTGTTGTTTGTTTAAGCTCTATCGCAATTTTATTAAATTATTGCAGCATCACAGATTTTCAATCTAGTCAAGCCATAGTCCTCTCTAGATGGGGCTCACCTTAATATGGAAGAAAGGCTTTCATAAACAGGCTTTTGGAAGCTTCTTTTGGGTCAAAGAGCATGGTGGAAGAGAGGGCAGGGGCCAGCCTTGCCATACACTGCCCCATGGCAGGTTGTCAGAAGGGGGAGGTCTGCTGGGGATGTTCAGTATAATATAGGTTCCAGTACTGAGCAACAGGGAGTCTTGACCACAAGTTATTTTGAGCTTCTTCCAACCTTGATAGTACAATCAAGGGGCATTTTTGTTACATAGTCTGCTCCTGGGGCAGCTTTCTCCTCAGTAAGAGAGGTCCAGGCCAAAGGGAAGATAAGAATAATTTGTAAAATGTGTGGCCTTGAGAGAGGATTCTGGGAAGATGGCAGAGTAGGTCAGAAAATTTTAAGCTCTCAAGATTTTTCTCCACAAAAGTGATAAAATAGCATCTCTGGGCGAACATAGAGCCATTAAAAAAAATAAGAGTAGGGGCAGAAAAGGGTCATCCTGGGACAATTGGAGAAGATCTGAATAATCCTGTACAAGATGTCCTCCCTGTGAAGAGCAAACACCTTTAGACTAGGGTCCTTAAACAACAAGCAGCGAGCCCTGGGGTTAGCTGGTTTGGGATTCCGCCTGGGCCTGAGCCCCCAGGAAATTTTACCCCCAGAACAATGAGAGGATTTGGGCTTCTGACCTGGAAAAGATCAAGAGAACCTCTTTTTTTTTTTCAGCCAGAGACAAGGTTTATTAAAGATTCGTCATATTGGCCAGACTCAAGAAATCTGAACATTTGTGAGCTATTGGCTAGGTTCTTAAGGAATCTGAGCACCTTAATGGATATAAGATGGACCTTATATACAGGAAGACTATGGGAGGGATCTAGGAGTGGCCAAGTAGTCTGAGGGAACTGTGAGGTAATAGAACTCTAGGGACTTGGACCGTGTAGCCAAGGAAGACTGGAGCATAGATAGGATTAAAGATGGTAAATGGCCAGGGGAGGTAAGACAATGGAGGGCTGGGCAACAGAGTATTGAGGGTAACAGAGAATTGAGAGATTAGGTTTAGGAGATAATGAAAGGCCAGTCGATAGTATTATAGCCTCAGAGGAATGCCAGAGACCTCCTTGATAATGTGGGAGAATTCAAGGAGTCTGTTTTGACAAATGGGACACAAATTCTTTTTGGGGTAAGGGACAAAAGGTCTTGGCTTCTGAAACTGCTTCCTGGTGGCAAAGGGCCAGCTGTCCCTGCTTCTCTGGGTCCAGTTCAAGGTGTCAGACTTCAGATATAGTGGGCTAGAAAATCTTGGAACTCAGTCAGAGGTTGGTAGCCTGAGTAATCACCTGGAGTTTGATGGTTAGGACCCCGGAGGAGACAAACCAGGCAAGGAGGTTAAGCAGCCAAGGACCAAATAGCCACAAAAAGGAGTATATAGAGAGAAGTCTCTCACACTGCTGGGAGAGCATGGGGAGGTCTGGTGCACAGAGGGAAAAGGGACAAGGGAGCCTTAACTACAGAAGATTGGCTCTGCAACTTCATTATCAGGTCCCTTCCCAACAAAGGGGCAAGGCAAGAGGAGAGTATAAGGAAGGAATACTCAAACAACAGATCCTCAAATAGGCAGAGGAGACATCCCTTAGCTTTCCCTCCAATGCCTGTGACCAGATGGGTCAAGGGGCAGGTAGGGCCACAGTAATTAGTTAAAACAGAGAATGTAGGCATGATAAAATGGGTAACCTCACCTTCAGCCTCGATTTTTGCCCAGGGATTGGTGAGAGAGATGGAGAAAGTGGGAGTGCTGGTGAGCCTCATGCTCCCCTGTCATTCCCAGTCTTGAGAAGACTAGAGGATGGGATAGTGGGGGGAGACTCAACCACTATTCCAACCTTGAAGACAATCCTTCCTCTAATGTCCCTCCTTGTCACATCTTGGGCATGGTCACAGAGGCGTCAGTACCAGGGGATCTCTGGGGGGGACGGTGCCCTGAAGGGGCATTACTTGAACCAGTGGGCCTCCTTGTGGCCCTCACTGGAAGGAACCTTTTCTGACAAGGAAAGAGAAGTGGTGGGGGAAAGAAGGAACTAGCATATGCCCAATGAGTGCAAAAACAATGGACTGTGGACACCTCTGCTGTGGGCAATTACAGGAGGCTGGAAGTCTTGGTTTGAGTTCAAGATTATAAGGGTGAACTGAAAAGGATCAGAGGCACCATCCCCCACACCCCAGGACTAGAGGTGATTATAAAAAACTAAATTATTACAAACAAAAACTGCAAAGGCAAAGGAGAAAGAATTCAACCATAGAGAGCTATTATGAGAATACAGAAGATCACGGTTCATCTTCAGAGGAGGATACTGAAGCAAAGAAACCTTCTTCTACCCAAAAGAGTAATGTCAAATGGTCAACTGCCCAAAAAGAACTCATTGAAGAACTTAAAAAAGACTTTAAAATCAAATGAGAGCAACTGAGGGAAAACTATAAAGAAAAATATGAATAATAGAAAAATAAGAAGATTATGAAAAGAAACTCAAACAATTACAATAGGAGATCCAGAATCTTAAGGAAGAAAAAGACTCCTTGAAAATCAGAATTGGGCAAGGGGAAGACAGCAAAGTTATAAGAGATGAAGAAATTTAAAAAAATACATGAAGAGTAAAAAAAACAAATAAAAGAGAATGTGAAACATCCTATAAGAAAAACCACAGATCTAGAGAACAGATCAAAAAGAGAAACATAAGAATAATTGGACTACTTGAAAGTTCTGATAAAAAAGAATCCTGATACAATAATACAAGAAATAATTAAAGAAAATTGTCCTGAAGCATTAGAACAAGAGGGGAAACTAGAAACAGAAAAAAAAATCCACCCATCACCACCTGAAAGCGATCCTATGAACAAAACTCACAGGAATCTTATAGACAAATTTCCAAACCCCCAGCTCAAGGGCAAAATACTATGAGCAACAAGAAAAAAAATACATATGGTGGCACCATAATTAGAATCATATAACACTTAGCAGTCGCAATGCTAAAAGAGAACACAGGTCTTGGAGGACTGTATATTGAAGAGCAAAAGAAGTGGGCTTCTGGCTGAAAGTATCATATCCAGCAAAGCTAAGCATAATTCTCAATGGAAAAAAAAAGTGGACATTTGATCAATCATCAGACTTTCAGGTCTTTGTTACAAAACAACAAATGAACAACAACAAAAAAAACCTGAACTTAATAGAAGTTTAACATACAAGAGCCAAGAGCAATATAAGGTACATACCAAAGACCAATTACAAGGTACTAAATAGATATAGAATGTTTATCTTTTATGTATGAAAAATGTAAAACCTATGTCTAAGATTATTACTAGTAATTAGGTAACTTATAAGGAAGATTAAAGCAGACATCAAAAAGTCAAACCATTCAAGTACAGTTAAAGGAGTAATTATCTTTTACAAATGAAGTACAAGAGGAAGAACCAATACAGAGGAATTAGATAGTGGAGGGGGGCTGATATTTCCAGAAACCTACTCTCATTGGAAATGCGTTTAAGAGGGGAAAATACATATACATTTAGAAGAGTATAAAAGTCCTCTAAATTTAGAAAGAAATAAAACTCTAAGGGGATAGGGAGTGGGGAGAGGATAAAGGAGGGACCTTTAGCGGAGGGTGTGGGGATGGGTTAAAAGGGAGATGTAGAAAGGGGTTTAGGTTTAGGGGAATGGGAGAATAAGGGAGGAATTGCTGGAGTGGAGGTAGTTTAAGTAAGAGGATGGGGTAAAGTAGCAGGTAGAAGTAAAGTAGAGGAGTTAGGAGAGATAGAAAAAATAAAGAGATATGCACAAACATAAAAACAAAGAATAGGAGTAGAATCTCTTAGGGAAAGTGTGTGTGTGTGTGTGTGTGTGTGTATGCATGCACTCAACTGTAGCCTTGGGGTACTGGGTAGGGGGAAAGTAGGGAGAAATATTAAAATTAAGAAAAAAATGTGTGGCCTTGAGGATCCATAGAGTCCAATTATCCACCAGAAGAAGTTTTCTAGCTTCTTCCAACTCTAGTAGTACTATCAAGGGCCATTATTGGTATATAGTCTGACCCAAGGATAGCTTTCTCCTCAGAAAGGGAGGTCCAGGCCCAAAGGGAAGACCAGAATGGTTTATAAAATGTGTAACTGTGAGGACCCATAGAGTACCAATTATCCACCAAAATATTTTTTTCTAGCTTCTTCCAAGTCTGGAAGGACCAGGATTCCCATAGCCTTAGCGGAGGAAGAACTAGGGATTTTCATACAAGGAGGGGTCTGGCCTGGCCTCTGACAGCTTGCTAATGGGTTAATTAAGTCAAAGTTGTTTCCTTTGACAGCTTTTAATATAGGTGAACCTCAAAATCTGGCACCTCCTAAAGTGACGGGGGTCATGGAGTTGACATAAATGTGGCTCCCTCTCCATTGCTTTAGCCAGGTTTTCTCATTTGATGGAAAGGTTGAGAAGGGACTTTCAGGATAAGAAACTTGAAACATTTCCTCTTTATAGATTCTGTTGATGCCTCAATTGTCTTGGGCCTCAAGGTTGTTAACAGCTATAGTTGCCTGGAGAAGATGATCCCAGTCTACACGAACATTCCCTCTGTTGACTTGGCAGCCTGCTCAGTCAGAACTAGTCAAATGAACTGGCTACAGGTGGCTGCTGCTTAGCCTGCTAGTCTGTGGGACACACACACACCAGGCAGTCCATGGAGGCCCTGGGAGGTAGGGGCCAGTGCCTCCAGGGACCCCCCACAGTGGGGAGGCAGAGAATTGGGGCAGAAGTCCTACAGACCAAAGGCCAGAGGGCCAAGGCAGAACAGACTCCAGGCCAGGAGGGCCCAAGGGCATGTCTGCCTCCTGTGGCACCTTGAAAGCTTGTCCCATTTTACTTTTTAAAGAGCTCTTTTTTCAGTGAGTTTTTGTGCTTCCTTTTAATTTGGTTAATTCTCCTTTTTAAGGCCTTGTTTTCTTCAATGTACTTTTTTCCCCCTCATTTGGCCAATTGTATTTTTTTAAGGACTTGTTTTCTTTTTTTTTTCCTTTCTTTTCCAAACTATTGACTCTCTCTTGCATACCTCTCATTTCCTTTCCAATTTTTTTATACTCTCTTAGTTGACTTTTAAAATTCTTCTTGAGCTCTTCCAAGAAGGCTTTTTGGGCTTGAGACCAGTTTATATTATCCTTTGCAATTTCAGATGTTGGTATACTGAAAATGTTGTCTTCTGAGTTTGTGCATTTCTTCCCTGTTCCCAGAAGAAGAATCTATGGTCAATGTCAGTTTCTGCTTTCTGCTCATGATATTTGCCTATTTCCTGGCCCTTCAAGTTGAGCTCTTCTGATGAAATGCAGGTACCACTGACCAAGCTTCTTGTGCTGGAAGACTGGGACCTGGTCACTAACTTTGTGTTCTGGGGCCTCAGGTGCTGGTAGCTAGAGGCTGTAGGGATCTGGCAGCTTATATATGGTATTGAGCTGGGGTCAGCCACACTGGAACTCTCAAGATGGGGGTGAGGAGTCTGGCTCCTGGAGGATTCCCGCTCTCCTGGGCTTCTTTAAAGTACCTGAATGTTTGGCTGCTGGAGTATCTGTGGAGTTGTGCTGGACTTGTGCTGAAGCACTGGGAGATTTGGCTGCTGAAGAATGCTGAGCACATAGTGCTTTTCTGAGCTGGTGCTTACCTGTTCCCTGCCTGTGCTGAGGTATCAGGGGGATCTTGGTGGTGCTTCCCTGCTCCACCACCCTGAGGCTCAGGATCTCCCCCTGGTTTGCTGAGGGTAGGGCTTGAGGCTGGCTTGTTGATATGCCTCCCATCCTGTACTGCTCCTCCTCCTCCAGAGCAAGAGGGGCCTTCACCATTAATTTCCCAAGCTTCTGGGCTACATGACTGCTGCACCCATCTTTCTGCTGGCTCAGATGTTCCAGGGATTTTCTTGGGGTCATATTTTCTGTGCTTTCAGAGATCAATAAGGGAGGGTGACAGTGACTTACTTCTTACTCCTTCCTCATCTTGACTCTTGGAAGTCTATTATCAGTATTAGTATAATTACAATTTTTTGTAATCTAATAATTTACCATAATACCTTAAACATAACATATGCTTAAGGAATGCCAGTTGAGTTGAATTGCATTGATATAGATATAGAAGAACTGTCTATTGAAAGGAAGGAAGACAGATTTTAAATGCAGTCCAGGCCAAAGTCCAGGTAAAAGAACTAGAAAACATCTTTGAAGCGGTCTCTGCCCTTTCATTAATAGCAACTTCTGTTTGTTTAAGAGCAATCCAAAAGCCTCTGGAAATTTCACCATTTTAATTGATTTTCAAAATCTCTAACAAAGACAATTACAGAGAAAATGGAATGAAATGCACTCAGTGGTTCTTTTGCTTTACTGAAGCATCTCTAATAGTCACTGCTCCTGGACCAGCTCATCACTTCCTATCAGAGGTTAAGAAATAATTGTTTGGGCACTGAATAAACTGATAAGAAACACAAGTAAGGGGAAAGAAACACGATTGAAATGTCTAAATCCTATGTTATTTCTAAAGGTTAGGGAAGGATGCATATTTTCTTTTTAAATGTCAATTTAATCTGAATGGCAGTGAACCTCAAATAACATTTGAGTTTAATGCAGAACTTCTGGAAATAAGGCAATTGCTGAGCTAACTGCTGCTTTGCTTTTGGGTGAGTTCCAAAGTTTGGTTTTCAACTGATTGATGTTTGAAACATCATTTCCATTTGATGGTACAAAAATAATCCTTCTCACTTCTAATGAAAAGGGGAAAAAAGAACTTTGGATTTCTGGCCAGCACCCAACCTGGGAGGAATGAGGCCCAGCAAGCAATCTGATCAATGGAGCTTTCCCATATGACTAGGTGGCTAGCTGTGATTGGAAGGCGGGAGGTAGTTGAGCATTATTGGCACCATTTTCTAGATTGTCCAACATTTGCGTTGGTATATGAGTTATTAATGAAATAGGATAATAATGGAGAAAGAATGCTAGACTAGAGGTTAGAAGTAATTGATTAAGTCCTCACCTGAATGCACTTGACTAGTCATTTTGTATAAACCTCACTTTTCCTATTTGTAAAACGATGGGATTAATTTTCTGTGGATGATTCATAAAAGTCCTACTAGTATTAACTTTTATGTTATTTCTCTTATGACTTTTCCATGTACAATGGTTTTCAAAGTTTTAACTAAGGACAACAGGCATTTTCCTAAGGACTCTGAATCTTAGAGGGTGCTGGCTGACAGTGTTTATAGTCCTTCATGAGGGAAAAAGAATTGAGCTTAGCAGCTAGTTAGCAAGAATAATTAACTAAAATAGTAAGCTATCAAATGGTCTTGATTCCTCTATGATGCTGCCCCAACCCCACCCTAGCTGTGTAAGCACCTCAGATGAGTTTCTCTCTCATTTGGCCTTTCCATGCTTCCTTTATTTAGTAGAGGTATCTCCATTTCCTTAGGCCTCTGTCTTCCAATTGGGTGGTGCCTGAGACTCTCCCCAACATACATTTGTGTCTCAATGCCCAAAGTCTTTCATCAAGGTTCCCATAGTCCCCCAAATGAACTCATCTTAATGTTTGACCTGGGCATATACTATTACATTTGTCCCAGTCGATGAGTCGCCAGCAATTGCTTAGTGCTTATCATAAGGGAAACCTCATATAGATGAACTAAATATACTGTGAGAGTAGTTCAGAATTTGAGGAGGGTAAGGATGCATTCAATCTGGGGCAATATATACCTGGAGAGCCAGGAGTTTGGACCCCTTCTGAACAGTCTCCATGACTGGGTGGATCAGGTAGATTCAATAATGTTATAATAAAATTTCAAGCAGAGGGAACAGATGGGTACAATGGTAAGGCTGCCAGCCTGAGTTTTGAAATATCAGGATTTAGGGAGAATCAGATGTAGTAACCAGAACTGATGTTTGGCACACTGGAAATCAGACTGAGAAGTCAGAGAAAATCATAGTATAGGTTAATTAATTGGGAAAAGGTAATGCCAGAGAGCTAGAACGCCAAAGGAGAGATGACTTAGCAACTCTAATTCCCCTATCTTCTTCAGAGTTGTCCTCTCCATTCTCTTACTTAGGTTTGGGAATTCATTACTTCATGTTCCATATATAGCTCTTAACAAAGCCATGAGAGATTTTCTTTGGTTTTCCTGAATTACATGGCAAGAACTATCAATCAAATCAATCAACAAGCATTTATTAGGTGCTTATTATGTGACAGACACTGGGGGTATAAAAAATGGCAAAAACAGATTCTGTCTTCCACAAGAATAATTGGCTTGGCAAACAGTGTGTATATAAATAGATCCAAACAAGATACAAGAGTCAATGGAAGGTAAACTTAGAAGGGAAGGGACTAGTAGCTTAAGGGAGGTGGGAGTGAGAGAGAGGGACTCCTGAAGAAAGGAGGATTTGGGCAAAGTCTTGAAGGAAGCGAGGTATTCTGAGTGGTGTTGGTGATGAAGGAGGGGATTCCAAGGATGGTGGACAGTTAGTAAAAAGGTACAAGACGTGTAGTGTCACGTATGAGGAACAGCGAGTAGGAGAGCATGGTTAGATATAGAGTCCATGGAGGGAATAAAGTATACAAAGACTAGAAAGGGAGGAGAAGGCCAGTTGGAAGTAACCATGGAATCACTTGAAGGTGAAAATGACAAACGCTTCTCTGTTGTCACTTATGGAAGAGCACAGGGCATCAGTGAAAGATAATTTTGCTGAGAGAAATGAATCAAAGCCCATGAATACACAGAATACAACCCCCACTAAAATATATTGACATATCATACAATCAGATTCAGAAAGGACAATGCAGCTGAATTTTGGAGAGATCTCTCATTCAAGTGGACCGTTTCTGATGGGACTGTAAGGAGCAGTCAATTATGTTAAGGGAAAAGAGCAGCTTTTGAGACAAAAGACCTGGCTTTGAATTTTAGGTCTTCCATTTATAATTTGGGTGATTAGGACAAAAGCTTAAATAATTTCTTTGCCTGTTATTTGAGTAAAATACCACTTTTAACATGTTTCTCACATAGCTGTTAAGAAAAAGAGATAGGATGAGGTATACAAAGCAGTGTGCAAGCCATTATCTGAATGTTAGCTGCTACTATCATGGAAGAGGACCATTCAGAATGAGGTTAGATGACGAGCATAGTGATATCTGGGTGTTTCCATGTGAAATCATTTTCTAAAAACTAAATTGTCAGTATTCTACTTTTTGTTTGTTTTTGCTTTTGTTGTTGTTTACTTTGCTTGTTAGAAGCTAGGATAGAACTGATTGCCATTTCATCTATCTTGGCATTCTCTCTTTACAGTTGTCATCTATGCAGATCATCAGTCTGTCAAGTCCACATGGAGATAAGAATTAGGAAACTATGGACTAAGAAGGTCAATTTAGCATAACCTAGCTCCTCTGTGGAGTTCCTCCAAATTAGGCCAAAGCACACCTTAACGTGGAACAAATGCAAATCAGTACACACAAACCAAACCACAAAGCTTGGGCAGTCCAATGCAACGAGCATTTGTTAAGAGCCTACAATGTTCAAAGCACTGTGCTGAGTGCTGGGGATGAAAAGACAAAATGAATCATAGTGCCTTGCTTCAAAGAGCTTATATTCTATTGGTCAAGATTACTAGATCTCAAGCACACTTACCTTTTTCTCTTCCAATTGGCCAAGCCTGCTAACAGAAGAGAACATAAACATAGATATGTATGTGCATGTGTGTGTAACACAAGCATGCATATACATATATACATGTATGTGTGTATATATATACATACATATATATGTGTGTATATGTATATACACACATTTGTATGCACATATAATGTGTATTCAAATCTCTTTAAACAGGTTATCTAGAATAATAAGGTCATTTCTCTGGCCAGTTCTTAGTGAGCCTAATGAATGCACAGAGTATACTAAAATCATAGTTCTTGTCTCAAAGGAGAAGGCAGAGGCCTTCTCTTCAGTTCTGATGTACAAAGTTTCTTAGAGAATTCTCCCAGACTTACATTTGGAAAGATTCAACAAAAATGAGTTAAGGCATTATACTTCTGAAAAAAAAAGTCCTTTATTGGAAGTGAGTTATCAAGATGTCTCTTATGCACATTTTATTAGATATGTATCAATGACAAGAGTGCATTGCTGATAGACTTTCAAATGGATCCAGTCTACAATTCATTCTTATCTCTACTGATATTACCATATCTCATCAATGCCATGTCCATTTCTATACAGTGGCTCATTAATAACCCCCAGGAGAGAATTCCATTAAATGGTTGTCTTCTTTTCCTCCCTGCTGAATGAAAATATCCTGGGAATTAATTAGTTGAATTTGCTTCCACTAATGTCCAGGCTACCTCTCCCTCTGTGGTTGGGTGAAAAAGGGTAGATGATTTTGATTTGGGAGGGAAGGAGAAGATACTGAAAGGAGGAGAAAGAGAGAGAGAAATCCAAGTCTTTATGGAATCCCCTCCTGTATTAATAGGATTTAGTGAGGTTCGGATTCGCTCCTATAAATGACACTCTCCAATGCACCAGAAAATAATAGGAAATAGATAATTTATTTAGAAGAAGCAAAGCACAGATAGTTTGAATTTGCATAGAAAGCATAAATAATAAGAACAATTTTAAATAATAAGAACAATCAATAATATAGCACCGATCAAGAGAGTCGGTAATGGAAGAGAATACATCACCAATTCAAGGGAACCTCCAAAGTCAATCAACGGCTGGGAGCCCCGTTGCAGCCTGTACAAACTTGAATTGTGTAAAGATTTTCCCGGGCGAAGCGTCCTTCCCGCGGGTGAGGCTCAGCGGGCTTACGGACGCAGTGTTTTATATTGTTCTAAACAAAGAAGGCTTGGGGCCAAGAAGCCCTTTTTGATGCTTGCGCTATTCATGGTTTGTCCAATACACATCTGACTTTAGCCACGCTCCCATCCGCCTGAGGCTTGGTATTTTGTTTTTAATAACATCACGTTTCACAAGGAGAGGAGCCAACCCTCCATGTCAACGTGACTAGGAATGGCTAGTTCCTGGAATGCTAGGCCAGAACACTCAGGAGATATGGAACGGTCATGACCGAGATTTGAACTGACCTATTTATTTGAGTGATCTTATTAATTTAAAGGGGAATTTCCAATTTCCATTTCACACTCCATGAATATACAATGTTGTGACTTATTCATTATCTCTACTTGTCACTGGTCCTTTTTTCTTTCTCATTTTCTTTTTTTTAAGCTGTCCTCCAGTCAAGGAACTACTTCTATGTCACCTCCTTGAATAAACAAACCCTGACTCTGTCTGAAGATTAGGCTGAGAATGAATTTCCAATCAGGACATCTTTATGTTTTCTGGGATTCAAATGGGCTTCAAGGGCTCAGTCCAGGCAATTCATTCAGCAGTGTCAATTCTGACAGGATTCCTTCCAATTTCTTCTTGCTCAGTACAAAGAAGACTTGAAAAAAAAATGATTTTGCTTATGTATTTTTGCTTATGCCCTCTCCTGAGCCTACAATTTGGCTGTTACTCCAATTTATGCCACAAGCAACATTGCTGGGGGAGCAGTCTGCTAAATGGCCAGCACTGGATCCAAAGTCATTAGCTAGTGATGATGGCACTGGGAGCAAGTTCAATTGTGGAGAAAAAGAAACACAGTGTGTACAAGTTGAGTTCTGTCACACCAGGGAAGGGGCCACCAAATCTCCTGCAGAATCCAATCTATATAGCATATGGCACAGGCAATGACATGTGCATACCCTAGCAGCTGGGAGTAGGGACAGTGGGATGTCATGGCACATAGCCTCAGAGGGAGGTAGGCCCAGGAAAAAGAGATGTAATGGCAATTAAATCTATAAGATAGTAGGCCAGGGGCAGGAAAGATGGGGGAGGAGGTCTTCCTAGGAGAGGTATATGACATAGGGCCTATGAGAGGGCAGTGAACAATTGGCCAGAGGGCTATTACAAGGAGAAAAGTGCCTCTGTCATATCAGTGACAAAACAAAGTCAAAGTCATCCTGTCTGCCCTATTTATGGCTCTGATTAGAGCTATAGAAGAATATAATAGGCAACTTAGGAAGCAGTGAGATCCCTAACCTAGGTAGTAGGAAACTCTGTATCACTACAGGTATTCAAGCAGAGGCCAGATTATCACTTCTCAGGGATGTTGTAGAGACAATTCCTGCATTGGAGAAGAAAGTGGAATTAGCTAGAGGATTTCTGAAGAATTTATAACTCTATTGTTGCTATTGTTTTTAAGTCAGTTTTTAGTTTAATTCTCTGTGACCCTGTTTGGAGTTTTCTTGGTAAAGATACTAGAATGGTTTGCCATTTCCTTTTCCAGTTTATTTTACAAAGAAACTGAGTCAAAGAGTGACTTGTCCAGGGTCACACAACTAGTAAGTGTCTGAGGCCAGCTTTGAAATCAGGAAGATGAGTCTTCCTGACTCCAGGTCCAGAACTCTATTCACTGTGCTACCTAACTGCCCTCTAAGATTATGATTATTTTCATACTGTTCTGGGCAAAGTTATACTCTAAGGAACATAATTGGCTTTTCCTACTGTTAACATTTCTTTACACGAACCATAATTGTGGTGTTCAACTTTCATGAATTACTTCATCTGGACAGTAATTCTGTATTTCACTATTGTATGTAATCAGTGTAATGGGACAGATATTTTCCTATGGGATCATTGCACTGACAATTCTGTTCTGCTAACTGTCAAAGGTTCATGAGCACCTACAAAAGTTTGTGATGTAACAGTCATTTAATGAAATGAAAACATTTTTTTTCAAGGGGCAGCTAGGTGACCCAGTGTTGGGCCTGAAGTCAAGAGACTACAGTTCAAATATGGCCTCAGATACTTACTCTCTCTGTGACCCTGGGCCTCACTTAACTCTGTTTGCCTCAGTTTCCTCATCTATCAAATGAGCTGGTGAAGTAAATGGCAAACCACTCAAGTAGCTTTACCAAGAAACCTCAAAAAGGGTCATGAAAAGTCAGACACAACTGAAAAATGACTAAAACAAAAAAAAAACTAATTTTTTTTTTTGATTCATTTATTTTTAATTTTCAACATTCACTTCCACAAGATTTTGAGTTCTAAATTTTCTCCCCATCTCATCCCTCCCACTAACCCTCAGATGGCATGGATTCTGAATACTCCTTCACCTAATCTGCTCTCCTTCTATCTCCCCCCCTTCTCTTATACTCTTCCCCTTCTATTTTCCTGTAGGGCAGGATAGATTTCTATATCCCATTGGCTGTATATCTTATTTCCCAGTTGTACGTGAAAACAATTTTTAACATGTGTTTTTAAAACTTTGGGTTGCAAATTTTCTCCCTTCCTCCATCCCCATCCACCTTCATTGAGAAGGCAAGCAACTCAATACAGTTTATACATATGTAGTCATGCACAACACTTCCATAGTAGTCATGTTGTGAAAACCAAACTATATTTCCTTTCATCCTATCCGGTCCCTTGTTTATTCTATTCTCTCTTTTGATCCTGTCCCTCCTCAGAAGTGTTTTCTTCTGATTACTCCCTCCCCCAAACTGCCTTCCCCTCTATCTGGGATTGAGCTTCTCTCTCACCACGGTCACAGACCTTTCCTACTGACCTGCTACATTGTCTCTGGTGTTTGTGGGTTCAGAAGTCTGGAAGCCACCATGCTGCCTGAGATTCAGTCTCCTGAGGCCTGCTCCAGGTTCCCTAAGGCCTGTTTTTTGCCTGCCCATCCATGCTGAACTGTATTCTTCTCCCAGCCCGGCCAATAGACCCTTCCAATCAACCACCCAGGTTGTCTTGGGTTGGAAATTTGTTTCACTCTTTTTGTGGGTTCTGCTGCTGTAGAATTTGTTTAGATCCACTTTTTTTTTTCTTTTTGATTTTGGTGAGGCAATCAGGGTTGTTAAGTGACTTGCCCAGGGTCACACAGCTAGTAAGTGTCATGTGTCAGAGGCCAGATTCGAACTCAGGTCCTCCTGACTCCAAGGCCAGATCTCTATCTACTGTGATACCTAACTCCCCCAGAGTCATTTTTTACAGTTCTTTTGTGGGGTTTGGGGGAGAGTTCAAGCAAGTCACTGCTTTTACTCTGCCATCTTGGCTCTGCCCCCAAAAACAATTTTTTTTTTTTCAAAATGCACAAACGTACTGATCAAATCATGAGATGAAGTTTTTGGAAAGTTAAAGTAAACCAAGGAGAAGTCAAGTCCTTCATCATAAATACAAACAATTTGCCCTTTTAGGATATGAAAATACTGTATCATAATGAGAAAACAACAACAACAACGAACAAATGGACTGAGGTCCAGGAGATGAGGATGAAAGTTGTAAATACAATGAGAACTTGCCGTGTGACCTGAACCAGATCACTTTCCTTCTCAGGCCTCAATTTCCTCATCTATAAATTAAGGATTCTAATACTTGCCTTATATTCCTCAAAGGGTATTGGTACAAATCAAATGGCATAGTATAAGTGCAGTGATATGGGAATTAATTGCAAATTAACATTATTGACATGAAATAACTCTTATGGCTTCTTACAAATTAAAAATTTATTATAAGAAATATCTCCCCCTGTTGTTCTAACCACTTCTTTTATATGAATTGTGATTGAGTTTACAAGATTTTGAAATATGTCCTTGAATTAATCATGGCAAAACCAAACCTATCCCACAATATATTAAGTGTTACTGACAAAGAATCTGTTCTTTTTAACTATAGTTTGAATCACATCCCATAGGTTTCAGTGGAGTTTAAATCAGGCAAGTTTCTAGATCACTGAAGTATCTTAATGCATAAAGTTCATCATTCTTCCATGGAGTAAGCATTATAGGCTATCTTGAAATATTTTATAAAGTCCCCAAATAATGTTTGGGGAGGTATTTTACAGTTTGACAAAGATAGTAAGTTCCAATAAGACCACTTAGATATTTTCTGGTAAGGTTCTGACATAATCTTGAAAGAAAAGAGTTTTATCATTAAAAAGTATCATATCCTCATTATTCACACTCTAGCATTTATATTGTCTTGCCTATGACAGTCATCATTTTCTTCATAATAATGATTAGCCACTGTCTTTTGTACTGATCTTATCATTTTTCTTCCATCTTCAAAAAGCCTATGCTGAAATGTAGGTGTATAAAAACATTCTTCCTGCAGAACTGCTCCTAGTACTGTTGTTTTACCTGTTGTCATGTTTTCATGGAACCACTTAATGCCATTTTGTAGGGTATCACAGTGCATATCACTCATAAAATATCACCCACTTGGACAATATGAATAGAAAATCCAGGGTACACAGTGATAACATACCTCCTGTTTAGCCTGTAGAATGTCAGAAGCTCAGCACCAACTCCAGCTTTGCTGAAATATCTAAGGTCCATTATAATCTTGGCCAACCAGAATTCACGAATTCAGGTCATGTTTTTATAGGTGTATATGTAATAGAGAAAGTTTAAACTGTGAGGAACAAAATCAATCTGGTAGAAAACACCTGCAATCCCTTCTACTAGGAGGCTCAGAATGGTAATCACTTCAGCCCTAGAGTTCTGAAATATAGTAGGGTTAAAGCTGGTTGGGTGTCTGCACTAAGTGAAACACTAGTATTGTGAGCCATTGGGAGTAGGAGAACACCAAGATACCTTGAGAGAGGTGAATTGGCTAACATCAGAGAGCAAATAAGTCAAAGCTTCCATCCCAATCAGTGAGATTATGAGCTATTGAACTAGAAGTAGTCAGTGTACTCCTGAGAGGTGAGAAGACCCCATATATACATATAAACATAGATATGTGTATATATCTATGCACATAGATATATGAATACATATCTGCATACATGTATATGCATGTACATTTCTGCTTATAAATATAATGTATGTGGAACTTATATGTATATGTATTATATGTGTATATATCCATATATGTATGTACAAACGTATGTTTGTATGTATGTATAGCACTTTTGGAAAGGTATGAATATCAAGTTCTTTGTCATCTAAACCCTGTGTATTCCTCAGTTATTCGAAAGAATTCTTAGTTGGCACAGAAGATGGAATGTGATTTCATGTAATAACTTAGGCTAAATATTAGCCAAATCTACAAAAATATTTCATGGTGTCCGTACAATAAGATGCTGAGCAGCACTAATTAGTCATTAGGACACACATGTTTGAGCTATTTGTCTGGTAGCAGCAATGGTATTGCACTGGACCATCAATATCCTATAATAACTTTGCTTAACTTTAAAATCTTTCAGAGAATGGAAATGTCTTAAATGTTGAGGTGAAGGGGCATATAAGTTGAGAAAATGATTCAGCACAGAGATAATGCAATGTATAAGACAATTTACATGAATCTTGAAGTTATAGTAGCAGAGACTATTTAAATGTCTGTATTCAGTGTATGACATCCCTTAGCTGTAGACAAATTCCTTTTGTATTAATAATTCATTTTAAAAAATTATTTATGCAATATATGAAAATGCCTCTCCTGCTTAAAAATAGTTGAATAAAGTAACTTTTGTTCTTTTTCATATGTGACTTGTTATAGCTTTTCATTTTTGCAATGGAATAGTTTAGCCTTGTCTGTTGGATAAATTTCAAGTTAGGCAGAGTTTGCTCACTGCAAATAAAAGCATCTTACCATACACAGTTGTTTCAAAACACAACAGATTTGCTTCAGCTTCCCTTTATGCACAGTCTTCAAGTAGAGACTGGATGATGAATTTTGAGAGATTTTACAATGGGCAAGTTCTGTTCATTTATTGCTTGTGCTTAGATGATGTCTGAATTCCATTCTGAATCTGAGATTCTGCCATTCTCCCCTTGAATACCAATTGTTAGAAATGACCACATGCAATGAAAGATTACTTGGTAGAGCAGAAAGGATACTGGAATTGGAGTCTAAAAACCTGATTTAGAGTCCTGTCTCTGTCACTTACTCATTATATAACCTTGTGCAAATCACTTAGCCACAATAAAATGCAGATGGCAATAATTCCCATTTTAGAGTATTATTGTATGTTTTTCATCGTGGCTTGTTTCTGGAAAGTACTTTTCTGCCAACAACCCTTTGGGCTATGTAATTTAGGTATCATTAACTATTACCAGTATAAGGATATACAAATCGAAGTTTACACATCATAAAAATAACAAATATTTCGTAAGCAGCTACTACATTCCAGAAATGGTGATAAATACTGGCAACACATACACAAAGAATCAGAAAATCCCTGTTCTCTAGGAACTTATAGTCTATTGGGGAGAAAAAATATATAAGTATATTCAGAAAAAATACAAATAAATGCAAAGCAGTTAAATAAAGGTAGTTAGGGAGGGAGGGCACCACCAGCTGGAGCATCATCTGGACTACACGTGGCACATTTTGCAGGGAGGGATTTGATAAGATGGGCACACATTCAAGACATGGGGGTAAAGGCTCAGATACGAGAGATATAGACCTATATATGAGAAAAAGGGGAAAAAAAAGTAAATTGGGCAAAATTAAACCATGTGGGAAGGGGAATATGCACTATAAAATGTGGATAGAAAGATAGCTTGGGGCCAGGTAATGAAAGATCTAAACAAAAGAATTCATTTTCTTCTGGAGGCCATACTGATTAACTATAGTTTATTGGGGAGGAGAATGATTAGATTGGTCCTTAGGAAAATCAGTTTTTGATACTTATGTGTACAACAGGCCATAGTGGTTAGAAAACTGAAGTAGGGAAGTCACTTAGGAGGCCTTTGTAATATACTAAATGAGAGGTGATGAGAGCCTGAACTAAAATGATAGGTTCATAGTAGGGAAAAGTCACTGGATAAGAGAAATGTGGAGATATAAGAGGTAAGATTTGATAACTAATTTTATAAATGGGGTGAAGAAGAGTGAAGATTAGAGGATAATGTTGAGGTGAGAAGAGTTTTAAAGACTTAAGATGATTCTCCACAGTTACATAGCTGGAAAATGTGAAAATGTGAACTTGCACTAAGGTGTTATGATTCCTATTCCTATGTTCTTCCTATCGTGCCATACTGCCCAAACTATTATGTGCAATGTCTAAGTCATTAGGTTATTTTGGGGATCAAGTGAGGTAATACATGTAAGGAACTATCGAGTATTATATAAATGTTTCTTTTTATCATCTGTGTGATGACTGGCCAAGGCATCAAAGTGATGAGCCCAGAATGTGAGACAGAATTTTCCTGTGGGTGACAGGATCTGCCCCCATGGAAATCACAGTAATTTTCTTGGCCTCACTGGTACCATGCTTTAATCTAACTAGACCAGCCAAAAGCACTGTAGCATAAAGATTTGCACTTATCATCATGAGAATGTCTTAGCATGATTCCATCTTGTATATGATGCCAGGTAAAATTTCTCAACAAAACAAGATGGAGCGAATTGCAATGAAGGACAATTGAAAACAAGCAAGAGAAGGCACTTAGCTTTGCTGGAGACAATATAGATGCTGTCAACAACGACCAAAACAGACATAAGTTAACGAGTTATCAAATTAACTGCAAAATAAGACCAGACATCATCTGTCTGGATCATTTATATATTTTTAATTTTTGTTGTAAACATTGGGTAGAGAGCTAAATAATTTCATATCAGCTATTTATTTTCAGTCCAGAAGAAAACTTTGGAAAGTCCAGAGAAGGCTCCCCAAGGATATCTTTTTAAACATCTTCTGGAAGGACTCAATCCCCAAGACTATCATTAATCTTGGATTCTGGCACTTCAGTTTCAAGACAAACTATGGCTGTGTCAGAGCCTGACTGATCTGACTAGCCCCACTGAAAGAGAGAACTTGAATTATAACTGTGAAGAGATACTTTTCCTTACCTATAATTATTACTTTATCCCATCCCAGGCTCCTCACACCATCTAAGAACTAGACATAGAAACTAGTGCTCCCTCCATCCCTCTCTAACATTTTACTCCCTTGAAATCCCTAGTCTGGAAATCACTGGGATATTTAAGTCATAGAAAATGTTTTTATGATCATAGCCAAGAGCAATGGGATACAATTAAATTGAAAGAACACATGGATTAAAGCTAGGAGAAATGTTATTTTTTTTCCTTTTTTTTTATGGGGAGGGGGAAGTTGAATTAAGTTTGAAACACTAAAATATTTTATTTTCAATTATATTTGGGATTTCATTAAAAGAAATCTTCTTAGATTAAACATTATCTTTAGAGATCTTGTGCTCTGGATTAACAAACAGCAGAACCCTAGAGAAAAACATTAAGATTTAAAGATAAAACAGAAATCCAAAACATAGGAGGCATCAATATTATTGATGTCCCCTAACATGTACACCTATAGGCATAGAGAAGGGTACTTATGTGATTCTCAAGACAAATTGTTACCAGAAAGAATTTCTATTCTGGCGCTGGGTGGGGTGGGATGAGTTAGCGTGTAGTAGTAGAGATGCCAAAAAAAAAAAAAAAGAACAAGCATTAGAAGGAAAAATTAAGACCAGAAAGGGTCATGAATGAGGAAATTCTGTTACTACTCTTTTCAATTTAACTTGTACTCTTTAGAAAATAAACCATATGTAACAGTTTAAAGTTGCATATACAATCTTTGTTTTTCATTCTTTTTTCATCCTGAAATGTTCAGTTTGTTGATAATTTAGTTAATAGCTAGGTGGTGCAGTGGATAGAGTGCCAGGCTTGGAGTTAGGAACACATGAGTTCAGATACGTATTAGTTGTGTCATCCTCGGCAAGTCACTTAAACTCTGCCTGAGTTTCCTCATCTGTAAAATAGTGTCAATAATAGCACCTACCTTCCAGGGTTATTATGAGGATCAACTGAAATAATATTTGTATAGTGTTTAGCATAGTACCTAGAACATAGTAAGCGCCATATAAATGTTAGCTATCGTGATGATGATGATAAATTTTAAAAAGTGATATTCTTAGCAAACACTTCATTATACTATTTAAGATTTCTGTACATACATGTGTATATATGTGTATATAGAAAACTCATACATATGCACATATATGTATACACACATACCCACACATACACAAAGGTGTGATAATATAATGCATTCATATTCTTATTATTTGATTAAGATAAATCACAACTTTCACCTATAAGCCTTCATGTCCTTGGTCCCTCTGTAAATAATCTCTACCATAAAACACCACTACTCTACCACCGCTTCTTTTCTGGCCCTCATAATTTTCCTGGTAGGCAAATTCATTTCTCAACTGTGGAGGAAATGATGTCCCAATCAATTGTAGAAGTCACAACCACCCTTAAAAGTCTGATAAGGAAGTGCTACTTTATTGGAATGTTTAAAAACTCCCTTAAGTCAGAACCTGCAAAGTTCTTTGGACGATGCAAATAAGCCTAGCTGACTCTCCATACAAGAAAATTCTGTGTTAGCCAATCAGAAATCACTATCTTTTTATAAGGAAGCAGTGCTCACAGTGAAGTCTGTCTCTCTTCATCTGTTTTTCCCCCAACAGCAGAAATGACAGAAAAGGGCAACTAGGTACTGCTTAGAAGCAGCACGATTGGTAGTGCTCAACACAATAGGTGAAAGTACAAGAAATGAGCTCACTTCTAATCAGAAACAGTACAGTTTTTTTTTTCTTCAGCTAGTCTTCAAAAGAATGCTTTTCTTCAATTAGCAGCCTGTGGACAACAGCCTTTAAACTCCTTGGTGAGTTAGGAGAATGATTACCCCAAGCATATGAAAACTTCTCCCAGTACAATGGGTGGACAAGAATAACTTGTTCAAATGACCATTAAGACAGGTGAAGCAACTTTTGTTGAGTGGTTGGAGCTTGGTAGCTTTGTAAGACACTGAAGATGCCAAGCTATCCTGGGCCATTGCCAGTCATCCTGACTTTAATCTTGCCACTGGACTTTGATGACCATGGAAGAGAAAGTGAGGCTACCAATTCTCACTATCTGCCTCACTCAATCCCAATTCACACTCAGGTCAAGACATCTCTCAATTGCAGTGTCATTGAACTTTGGAAGAACAACAACCATGGTAATTAAACCTCTCTTAGCTGCTCCTGTTACCTTTTCTCCTTCTGGCTTCTTCACTTTCCTGCTAGGTTCTTCACTATTATTCATGGCTAAACTCAGAACCTCCTGGTGGTCAGTGAATCATCTTTTCCTAAGGGAGGTAAATCTCATGAAATTCACCATTCTGTCACTTAAAAAGCAATAGGCCTTATTTAATTTGCCTGTAGGCTCCAAATAGTTATTTTATTTGCAATTTTGTAAGTTTTAACTTCTCAAACTCTAAAAACAGTTACATTCAAATTAACTAAAATGATCTAATTCCTAGTAGCCTCAGTCATTTCTTTGTCCCCAGATAGGTTGTCTAAGTTTTCTGTTTGATCCTCTAGCAATCTGTATCTGTCCCATATTTTATATGAAAACTATTTCTTCATACTTGAACTGTACCAATATTTTATAAATGAAAGTTTCCTTTCTGCTTCTTTTCATAATCAAACTGTTTTCCCTGTAAAGTAATTCAAATATGCTTTTGTATGCATTAGGGATAGGAACTATGCCTGTGATTTATGTCAAAAGGAACCCTTAAATGAGGAAATGTTACTAATTCAAGTCATCACTTTCTCTGTAATTTGTTGTCTTAGAGAGCTACATAAAATAGAGATTAAATGCCTTCCCCTGGATCACATACATAGGATATGTCTGGGGCAGGACTTGAACTCATGGTTCAGGGTTTTGGGGTCAGCTCTCCATCTACTACACTATGCTCCCCCTAATATTTAGATGCCTATATCTATATGTGACATGTATATAAAAATGTAGGTGCATATTAAGCTATTTTTAGCAGATTTTTATAAAAGGATTTTTATGTAACAAAATTCTTAGTTTAAAAACAACCAGGTAAGGTTTGACTATTTGCATGCCAATTTAAAACACTGAACCTCTGATCTCCATTTTGTGGGTAAGGAAACTGAAGCTCAGAGGTATAGCCCTCATCAAACAGGTGTGTAAATGATAGAGATGGGTTATGAGCTCCAAGTTGTAAGAGTGTTGTTTTAACTGTGCATTTCCTTTGACTCCACAATACTATTACTTGGTCTGTATCCCAAAATAATCAAAGAAAAAGGGAAAGGACCTATCTATACAAAAATATTTATAGCAGCTCTTTTCTTGTAGTATCAGATAATTGGAAATTGAAGGGATACTCATCAATTGGGGAGTGGTTGAATATATAATAAATGATCAACCAGGTGGTTTTAGAAAACCTGGGAAATCTTTCTTATATGAAGTGATAAAGAGAGAAATAAGTAGAGCCAGAAGAACATTGTACAGAATAATGGCAGTATTGTAAGGATGATCAACTGTGAAAGATTTAGCTACTCTGATCAATACAATGATCCAAGACAATTCTAATGGACTCATGATGTAAAATGCTATCCAGCTTCAGAGAGAGATCTGATGAGCTCTGAGTGCAGTCTGAAGCATACCTTTTTTTTTCCCTTTATTTTTCTTGGTTTTGTATGTATGTGTGTGTTTTGCAACGTGGCTAATATGGAAATACGTTTTACATGACTTCACATGTATAATTGATGTTTTTTGCTTGCCTCTTTGAGAGATGAAGGAAGCAGAGAGAGCATTTGGAATTCAATTTTTTAAATTAACGTTAATTTTTACATGTAATTGGGAAATATTTAATGAAATAATTATACATGTATATATTATATGTGTGCGTGTGTTTCTAATACTCTTCAGAAGACATAGTTCCTTCCTACCACTTCTCAGCTTATAGAAGAGAGAGAATGCATATAGGCATCACAGCTAATTCTATATCTTTGAGAATCACTTGTAACTAAGGTAATATAACATAGAAGGAAAGGGCAGCTAGTTGGCACAGTGGTTAGATTGCTACTCCTGGCGTCAGGAAGACTCAACTTCCTGAATTCAAATCTCGCCTCAGACACTTACTAGCTATGTGACCCTGAGCAAGTTACTTAACCATGTTTGCCTTAGTTTCCTCATCTGTAAAATGAGCTGGAAAAGGAAATGGCAAACCACTGCAGTAATCACCAGGAAAATCCCAAATAGAGTTACAAAGAGGAGGACATGACTGAAATGACTGAACAACAAGAAGCAATAAAACTATAGAAAGAAAATGGCAACTGGTAGGAAGCATTGGGGAGGATGAACTGGCTGCTGTAACTTTGGGCTGGGTGTGCAATTTTCAGAGAAAAACAAACAGAAAAACCACCCACTGATTAAATAGGACTCTGAGAGTAGTGATATTTGTATTTGTCCCTTTTAAAACCTTCTTCATTGTGAAGCACCCAGGACTGTCAATAAGATCTCATTAGGACTTTTCATTGGAACATAAAGGTGGATACTCTTTGCCAGGTGGGTCTAGAAATAATTGCAGGTAAACAGCTAATAGTTAATAGCTAATAGTTAAGAGGGGAGGAAGCCATTCTATATGAGACTTTGAGTGCAAAATAGCCCTTTTGGGTGGTTAGCTAACAAAGAGCTCCCAGCCAATGTCCTGACATTTCCTTTTCAAAGACCACTGTAAGCAAAGCATTTCTAGAAAGACAACATGGGGACTCCAAACAGAAAAAAGAATACAATTCATGGGGAAAGGCTGGAAGGGGGTGGGAGTAGGTGAAGCTTTGAACTCAATAAAATTACTTATGATTTCAAGAACAAAAATATTAGATTACTGCTCTAAAAGGTAAATACACTTAGTTGAATAGGCCAGGAGGACTTTAACAAACTGGAAATTATAAGTAAGAAAAATTATCTATACACACTTCTAATATTACTGTAATCTAATAAATAAAGCTAACCTGCACCAGAATAGGTCATTATACAATGCAAAGCTAGTTATTAGGAGGAAATCCCACCTTAGAAACAACAATGCCATCTGTGATCACAGAAGGGATTAGAAGCATAAAATGCCAGTGGTAGAACGGCTTTAGAGACCCTTTTGTCCAATCTCTACACTTTGTAAATGAAGAAACTGAGGCCAAGACAGTTCACATGACTGTCTAATGGCCACAGGCTTGTGTACAAATAGGAGAACCCAAAATAGAACCCAGGTTTTTGTACAAGGGTGTCACACAAAGATCTAAGGATGAGGAGATGCACAGACAGATGCACAGTAATTGTTAGTGACTCCAGGCATTCTTCAAACAGAGAAGCAAGGAGGGGAGCAGCACAGGAATATTGAACAGAATTAAGTTTTACAGTCTTTCATCATAGCTCACTCTGTACTATTACAGGGTGTGTTGGTGGTAAAAAGAGGAATGAGGGACCAGTAACCTTGTCATCAACTTTCCTTAGCCCTTACCCAACTCAAGATGCTTTATTTCCCTTTTCAGAGCATTCAACATATGTACTATAATCATTCAAACTTGCAGCAGCACTTACAGTTTCTCTTTTGTGACTCCCATTAATCCTGGGCCAAGCCCTAAACATCTTGCCATGTTTTCTAAGCTCCACTACTCCCCTCATTCTCTAATATTCAAACAAACACCCAGAACACATTCTTGCCTCGGTTTCCCCTCATTCTCTAATATTCAAACAAACACCCAGAACACATTCTTTCCTCGGTTTCCTACTTCTTCTACATGCTAAATATTGAGAACGGAACCAAGCACATAGCATACAGTGCTTAATAAATACTCATTGATTGAATTTGTGCTTGCAGTTCTCAAGCTAGTGTTCCAGTTCAGTAAATGACATATGTCAAACCCTTATGTTCTTCCACACGACTTGCTTGAAAACACTTTTTGTCCAGGTGTATGTTCACACATGCAGACAAAGTCATACATGATCATCAATGAATTTACACACACACCATTATCTATAGGAGAATTCCAAAATGCTTCACCCTGGTCTTAAGAATCTTCACAGTTAGTTGTTGTTCAGTTCTTTTCAGTTGTATTCACAACATAATTTTGCAGCATCAACTATCACTATTCTTTCAGCATGAATTCACTCAACAACCTTTCTGTTAAGTACTTGTTCTGTACTAAGCACCATACTAAGCATATGGGGGAAAAAAAGGAAAAAAAAACAGAGCAGGAGAAGGAAGCCTGCTATCAGAAGCTTACCTCATCATTTAAAGAAGTTTACATTCTACTATGAAATACTCTCACACACAGCAACAACAATGCATTATTTCTGTTACAGCTGTTAGTTTGTTGCATGATCATAATTAGCAGCTTCTATCAAAAAGGATTCCCAGAATTTGAGGTTGACAGTTTCTCCCCAGGTCATTCCCAAAGATCTGATTTTTTCACCCTAAAAATTCTGGCATGATGCTGAAAATTCCTACCCCCTTTCAGCTAATAACTCACTGTGTGACCTTGATCAAATTGCTTCACCTCTGGAGTTGGGTTCCCTCTTCCATAAAATGAGATCGGACCAAATTATACAATTTGATCTGATTATATAATCTCAGATTCTATGATGCCTGCAAAACTCAATCAATCTCAATCCCAAAGTCAGCCTCAAAGCTCTGCATCTTATTGTTTCATAGGGTTCCAGAGAGTTTAGTATTCAGTAGTGATGTGGCCAATGCACTTTGCCCATAGAAATACAAGAGTCTCATCTATGACTCTGCCATACTCAACAGAAATGTGATCTCATTAATATGGATACTTTCTTCACTAATGGACTCTGCATCTCCTGTTTGATTCTGCCTCATGTTCTCTCATCAATCCATTAAAGGGTGCATGCCCAACCTGCTGGGGACCTTTGACAGTAGATTACCAAACTAACGTTTATAATAATTCTAGATGTCTAAAATTATCATGTTAGAAATGATAGCCTGGGGGAACCTTTGCTCACCATGGACTAGCTCAATACTCAGAATGCAATTTTAATTCCTTTCTGACAATCCAAGTCTACTGTTTCTTTTGAGACCTATAGTAGGTTTTTTAAACAAACATTTGTTGAATTAACAAATGAATGAATAAAAGAAATGAAACTCCCTATATTGCTTCTAAACCAACAGATTGAGATAACATAGTGTTATAATGGGAGCACAGACTAAGTCAGTACATAGGTACTTGAATCTTTCAAAGAGAACAAAAGTATCCTTGCAATTTAAAAGAAACATAGGAGTACTTATGTTACTGAAGCGTTCTGAGACTCATCCATTATTATAATAGTGCTTCCTAATCACCAAAAGCATCCTGGGCCTGGGTCCAGGGCCATGCATCCAGTAGAACATCCAGCCTTCAGTGAGTGACTGAAAGCACTAGAAAACCCTCTTTACTGTTATTTTCCTCATTTCTAATCTAATGCATGCTTCTTTTTGTTGTGATTTTAATCAGTTTAGGCAGCAAAGCACTAAGGGAGAAGTTTTAAGGAGTTTTGGAAGGAGGGGACAATTCTCTAAGAAAGG
Organism: Phascolarctos cinereus; assembly: GCF_003287225.1. Lineage (NCBI taxonomy): Eukaryota > Metazoa > Chordata > Mammalia > Diprotodontia > Phascolarctidae > Phascolarctos > Phascolarctos cinereus. The sequence continues at coordinate 103,805,046 of NW_027555736.1, read as the reverse complement.
AAATTAGATTCATATATCATGACTGGGAGTTCCTTTACATTGACCCAGGAATACACAGGGAGGTTTTGTGAATTATTTATATGTTTTTCGTGCAAATACTGTGTCCAAGGGAAGTATGTTTTCCTCTTTCCTTCCTTCCATCCCTCTATCTCTTTCTCTCTCCCTCCTTTCCTCCATGCTTGCCTGCCTTCTTGACTTCTTTTTTCCATTCCTGTCTTTCTTCTTCCCTTCCTTTCTTCCTCCTTCCTTTCTTCCATTGTAAACACTGATATAGGCAAACAGAAATTTTCCACATTCTGGTTTGGTGGTTTCATGGTTCTTTCTCTCATCTAATTTATTTGATTTTCAATCACTTTAGTAGAGACTTTGAAGAATATGTAATTATTTATTTTGTTAATTGTGATGCTCCACTTCTGTTACTTTAACCTTTTTACTTTCTCTTTCAAAAGGGGAAAAAACTCATTTTGTCACCTCCTGTATTTATTCGATTTTTTTCTTGTTTTTTTTTTTTCCACCCTGATCCCATCCCCTTTGCTTTCCTTGTTCTTCCTCTAAGGCTAGGGAAATTAGAGGCTAAGCTTCTATATTCAACCATAATTTGGGATTACATCCAGACCCAGAATTTCTTTTTTTTCCTTTTGTCTTCAATCTTTTGCTCTTTTCTTATGCCACTCCCCACTATTACCTTTATTTTTAAAATATATACCAGCATTTAGTCTTAGTATATGGCAGCCAGTCTAACTCAACTGGACAGAGCAAAAGATTAAGTTTCTTAAGGAGTCAAAACTGATAAAAGTCAGTGATGAATCCTTATCATCCTTAATCTATCTTATCTCTTCACAGTGATATCACCCATATCTGTCAAAGAACCAGGCTTGACTACAAAATGACTAAATTGGTGATTTGGGGGGTTGCTTACAGGGGACTCCTTCATGAATGGTTCATGGTATAAGGGACAGGAGGAGTATGAATGGGATGCCTCCAGTTAGGATAAATCATGAAGAAAAAAGATGATTCAATGGGAGAAACTTTATCAGGAAAGATAAATAATCACTGTTGGGATGCACAGATTCTCAAGTCATTACTGGGCATAAAGGTCAATTTGTCATGCAGAGGATACTTGGCAAAGTGTTCATGTCAAAGGCGAACCTATTTTCAATTGGGCAATGACAGATTTACTCTCTGGCTATCAGGATTTGAAATATGCTATATGTATAATTGATTACATTTCATAAAATCTAAAGACCCAGTTCCCTGACAAGATGCAATGCATTCATAATGAAGAAATTAAGAGGCAGCCTTATGCAATGAAAATAAGTCTGGCCTTTGAAACAAGAAATACTCATCTCTTCCACTTAGTAGGTACATAACCATGGGAAAGTCATTTAATATTGTTGAGCTTTAGTTTCATCATCCAGGATGCTGGAATAATGACTGCACTTATCTTGGAAGGTTATTGGGAAGGTCAAGTGAGATAAAACATGTAAACTACTTAGCAAACATGAACATAAGCATGCATTAAGTGATTAAGGTACACAAGGTACTTTGGCAGATGTTGGGAATAAGAAGATCGAAATGCTACAGTACTACCTTCAAGAAGCATACATGTAATTAAAATGACACAATCTCAATGTCTATCTTCCTATGTCTCTCTCCATACACCCACGCACCCACACCCAAGTTTGTATACAAAAATATGTATGTCTATACATATACAGGTATACACACATACACACACACACACATATATGTGTGTATATATATATATATATATATATGTATGTGTTTATCTGCATATGGTATATACACATATATACCTGTATACATACATGGAAAAAGAGAGGGAAAGAGGGGAGGAGTTAGGAAAAGAGAGAAGGATGGAGGGAGAGGGGGAGGGGTAAAGAAAGAGGGAAAGGAAGGGAGAGGGAGAGGTATCCAAGTATCCTCTGCATGACGAATTGACCTTTATGTCCAGTGATGACTTGAGAATCTGTGCATCCCAACAGTGATTATTTATCTTTCCTGCTAAAGTTTCTCTCATCATAGCATCTTTTTTCTTCATGATTTACACTAAGTGGAGGTATATCATTCATAATCTTCCTGTCTCCTCATATCATGAAAAATAATTCACAAAATAGTGTCCTATAGCCAACCCCCAAAAGGAGAAATGGAGGGAGGGGGAGAGGGAGAGGCAAAAACAAAGGCAGAGGGAGAGAGATTAAAAAGGAACTTGGGGGAAAGGGGAGTGTTACTAATGGCAGAAGAGATCAGAAAAGGCCTGGCATAGGAATTGACACCTGATGTGAGCCTGGAAGGATCTGTGAGTTTGTTATTAATTACTAGGGTGGGGCTCCCTCCACCAAGGTTGCAAACTCTCTGTGACTTAGAGAATAAATCTTATTTTCCTGGAATTTGTGGATTGACTGGCCCAGAATTACATATCTCGTAAACATCAGAGGTAGGATTTTATTCTACCTATCTTCTTCTAAGGTACAGTACACTATCTACTATACCACACTGACTGATAAATACAATATACATATGAACTATTATTATTATGAAGCAAAATTGCCAATGTGAAGATGCCAACTGTCAGGGTGCTGCGCTCTCTGACACAGCCCTGCCAAAAAGAATACAAAAAGGCCCAAAGGTTCTATTAATGACCCAAGTGTCATTGACCTTGAGATACAGAAATACCATTACCTAGAAATGTGGTGTCTTATGTCCCAGGTCATCATGCAACTCGTCTCATGACACAATGGATGAGATTTTACCAGGATATAATAAAACAAGGAAACACTCACACAGGTAGGCAAAGGCAGCCATCTAAGTTCCCCAGAGCAGGATTGTTTTGTCATGCCAATGTCTCAACTGCCTCTCTGGCTCCCCTTCATTCCAAAATATACTTTGGAAACAAAATAGGGTTGTTGTTGTTGTTGTTGTTGTTGCTGTTGTTGTTGTTTTGGGGGGAAGGCTTTGGAGTATTGGGATCAACATGATTTTTTGTGGTGTACAAAACTCTCAGTGTGGAAACCACTCCCAAAGCACACTGGCAACTGCTTTGTAATTCAGTTTTAGAGAATTTCCTGGAGGCACTATGTGTCCAAGGTACCACTTGATTTCAGCCCTTCTATTTCCAAGTCTGGTTTTGTGTCCACTATGCGATTCTGTCTGCTGACAGATTCATAGCCCTATTACCTAAGTATAATGAGCCAGCCTACAGACTAACCAAACAGTTCAGGATCTTCCCATTTTAATACAGTAATTCTGAAAACCTTCAAATGCTATGTGTGAAAACATTTACAAAATTTCATTTTTTTAAGTGAACAAAAAACTATTTTTCTCCTTCCCAATTGATGAATAAGGATCTTTTTAGTTTCAGTTCTTTGCCACAATAAAAAGAGGTACTATGTTTTTTTGTTTGTTTGTTTAGTTTTTGGTTTTTTGTGCATATGGATCATTTGGAGGCCTAGGAGTATGAGAAATTGTGGTAATTAAATAATTATAGTGTTACTGCTTCTAGACATCTCAGAGTGGGATAGAAACTGATGTGTTCTCTTGGTTCATTGAAATAGCTTGTCTTCTAAAGAGGCAGCTGGTAATAGAGCTCTGGGCCTGAAGTCAGGTTAAACTTGAATTTAAATCTAGCCTCAGACACTTACTAGCTATGTGACCATGGCAAATTACTAACCTCTATCTGCCTTGGTTTCTTTACCTGTAAAATGGAAATAATAACAACAGAGTTGTTGTGAGGATAAAATGAGTTAATATTTGTAAAATGTTTTACCAGTTTTAAAGTAATACAAAAATAGTAGATATTGCAGATACTTTTTTTTTTTGCCCCAGAATTCAATGGCTCTGCCTTTCTGGTTGTTATATAAGACAATTACATATTCCTGAATATAAATAATGTTATTAGAAGACTGTAGAACTGGCCAAGTAATTACATTTTATCATTAAGTTCTTGGTTTATTTTTTTTTATACTTGACTAAATATTCTAGGGAGGCTGTGGGGTAGAGGCAGGAGTGTGCTAAAGCCAGCTCCTACAAGTTCATGAAGGCCAGTCATTAAATTTTCAGGGTTAGCATTTATAGCTTTATTATCAGCTAATTCTACAAATAAGCACTTGATATATTTTCTTTAATTTTTATAGAATTAAATTGATGAACAAAATGTTATTAATGCAGATTAAATGTGAAAGTGTGTCCCTTGCACAATTTTTTTTTCCCCAGAGAACAAGTTATTAAACATTTATCAACGCTGGGTGTCAGGGAGGATAACACAGACAGAATAGTTATAGCCTATGGCACCACGCAAAAGGACTGAACTAGAATAAGATCTTTGCTCTCATCTCTGGTTTGCCACTGACTCTTTGGGTGGCATTGCTCCAGTCACATCACTTCTCTGGGTTTCTGTTAACTATTCTATAAGTTAAGACTAGATCAAATTATACAATCCACTAAAGACCCTGTTTTCAGATTCAATGATGACCTACAATCTCCATTTAACTCCAATAAAATTCCCAAACACATCACAACGCATAAAATCTGATTTTCCCAGAGTTCTGAAGAGTAGTACAGCAGCCAACCATGAGGTGGATATTGTCCCTTCTCCAAGGAAATGACACCAATAGCCATTTTGGCAACTTTACTGCCTCAATTCTTCCATAGACTTGTGATCTCATCAATACCAGCATGCCATCTGGTAATGGACTCTGTCGGTTTTGTGTGACTCTGGCTGACGTTTTCACGTTAATCCACTATTGGTTGTTCATCTAACATAATAGGGATCTTGCACATCACACTGTCAAATTAATGTTTATTTTCATTCTAGACCTCTGTAGCTATCATATTAGAAATGGCAATGCGGGATGTATATAGTCAGCACAGACTTTACTTACCCTCAGCCCACCATTTAGAATATCATTTTATCTCTTTTCTGAAATCCCATGTGTTTCTCATTTTAAAATCCAAGGAGAATACATGCCTTTAAGAACATTTCTCTGTTTGCTACCCACCCTGATGGTTCATCTCTTTACATTCTCCCAGCACCTGTGTAGTCAGCATCTATCACAGAATCTCCCCTTTGCTTTTACTTTAGAGTTACTCTTTTAGATATATTTTGTCTTTTCATCCAGACTCACCCAAAAAGAAGGGATCTTCTCATAATTTATGTGAAAATATAAAGCTTTGGACACATTTGGTACTCATTAAATGTTTCTTTTTGTCTTTCTTTCCTCAGGACTTAACACAGATTAAGAACTTAAAACGTGTGCAATCTCTTTGAAATGGTAGGCTGAATGAAGTTTTCTTTCTTGAACATGTACAGACTTCAACACTGATGTATTGCCATACTACTTAGAATCCCAATCGTACATTTTCTGCCTTGTTTTAGGCTTACTTGGTAACACCAACAACTTTTATAATCAGTACAGTCCTGAGCAAAAAAAAAAAAGGTGTGGATTATGAGTCAAAAACATTACATTCCACTTTTGACTTTGCCCCTGCTGACTCATGTGAGCTTGGACAAGTGACTTTATCTCTTGACTTCATCTATGAAATGTGAGTTATGATATCTATCCCTCACACCTCACAAAATTAGGAGGAAGAAATCAAATAATAAATGTGAAAGGGGCTTAACAAAACATACTTATATGAAATGCCTTACATAAATTCAATTTCTTTGCTGGATGTATTGTGTTCATCTTAATTATATGTACAGCAGGCTTGGGTTTCAGTAACATGTCTTATTAGATATGTTTTATTGCTTCAGTTCAGCCAGAACCCCAATAAGAATTTCTATACCAATGTATCCATGAAGACACAGTTATATATAATGAAACCTTATGACTACTCTAGGAGGAAAATATTTAATAGATTTAGGGAGTAGTTGCTAACATGTTAGAAAAGTGTTTCAAAGTCCATCACTAGCAAAAACACAGAGGATATGTGATTTCATCAGTACTGGGAGCTCTTTCAATGAACAGATTACAACTTGTCTACAGTTTAGTCAGGAAGTCTTAAAGAGTTTCCAGAAGCATATAAAGACTGAGGGAAATGCTCAGGCAAGTATAAGATGCTGGATCTGAACCCAAGTTAAACTTGTGATTTTTTTAAAAATCTGTTCTAGTATGACAAAATCTTATCTGCATCTAGGACTTATAGTTTTGTCCTTTCTGACCAAGAAGAACAAGACTAATGTCCTTAGCTCTGAAAAGATCTTAAATATACATATATATAGATATATAGATATAATTATAGATAAGTGTGTGTATGTATGTACACATACAGATAAACCTATATAAACATATACACAGCGTCTATATAGGATATTCCAAAATTCTTGGTATACTTTTAAGTTAAAGATTCAAACTGTTACACACACACACACACACACACACACAGTATAAAAGCAAACTAGGCCATCGTTTGCCTCATTTCTTTTTTTGTTTGTTTGTTTAAATAGTTTTTTATTTTTTCCCACTATTACATATCAAGATGATTTTTAGCATTTATTTTTATAAGTATTTAGTTCCAAATTTTTGTACAACCCTTCCCCTCTTCTGCTGCTTGATATAGTTTATATATACACATATATTATATATACATATATGTATATTTTATTATGTAAACCATATTTCCACATTCATCATGGTTGTAGAAGAAGAAACAAATCAAAAAGAAAAAAAAAGAATAAAATAAGTAAAAAAAATATGCTTGGATTTCCATTCAGAGTTCATCAGTTCCTTATCTAGATATGGATCACACTTTCCTTCCAGAGTCCTTTGTACTTGTCTTGGATCAATGTGTTGCTAAGGCAACCTGAGTCATTCATAGTTGATCATTATACAATGATGCTGATACTGTGTATAGTGTTTTTCTGGTTCTTTTCATTTTACTTTACATCAGTTTGTACAAGTCTTTCCAGATTTTTGTGAAATGTGTCTATTTATTTCTTATTGCACAATGGTATTTCATTATATTCATATACCTCAACTTATTCAGCCATTCCCCAATTGATGGGCATTCCCTCAGTTTTCTAATATTTTGCCATCATGAAAAGGGCTGCTATAAATATTTTGACACATATAGATTCTTTTTCATTTTTTTTTATGATCTCCTTGGGACACAGACCTGGTAGTGGTTGAAAGGGTATGCACAGTTTGGTTGTCCCTTGGACATAGTTCCAAATTGCTCTCCAGAATGACTGAATCAGTTCTCAACTCCACCCACAGTGCATTAGTGTCTCAAATTTCCCACATGCTCTCCAACATCTATCATTTTCTTTTTTTTGTTTGTTTTGGTTGTTTTAGCCAATCCAATTTGTATGAAGTTGTATTTCATAGTGGTCATAATTTGCATTTCTCTAATCAAAAGTTGTTTGGACTACTTCATACGCCTATAGATAGCTTTGATTTCTTCATCTGAAAACTGCCTGTTTATATCCTTTGATCATTTATCAATTGGGGAGTGGCTTTTATTCTCATAAATTTGCTTCAGTTCTCTATATACTTTAGAAATGAGGCCTTTATCAAAGATATTTGCCATAAAGATTATTTCCCATCCTTCTACTTTCCTTCTAATCTTGGTTGCATTGGTTTTGTTTGAACAAAAGCTTTTCAATTTGATATGAACCTAATTATCTATTCTACATTTTGTAATGCACTCTATCTCTTGTTTGGTCACGGATTCTTCCCCTACACATAGATCTGGTAGAAAGATTATTCCTTCCTCTTCTAATTTGATTGCTTCATTGTCTGTGGTAACTTTTTTTTTTTAACAAGATGTAGTTTCCTTCCTTATCTCTTTTAATTAGGTCCATTTTTGCTTTTTATTTTGTCTAAGATTGGGATTGCTACTCACATTTTTTTTACATCAGCTGAAACATAACAGATTCTGTTTACCTTTACACTGCGTATGTCTCTCTGTTTCAAATGTGTTTCTTGTAAGCAAAATATTGTATTATTCTGGTTTTTCATCAATTCTGCTATCCACTTCCATTTTATGGGGGAGTTTATCTCATTCACATTCACATTTTGATAACTACTTGTGTATTTCCCTCCATCCTAATCTTTCTCCTGTTTGTTCTCTATCTCCTTTAATCCATTCCCACCTCACCAGTGGTTTGCTTCTGTCTACTACCTCTCCTGATCTGCCCTCCCTTCTGTCAGTCCCCACCCTTACCCCCTTTACCTAATCTCCACCCTTCCTAGTTCCCTGTTGGGTAAGATAGATTTTTTCATTCATTTGACTGTGTACATTATTCCCTTTTTGAGCCAACACTGATGAGAGTAAGGTTTAAGCAATGCCCATTGTCCACTATCACATCTTCCCCTTCACTGTAATGCTTCTTTCTTGCCTTTTCATGTGAGATAATTTACCCAATTCTACCTCTCCCTTCCTCGTGCATTTATTGTACTCCTGTTTCTTGTAACTTAATTTTTTTCATGTCATTCCCTCAAATTCACCTTATACCCATATTTTCTGCCTCTGTATATTTCTTCTATCTCTGCTGTTAGTGAAACAATTTTTAAGGGTTGTAAGTTATCATCTAACCATGTAGGGATGTAAGCAGTTTAGCTCTATTGAATCCCTTACGTTTTCTTTTCCATTTTCACCTCTTTATGTTTCTCTTGGGTCTTGACATTGGAGGTCAAAATTTTAGTTTAGTTCTGGTCTTCTCCTTATGAATGCTTGAAATCCTAAGTCATTGAATGAGCATTTTATTCCCTTGATGTATTATGCTAAGGTAAGTGATTTGTGGTTGTAGTCCTAGTTCCTTTGCCCTCTGGAACATCACATTCCATGACTTCCAATTCTTTCATATTGCAGCTGCCAATTCCTGTGTTATCCAGATTATGACTCCTGATATTTCAATTGTTTCTTTCTTGCCACTTCCAGTATTTTTTCCCTTGATCTGATAGTTCTGAAATTTGGCTATAATGTTTTTATTTTCAGCTCTCTTTCCTAAAGTGATTGGCAGATTCTTTGAATGCCTATTTTGCCCTCTGGTTCCAGGACATCAGGCCAGTTTTCCTTGTTAATTTCTTGAAAGATACTGTCCAGGTTCTCCTTTTGATTACAACATTCAACTAGTTCAATGATTCTGATATTTCTTCTCCTAGATCTATTTTCCAGGTCAGCTGTTTCTCCCATGAGGCATTTTACATTTTCTTTCATTTTTTCATTCTTTTGAATTTGTTTGATTCCTCATGTCTCATACAGTCAATAGCTTCTACTTGCCCAATTCTAACTTTTAAGGCATTGCTTTCCTCAATTAGCTTTTGTACTTTCTTTTTCATTTGGCCAAATGTACTCTTTAAGGAATGTTTTCTTCAGTGGATTTTTTATCTCCTTTTCATTTGGCCAATTCTCCTTTAAAGCAGTTTTCAAAGCTGTCTTTATAATTTTCTTGCATCTCTCTCACTTATTTTACCAAATTTCCTTCTATTTCTTATATGATTTTAAGCTTTTTGAGCTCTTCCATGAGTTTTTTTTTCTTGGCTTGGGACCACTTCCCGTTTTACTTCGGGGTTTTGCCCCTAGATGTTTTGACATTTTCATCCTCTTCTGAGTTTGTGTCTTGGTCTTCCCTGTCACCATAATAAATTTCTATAATCAGATTCTTTCTTGGTTGTTTTTTTGCTTGTTTTTTTTTTTTGGGGGGGTGACTTTTTCCTTTTTTTAAATTTGAGCTCTGCTTCCAGAGTGGAAAGGGCTATATCTCAGGCTCCTTGTGTCAGTGGCTACAGGCCCTTGCTGTTTACCTGGTACTACACTGATATTGCCCTGAGGCCATGGAAAACCCTTGTGTCTGCTGCTGTGTTGACGGGGTGGAGTGAGTGGTGGCTGACACTGCTGGAGACTAGGGCTCTGGCAACTTACCTGCTGCTGAGGTGGGGTCCTAGTGGTGATATGTTCAGTGGCATGTGCTGAGGCCAGGTGGGCTTTTTCTGCATTTTCTTGAGGCTACCCAGAAGCACATGGAGTTCTGGCCACTGGAGGACATCTGCCCAACTGGGGCTACGCTTAAGCATGTGGTGTTTCTTGGAGCTTTAATCTGCTGAGCTAAGGCATGTTGCAGGTTGGGGGCTGGTCTTGGTGTTTGCCTCACACTGAGGCCCAGGACCTCCTGCTGGTTTGCTGAGATGGGACTTGCTGCTGTCTTGCTGGGATACTCCTTGACCTGGACTGTGCTCCCTTTTACCCAAGTGATATGGACCTTTATTGACAATTCTCCAAGTATCCTGAGTTACAAGACCACCCCACTCCATCTTTTCATTTTCTCCTCTGTTTCCGTATTTGTTCTGAGGTATCATTTTACGATAGGTTGTTTGGAGGTGAATATGGGAGAGCTACAGTGATTTAAGGATATTATGCCATCTTGGCGCCTGGAAGTCCTCTGTTTGCCTCAATTCTTGTCCAGCATTTAGTCATTGAATTGGCATTGCTTCAGACAAACTGAGACCTGGGAAAGACCTTGGTTTAAAAAGGCCAACTGCATAACGGGTCATTGCCAGTCATCTTCATCTATGTCTTACCACTTGACTTGGATGATTCTGGAGGACAGATTGAAGCTAATGATTCTGTACAGCTCTGCCTCACTTAAATTTAATTCACTTGCAATTCAAGGTATCATCGTACTGCTGTCATTGATCCTCTTTGAGAATGAAAGACCAACAACTATCTATCATCTATCTATCTATCTATCTATCTATCTACGTGTGCATGTGTATGTATATACACACATATATGTGCATGCACACATATATGTATGTATGTATATGCACTTAGTAAATGCCTACTTTGTGCTAGGAGGCAAAAGACCGTCTTTGTATTCAAGGGGATTACAATTTAGTAGGGGAGACAATATGCAAATAAACATATACAAAACAAGCTACAAATAAGATAAATAGGAAACAATTAATAGAGGAATGTTCTAGAATTAACAAAAGTTGGGAAATTTTTCCTATAGAAAATGCAATTTTAATTAGGACTTAAAAGGGAATTGAGGAAGTCAATAGGTAGTTTTCAGGCACAAGAAACAGCTAGAAAAAATGCCCAGAGCCAAGAGATGTTTGTGAAGTAGCCAGAAGGCCACTTTCACTGGATTGAGGTGAACATGGAGTGGAGTAAGGCATAAGAAAGCTGGAAAAGTAGGATGGTGCTAGGTTATGAAAAACTTTGGATGTCAAAAAGAGCATTTTGTATTTTTGTATCATGGAGGCAATAGTAAGGTACTGGAGTTCATTGAGTAGGAAAGTGACATGGTCAGACCTATCCTTTGAAAAGTCACTTTAGTGGAAGAATGGAGGGTGTATTGGAGTGGAGAGAAATTTAAGACATACCAGTAGTCTACTACAATGATCAAGGTTTGAGGAAATAAGGTCCTGTACTGGAGTGATAGCAGTTTCAGAGGACAGAAGAGGGGATATTTAAGAGATGATGCAAAAGTGAAATCAACAGGCCTTGACAATAGATTGGATATGGGGATTGAGAAATAGGGAAAAGTTCAGCATGAGCCCTGTGTTGTGAGCTTAAGAGTCTGAGAAGATGGTATTGCCCTCTTCAGTTAATAGGGAAAGTAGGGGATGGGGTGGGTTTAATAAAAGATAATAAATTCCATTTTGGACATATTGAATTCGAGACAGTTATTGGAGAGGCAGTTTGAAATTTCACAAATGCAGCTGGAGATGCAAAATTGAGGGTGAGCAGAGAGTTTAGGGTAAGATAGGTAGATGTGAGTATCTTTAACAGATAATAAATCCATGGAGCTAATGAGATCACTTAGTGAAGTATTAAAAATGAGGAAGAGAAGAGGATCTGGAACAGAATCCTTAGTGACACCTATGGTTGGAGGTCATGAGCTGGAAGAGGATCCAGCAAAGCAGACAGAGAAGGTGTCTACAGAAAGATAAGAAGATAACCAGGAGTGATGTCCTGAAAACATAGAGATAAGAAGTGTATGAAGAGTTTCAAGGAGGAGATCAACAGTGTCAATGACTATGGAGGTATATATATGTATGTTTCTATACACACATATGAATATATATATATATATATATATATATATATATATATGCAGGTATGTTTGTATATATGCATAAGATGTGTATACAGATATATAGGGCTATGTGTATATATATGTACACACATATATAATATATGCATATACATACATATATAATATATACACATACATATACATACACACACATACCACTCTAGCTATCCAAGGCATCTTAAACTCATCACATCCAAAACATTACAAATATGTATGTATACATATACACATAAGGAACTTATAGATATGAAACTTCTGCTGTAGATTTTCAACTTATAGTCCCAGGCAGTTGCCTCAGGATAATGAGAGGTTATGTCACTTCTCCAGAGTAATACAGTAAGTATGTATCAGTGGTGAATGAGGTTTTCTAGACTCTGACACTACTTCTCTAGCCACTATACCATGGTGGCTCTAAAGAGTAGTAGTAATAGCTGAAATTAGTATTCTTAAATAATATTATAGAATTAGTCGTAATCTAAGCTTGTTTTGTTCACCTTAATATTTGGTGGAGAAAAGTAAAGGATGGGAGATATGAGTCACTGTCATAGCCAGGTACCTCTACAAACAGAGGCGTCACCAACAGAGTGGAGCAATGCTTTTGGAAAGTTACTTGTAGACCTAGAAACAGGTGCTTAATCACATTGGGTTGGATACATCATAGGAAAATTGCTGGCAGAGGTACAAAGTTTTTTTATTTCTTTCTCTATGTATATCCTAGGAATCAAAAGTAAACTTTCACTTTCTGATACAGCATCTGGCTCCTTTCTGGAATATTGAAGGTGTTTTCAGAGTACAGTATAATGACTACTGTGTATCAGTTACAGCTCCTAGTTTACCCTCCATCTTCCCTTCAAGGGATCTCACGGGAACTGGCATTTTGACCACTTACCTTGCCTGTGGGCATGTACTCAAGTCAAATACTTTAGAATTTCTCCTACTTGGGGAAAAGAAAAATCTGAACTCTATTAATTTTACAGTGAACATCTAGTTTCCTGACTGGCTTAGTAAAGTATATTGCTTAAGTATTTTTTTGTTTCTGATAGAAAATTCTGTCCTGGTATGGCCTGTGGTAATCAAATGAATGACTAGACCAGATATTTCATAGGTATTTAAATTGATATAGACTTGAATAATTATTGGTCCCATAACTAATATATATATATATATATATATATATACATATATATATATATATATATATATATATATATATATATATACACATACACACACACATACATATACATATATATATAAAATACATATACATGCATGAATATATATACATATATACATTATATATAATATGTGTGTGTGCATATACACACACATTATATATGTGTGTGTATGTATATATGTGTGTGTATATACATATCTATATCTATCTATATCTATCTAATATATCTATATCTATATCTATATCTATATCTATATCTATATCTATATCTATATCTATATCTATATCTATATCTATATCTATATCTATATCTATATCTATATCTCTATATCTATATCTATATCTGTATCTATATCTATATCTATATCTATATCTATATCTATATCTATATCTATATCTATATCTATATCTATATCTATATCTGTAAGGGTACTTGGTAATTCAGTCTTGTTCAATAGAAAGAGCACTGGATTTAGGATGAGAATACCAAAGGCCAAACACTGCCTCTGCCACTAACTACACACATGACCCTGAAAGTCCATCTCTCTGTGCCACGGTTTCCTTGTCTTTAAAAAGAAACGGTTGGAATAGAAGACCCCTAAGGTCCCTAAGGGGCCTTCTAGATCTAAATTTATTATTCTATGATCCCAGTAATAAATGTTTAATATAGGCTTAATATGAGATGAAATAAAAGAGGCCAATAATAGAATACCCCACAGGGAACAATGCTTTTCCCCAGCTTGTACACTGCTCAGATAACTCAGTACACTCAAGGGCCCAGCAAAGTAATCTTAATGTAGAACCCTTCTCCCAAGCTGCCTGCAAATGTAACACTCTTCTTTCCCCTCTAAGCTGTACAGTGACCTACTGTCTCCACATTCATGGGAAAGAACCCAGAGCCTTCTATCTCTTATGATCCTCAGGCCAATCTCCCATTCCAAAGGTCATGATGTTGTCCTCTCCAGCATCCCCTAACTCTTCCTCCCACTCCCTCTTCACAAACATAAACATCTACTAGTTATGGATGGATATGATTTTTCACACCATTTGGATGAGCAGGACATGGTTAACCACCATCCTTCTGGTAAAATGTAGGACTGCTAGACTTTTTCATCTGTCCTGCCACTGTCACCACAGGTGACAGGTACCTGGATAGCCATTTGACCAGACAATATTTTCTAAGGAAATCTCTACCTTGCCAACTACCTTGTCAATGCATCGTAAGTACCACTATGCCTTTCTATACATCCTGAAGATGAACTTATCACTATGTGTGCCATCTTTCCTAGTTAAAAGGTGGAATTTTTAATTCACTCATTCATATGCCCATCCTTTGAAACTATTTTCTGGCCTAGCCTATGATATAATGTAGGGGAACAATGTTCTGCTCCTTTTTTTTTTTTTACCCTCACAAGAATCAGTGTTTGCCAGGAAAAGTGAAGTTTCTACCCTTCAAGTGGGTATCATAGGATCAGGACAGTACAAGAACCAGTCCAGAGTACAAAGAGTGTGGTATTAGAAGGCAAAGCCCTTCCTCCCAGTGTGACAACCATACAAATCAAACTTAAGTTCTGACAGTGCTGGGCACTCTTCTAGGTTCCAAGAATTCAAAGGCAAAAATGAAGAGTAGCTGACCTCAGAAGCCTACATTCTATCAGGGTAGATAACATGAACAGCTATAAATACAGAATCTTAGAAGTATCTAGCCATTCCTCAAAACCTCACAAATCATAGATCTTTGAAAATACCATTTCTTCTAGAACAATCTGGCACTGGCATCATGAATATACTACATGAAGTTTCATAAAACCAAAGGAAGAATCATTCTTCCCTTGAAAAAGTATGGAAGATATAGTGTCACTTGAGTACTGTTTTCTAGGTCCTTTGAGATGTGGACTACTGGGGTACAGGGAAAGGCAGAGAACAGGATGGTGTTATTGGAAGGGCCTGTTGCATCCCAACTTACTGATTAGAATATTATAAGATAGGAAAATTACAAACTGAAGGGGCCTTAGAGATCATATAGCCCACCTCACCCCCCACACTTCATAGTTGAGGGAACTGAGATTGATATCTTGCTTAAGATAACAGAGGTAGCAAGTGACGGAACTGTGAATTGAACTCAGGGTGTCTGACTGGATCCAGTGATCCTTTATATTAAATCACACTGCTCCTTTGAACCAAGGGGAAAAGAGATTAAGTACACCAGACTGCTATTTAATTCTAAATTTTCTGATCTTTCTGATTTTCTATAGTTATTATGCTCTTGGGTAGAGCTTTGCAGCATTAAAGCGCTGTCATCTTGAAGGTCTGTTTGTACCTTGCCTATTTTTGTTACCATCTACTATAAAACTTTTAGTATTTGTTAAACCAAAGAATGAATGGGAACTTTTATACCTGGGTTGCCCGATTAGCTAATGGGGGCAGCTGTTGACGTACCAAGTGGAGCAGCAGCTTGGCCACATTAGGCATTTCCATTTTCCTCTCCATTTCACTCCGTATTTGTAATGCTTTTGCATCCATATCAGAGCACCTGATAAAGCCCCCATATCTCTCTCATGGTGTGTGTTCATAGTCAAACGGTGGTGTGCACAAATACTCA
Source organism: Phascolarctos cinereus (assembly GCF_003287225.1). NCBI lineage: Eukaryota > Metazoa > Chordata > Mammalia > Diprotodontia > Phascolarctidae > Phascolarctos > Phascolarctos cinereus. The sequence goes on along the minus strand of NW_027555736.1, from coordinate 103,789,203 downwards.
ATTTATTTCTGACATGAGATTTATGCAGCATCATCAACTAAAACTTCAACATCTTTTGCCTGCCTTACACAATTACATTTGCTATGCTCCCAAAAAATCTATTTTGTGATTTTACGGAGGTACATGCCACTGAGTGACAAAGATTCATAGAATATTCGATTCTACAAATCCCATCCAGAGTCTCTCCAAATTGTCTCTTGGGAAATGTAGAGAGGTTTAAAAAAAATTTTGGCAGATAGGGATTTTGATAGGCTGCATCTTGCTTTGTTCTTTTCCTTCAATCATTTCTTGAACTTTTCCTATTTCTGTTCTCTGACTAAAGTCCTTTATTTGCAACAATGGATGGCAAACATGGATATGCATTTGTTGAATCTTTGTGGGGAGGAGCAGACTCCCTTGGAAAGAACTCACCATAGGCCATAGCCTGCTAGGTGACTAAGCTACCTCTTCAGTGAAAATTAGACACAGTTGGAGGAAAATAATTTGCTTTAAGCTTGGAAAGTACAGGGTATAAATATATAAATATTGATTTATTCAAGACTTGGCCTTGCATTTTCTCCATGTCTCCTCAGCTCTTTGACTATAAATGCCAACTGCATGTGGGCTGTGTTTATGTTGCTTGTTTTACCTTCAAGTCCTCCAGGGAATGGAGCATTTCTACTTATCCTATTTGTTCAGTGATCAGTAAAGTGACTAGAATATGTGGTCATTAAATAAAAGCACATACAGCAATGCATTTCCTATAAATTGCTGCTCTACCATCAGGGATCAGTCTCATTGATACAACATCCATGCAGTTGACAGAGCACTGGGCCTTCAGTCACAAAGGTTCAAGTTCAAATTTGGCTTCAGTCACTAGCTGTGTGACCTAGGCCAAGTCACTTAACATCTCTTTACCTCAATGTCCTCAATGTACAATGAGGATAATATAAGCAAATATGTCACAAGGTTGTTGTGAGGATTAAGTGAGATATTTTGAAAGCACTTAGCACAGAGTCTGGTGCATAGTAGGCACTATATAAACCCCAATTCCTTCTCTCCTTCCCTCCTCTTGTCCCAGTTAAAAGCACTCTTTAGTTTGCAAATTTAAAATTAGATTCATAGCACAACAACCTATATAGAATGTTCTGATTACCAGCTTTCTCAACAGCCATTAGCAGGAATTTTTGCATAATGATTAGGGGGTAGTCAGGAAGAAGTTCACCTTGAGTGTGGCCACCAAGGGGAAACAAGATTATTCTGGAATAGCTTGATTTTTTTATGCTGCTGAAATCCTAAGAATTAATGAAGAAAGCAAGGGGTTGGGAGAGGCCGGGGAATGGTGTAGAGAGGAGGGGATGAAAATGTGTTTTGTTACCCTATATATTTTTAAATTCTTTGGGAAATCCTAATACACTTGTGTTAACTAAGAGACAAGCATATTGCCCAAGCATAATATAAATGCCCAGAAATTCTTCTTTAATAGTATTTTATTTTTTCCCCAATCACATGTGAAGACAATCTTTAGCATTCATTTTTACAAGATCTTGAGTTCCAGTTTTTTTCACTCCTTCCTTCCCCTCCCCTCTTCCTAAAATGGTAGGTAATTTGATATATGTTATACATGTGCTATCATGTAAAACACATTTCCATATTAGTCACAATTGTGAAAAAATAAACAGATCAAAAGGAAAAAGCACAAAAAATGAAGTAAGTAAAAAAAGTGTGCTTCCATCTGCATTCAGAGTCAATCACTTCTTTATCTGGATATGGATAGCATTTTCCTTTGTGAGTACTTTGTATTTGTCTTGGATCATTGTGTCGCTGAGGAGAGTTGATTCATTCATAGTTCATCACCACATAATGTACTGTGTACAATGTTTTCCTGTTTCTACTCATTTCACTTTTTATCAGTCCATACAAATTTTTCCAGGTTTTTTTCAGAAATCTGCCTGTTCATTATTTCTTATTGCACAATAACATTCCATTAGATTCACATAGCACAACTGGCTCAGCCATTCCCCAATTGATGGATATCCCTCAGTTTTTAATATTTTGCTACTGCATTAAGAACTACTATAAATGTTTTTGTACATGTAGGTCCTTTTCCCTTTTTTATGATCTCTTTGAGACACAGACTTAGTAGTGGTATTGCTGGATCAAAGTGTACACCCAGTTTGGTTGCCCTTTAGGCATACTTGCAAATTGTTCTCCAGAATGGTTTGATTAGTTCACAATGCCACTTAGAGTGCATTAGTGTCCCATTAGTGTCCACATCCTCTCCAATGTGTATCATTTTCCTTTTTTTTTGTCATATTAGCCAATCTGACAAGTGTGAGGCGGTACCTCAGAGTTGTTTTGATTTTCATTTCTTTAATCAAAAGTGATTTAGAGCATTCCTTCATATGCCTATAGATAGCTTTGATCTAGATTTTCTTGATTCTTAATTTTGAAAGCCATGAAAGGAGAGCTAATTGCTTTTGTTTTGTCTTTAGGATTACCCAAATATGTAACTGTATACATATATTTTCAAACACATACATGTACTAAATATGTCCACACAAATATGAAAAAAAAAGATTCAGGTTCTATAGATCCTCTGTATTTAGATATTTGAAGGCTATCACATTGAAAAGGGTTTATAAATTTATTCTGCTTACCTTTATAGGACAGAACTCAAAGCAATGGGTAATTACATGGATACAAGTTTTCATTCATTTTTTTTCAATGGTGGAGGTGATGTGAAAAAAAAAAATTGGGGCACTAATTTATTGTGAGTAGAACTCTGAACTGATCCAACCATTGTGGAAAGCAATTTGGAATAAGGCGCAGAGTTATTAAACTGCCTTTGACCCAGCAATACCACTATTAGGTCTATTTACAAAGATGATTAGGGAAAAAAGAAAAGAACCTCTGTGCTTTTAAAAATGTTTATAACAGCTCTCTTTGTGCTGTCAAAGGATTGGGAATTGTAGAAATGTCTGTTGGTTGGGGAATGGCTAAACAAGCTGTGGTTTATTATCATGATGGAATAGTACTGTGCTATAAGAAATGATGAGCTCTGCAACCAAGAATAGAAGGAAAGCAGAAAAATGGGAAACAATGTTTACAGCCAGTATTTCAGATAAAGTCTTCATTTCTCAAATATATAGAGAACTGAGTCAAATTTATAAGAATATATGTCATTCCCCCATTGATAAATGGTCAAAGGATATGAACAGGAAGTTTCAGATGAAGAGATTAAAGCTAGCAATAATCATGTGAAAAAAATCTTCTACATTACTATTGCCAGAACAATGCAAATTAAAGAACTCTGAGGTACTCCCTCATACCTGTTTGGCTAACATAACAGAAAATGAAAATGGTAAATATTTGAGAAGATCTGGGAAAATTGGAACACTACTGCATTGTTGGTGGAGTTGTGAATTGACCTAAACATCCTGAGGAGCAATTTGGAACTATGCCCAAAGGCTTATAAAACTATGCATATCTTTTGATCCAGCAATACCTCCACTAGGACTGTATCCCAAAGAGATCATAAAAATGTACAAAAATATTTAAAGGAGCTCTTTTTGTGTTGCCAATTAATTATAAATTGACAGGAGTTCCATCAATTGTGGAATGGCTGAACAAGTTGTGGTATATGAAGGTAATGAAAAACTACTGTTTTAGAAGACATTATGAACAGGCAGATTTTGGAAAAAACCTGAAAAGACTTAGATGAACTGATGCTGAGTGAAGTGAGCAGAACCAAAAGAATGTTGTCTATAGCAACAGAAACATTATGCAACAATTATGATAGACCTAGCTTTTGTCAGCAATACAGTGACCTAAGACAATTCCAAAACATTCATGACAGAAAATGCTAATCACATCCAGAGAAAGAACTATGGTTTCGAATGTAGACTGAAGCATATGTTCACTTTTTTTTTTCTCTCTTGTGATTTTTTTCCCTTTAATTCTGATTCCAACTCCCTCATGTTACAAATGAGGAAATTGAGGTACAAAGAGTTATAAGTAACTCAGCCATGGTCACATAGCTGGTAAGTACCTGAGGTGGAATTCAAACCCAGATATTAATGCCTCCAAATCCAGTGCCCAATCTACCTGCTATGGCTCTAGTTGAAATCTGATGTCCTTTCCAACTCTAGAATTAAATTAGAAAATTAACATTTTCCCTTTTATATTACAGGGAGCTCATCTATTCCCAGATAGTCAGAACCATGGAATGTTTCTATATTCTTCTGTTTCAAAGTAACTGATCTTTCTAAAGTTACCATGGCAATTTTTTTTTTTTTGGTCTCTCATAGGTGTCTACTGTGACTCAGTGTGGGAAAAAAAAACCTCATGTTGTTGTTTGATATCAAGAAAATTCATCAACCCTACAGGTTCCATTTCCCATTTTATTATAAAAACAAATTATCAGCATTATTATTAGTCGTCATTATTACTACTGTTATTATTATTAGACTTATCACCCCATGAGATTCAAATACTGTAAGTTTTTTTTATTAATTTATTTTTAGTTTTCACCAATCACTTCCATAGGCTTTCAAGTTTTAATTTTTTCTCTCCCTTCCTTCCCCTTTTCACTCCCTAAGATAGTGCACAATCTGATATGTGTTCTACATATACATTCCTTTTAAACAAATTTTCACATTAATCATGTTGTGAGGAAGAATTAGAACCAATAGGAGGAACCACAAAAAAGAGGAAACAAAACAAAACAGAAGGGAGAAAAAAGAGTAAATAGTATGCTATGATCTGCATTCTAACTCCATAGTTCTTTCTCTGGATATAGATATTATTTTCCTTCATGAGACTTTTGGAAATGTCCTAGATCCTTGCATTGCTGAGAAGGGCTAAGTCTATCAAAGTTAGTCATCACACAATGTGGCTGTTACTGTGTACAATGTTCTCCTGATTCTCCTCACTTCACTCAACATCAGTCCATAGAAGTGTTTCCAGGTTTTTCTGAAGTCTGCCTGCTCACCATTTCTTATAGCAAATTAGTATTCCATTACATTCACATACCATAACTTGTTTAGCCATTCCCCAATTGATGGGCATCCCCTCAATTTCCAATTCTTTGCCACCACAGAAGGATCTCCTGTAAATATTTTTGTACATCTGGGTCCTTTTTCCATTTTTTATTATCTCTTTGGGATACAGACCTAGAAGTATTGGGTCAAAGAACACACAGTTTTTTATACCCCTTTAGGCATAGTCCCAAATTGCTCTCCAAAATGGTTGGATCATTTCACAACTCCACCAACAATGCATTAGTGTTCCAATTTTCCCACATCTCCAACATTCATCATTTTCCTGTTTTATCATGTTGGCCAGTCTGATAGGTGTGATGTGGTACCTCACAGTTGTTTTGATTTGCATTTCTCTAATCAATAGTGATTTACAGCATTTTTTCATATGACTATAGATGGCTTTCATTTCTTCATCTGAGGACTGCCTGTTCATATCCTTTGACCATTTATCAATTAGTGAATGACATGTTTTTATAAATTTGATTTAGTTCTCTACATATGTTAGAAATAAGGTCCTTATTAGAGATACTGGTTGTAATTTCCCCCCAGTATTCTCCTTCCCTCCTAATCTTGGTTGCATTGGCTTTGTTTGCACAAAAACTTTTCAGTTTGATATAATTAAAATTACCCATTTTGCATTTCATAATTTTCTCTATCCTCTGTTTGATCATAAATTCTTCTGTTCTCCATAAATCTGACAGGTGAACTATTCCTTGCTCTCCCTATTTGCTTAGAGTATCAACCTTTATATCTAGAATGATGAATGCATTTTGACTTTATTTTGATATATAACATGAGATTTTGGTCTATGCTTAGTTTCTGCCATACTCTTTTCTAGTTTTCCAAGTAGTTTTTTGTCAAATAGTGAGTTCTTATCCAGAACCTGGGGTCTTTGGGTTTAGCCAATTAAAGATTACTATAGTCATTGACTACTGTGTCTTGCATACTTAACATATTCCACTGATTCACCACTCTATTTCTTATCCGGTACCAAGCAGTTTTGATGATTGCTGTTTTATAATACAATTTCAGTTCTGGAATGGCTAGTCCACCTTCCCCTGCATTTCTTTTCATTAGTTTCCTTGATATTCTAGACCTTTTGTTATTCCAAATGAATCCTGTTATTATTTTTTCTAGCTCTATAAAATGATTTTTGGTAGTTTGATTGGTATGGCACTGAATAAGTAAATTAGCTTAGGTAGAATTGTCATTTTTATTATATTAGCTTGGCCTACCCATGAATAACTGATGTTTTTCCAGTTATTTAGATCTGACTTTATTTGTTTGAGAAGTGGTTTTTAATTGTGTTCTTATAGTTCCTGGGTTTGTTTTAATAGGTAGACTTCTAAATATTTTATAATGTATGCAGTAACTTTAAATTGAATTTCTTTTTATATCTCTTGCTGCTGGGCTTTGTTGGTAATATATAGAAATGCTGATGATTTATGTGGGTTTACTTTATACCCTGAAACTTTGTTAAAATTATTTATTATTTCAAGTCTTTTTTTTTTTACTTGATTCTCTGGGATTCTCTAAGTAGATCATAATATCATCTGCAAAGAGTGACAGCTTTGTTTCTTCTTTGCCTATTCTAACAATTTCTTTTTCTTCTATTATTGCTAAAGCTAATGTTTACAGTACGATATTAAACAACAGTGGTTGATAATAGACATCCTTGTTTCACCCCTAATCTGAAATGCTTCTAGTTTATTCCATTACATATGATGCTTGCTGAAGGTTTTAGGTAGATGCTCCTTTCAGACGGATGTTTTGCTGTTGAGGGATGTTTCTCTACCTGGGGCTTTCCCCCTTGGAGCACTTCCCGGAGTTTTTCTGAGGCTCTTGGAGACTTGACTGCTGTAGAGCACCGAGGCATGTGGGATTTTTCGAGCCTATTTCCACTGGTTCCCAAGCCTATACTGAGGCACTTGGAGGGGGGGAGAGGGGTCAAGTATTGGTGCTTACCTGCTCCACCACCTGGGATTCAGAATCTACCCCTAGTATGCTGAGGTGGGGCTTTCCACTAGCTTGCTGGGATGTCTCTTGTTCTGTTCTGCTTCCCGCTTCCCCCAGAACAACAGGGGACTTTCCCATTAATCCCCCAAATTTCTTAGGCTACAAGAGCACTGCACTCTGTTTTTCTGCTGGTTCAGCTGTTCCAGGATTTTTCCCAGGGTGATATTTTCTGGGATTTCAGAGGTTAATAAGAGAGGGTAAGAGTGACTTCTTACTCCACAATCTTGGCTCCCAGAAATGCTGTAAATTTTCAAAATAAACTGATGTTTCCTAGGTTTTTTTTCCTTTAAGTTTGTTTAATTTTAGCCTTAGGTTAACTACTAACTTTGAGGGTGTTGAGTACATTTAGAAGCTAAATTCCTTTCTTGGACAGCTCTCTTGTCCACACAGTTTAAGGGAATTATCATTCTCATGTCTCAAGGTAGGTATTGTATTTCTGAATAGCCATCAGATTACCTACGAAAGAAGTAAAATATGCATGACCCACAGATGTAATGTATTAATTTTCTTTGGTTCTTTATTCATGTAAAGTGTTGCCCTGGGGAACTTTAGTTGTTTCTGCCTAACGTAAGAGATCAGTATCTTCTGTGGAGAAGTGCTTTGGAACTCCAATGCAAAACTTTATTTTTATGGCTTTTCATAGGGGGACTGATCAAAAGTCTAAAGTCAAAATCATTGAAACACTTATAAATCTTTTGTTAGGGAAAAATGGACTTTTCTCCCCACTTCTGCAACCTGGATAATGGTGGAGATATGAACATGGACCAGTGTTCTAATCAAGGCTGAATCAGCCTGCAAGTATCTTAATGGATCCTTCTAATATCCTTAGAGGTAAATAGAAATGCTTAGAAATGGGGTTTGAAAATATTAACAGATGAAGATTGGAGATTGAAAATAGCAAAGAGTATATTTAAATTCAAATTCACAATAAAACTTATTCTGTCATTTCTTCCTTTTTTCTTGCCTGCAAAGGCAAATTTCAGGCTTTTTCTGATCACTCCTTGTAAAATAATTCATTGAAAAAGGGAATTTTGTCTCTTAATACTCTGGAAGCAGTAGGCAACCCCATCTTAAATTTCCCTGAATTATACATTTTCCACTAAGTGATAAATGAGAAAACCTATTGTTAGAAATGTGTGAAAGATCTATTGATTTCATCAATGTGACAATTCCCTCCAACAAAACAGAACATAATAGCTTGTAACTTGGTAAATTAATCCTAGGGAGCTGGCTAAGGAGCACAAAGATTAAGTGATTTGCTAGGAGTTGCATAGCTAAGTAGGTTTCAGATGCAAGACTTGAATCCAAGTCTTGCTGACTTGAAACTCAACATACTATCCTCTATCCCATACTGCTTCTATCTGGCAAGGAAGAGAAATAGAAATCCTAAAACACATAAACATATGGGATGTGTGCAAAAAATAGGCAGCTAGGTGGTATAGTGAATAGAATACTGGATTTAGAATCAGGAAGAAAAGAGTTTGAATACTCTAAATGTGTGGATAAGTTACTTAAACTGTCAGTCTTCTTTTCCTTACCAGTAAAATGGGAATAATAATTACTGTTACAATACAGGGTTATTGTAAGGACCAAATAATATAACATAAAAAAAACTTTGCAACTATTAAAGCGCATTTTGTTAGCTATAATTATTGTTCATAATAATTATAGCAATCCTGCATTAATCTGGAGGGTTAAAGTTCCAAATGTCAGTTTTGGTGACGAGAAAGTAAGAAACAGTGGGTTCTGATTTTCTCCAATCTTCATAGTAAGTGACAATGGCTTCATATGACATAAATGACATTGGTAACGACTGAGATTATTGAATATGCCCATTACCCAGCACTGGAGAAAAAAATGTTATCTCTACAGAGTTGCTAAGCTCAAATCATAAATTGCTAGATGATAAATCTTAAAAGAACTCATAAACAAGAAAAAATATGGTGGTTTTTAAGAAAATTTTACCAGGAATCAATAGATCTAGGTTCTTGTTTCAAATCTGCCATTAACTAGCTTCATGACCTTGGACAAATTATTTGACCTCTATGAACTCATCTACAAAATGTGACTAACAATATTTACTGGCTTCATTTAATATACAGTGTTATTGATGGGATAAAATAGAATAATAGATGTGAAAGTGTTTTGAAAAGTATAAGTGCATTACAAATGTAAGATGAATTATTATTATTAAATGTGGGACTGCAACATTTGCTGCTGTATCTTTTAACCTGGCAGGGGTAAATATTTTGTGTTAATCTCTTTGAATAGCTGGTACATTTCCTGAAATATTTAGATTTGAATGTACTTACAATTCTTGATATCTTGGTGTGTGTGTGTGTGTGTGTGTGTGTGTGTGTGTTTCCTTCTCTAAGAAGACATAGAGTTTTGTATTCCAGGAACAACAGACACATCAAATTAAGGTCTATACTTTAATGTGACCTTTACAGAAACCTTATATGCCATCCATCTTACCACTGTGAAAACTGCCAGTATCCACCTGAACTCAGAAACTAAACACTTACTGTGAGGAGGCTATCAATTAAAATTCCTGTTGCTGGGGAAATGAATGGAATACTCTCAATCTGCCTAGAATTTATTTTTATACTTATATACGTAAGCACCTATCTTATTCTTTTCATCCTCATTCAACGCAACAGAGCCTGCATCTCAATAAACACACCATGAGAACTATAAGTATAACACGTTTCAGGGGATACCTGTTTCTAAAATTGGGGCCAGACAACCTAAATCTGATAAATTGTAATGACCAATCATTGATCCAGAAGACTCATGAGAAAATATACTGCTTTCCTCTCTGTAGAGAGATAAGTTTGTTGATCTGTAATGATGCCACATGGTTAGACCATTTAAGCTTTATCAATTAGTTTTATTCAACTCTTCTAAGAAGAGTTCAATGAGACAGGGACTATATTAGGAAATGACAGGTATAAAAACATAAGACAGGAATAAAACTTTTTTGAGTACATGCCTGAATGGCTCTTGTTCTTCAAGTTATGAATGTTAAAACTTTCTTCCCAACATAAAAGAACTCATACAGCAACCCAGTCAGCTCACTGTTACTGTCTGCCTCACCTCTCTTACAATGCTATTCAAAGCTTAATCTAGACTAGACTTTCATGTTGGGCACCAGTGAAAGCAAAGATTTGTTCTCCTCCTGAAATTATGAAATCTTAAGGATACCCTTTAATTACCTCAGTAACAGAGGTGATTGGACAACTGGGCTTTCTGAGTCCATATCCCACTGTGGGGGAAGGAAGGGAGAAGGAAGAGGGAAAGAGAAAAAGAGAGAGAGGAGAAGGATGAGAGAGAGAATTAAGTACTTACTAGGTACCAACCACTTTGATATCTAAAGTCCTTAAAATTGTCTCTTCATTCCTCCATCACTGGATTATCATATGACTTAATTTCTGATTGACATAATTTTGATGCATACACATGAAAAGTTGGAAACACATTTAAGTTTTCCTTAAAGGTTGAAACTTGATTCTCTCCTATATCTTCTCCCTTCCCTATCCTGACTCCAGGAATGGAAATAACTATGAAATCTAAGTAGGATGAAAGGTTCTTTGCTGCTTTAGTCCAGTTCACCATAATCTGTGTGCTTAAAATATTATTTTTATAAGAGCGTTTTATTCATTATGATAGCACTGTGACTGGAAATAATTACTTTGATTTCTGAAAATCCTAGAAAAGAGGAATTTATTTTCTTTCATGCAAGTACCTTCTTAACTATATCATTATGAGAAACATAATAATAATGATCTCACAAGATTAATTTTGTGAGGTAGTTAATGTAATGGTTAAAGGAATGCATGGGGCTAAATGAAAATGCTGGGACCTGTATCAACCCGAACTGAGTAAACAATTTGGAGAAATGTACACTAAAGGAAATTTAAAACAAGGGCTTTAACCAAATTTCCCAGAAATAAATTGAATAAAATAATTTAACAGAATGGGTATGATACGTACAAAATTGGAAATTAGCAGAGATGTTAGTCTCATCTCATGTGGTCACCATTCTTGAACTGTTGCTTTAAGAAATGAGTCACTCCACTCTGTTTGGCTGCTTCTCCTTCAGTGCCTTGCTACTGCGCTAATCAACCTTTAGGGCTTTCCATCTGTCCCAGGCTGAACTGCCCTATTTGTGATATCTTCCCTATTAGAATGGGAGATCCTTGAAGGCAGGGACTTGTTCAATTTGTTAGTTATATTCCCAGCATTTAGCACAGTGCTTACATATTCACTGCTTGATCAATACCTTTTAATTCACTGATTTCTTGGAGGGAGGGGAGAGAAAGGAATATAGAACTTGACATTCATCAGATGATTATGATAATTGTTGAAAAAATATCACATTACCTAAATCATTTTGGGATGTGACTCATGTTGAGATCTCTAGGAACATGCATATGGTTCAATCCTCAGAAAAAAATAGCATTCCCAACCTCTTAGACAAATATGTATTTTTTCCCTCCCCTTCTGAAGCCAGAGAAGAAATTGCCACAAATCCCAACTATTATATTATGAAGATGTATGATCTGGTCACCAGCTCAGCAATTACTCATTGTTCTCTCTTTTTCATAACTGGACTACTAGGGAGTATAAAGCAATAAAGAGGGAGAAGGATAATCAACCCTATATTCAATTAGAATCAAGGGATATTTGTTGTGGCCAACTGTGTATCCCCGTTCCAGGTGATGGGAAGACCATCCACAATCTGCTTACCTAGTTCCAACATATGGGAAGAATAAAAATGAATAATAAGCTAATAAAATGAATAAAAATAAAGATGAAGAAAAATATGTCCCCTGTCTTTGAACAGACTAATAGAAAAGATTAAAATATAGGAGGATAATTAAAACACAAAACAAGAATGTGATAAGTACCATGCAATAGCTACAAACAAATGGATTTCAGAGAGGAGCCACATTAGATTTTGTTGAGAACATCATAAGATGCTTTATGGAGGAAATTACTTTTAAGAACAGGCTTGACACACACTTCTAGGAGCCAAGATGGTGGAGTAAGCAGTAAACCACTGCAACTCTCCCATCATCACCTCCAAACATCCATTAAATAGACCCCCCAAACAAATCCTGGAACAGCAGAACAAGCAAAAAAGATGGACTGAAAAAATCTTTTAGCCTAAGAAACTAGTAGGATCAGCAAGAAAGGCCTGTCTCACTCAGGTGAAAGTGGAGTGCAGCCCATGACAGAAAGCATCTCACCAAGCTTGCAGCAAGCCCCACATCAGCAAACCAGTGGGAGATCCTGAGTCTCAGTGTGGTGGAAGGCAAACACCAACACTACGAGCCCTCCTCCACATGCTTTGGCATAGCTAGGAGAACTAGCTCCTGGAACCACTACATGCTTCACTGTAGACCTGAGCAAACAGGAATACTCTAGTGGTCAGACCTCCATGTGCTTCAGCAATGCCCTGAGCAAATAGGTAGATGCCAACCCCATGGGTGCCTAAGCAAATGGGCAGCTGCCAGCCAGCACTGACCTGCCATGCATATGTGTAGCCCCAGACAAACAGGCAGCCTCCAGAGGCCTGACAGGCACATGCTTCAATACAGCCACTGAGAAATGCAGAAACACCCCACTAGGCCTCAGCACACACCAGATACCCACTAAGATCACAGTTCATCACCAGATAAGCTGCCAGACCCCTCCAGCCTCTAGCAGTATCAGCCAATCACCATCCTATGCCCTCAACCCTGTACCAGATGTGAGGGTCCCCATGGGCCTCAAGGCAACATGAGAGTACCACTAGGTAAATAGCTAGGTCATGCAGCCAGTAGCACAAGAAACCAGAGACTGCCCCTGCCATCCTGGGAGCAGATTTCAAATTTAAAAGAAAGGAAAAAGGATAAAAAAATATGATGAGCAGAAAACAATAACAATAATAAAACAACAACAATCTGACCATAGAAAGTTATTATGGTGACAGGAAGGACCAAGACACAAACTCAGAAAAGAACAACAACATCATGACTCTGATGCACCAAACCCCAAAGAATAACGAGTAGGGGTGGTTCCACTTCCAGGAGCCAAGATGGCAGAGTAAGAAGTAAGTCACTCTCAATCTCCCTTATTAACCTCGGAAAGCCCAGAAAATATCGCCCCAGGAAAAACACTGGAACAGGGTAAACCAGCAGAAAGACAGGGTGCACCAGTCCTATATCCCAGGAAGCTTGAGGGATTAATGAGAGAGAAAGGCCCCCTCTTGTTCTGGGGGAAGGGGAAGCAGTACAGAACAGGAGACATCCCAGCAAGCTAAAGGAATGCCCACCTCAGCATACCAATGGGAGATCTTGAACCCCAGGTGGTGAAGCAGGCAAGCACCAATACCTTGACCCCCAAGTGCCTCAGTACAGGAAAGGGAACCAGTGGAAATTGGCTCAGAAAATCACCATGTGCCACAGTGTTATCTGCCAGCCAAGTCTCCCAGGGCCACAGCAAAACTCTGGGAAGCATGACTCCAAGAGGGAAAGCCCCAGTCAGAGAAAAATCCTGCAACATCCATCTGCAAGGAGTCAAAGAGAGGAGTAAAAGGCCTAGGTGAGCAGGCATCCTCCAGGGGCCAGACTTCCCACCCCTACCCCAAGAGCTCCAGTGTTGCTGATTCCAGCCCAATACCAGGTAAGCTGCCAAAACCCTACAGCCTCCACCTGACAGCATCTGAGGCCCCAGCACACAAAGCCAGTGACCAGGCCCCCTGGCTCTCAGCACAAAAAGCTTTGGTAAGTGCCCCCTGCTCCCTAGAAGGACAGCTCATTTTTTTAAAGGCCAGGAAATAAGCAAACACCATGAGTAAAATGAAACATACCATAGATTGTTATCATAGAGACAGTGAAGATAAAGGTAGAAATTCTGAAGAGGACAACATTGTCAACAAACCCACAAGTAGAAACTCAAAAGGGAATACGTACTGGTATGAAGCCCAAAAAGCCTTCTTAGAAGAGCTCAAGAAGGATTTTAAAAGTCAAATAAGAAAGGTCAAAGAAAAATTGGGAAAAGAAATGAGAGGCATACAAGAGAGAGTCAATAGCTTTGAAAAGGAAGGAAAAAATTAACTGTACAAAACAAATCGTTTAAAAAAATTGCCAAATAAAAAAAAAGTACACTAAAGGAAACAAGTTTTTAAAAAATATAATTGGCCAACTGGAAAAAAAAAGTACACTGAAGAACACAACTTCTTAAAAACCAGAATTGGAAAAAGTGGCACAAAAACTCACCAAGGAGAACTCCTTAAAAAATAAAATAGGCCAAATGGAAAATGAGGTAAAAAAAAAATCTAACTGAAGAAAACAATCTGTTGAAAATTAGAATTGGGCAAGTAGAAGTTAATGACTCCATGATTCAGTAAGAATCAGTCAAACAGAAACAAAAAATGAAAAAAAAATAGATGAAAACATAAAATACTTCACTCATAAAACAACTCACCTGGAAAACAGATCCAGGAGAGACAACTTAAAAATTATTGGTCTACCTGAAAACCACTATAAACAAACAAACAAACAAAACAAAAGAGCCTGGAGAGCATCTTTCAGGAAACCATCAAGGAAAACTGCCCCAAGGTTCTAGAACAGAGAGTAAAATAACCATAGAAAGAATCCAAAGATCACCTCCTGAAAGAGATCCCAAATTGAAAATGTCAAGCAATATAGTAGCCAAATTACAAAATTACCCAGCCAAAGAAAAAATACTGAAAGCAACCAGAAAGAAACAATTTAAATATCATGGAACCACTGTCAGGATTACTCAGGACCTTTCATCTTCTATATTAAAAAAAAAACACCATAGGGCATGGAATACAATATTATGTATTATGTATACAATCAAGGATCAACTATGCAGCAAAAATAAGCATAATCTTTCAGGGGAGGAGATAGACATTCAACAAAACAGGGGACTTCTGATCCTTTCTGATAAAAAGTCCAGAGCTCAACAGAAAATTTGATCTTCAAATACAAGACTCAAGAGAGACATAAAAGGGTAAACTGGACAGAAAACATGTTATTAATAACGGCAAACTGCTTACATCCCTAAAAGGGAAGATGATACTTGTAACCCTTGAGATCTGCATTGTTATTACACCATTTTAAAGGGGTATACATAGAGGGGGAGAGTATAAATTGATTTTGATGTAATGATTAAAATATCTAATTAAGTGGGTTAAATGGATCTAAGTAAGGGATTAATCTGATATAACTAAGGGAATGTACTGGGAGAAAAGGAAAGGAGGAGATAGAGGAAGGTAAATTACCTTAAAGGGAAAAGGCACAAAAACCTGTTACAGTAGAGGGAAAGAAGGGAGGGAGATGAACATTGTTTGGATCTCATCAGATTTGGCTGAAGGAGAGAATAACATAATCAATTAGGAATAGAAATCAAACTTGCCCTATTGGCAGTAGAAGGGAATAGGGGAAAGAAAAGGGAGGTGGGATAGAAGAGATGGAAGAAGTAGTAAGGGTAAAGGGAAAGAAAAGAAAGGGAGCTAATAAAAGGGAGGCAGGACTGAGGGAGGTGGGCTTAAAAGTAAAACACTAGTGAAGAGGGAAAGGGAGAAAGGAAAAAGAAAAGCATAAATGGGGGGAAATAGAAAGGAGAAAAATACACAAATAGCAATCGTAACTGTGAGTGTGAATGGGATGGACTCTCAGATAAAATGGCAGTGGATAGCAGAATAAATTAAAAATCATAATCCTACAACATGTTGTTTACAGGAAACACATTTGAAACAGAGAGAGATACACACAGGGTAGAGGTAAAAGGCTGGAGTAAGATGTATTGTGCTTCAGTTGAAGTAAAGAAAAAAAACAAAAAACAAAAAAAATTGTAGAAATCCTGATTGATTTAAGAAAACAAAGCAAAAATAGATTTTATCAATAGAGATATAGAAGGAAGCTACATCCTGCTGAAGGCCCCATAGATAATGAAGTGATATCACTACTAAACATATATGCACTAAGTGGTATAGCATCCAAATTCTTAGATGAGAACTTCAGGGAATTATAAGAAGTAGACAGCAAAACATACTAGTGGAGGACCTCAACCTCCCCCTCTCAGAAATAGATAAATCTAACCACAAAATAAACAAGAAAGAAATTAAAGAGGTGAGTAGAATTTTAGAAAAGTTAGATATGGTAGACCTCTGGAGAAAATTGAATGGGGTTGGAAAGGAATATGCTTTTTTCTCAGTGGTACATGGCGCATACACAAATTGACTATGTACTAGGGCATAAAAACATCACAATCCAATGCAGAAAGGCAGAAATATTAAATACATCTTTTTTCAGATCATGACAGAATAAAAATTATATGTAATAAAGGGCCATGGAAATATAGACTAAAAATAATTGGAAACTAAATAATCTAATCCTAAAAAAATGAATGGGTCAAACAACAAATCACAGAAACAATCAATAACTTCATTCAAGAGAATGAAAATAATGAGACAACATACCAAAACTTACGTGATGCAGCGAAAGCAGTTCTTAGGGGAAGTTTTATATTTCTAAATGTTTACATGAATAAAATGGAGAAAGATCAATGAATTTGGGACACAACTGAAAAAAGCTAGAAAAAGAACAAATTAAAAATCCTCAATTAAATACCAAATTAGAAATACTGAAAACCAAAGGAGAGGTTAATAATATTGAAATAAGAAAACTATTGAACTAATAAATAAAACTAAGGTATGGTTTTATGAAAAAGACAATAAAACAGATAAACCTTTGGTTAAGTATAATTTTAAAAAGAAGAAAACCAAATCACCAGTATCAAAAATGAAAAGGGTGAATCCACCAGCAAGGAAGAGGAAATTAAAACAATAATTAGGAACTATTTGGCCCAACTGTATGCCAAAAAATTTGACAATTTTAGTGAAATGGATAAATATTTGCAAAATATAAACCAGGAAGAGTCAAAACAGGGAAGGAAAATTATAGACCAATTTGCCTAATGAATATAGACGAAAAATTTTAAATAAAATATTTGCAAATAGATTACAGCAACTTATCAGGAAAATAATATGACATGAATAAGTGGGGTTTATACCAGGAATGCAAGAATAGTTCAATATTAGGAAAACTGTCAGCATAATTGATCATATCAACAACAAAATCAACAGAAACCACATGATCATCTCAATAGATGCTTAAAAAGCTTTCAACAAAATACAACACCCATTCCTATTAAAAACACTAGAGAGCATAGGAATAAATGGAGGCTTCCTTAAAATAGACTTAGCCCTTCTCAGCAATACAAGAATCTAAGACAGCTCCAAAAGTCTTATGATGGAAAATGCTATCCACATCCAGAGAAATAACTATGAACTTAAAATGCAGATTGAGGCATACTATTTGTCTTTTTTGTTTTTCTGTTTTGTTTTGTTTCCTCTTTCTTGTTGGTGTTAATATTATATTGGTCCAAATTCTTCCTTACAACATCACTAATGTGAAAATATGTTAAAAGGAATGCATATTTATAGGTTAGATCAGATTGGGCACCGTCTTGGGGAGGGAAGTGAATAGAAAGGGAGAGAAAAACTTAAACTCAAAAGCTTATGAAAATGATTCTTGATAATTCAAAATAAATTAATAAAAAAAGAAAAAAATGAGAAGGGGTCTCAAGCCCAGAAATATCTCATGGAAGAGCTCCAAAAGGATCTTAAAAATGATATAAGAAAGATGGAAAATGGGCAGCTAGGTGGAGTAGTAAATAGAGCCTTGGATTTGGGAGGACCAGAATTCAAATATAACCTCAGACACTTGACATTTACTAGCTTTGTGATCCTGAGCAAGTCATTTAACCCTAATTGCCTCATCAAAAGCAAGGAGAGAGAGGGAGGGAGAGAAGGGAGAGAGAGAGAGGGAGGGAGGAAAGGATGGAGAGAGAGAGAGAGAGAGAGAGAGAGAGAGAGAGAGAGAGAGGGAGGGAAGGAAGAAATTTTGGAAAAGAAATGAGAGGGATGCAAAAGAATTACAAAAAAACGCCTGGAAAATTGCTTCATAAGTAGAATTAGTCAAATGTAAAAGGAGAAACAAAAATCCACTGAAGAAAACAACTCTTAAAGAATATAATTGGTCAAATGAAAAAGAAAGTACAAAAGCTAATTAAGGAAAACAATGCCTTAAAAGTTAGAACTGATCAAGTATAAGCTAATGACTTCATGAGACATCATGAATCAATCAAAAAAATTAAAGGATGAAAAAAAATGGAAGAAAATCTAAAATATCTCATGAGAAAAACAACTGACCTGGAAAATAGCCACCAGGAGAGGCAATATCAGAATCATTGCACTATATGAAAGTCATAATCAAAATATGAACAGGCAGTTTTCGAATGAAAAAATCAAAACTATCTATAGCATATGAAGAAGTGCTCTAAAACACTTAGAGAACTGCAAATTAAAAGCACTCTGAAATACCTCTCATACGAATCAGAATAGCTAATATGACAAAAAAGCAAAATGATAAATGTTAGATAAGATGTGGGACAACTAATGCACTGTAGGTGGAGGTGTACACTGAGTCAACCACTCTGGAGAGCATTCTGGAACTATGCCCAAAGGCCAAGAAAACTGGGCATACCCTCAGATCCAGCAATAGCACTACTAGGTCTGTATCCCAAAGAGATCATAAGAAAAGGAAAAGGACCTACATGTATAAAAATGTTTATAGCAGACATTTTTTGTGGTTGCAAAATATTGTTAATGGAGGGGATGCCCATTAACTGGGGGATGGCTGAACAAGTTGTGGTATATGAATGTAATGGAATATTATTGTGCAATGAGAAATGATTAACAGGCAGATTTCAGAAAAAAAAAAAGACCTAGAAAGACTTGCACGAACTGATGCAAAGTGAAATGAGCAGAACCAGGAATACATTGTACACAGTATTAGCAATATCATGCAATGGTCAAGTATGAATGGCTCAGCTTTTCTCAGGAAGACAATGATCCAAGAGAAGTACACAGGACTCATGAAGGAAAATGTTCTCTATAACCAGATAAAGAGCTGATGGATTTGGGGGCAGCTAGGTGGCACAGTGGATAGTGTACCAGCCCTGGAGTCAGAAGGACTGGAGTTCAAATCCATTCTCAGACCAGATACTTGAAACTAACTATGTGACCCTGGGCAAGTCACTTAACCCCAATTGCCTCATCCTCAAAAAAATAATAAATACAAAAGAACTGATGGACTCAGAATACATATTGGAACATATTTTCTAATTTACTTTATTCTTTTTCATGATTTTATTTCTTTTCAATCTGTTTCTTCTTCTACAACACTGACAAATATGGTAAAATGCTTTACATGATAGCACGTGTATAAACTATATCAAACTGCCTACCATTTTCAGAAGATGCGTGGTGAGGGAAGGAGAAAAATTTTGAACTCAAAATTTTGTAAAATTGAATGCTTAATTTTTTTATTGCTATATAATTGGGTGGAAATAAAATTATATTTTAATACAAAAGTTATTTTCTTTTAAAGAATTGGTTTGAAGAATAGGTAGGATCAGACAGGTAGAGCCAAGATAGTGGAGTAAAGATAGCGACTCTCCTGAGCTCTCCCTCAAACTCCTCCAAATTCATTTAAATAATGATTCTAAACAAATTCTAGGGTTAGAATCCACGAAAAGACAAAGTGAAACAATTTTCCAGCCCAAGATAATTGAATAGGTTTGCAGGAAAAGTCTGTTATAACAGGGTTAAAGAAGAGCACAGTCCAGCACAGGCCATGCCAGTACAGATTATGCTCCATCAAACCAGGAGCAGACCTTAGGGCAACTGAATCAACAGCAACAGTGGCAGTATCCAGAACTCTCAGCCCACAGACAATCAGATCAGACAATGGATCAGAAGGAAATTTATAGGGGTCCCTTTGCTGGCACCAGTGGCAGGACTCTGTTGCATATCTGTATCACAGTCCTGGATCTTAGTCCCATCTTGAGGAGGAACACTAGCACGAAAAGGAAAGAGGACCTATTTGTACAAAATATTTATAGCAGCTCTTTGAGTGGTTGCAAAGCATTGAAAACTGAGAGGACATCCATCAATTGGGCAGTGGCTGAATAAGGTGTTGTACTAACTACTTTTCTCTAAACACATCTGCAGATCCCTAATAACCCATTTTTTCTCCCTTCAATCCCTTTTTTCACTGTGTATCTACTTCTTAAATCCTACTCATTCTTTTGTAAAAAAATTTAATATTTCATTTTCCCGATTTCATATAAAAAATCTACCTTTTTTAAAAAAAATTAAATTCCAAATTCTCTCCCTCCCTCCCTCCCCTATTCCCCCTTTAGAAGGCAAGCAATTTCACATAGGTTACACATGTATTGTCATGCAAAACACATTGCCATGTAAGTCATTCTGTGAAAGAATATACAGACCAAAAAAGAAGAAAAAAATTAAGAAAATAAAGCTAGAAATTTTGGTTGGAATCAGTGGATGAAATTATGAAGAGTATAAAAAAAGAATAAAAAATTATGATTTTACCATTGAAAACAGGGAGATACTTAAGGTTCTTGAACAGAACAATATAATTTAGCATAAGATTTTTTTTAACTGTATGAAGGATATATTATTGAGGTCAAACTGGAGGTAGAGCGACCAGGTAGGAAAATAAGTGAAGGTGACAGGAGACCAGAGTCTAAACAAGTTTGTTAGAAATGTGAGTTGAGTGGAAGGGATAGATGTGGAAGAACTTCAGAGACAGAACTGTGAGAACTTGTTATTTTACTAGATATTAGAGGTTAGAGAGACAGAAAACTCAAATAAGATTATAATGTTTTGAGTGTGGGTCACTTGGAAGATTGTTGTTTCCTCAAAGGAAATATAAATAGACTTTTAGAGCAGAGAGGGTGATAAGTTCAGTTAAAGGACATGTTGAGTTTGGGGTACTACTGATATAGTCAGCCATAATGGGAAGAATGCAATAAATGCTCATTAAATCAAATACAATTGACCAGGAAGCCATATATATATATACACAAACACATATATACATATGTATGTATATATATACATATATATACACACACACATATGTATACATATATACACATATATACATATGTATACATATATATGGAAATGATCATTATAGATTGAATAATTTGAATTACGAAAATAGAATACATTTCCATTATACAAAATGCAGTAAAATGTAGTAATTTGGAAGGAATGAAGGTAGGAAAGAAGCTAAGAGGGAAAAGAGTTAAGGATAGGGTTTGGAGAACACACAGATGGTTTAGGAGAAGAATCATGTACAAGGAAATGAGACAAAGAATAGTCAGACAGGCAGGAGAATGAAAAGAAAGTTAGAAGTCGAAAAAGAGAAGCTTTCCAATATGTGGGATGATGGATAGTGTCTAAATGACAAGGAGACTGAGAACTTAGAAAGAGAAGTTAGATTTTGATATTAAAAGGCCTTCAGTGAAGACTTTAAAGAAAGCAGTCTCACCAGAGTGGCAAACAAGGAAGGAATAATTCATGAGCTTTAGCTGGATGTGGTTGAGGAAGTTAAGATAATGATTATATTATTTAGTAAAGCACTAAATGAAAGGAGTATAGCACAGTTGCTCAAGGATGTAACAGGGACAAGTGAAGGATAATTTTTTTTTTAGTTTTTAAAAGTTGTTTAAAAATAAGGAAGACTAGAATGCATTTAGAGGTAAAAAAGAAAGAAAGAAGGAAAGAAAAAAGAAAGAAAGAAAGAAAGAAAGAAAGAAAGAAAAAGAAAGAAAGAAAGAAAGAAAGAAAGAAAGAAAGAAAGAAAGAAAGAAAGAAAGAAAGAAAGAAAGAAAGAAAGAAGAGAAAGAAAGAAAGAAAGAAAGAAAGAAAGAAAGAGCCAATGGACAGAGATTACAGACTTGAGGGAGTGAGAGTTCAATGGAATAATCTGGGAACGAGTACAATTAATGGCAAAGAAGGAGCTGGGTTTGAGAAAGAGGCATCCCACTACATCCTAAGAAGCTGGAGGAAAGTACAAGTATTGCCTATGAGTGTAGTGGAATTTTGATGTATGGAGGAAGAGAGATAAGGGATCTTCAAAAGGTTGGCTTCAATCCTTTCAGCAAAGTTGATTTGACTTCAAAACCATGGTCAGTGGTTATAGGCAAAAAGTTTAGTTAAGTGATTCAACAGAGTGGACACATAAGTGGATTGGAGACAACATATGGGTAAAGATCAATGAAACCAGAAACAGAAGCACTGTTCCCCTGATAGAAGATTTTTGAAGAGCAGATTTCAAAGTGTTCAGAGAAAGGCTAAATAGGATCACAAAATCATGATATTTCAGAGGCAGAAGAGATCTTTGCGGTATTCCAATCCAATCAATACATGAAAAGAGAATTCTTTCTTCAACATAACTGACTTTTGTAGCATAATTCCTTTTAGTTAAATATTTTTATGACTAAGTTTGCATGGGTAGGAAAAAAACACATTAAAAATGACTGACTGAGGTAAGGCAGAGAGAGAACATCCTGAGGTGAAAGACACCATCCAAGCCATTCTTCAGCTCTGTGTACTTAGTCTATGGTTGGAATCAATTCACAACAAAGTGCTCCTGCCCTTATCTCACCTCTTTATACGGGGTCAGAAAGTTCAAGAAGATATACAGCACAAGAAGCAGACATAATGGACCACCTCCTCCAGTGCCAGAGACAGGTGAAAGGATAAAAGCCCATACTTTGGCAAGAGATTGATTGATTTGAAAAGAGAAAATGGAGGGGAGAAGTAGGCCTATTATCCAATATCTTCTGGGGCCTCAGATTTAGAGAAGAGAAATGGCTTCCTATACAACTGAACTCTTTAGACTTATGGGTTTTTAGTGGGATGATGGGGAAACAGGTCCCCTAGTTGAACCTTCCTTCAAGGGCAGAATTTCCTTGGGGAGGAAAAGGCCTATCTCATAAATCAGGACTTCCTCCTAAAACTGTCTATCTGTCTGTCTGTCTCTCTCTACACATACATGTATACATAAATATATGTAATACACACACACACACACACACATATATGCATTATATACACACACACATATTCCTTCTTTCCTTCCTGTCACTCTCTTCCTTCATTTTCCTTCTCTTTCCTTCCATCCTTCTCTAATTCCTTCCTCTCTCTCTGTCTACACAGAGAATCCTAACCTCACCTGTGGATGATCTGCCCAAAGGAAGATAAATCTTGGTGTTTATAAATATGATATAAATATCTATAGCTATCTATATCACCTCTCTCACACTCTCTCTGCATATATACATGTAAGTATATATATATGTATATATAAATGTATTATACACACATCTCTCTCTCTCTCTCTCTCTCTCTCTCACACACACACACACACACACACACACACACACACACACACTTAGTGAACTGGAGAAGGTTGTGACACTATCCATTGGAGGTCCTTCTACTTCCTAAATGTAGAGACCTTTGCCAGGAAGAAGTAGTATGGTAGAGGTATATTACAATTTAATGCTCTTGGTTTTGGGGGGATTAATAAAAGTAAGCAGAGGTTTATTGTTATTTAGTCTTTGCTTCATGATGTTGTTTATTCTTCATTCTCAAAGAGGACCATGACATCAGGAAGGTGATATCATAACTTGCAAGTAAATTGGATTTAAATGAAGTTGGGCTTTACAAAGTCACCAGCCTCTCTTCTCCAGAGTCTTCAAAATCCAGTTGCAAGATATAGATCAGGATGACTGGAGATGGCCCCAGATGCCATGAGAAACCTTGGCTTTTTGAGTTAAGGTCTTTCTCAGGTCTGAGTTTACCTGAGGCAATGCCCATTCAATGTTTAAGGCTAGGTAAGAAATGAAGCAAAAAATGACTTTTTACCCAGTCAAAAAATCAATCTCAGAGGGGAAGACCCTCATAGTTTCTGGCCAAAACAGAAATAATTGCTATTTACACTTGCTCTGAGCCATTATAGCCCAAACGCTGACCAAATGAAGCTTGGGCTGGGACCTATTATTGGCTAACCAATGACTGATTTGGATCTGAGGCATGATCTTTAAAAAAAAGAAATCTAGCCTTTTGGTCCAATATATCTTGTGAGGTTCAACAATCAATATTTATATTCCTTTTGCCAGAGCATCCACAGATGAGGGTATGATTCCTTACATGGACAGAGGGAGAGGAAGGAGAGGAGGAAAGGAAATAAGGAGGGAAGAAGGGGAGGAAGGAAGGAAGGAAAGAGCTTTGCTGCCCAACTGGAACTGGCCAGTTAGGTCCCCAGTGGGGCAACTACTAGGACTTACAAATTGTCGATTGTTGTTTGTCCTTCATTCTCAAAGAGAACCATGACATCAGGAAGGTGAATTGCAAGTGAATTGAATTTAAGTGAGGGAGGGCTATGCAAAGTTACCAGCCTCACTCTCCCCTTCAGAGCCATCTGGGTCTAGTGGAAAGACATAAATCATGAAAACAGGAGATGGTCCCCTGCTTGATGATATTAACTGAGGGATTTCTTGCTGTATCCCATGGCAGGAAATTCTACTTTTGGATAACTCTAATTTCAGGGTGAGCAACCTATCACTTGTAGGCAAAATCTAGCCTATCATTTCTTGTTGTATGGATTGTGAACTTAGTTTTTTTTAAATATATTTTTTCTTATTTTGGTGTTTGCTGTGGTAGTGGTAGGCAATGATAATTCTCTAAGTGTTAAAGGAGTGTCACCCAAAAGTGATACTAGTTGCATTTAAAAAATTACAATGAAGTCATCAATTATCAGATCACTGAGGTTGATTTCTAATAATGCCAGAATTCCAGAACTGCTTCTAATGTGTTAAAATATTCCATATAATTCTAAAATTCATATTAAATAAATGATTTGTGAGTATGCCCTACAAAAAGTCCTCTCTAATGCTTCATCATAGTGTGGAGATGACTCTGGATTCTCAAAGCTATGTTAGTGGAATGTAAGCTTTAGAAGATTTTTATCACATTGGAAAGTTCACGACCCCAAGAATAGCTCAAGTTTGAAAAACAACCTAGCTAATCAGAGAGAGGAATGTCTATCATTAGTAGGATGACTACATATAGATTAATTTTTTTAACTGTGAAGGTGGGAAAATTAAAAAATGTCCTATAGTCCTGCGCAAAATGTGGTAGGAAAAAATGGTAGAAGCTTCTAATTATTATATTTTCTTAGAATTTCAAGAAAATTTAGCAAATGGACAGCTTACTGAAGAGGTTAATTCATCAAACTCAACATTCTATCTATAAACAATTCTATAATAAAGCAGTGAAGAAAGTTTTTCAGTTATTCCTTGTAGTGTCAAAAAAAGAAGTTGATAGTTTGGGTTTTATAATATACTGCCAAACTTCAAGAAACATTGCTTCATGGGTCCTCTGGTTATTACATATTATAGTACTAATGAAAATAATTTTCCAAAATGACCTCCATGAAAAAATATCATCTTATGCAGCAAAACCAATTGCTGAGGACAAAATGATAGAGAAAGTATTTTAAATAGTTTAGAAGATAATCCACATGAAATTAACCTACAGGCATTATTTGCTAACTTAAATATAAAGGTGACTAAAGCATGGATTTGGGAGAAATACATTGGCAAGTGTGGTTCAGGAGAATGAAATGAGAACAGTTGAAGACTAATAGGTTTATAGATTATGCATTCCTCTATATGATTCATACTTTCTTCCACCAAAAAATAAATAAATAAACAAACAATGCTGTGTATGGCAAATACCAAACAATATCCCCAAGAAGGAAAATGACAATATTTAAAGTGAAAGAAAATTACTTATGTAGTGTTCAGTGCACAAACTGTGAATTCATTAGAGCTAAGATCAGAATTTATTGTAAACAAGAAGAAAGAACAGTAATGAGGAAAAAATATGATGAATTAAGATTTAACCCCAATGTATTTAAAAACATTTTTTGAAAATTAAAAAATAGAAATGACTATTGATATCAACTATACCAATTTCATCTAGCAATTCAAATAATGAAATAAGTTGCCAGAATAAAGAGATCAAAAGAAGATATAAAGTACATTAGTCAGGAGCGAGTTGACTTTCTGCATGAGAGAGATGATTTCCAAAGGTAACAATGGGTTAAAAGTAAACTTTTCTATGAAATATTATGAAGGTCAATGGGCTATCTTTGCAATATCATCTCATAAAGCAGAAAAAAGTAGTTGAGGGTAAAACCAATCTAAAGAAAAATAGGCAAGATGTCCAATTTTAGCAAAATCTTCCAAAGGGCATTCAAGGATCAAGAAGGAAAGAGGACTACAGAAAGAGAGAAAGAGAGAAAGAGAGAAAAAGAAAGAAAGAAGGAAGGAAGGAAGGAAGGAAAGAAAGAAAGAAAGAAAGAAAGAAAGAAAGAAAGAAAGAAAGAAAGAAAGAGAAAACAAAAAAGAAATGAAAGAAAAAGAAAACAAAAGAAAAGAAAAGAAAGAAAAAGGATAATATTTGTAAAAATTATTATAACTATTTTCTCCTTAAAAAATAATGAACCACCACTATTAAGCCCTAGAATCATAGTCACTGAAGTGTTTATCAAGGAAATAGAAGTAGCACCAAAGAGAACAAAGATGAGAAAAGCAGCCGGTTTTGTCTGGTCTTAGAAATAGTGAGTGTCTAATGCAGGTATCAAATCGAGGTTTTTATGATTCCTAATGTAATACTCCAACCATGACAGCACCTAAGCTCTCTCACATATCACCTTACAGGTTCTTTTAGAACAAGGTATATTCCATCCATATATGAAGACAATTCAATATTCTTTGAAAGAACCATACAACAAAAATATTATTCAATAACCTTCTCATAAGAAACACCAGGTGAAGAATCAATCAGAATATATATGCTCAACAAATGTATTTCCCAGGGGGCAGATAGGTGGCACAGTGAATAAGCTCCAGTCTTGGAGTCAGGAAGACCTGAGTTCTAATCCAGCCTCAGACACATAGCACTCACTAGCTGTGTGACTCTGGGCAAGTCACATAACCCCAACTGCCTCACTAAAAAAAAAAAAAAAAAAAAGGCCAAACAAAAAGTATTTCCCACTATGGTGAAGGAGATTTAATTGAATGTCCAGGTAGAGAAGGGATTCTCAGTGGTTGGCAAAGACCCCAAGAGACTTCAATTTGTAAATATTATGATTGTGATTCCAAAAAGCCCCATGATATTGTAGCATCTTGTAGAAGAGATTGGTATTCACTAAAAAATAGCTCATGTACATCTGCAGAACAGAATGAAGTTTGTCTGTTGCCTACATTTCAACATGCATCTAAATGGATACTATGTAGCACTTATATAATTATATGCATGCCTGCAAAAGACAATACAAGTACAGAATGTTCTGAGTCCAAGCATGAAAAAGGAGTATGGCATTTAGTCTCTATCAGGTATTTTTGTTGACTTCAAGGTTCCCATAACATCAACGTTCCTTCTTTTCTTTTTTTTTTAAATTTTATTAATTTATTGATTTATCAACAATCCCTTCCATATGCTTTTGAGTTGAAAATTTTTCTCCCCTTCCCCGCCCACCCTCCCCAAGATGGCACACAATCTGATACAGACTTTACATTTATATTCCTATTAAACATATTTCACTTTAGTGAAGTTGTAAGTAAAAATTAAAACCAATAGGAGGAACCATCACAAAGATGAAACAAAACTCAACATAAGGTAAAAATAAGTGATAGCGATTCGACTTCCATAGTTCCTTCTTTGGATGTGGACAACATTTTCAATCCCAAGGCCTCTGGAGATGTCTTAGATCCTTGTAATGCTGAAAAGGGTTCAGTTTAACAATATTAGTCATCCCATAATGCGGCTGTTATTGTGTACAAAGTCCTCTTGGTTCTGCTAACTTCACTCAGTATCAGATATAGGTCTTTCCAGGATTTTTGAACTCAGCCTGTTCATCATTTCTTAAAGCACAATAGTATTCCATTACATTCACATACCACAGCTTGCTCAGCCATTCCCCAATTGATGGGCATCCTCTCAATTTCAAATTCTTTGCCACCATAAAAAGAGCTGCTATGCATATTTTTGTACATGTGGGTCCTTTTCCCATTTGTTTGATCTCTTTGGTATATAGCCCTAGAAGTGCTATTGCTGGATCAAAGGGTATGTATTTTTGTAGCCCTTTGGGCATAGTTCCAAATTGTTCTCCAAAATGGTTGGATCATTTCACAGCTCCACCAACAATGTATTAGTGTTCCAATTTTCCCACATCTTCTCCAACATTTATCATTTTCCTGTTTTGTCATGTTGGCCAATCTGATAAGTGTGATGTGGTACCTCACAGTTGTTTTGATTTGCATTTCTCTAACCAATAACGATTTAGACCATTTTTTCATATGACTATAGATGGCTTTAATTTCTTCATCTGAGAACTGTCTGTTCATATCCTTTGACCATTTATCAATTGGGGAATGGCTTGTGTTCTTATAAATTTGTCTTAATTCTCTATATATTTTAGAAATGAGGTTTTTATCAGAGAAACTCTTTGTAAAAATTCTTTCCCAATTTTCTACCTTCCTTCTAATCTTAGTTGCATTGGCTTTGTTTGTGCAAAAACTTTTCAATTTAATGTAATCAAAATTATCCATTTTGCTTTGCATAATGTTCTCTATCTCCTGTTTGGTCATGAATTCTTCTTTTCTCCATAGATCTGACAGGTAAACTATTCCTTGTTCTCCCAGTTTACTTATGGTATCAGCCTTTATATCTAAGTCATGAACCCATTTTGACTTTATTTTGGTATATGGTGTGAGATTTGGGTCTATGCCTAGTTTCTGCCATACTCTTTTCCAGCTTTCCCAACAGGCTTTTTTCAAAGAGTGGGTTCTTATCCCAGAAGCTGGGGTCTTTGGGTTTATCAAATAATAGATTACTATAGTCATTGACTACTGTGTCTGGCATATTTAACCTATTCCACTGATCCACCACTCCATTTCTTACCAAGCAGTTTTGATGATTGCTGCTTTATAATACAATTTAAGACCTAGAATTGCTAGGCCACCTTCCCCTGAATTTCTCTTCATTAGTTCCTTTGAAATTCTGGAACTTTTCTTTTTCCAAATGAATCTTATTATTTTTTTAATGCTACAAAATAATTTTTGGTAGCTTGATTGGTACGGCACTGAATAAGTAAATTAGCTTAGATAGGACTGTCATTTTTATTATATTAGCTCAGCCTACCCATGAGCAACTGATGTTTTTCCAATTATTTAGATCTGATTTTATTTGTGTGAAAAGTGTTTTGTAATTGTGTTCATAGAGTTCCTGGGTTTGTTTCGGGAGGTAGACTCCTAAATATTTTATAATGTCTACAGTAAGTTTACATGGGATTTCTCTTTCTATCTCTTGCTGTTGGGCTTTGTTGGTAATATATAGAAATGCTAATGGTTTATGTGGATTTATTTTATATCCTGCAACTTTGTAAAGTTGTTTATTATTTAAAGTAGTTCTTTACTTGATTCTCTAGGATTCTCTAAGTATATCATCATGTCATCTGCAAAGAGTGATAGCTTTGTTTCTTCTTTGCCTATTCTAATGCCTTCAATTTCTTTTTCTTCTCTTATTGCTAAAGCTAAGTTTCCAGTACAATATTGAATAACAGTGGTGATAATGGACATCCTTGTTTCACCCCATCTTATTGGAAATGCTTCTAGCCTGTCCCCATTACATATAATGCTTGCTGAAGGTTTTAGATATATGCTATTTATTATTTTAAGGAAGACTCCATTTATACCTATGCTTTCTAGTGTTTTTAATAGGAATGGGTGTTGTATTTTATCAAAAGCTTTTTCTGCATCTATTGAGATGATCATGTGGTTTCTGTTGGTTTTGTTGTTGATATGCTCAATGATGCTGATAGTTTTCCTAATATTGAACCAACCCTGCATTCCTGGTATAAATCCTACCTGGTCATAGTGTATTATTCTTGTGATAAGTTGCTGCAATCTATTTGCTAGTATTTTGTTTAAAATTTTTGCATCTATATTCATTAGAGAAATTGGTCTATAATTTTCTTCTCTATTTTGACTCTTCCTGGTTTAGGTATCAACACCATATTTGTATCATAAAAAGAATTTGGTAAGACTCCTTCTTCACCTATTTTCCCAAATAGTCTATATAGTATTGGAATTAATTGTTCTTTAAATGTTTGATAGAATTCCATGTAAATCCATCTGGCCCTGGAGATTTTTTCCTAGGGAGTTCATCAATGGCTTGTTCAATTTCTTTTTCTGAGATGGGGTTATTTAAGTATTTTACTTCCTCTTCAGTTAATCTGGGCAATTTATATTTTTGTAAATATGTATCCATTTCACTAAGATTGTCAAATTTGTTGGCATATAGTTGGGCAAAATAATTCCTAATTATTGTTTTAATTTCCTCTTCCTTGGTGGTAGCTTTGATACTAGTAATTTGGTTTTCTTCTTTCTTTTTTTAATTAAATTAACCAAAGGTTTTCTATTTTATTGTTTTTTCATAAAACCAGCTCTTAGTTTTATTTATTAGTTCAATAGTTTTCTTAATTTCAATTTTATTAATTTTTCCTTTGGTTTTCAATATTTCTAATTAGTGTTTAGTTGAGGATTTTTAATTTGTTCTTTTTCTAGTTTTTTTAGTTGTATGTCCAATTCATTAATCTCTTTTTCTATTTTATTTATGTAAGCATTTAGAGATATAAAACTTCCCCTAAGAACTGCTTTCACTGCATCCCATAGTTTTGGTATGTTGTCTCATTATTGTCATTCTCTTGAATGAAATTATTGATTGTTTCTATGATTTGTTGTTTGACCCAATCATTTTTTAGGATTAGATTATTTAGTTTCCAATTATTTTTTAGTCTATCTTTCCATGGCCCTTTATTACATATAATTTTTATTGCATCATGATCTGAAAAGGATGCATTTAATATTTCTGCCTTTCTGCATTGGATTGTGAGGTTTTTATGCCCTAGTACATGGTCAATTTTTGTGTATGTGCCATGTACTGACGAGAAAAAAGTATATTCCTTTCTATCCCCATTCAGTTTTCTCCAGAGGTCTATCATACCTAACTTTTCTAATGTTCTATTCACCTCCTTAACTTCTTTCTTGTTTATTTTGTGGTTAGATTCATCTAGTGTAGAAAGGGGGAGGTTCAGGTCCCCCACTAGTATAGTTTTGCTGTTTATTTCTTCCTGTAACTCCCTGAACTTCTCCTCTAAGAATATGGATGCTATACCATTTGGTGCATATATGTTTAGTAATGATATTACTTCATTGCCTATGGTGCCTTTCACTAGGATGTAGTTTCCTTCCTTATCTCTTTTGATTAGATGTATTTTTGCTTTTGCTTTGTCTGAGATCAGTATTGCTACACCTGCTTTTTTTGCTTCAGCTGAAGCATAACATATTCTGCTCCAGCCTTTTATTTTTACCCTGTATGTGTCACTCCTGAATCGATTTCCCGGGTCGGTTGTTTTACCGATGAGGTATTTTACGTTTTCACCTATTTTTTCATTTTCTTGTTTCTGTTTGACTGATTCTTGCTCTCTTATAGAGACACTAGTTTCCCTTTGTCCAATTCTAGTTTTTAACAGATTGTTTTCTTCTGTTAGTTTTTGTGCTTCCTTCTTCAACTGGCCAATTGTGGTTTTTAGGGAATTGTTTTCTTCAGTGTACTTTTTTTCCAATTGGCCAATTGTATTTCTCAAGGACTCCTCTACCTCTCTCATTTGACTTTTCAAATCCTTCTTGAGCTCTTCTAAGAAGGCTTTTTGGCCTTCAGACCAGTTCATATTCCCTTTTGTTGTTGCAGATGTGGGTTTGTTGACAATGTTGTCCTCTTCAGAATTTCTGTCTTGATCTTCACTCTTCTCATAATATGAATTTATGGTACATTTCTTTTCACTCATGGTGTTTCTTTATTCCCTGGCCTTTAAAGAGACTGAGTTCTCCTGCTGGGAATCAGAGGGCACTGACCCAAGCTTCTTGTGTTGGGAGCCTAGGTCTTGGTCACTAGCTTTGTGTGCTGTGGCCTCTTATGTTGGCAATTGGAGGCTGTAGGTTTCTGGCAGCTTACCTTGTGTTGGGCTTGAATCAGCAAGGCTGGAACTTTCAGGAAATTCTAGGTTGCCTGCTTATCCTTTCCTTTAACTTTCTTCAGCTCCTTTTAGATGGGTGCTGCAGGGTGTTTATCTGCCTGGGGCCTCCTGCAGTGTTGTCTCCCTCGTTTCTGCTAATGCACTGGGAGATTCCTTTGAGGTAGAGTGAGGAGGCACCTGGTGGTTTTCTGAGCTGGTTTCCACTGGTTCCCCCACCCTCTCTGAGGCACTTGGAGCTCCAGGTGTTGGTGTTCTCCTGTTTTACTACCTGCGATTTCTTCACAATTGGAGGCTGCAGGGCTGAGACAGCTCACCTGGTGTTGGGCTGGAACCAGCAAGGCCGGGGCTTTAGGAAGTCTTTAGGTTGCTTTCTTTACCTCCTTTCAGATGAATGCCACAGGGTAGTTATCTGCCTGGGGCCCCTTGTAGTTCTGCCTCCCTTAGTTTTGCTGCTACACTGGGAGACCCATTTGCTGGGCTGCTGCACTGCTGCTCCCCATCTTTCTTCTAGTTCAGCTGTTCCAGGGTTTTTTTCTGGGGTGATATTTTCTGGGTTTTCAGAGGTTAATAGGGGAGAGTGAGAGAGGCTACCTTTTCACTGCACCATCTTGGCTCCCCAAAGTGGAAGTCCCAATCTGCAGCACTTCCAAATAAAAACTCAGAGGTTTCTCCAGGTAGAAAACAGAACTTTTATTCTAGCAAGTCTCACGCGAGAGTTGGGCATCACCTACCCAGGGCGGACTGGAGTAGGAGGCCCCTTCTTTTCAATATAAACATTTTATTGTTGTTTCTGTATGAAAGCAAGTACTAGAACAACACTGCCTCTGGTAAATTATAGAAGGTTATCATATAGAGGAGAGTGGAAAGGTGCATGGTAAGTGTGAGCAATTTGCTATATTTAATCAGCAAAGAACTCCCATGAAAACTAGGAGAAAGGGATGTTAGTGAACTGTAACTGAAAGATATACTGAAAGATAGAATGGGCTGTCTAAGTGGCGAGAGTAAAGAATAACTGGTAATTGGTGACAGTGTTCTATTGGTGCCCTCATGATGCCAGGATAATTCAAAAAAGGCATCCAGCATGGTGAATGTACCTGTTATGGAGAACTCAGGAAAGGACATGAATGAGATTGATATAGGATGAGTAAGCATGATTGTGAACTATGATCTGCACTTCTGGAAGAGACTCCTTAATCTATGTGATCTTATTTATATTTGAGTATTTTTGAATATAGAAATAAATTGATCTCCGTTCTCAGCAAGGATGAACAGGTTATGCCAAACTAATTCATTTGCTTTTTCTTTGATAAAATAATTGGAATGAAATAATAGGGTGATTCTGTACATACTTTGTTCTAGGTTTTAGCAAAATGGCTCTCGTAATTTTTCATTGTAACCTTTTGGACAAAATAAAGTAATGTGGGATAGATGACAGTATATTTGGGCTCATCATGATCTGGTTCCATAACAAAACCCAAAGAGAAGTCATTAATGAGATAATATAAGCTTCAATGCAGGTCTAAGATAGAGAGCCATAAGTATCTTAGCTGAGTCCTTTGACATCTAACATGTGTGAATGACTTGGATAAAGGCAAAAATGTCCTATTTGTCAAATTTGCAGATGATGCAAACATTAGAGGGATAGGCAACACATTGGGTAATGGGATGAGGATCTAAAAAGAACTAACATTATGCACTAAATATAAGACATTATTTAAAGCAATGAACTGTAAATCCCAACTTTGAGCAAAGCTAAGCATAAGACGGAGGAGCTATAGCTAGACAACATTCTAATTGAAAAAAAAAATGAGAATGTTAAAGGACTACAATTAGGTAGCACATTGTATATGATATTGGTCTTAGATTCAGGAAGACAAATGCTGTTTTAAATATTTATTAGCTCTGTGATTCTGAGAAAGTAGTTTAAACTTTAACAGCCTTGATTTCCTCATCTAGAAAAGGAAGATAATAGTAGCATTTACCTTACAGGGTTGTGTGAGATCAGATGTAATAACATATATAAAAAGCCTTACAAGCCTTAAAGTGCTCTATGAATGCAAGCTATTATGATTACCACCACCACCATTACTACTGTTATAATTCAGTATATGTCACCAGTACAACAAATTGCCAAAAATGAATTCCATGAGACTTCAATTAAGAGAAACAGTGCCTAGATCATAGAAGGTGATAGTCATGCTATAGTCTACCCTTGTCTAGCCGCACCTGTGCTCCACTCAGGAGACAGCATTTACTAAGAACATTGACTACTGGGGAGTAACTAGACTGAAGAGAACAGAATTATGAAAAAAAGCCTTAAGATCCTGCAATTGAGCTATCAGTTGAAATGTCAGGAATGCTTAGTATGGGAGAAGATAGTTGTTCTTCAGGTATTTGAATAGTTTTTTTTTTATTTGTTTGTTTTTTATCAAAGAAAGATAAGACTTTTCTTTTTTTTTCTTGGTAGTACAAGGCAGAGCTAGAAAGCATTGAGTGGAAGTTGCAGATGCAGTCTGAGGTTCAAGAGAAGGAAAGAAATTCCTTGCTAGTTAGAGCTATGCAAAAATTGAATGGGGGATAGTGCATTGTCCCTCATTTGAAATCTTCAAGTAGTGAGTAAATATAACTCTAATGACTATATGGCACTATTTGGATACATTATGATTCTTCGCCACTTATGCATTGGACCAGATGGCTCTCAGTTCATTCTCCCTCTAAGATCCGGGAATTCTTCTTATAAACTATTTTAAACTATTTAAATTGCAGAAGTAATTGCCCGGTTAGTTTTCTTGAACTTACTTTTTCAGGTTATCAATTTTGAATTTGTCGATGCTTTTTGTTTTTATACTCAGTTATTTCCAAATATAGTTGCCTCCGACCATTGAACTCTATCATATTACTTAAAAATGGTTAAAATGTTGAGCAAAACATTTTATTCTGTGAAGGTATGCAGCATTCTACAACTATGGTCTCCTTTTTTTTTATATAAGAAAATGATGTATGATGGATTATCTTTTCTTCGGGCCTGTGATTGGTCATGCAGCTTGTCTGAGCCCAGTTCTTTTGAGCTGCTTGTGTTTACATTGTTATATTCATTGTATTCATTGTCTCCTGAGTTAGTTAATTTTTCTCTGAAGCCATTTACACAAGCATTCACCTTTATCTTGTATTTAGGACAAGTAAAATGTCTCCTGAAACACTCACAAATCACCTTGACTTTTCATCAGAACATTCCCACGTTTGGAAGTTTATAAATGTCTTTGAAACTAGGTGGGTTTCACAAAACTCTACTAATTAGCAATTCTCAGAACCATGTCATTAAATGTATTTATAAGTAGAAAGCTCTTTCTCATGATGGGAACAGGGATGGGAAGAGATAAAGTCCTGGTATCTATTTCTGACTCTGTCACTGACTCACCCTGCATTACACAGGGAAGCCAATTAACCTCCCCCAGTTTTCCCATTTGTGAAAAAAAAAATATTCACAGAGATGTTGGGAAAATGGAGATTTGTGGAGTGTTTGAGATGTGTGGATAAAAGGTATCATGTAAATGTGAAATCTAATATTTCAGGGGATGGGTTTGAGCAAAAAAAAAACCCTTGATAACCTTCAAAGCCACGTATAACAAGCTTCAGAATTAAAAAAAAAATTATGCAATCTTGTATTTCTATTCCATCTTGCCTCTGAAGATCCTAAAGCATCTCATAAATATTTATTTGTATATATGTGCAACATGGTGTAGGGAAAAGAAAATTCATTTGAAAGGAGATGTTTGAGGCCTACCTACTTCCATACTGACTGTGTGGCCACAGGTATTCTACCTCACCTCTTCAAATCTTTAATTTCTTCATTTGTGAACTTAATTTATCCATCTTACAAGATGGTTATAAGGATGCCTTGTGATAATGCAATGTGGTATGTCAATCATAAAGGTTTAAACTGTGAGAGACAAAGGAGTCAACACGCACCATGCGATTGAAACCACCTTTGCCACCTTGATTACCATCTCCCAATAGACACTAATGGAGAGAGTCCAGGACTCTGAGCCCAAGAACTCTGGAGAAAGTATTGCTTATAGTCCAGTACCCTCAGATATTCTCCTGGGAAACAATCATTGTTGAGATACAACCTAGCAACTCTTCCTGCAGATGCTATAGCCACATCTAAAGATCCAGAAAAAAAAGCTCTTGTCATTTAAGTCCTTGGCACTGTCAAATGATTCAACATCAAAAACTGATACGCTTTTTTTTTAATCAGTGGAAATGACATTTAAAAAAAACACATTAACATCTGCCTTGTTGCTGCATTGTAAGAACCATGGGGCTTTTCCATATGACTTGCAGCTGAAACCTTCCATATGTGCTGCCTCCTCTGTTAGAATGTGATCTTCTTGTGAGCAGGTACCATTTGCTTTTCTATTTGTGTCTCCAGCACAGAGTACAGTCCTTTGCTCATATTA
This sequence comes from Phascolarctos cinereus, assembly GCF_003287225.1. Classification (NCBI taxonomy): domain Eukaryota; kingdom Metazoa; phylum Chordata; class Mammalia; order Diprotodontia; family Phascolarctidae; genus Phascolarctos; species Phascolarctos cinereus. The sequence goes on along the minus strand of NW_027555736.1, from coordinate 103,752,576 downwards.
AGTGTTGATCAAATTTTTTAATCCATTCACTAAAATGCTCCCCATGTGCCAGCTGTCACCACTATCCTCATTGTGCAGTCATTATCCTATCTATACTCCAAATTCCCATGAGATTAATGAGATCAAGCAGAAGATCTAACATAGTGCCTTGAATATAACAGTTTAGTAAATGCTTGTCGAATTCAATTGATTCTTTCTGCTCCTGTGATTTCCTTTCCAGAATTCTTTTCATTCTTTTCCTTTTCTGTACTTCCTAAATCTTGATACCACTATAATACTGTAAAGACAGGTGATAGCAGTAAAAACAGACTAACCCATTGAGGGAAGAGTGTCATCTATCATATCTGTAGTGAATGTTCTGGGCTCAGTGTCAAAAGGAAATTAGATAAGCTCTGAATTGTTTTCTCCGTTGGATAGATCTCTTCACATTTGTTTTTAACCCTGTCTCTACCTGAGGACTCATAATAACATAGGTCACCAGAATAAAGGATCAACGTGTGACCACAAAACTCTCAAGCTAATTTTCCCACGTAGAGCTCATATGTCTTATTTTGTTTTTTGATGTAAGCAAGTGGACTAACTTGGTCATGTACAATAAGTTGTTACCCTCCTATTGAATGTTTCTTCATCTCTTCATAGACATTTCCTAGCTGTGTGACCCTGGTCAAGTCACTTGCCCCCTGTTTGCCTCAGTTTCCTTATTCATAAAGTGGGTTAATTATAGCAATTACATCCTAAGGTTGTTGTGAGAATCAAATGAGATCATCATAATAAGGCGTTTAGCACAATGCCTGGCAAATAGTAAATATTATACAAATGTTAGCTATTAGTGCTCTAAAGCATGTAAAAAAAAGCTTTCCACCACCATGTCATCTAAGCATCACAATAGCCCTAAGAGGTAATTTCTATTCACTTTATCATTTTCATTTTACAGATAAAGAAACTAAGATTCATTGAGGTCAAGTGACTTGAATATTGTAAAATAGTAAGTATAAGAGGCAGGATTTGAACTCAGGGTCATTTTGACTTCACATCTAGTGTACAATCCATGATATTACAATACCTCCTATCAAAGCAGACTCTCAAATAAAAATTCAGCCTATGTAGATATCATCCACTATAGAATTCAAACAAAACCCAAGAGCTTAGAAATATTTCAGTTCAGTAGCATGATGTCTAATAAGTGGTCCCAATGTAGTAACCCTGCCTCTAGTTCCTCTAATGATGCCTGATATCCTACAACACTCAAGAAGACATTCCCAAGTATGTCAGGTGAGGTGTAGAATCCTACCTAATTCTTTCATCAACATGTACTGTGTTTCAATAACTATAGGAGCCCAACCACATTTGTGCCCAATTCTTGACGCTTACATTCTAAGATCTGTGATAGGACAAACCATATTTTGTCAGTTTGTCCATGTGTCAGTCAACAAGCATTTATTGGCTAAAACTTACTATGTACAAGGCACAGTGCTTCTAGCTGCATTTCTAGTCTCCTTGTCAGGGGCAACCTGTTCTAGTTGTTGGGTAATGTCTGACTCTTCATGACACCATTAGAGTGGTTTGACATTTCCTTCTCCAGATCATTTTACAAATGAGAAAACTGAAGTAAACAGGGTTAAGTGACTTGTCCAAATTCACACAGCTAATAAGTGTCTGAGGCCAGATTTGAACTTAGGTCTTCCATGCCTCCAAGCCTCGTGCTCTAATCACTGCATCACCTAGCTGCCCCAGGGGGTACTTGGTAGATATATATTAGTGATGCTGCTGTTGCTAACGTCATATAATGAAAAAAAAATTAGGGTGTCAAGTTTCTGTTTCATTGGCTCACAGATTTAGAGCTTGAATAGACCTTAGAAGTAACAATTCAATCTCTTCATTTCACAGATTAGAAAAGTAGATTCTATGAAATATAAATTATGTCATAAGTGACAGACCTTGGATGTGAATCAAAATGTTCTGATTTCATTTTGGTCTTTTTCTTTTCTTTCCCAATATTCTGGCTTCCATAGGGAATAGTCATTATCTTTGCCTCCTTTCTCCCCTTCTTCATGGTGAGATTGAGTACACTTATTCTTTTCTTCTTTAAGGGACAAGTAATTGCAATATCTGAGGGAGGGACTCAGGAAATGGGAGTTTGGACAATGAACATTTTCTTCCCCATAGGTACATGGAGTTAAAACATAGTAACTAATACTTCCTGACCATCAGACTAGTAGTGTCTTTGCACCTGTCACTGAGTAATGACCCAAACAACATAATTTAAGATCTTAAGAGCGATTATAATGGCATAAACCATCTAGTTTGAAAGGCAAACGAACTGTTTCAGGATCAGTGAAAATAAAGACTGTGACATTTAGGAAGCAGCAGGAACCTACTGCTTCGTGACAATATTTCTTTCCACTGACAGGTACATGCTCAATTGTGGGCTGTGTGCACAGAAAATGCCAGCTAGTGCAGCTCCTGAAGCTGAGTGCCTTTGGGATTGTTATGGAGGGTGACAGCTACATCACCACACCCCACCTTGGTTATGACACCTACAACGACAGGGTGTGATAGAACACAACATGGCTCACCAGCAACACCTCCAACAGAAAAAAGAAATAATGAAGGCTAATGAGAAACAAGTGTTGTTACCAAAGTCAGCACAACCTTTGCCCACTGAAAAGGCTCACTGGTGACTTTCTGTCTTATATTGGGTGCTACCCCTCACTCAGTCCACCACAAATACAGGAGGTCAGAAGAAATAGGCATTTATATAGTACCTACTATGTATCAGGCACTGTATTAACTTATTTTATTTTTAAACACTCATCTCATTTGATCTTCACAACAATCCTAGGAAGTAGGTGCTATTATTATCCCATTTTTCAGAAGAGGCAAACTGAGGTTAAATGACTTGCTATAAGTAAGGTGTATTCTAGTGTGTGTAAAGTGGATTTTTTGTTATTCTTTCTTAGAGTTTTTTTTTTTCCCAGGATCCATAGCCACAACAATCTCTACTTCCCAGGTGTTAGATATGAGTTCTCACGATCATGATTCAAAACAGTTTCTCCTGCGCAGTCTCAGTAGACATAGGGATGAAGTAATGCACAATTGTGAGGCTACTGCCGGCAATATGCCTTCATTGTCTGTTGCCCTGTAAAGCAAGTGGGCACTGACCAGTGAGTGGGGACCCTCTTGGGCTGAATGTGCAAGCTAGAATGTTGTGCATGCCTTGATTGGCCCCCATTGAGGCTTGAGGAGATTTAGGGGAGTGCACAAGTTGATCTTGTTGCAATTGACCCCATTGAGACAGAGAGATGGTTGCCCCCCCCCCCCCCCGTCCACCCCACTTCATGCCAGCCCCTGAGAGAAGGGTCGGTTAGGGAATGCTGTAGGAGTTGGTGCTCCCATTATCAGCAAACTCCCTTTGAGAAGACTAGGCTGAAATAAAGCAAGCTTATTTAATCCCTTATGACTCCAATACTGTCTTCCTGTCTGACCAGACCAAAAGTGAATTTGCTAGTGAGAGATGCTAGAAGCCATCCTGTGTCTCCTACCTAAGAAGTAATTGGTGTGTTTACTTGTCTAACACTTGTCCAGGTTCACACAGATTAGTAAGTGTCAGAGGCTGGGGTTAAACTTAGATCTTCTTACTTCTAGCCCCAGTGCTCTATCCATTATGCATTATGGAGGGTGACAGCTACATCACCACACCCCACCTTGGTTATGACACCTACAATGACAGGGTGTGATAGAACACAACATGGCTCACCAGCAACACCTCCAACAGAAAAAAGAAATAATGAAGTACATGGTGCAGCAGTAACAGAAAGTCAGTATGCTAAGTAGATAGATGTGATTGTTTGATTGCTGGAATGTGAGATCACATTCGGGCTCTAAGCAGTCCTCTGGGTAAAGGATCCTTTCAGTTCTGTCCACAGGTAACCACAGAGTTCCCACAACCTTTGGAAATAAACTTAGTTCAGTCATTGTTGGAATAATTTGATTCTACTGTAATCTCTGATCTTGCATACTGGTTTTACTGACCTTGGCTTTAGACAAGCGGCTCCACTCTGCTTAGCTCTCACTTCAGCTTTTTGCCCCTCTGGTAATTAGTCTGTTGTAGGCTTTGATCCTGGAATTCTGGAACATGGAAATCATGAGTATACCCCTGACCCTAATTATGCCTTTACATGGCTTATTTGTGTTGTTCTTTAGCTTCTAAGAACTAGTGCCCAAACTGAAATGTTTCTCTGGATCTCAGAAAACACAGAACAGGACATGTCCTATCTTGACAGCTGCTTCTACTTAACACAGCTGGACGTTCGCTTAGCACCTGACCTTAGTTCTCATCCACCCTCTCAAGGCGCTGTTTGCAGAACAACTCCACCTATATTTTAGGTTAACCCATTGTGTGATAGAACAGTTGCATGAACCCCCAAGCAAACTTCTGTCAAATTTTACTAATTCTGTGAAGAAAAAAGAAAAAAGGAAGTGGAGTAGAACACCATTGGTAAACCTCATCCTACTATTAAATAAAAGTGTGTAAAGACAGAGGAATTCAGTTAGGTCCATCCATGCAAGGTTAATTTTGGAGGATCCACCTGCAAGGAAGTCTTGGAAAAGGTAGTATTTAGAGCAGCTTCCATGCTCCGTTCTGTCACTGAGTAATGACCCAAACTACATAATTTGAGATCTTAAGAGTTTTGTGGATACATTGATCAAGCTGGCCTGCCTTTTGTGAGGCTCGGGAACCAGTATGTGGAAGCAGGTGGGAGCAAAAGGCTAGTTAGTTCAGCTCTGGTGCTCTGGGTCTTCCTTCCTGCTACCTTTCTTCACTTTTTAAAATAAATATTTAGCACGTAACTATTCTGCATGGAGCATTGTATTTGGCCCTGGGAGGGGAAGATAGGGTGTAGTCACTTTGTGGAGAATGACATTAGAGCTGATCTTTTAAAAAATGGGTAGGAAATCAGCAGGTGAAAAGGAAGTGAAAACTATTTAAAGCAACGGTATCAGATTCAAATAGAACCAAAGCTACTAATCCACGTATAAGAATCCCTGGGAGCAGCATATTGATTTAATCATAAAATGAAATATTATCTATTTTATTGTATGCTTATTTATTTTGTTAAATATTTCCTAATTTTATTTTTATCTGATTTAGGCCACACTCAGGAGTATTGTGGGCTGCATGGGGTCCCAGTGTTGAGTTTCTGCCACTTCTGATCTAAAGTATAAAGAGATTTGTTTTTCCACAGGTAGGCTAGAGTTAGCTGAAATGTGCCCTTAAGCTGATTGTTAAATTTTCAACCTAAGCATTTACATTTCAGAGATAGCATACATTGTAAAACAGGGCTCAATTTTAGGTTACTTTTATTGATTCTCTAGATTTATAAAAGTGATCAAGAAAAATGTTAATAATGCAAATTAAAGTTTAAAATGTGTACCTGTGGAGAGTTGATTGTTAAACATTTGTGAACATACCCCTTTATATGCCTCACTTAGGCACTTACTTTGTATTGTTATTGAGGAAGAGTGCCTGAATAGAGCTTTTTGGCTAATATATTTGGTTGAACTACTAAATAGTACTACAATCTCTGAGCCAAAACCAGCTCCACTTACCAGAGGACCTAGTAACTGTAAGTCATGAGTTCTTTTCTATCCCTGTGTACAAATTGAACCTGCTTTTTCTCTTTCAGAAGAATCCTGCACTTTTAACTAGTTTAAGGGCATGATTTCATACCATTTTAATGTATAATTTTCTTGATCATTTTGCCATTCCCATGGGATCTTAATCTTTTTCTTGACTTTGAGTGACTCATTCACCTAGGTTATAGTTAGATTTTTTTTTTGGTTTGTTTTCTAGGCATTTTAAATTTTTCCCCCTTTTTTAAAAAACTTTATTTATTTTTAATTTTCAACATTTACTTTCACAAGATTTTGAGTTCCAAATTTTTACCCCATCTAGCCCCTCCCCCCACCCCAAGGTGGTATGCATTCTGAATATCTCTTCCACTAGTCTGCCCTCCCTTCTATCTCTGCCCCCCTTCTCTTATCCCCTTACCCTTCTACCTTCCTGTAGGGCAGGATAGATTTCTGTACCCCATTTCCTGTATTTCTTATTTCCAAGTTGCATGTGAAAACATCTTTTTTTAAACATGTGTTTTTAAAACTTTGGGTTCCAAATTTTCTCCCTTCCTCCTTCTCCACTCACCCTCATTGAAAAGGCAAACAACTCAATATAGGTTATACATGTACAGTTATGCCAAACACTTACTTCCATAGCAGTCATGTTGTGAAAAACTAACTCTATTTCCCTTAATCCTGTTCTCCCCCGCCCCATTTATTCTATTCTTTATTTTGCCCCTGTCCCTCCTCAGAAGTGTTTGCTTCTGACTACCCCCTTTCTCAATCTGCCCTCTGCTCTATCATTCCCCTGCTCTCTTGTCCCCTTCTCCCCCTATTTTCCTGTATGGTAAGACAGATTTCCATACCCAATTAAGTGTGTATATTATTCCCTCCTTAAGCCAAATCCTATGAGAATAAGATCCATTCAGTCCCTCTCACCTTCCCCTGTTTCCCCTCTACTGTAAGAGCCTCTTCTTTTTGTTTTTTTTTTGTGATATAATTTACCCCCATGTATGTCTCCCTTTCTCCTTCTCCTAGTATAATCCTCTCTCACCCCTTAATTTTATTTTCCAGATATGAGCCCTTAATCTTCAACTCACCCTGTGCCCTCTATCTCTATCTCTATCTCGATACATATAATTTTATCCCTCCAACTACCCTAATACTGACAAAAGTCTCATGAGTTATAAATATCATTTTTCGATGTAGGAATGTAAACAGTTCAACCTTAATAAGTCTCTTATGACTTCTCTTTCCTGTTTACCTCTTCATGTTCCACTTGAGTCTTGACAAAATTTCTATTCAGCTCTGGTCTTTTCATCAAGAATGCCTGAAAGTCCTCTATTTCATTGAGTGACCATTTTTTCCCCCAAAAGATTATACTCAGTTTTGCTGGGTAAGTGATTCTTGGTTGTAATCTTATCTCCTTTATCCTCTGGAATATTATATTCCATGCCCTGTGGTCCCTTAATGTAGAAGCTGCTAAATCTTGTGGTATCCTGATTGTGTTTCCACAATACTTGAATTGTTTCTTCCTGGCTGCTTGCAATATTTTCTCCTTGACATGGGAACTCTGGAATTTGGCTACAACATTCCTAGGAGTTTTCCTTTGGGGATCTCTTTTGGGAGAAGATTGGTGGATCCTTTCAATTTCTATTTTGTCCTCTGGTTCTACTATATCAGGGCAGTTTTCCTTGATAATTTCTTGAAAGATGATGTCTAGGCTCTTTTTTTAATCATGGCCTTCAGATAGTCCAATAACTTTTAAATTCTCTCTTCTGGATCTATTTTCCAGGTCATTTGTTTTTACAATGAGATATTTCGCACTCTACTATTTTTTCATTCTTTTGGATTTGTTTTACAGTGTCTTGATTTCTCATAAAGTCAATAGCTTCCAATTGCTCTATGCTGATTTTTAAGGAAGTATTTTCTTCATTAAGCTTTTGGGCTTCCTTTTCCATTTGGCCAGTTTTTCCTTTTAGGGAATTCTTGTCCTCATTGATTTTTTGGACCTCTTTTTCATTTGAGTTAGGCTATTTTTTAAGGTGTTATTTTCTTCAGTATTTTTTGGGTCTCCTTTAGCAAGCTGTTAACTTGTTTTTCATGATTTTCTTGCATCACTCTCATTTCTCTTCCCAGTTTTTACTCCACTTCTCTTACTTGCTTCTCAGAATCCCTTTTGAGCTCTTCCAAAGCCTGGGACTGATTCATATTTTTCTTGGAGGCTTTGGATGTAGGAGCTTTGACTTTATTGTCTTCTTCTGGTTGTTTCTTTTGATCTTCTTTGTTACCAAGAAAAGATTTCAATGGTCTGACGCTTCTTTCGAGGTTTGCTCATGACGTCAGCCAATTACTTGATTTTTAAACTCTTTTTTAAGGTAAGAGTCTGCTTCCAATGTGGAGAATGTACTGTCCCAAGCTTTGGGGGGTTTGTACAACTGTTTTCAGAGACACTTCTAGGGACCTGTAAATTTTCAGTTCTTCCAAGGGGGTGTGATAAGAGGCGAGTTGTTTACTCCTTTCCTGGCCTGTGCTCTGGTCTATAAGTGACCACAAGTTCTCTTTTCTGTCTTGGAGCTGTGAGGAAGATTTTCTCTTCACAGCCACTACAAGCTCCACCATGCCAGCACTCCTCTTTGCCCCAGGACAGCCACTCAGACCTGTGACCCAGATCCAAGCACTGGCAGAGCAAGAGATTCCTGCCTCTGCACTGGCAAAGAGATCCCTGCAATCCCCCTCTGATCAGCCATTCGATTCACCCTCAGTCTGTGAGCCTGAAGCTCAGGAAGCAGCCACTGCCCCAAGGCAAGCTCGTGAAATGGGGCTGAGACCTAGCTCCTCTCTCACTACAGAAACAGACTTTTTGCACTGACCTTCTAAGTTGTCCTTGGTGTTTGTGGGTTGAGAAGTCTGGAAACCACCACAGCTACCTGCAATTTAGTCCCCTGAGGCCTGTTCTGCACGCCCACACAGAACTGCGCTCTTCTCCAAGCCTAGCGCAATATACCTTTCTGATCAACCATCCAGGTTGTCTTGGGCTGGAAATTTGCTTCACTCCATTTCTTTGTGGGTTCTGTTGCTCTAGAATTTGTTTAGAGCCATTTTTTAATGGGTATTTGGAGGGGGGTTTGGTGGAGAGTTCAAGCAAGTCACTGCTTTCACTCCGCCATCTTGACTCCACCTTTTCTAGTCATTTTTGAATTGTATCTGACTCTTTGCAACCTCATTTGGGGTTTTCTTGGCAAATATACTGGAGTGATTTGCCATTTTCTTCTCCAGCTCTTTTTACAGATGAGGAAACTGAAGCAATCAGTGTTAAGTGACTTGCCCAGGTTCACACAGCTAGTAAGTATCTGAGACTAGATTTGAACTCAGGTCCTCTTGACTCCAGGGCCAACACTGTGCCACCTAGCTGCCCCTTTTAGGTTCTAATACATTTGCTGAGTAAAATCAAAAGTGAAAAGTGCAGTAGTAATACCATCTATGACTTGAGTAAGCCACAGTTGCTCTAGTTAATCTTAATTTCCAACTTCTAGCCTTCTCTTCTTGCTTTCTGACTTACACAGATCAGTATTGGCCTCATAACTTTAAGTGTGTGGAGGGGGGCAGATAAAGGAGGAGAAGTAGATTTCTTTTATTGCTATCCATTTCATCTTTTCTCATTCTCATCTCCCAGTGATGAACATTCATTGACCACTCAACTCCTGCATGGACAATCCTGGATAAACCTGGTTTCTGATGCTTCAGTAAGCTGCTCACTGGAGGTTCTGTGTTTAGTTGATGTAACGGTGTCCCTTCTCCCAAGGATTATTGCTATAGCTCCTTATCCACAAAGCACATGCTTATTATAGAGTAACATTAGAACTAATTTAAGCACTCTGTGTTAACATAAAAAACAAATACTGCCCACTCCATAAGGGCTTTCAGGCAATAGAATGAAAATGTACCATCTGACAACATGAAGCTATTACAGAAAAGGCTATGCAGGTATTGGGAACAATGTGAGCACAAGCAGAGAGGCAGGAAATTGTAAGGCATGTTAATGGGATAAGGAATGATCTGCTACGGCTAGAGCAAAGTGTCTGTAAGGGAAAGTAAGATGACAGAACAGAAAGATATGATAATGCCAAATTAGTGTGTAGAGAGAGGGCTTGAGTTCCGGGACAAAAAAGGGTTTGACTTTTTACTCAGGCAGTAGGAAATAAGCAATTACTCTAAGATTTTGAACAGCTGACTAGCATAATTATGTGTGTGTCTGTTTTGTGTGGCCATGACTTGGGAACCTCTTGAGTACTCAATCAGAATTGTCCGCATCCTGTGTTGAACAAGAGGGAAGACTAGACAATTTCTCCAATCCTCATCAGATCTTGAAAGTTCCCCAAAAGGTGCTTTCAAAATCAGGCACCAAAGGATAAACAATTACAACTGTCTGTGCTGCCAAAATATCTTATGAATTAACAGCAAAGACAGTAGACATGAAACTCATCCACTTAGCACTTCTGCCACCAGCTCCTACTTTTCAGCAGGATAAACAATCAAACCCTGTGGCTTGAACTTTGGGACCTACTCAGCAATTTCCCAGCTACTGTTTCAGCAGCTATTACTACACCTTTACCCTGCACTTGCTCCATCATTCTGAAGCAACAAGTAGCAGACTTCAACTCCACTCACTTCCTTGCAGAAATGTAGGAAAGTGTCAGCATGCTTTTCCTGGGGCTTTCCTGAATGGGGCAGCAGCATTCACCAACAGAACTAAGGAATAAAAGCAACTGGGGCATGGTGTCATCATGAATAGAGAACTTCTCCAGACCTGGAAAAAAAGAGGACTCACATGGAGTGTAGATAAGTCTTGTTCCCCTAGGTGATTAAGGCCAGTGAAAAGTGAATTCTCAACATGAGAAGAGGTTTACACTACTTTGAGATTCAGCCCCGAGCACACTCTCTATTAAAAGTAGTCAGAAAGTGAGTATAGAGGAATATAAGGGGAAAAAAAAGAACAGCATTTCAAAGGTCACAGAAGGATGAAATTTTTGCTGTAAACCTAGAACAAAAGCAAAAAAATGAACAAGGAAAATATTAAAACAGAAGGGAAGATGTCTGCCAACCTATCTAAATGAGAACAAATGTCTCCAAATAAATATTGGAAAGCAAATGAAATTTCAGTGACACCTGATGAGACTGATGAGCCTGTGCATTCCCTAAAGAGCATAAAACCCTACTAGGATGTTCTTTAATTGTTCTAGAGAAGAAAAAGTATCTTGAAAGAAGTTAAAAGTCACAAATTGCAGAATTCATGGCCTGTATAGCAGAAATAACTATATATATATATGTATATATATATAAACATATATATATACACATATACATATATATATACACATATATATATATACACATATACATATATATACATATACATATATATACACACACACATATGTGTGTATATGCATACATATGTGTAACATATACATATAGATATATACACACACACATATATGTGTGTGTGTGTGTGTGTATTTAAAAACTATCTAAATACACTGTGGCTAGTCTCTTCAAAGAAAGGAGGGAGAAGTCATTCAGAGATGGTGGGATCTGTCTCTGCTTTCCAAAGGCCATCTCTAAGTAACATCAGACATGATTTCTGTTTCTAACAGTACACAAAGGACCCAATGTCCTTTATTATTGTCTGCTTAGAGAATAGTAGTTAACTTTCATGACTTTGGCTGCAAAAAGTTAGGCCCATGTCTCATAAATCTGTCTTCTAATAAATCTGTGACAGATCATTCATGGATTAATCCCACCCCTATTGAATCTCATTTAAATTTTCATTCTATGTAACCTCTTAAATAAGTTTCTTGTCCACTGTCTAAAATAAGATTTCATGATCTTTTTTTCTTCTGTGAAATTTTCTTCCTTCTTCCTCTTCTTTTTCTTCTCCTTTTCCTTTGCTTTTTTCCTCTTCCTCCTCATCCTTTTCTTCCTTTTCTTTTTCTTTCCCTTCCTTGTTTTACTCTGCCCTTCCTCCATCATTGCCACTATCACCACCACCACCACCATCACTAACACCATCACAGCTACTACTACTACTACTACTACTACTACTAATAATAATAATAATAATAACAATAATGAATAACTAGAATGTTATAACACTTCAAGGTTTGCAAAGTGTTTTAAAAATATCTTATTGTATCCTCACAACAACCCTGGTAGTTAGGCATTATTATCTCTGTCTTATAGATGAGGGAACTGAGAGAGACAGCTGAACCTGAAACACATAGTGACCCTAGTAAGTGTCTAAATTTAGAATTGAATTCAGGTTTTCCTATATCCATGTTTTGCACTGTACTGTGCCAGCTAGTTGCTTTCAGGATTCTTCTATTGTCTCCTATTCCAGTATTTCTAGATTTAATGAACAATATATAATTATTCTATTAATTCCTCTTCTTGAATTTATTTACTACTAAATTATTGTCATATTTTTGTTGTTTTTATGTACTAAAATATCCAAACCATTATTTTCTACTCTCTACCTTCATTTTCAATCCATTCTATTCTTTCAATCCTTCTCAGATGCCCTTCTCTGTATGTTGAGATGAATCATAACAGCCATTGTATGTACAATGCTGTTATTCTGAAACAGTTGTGCTCCCTTGGAATACATGTATAAAAAAGAACTTGTACCTCTTCCAAGCTTTCTTATTTCTCTTGAAGGTACTAATATTTTTCTAACAATATTTGAAACACCCCGAAGGCACTCTCGAGACATTTTATTTCATCTACTAAAATTTGAGATGCTCAGAAGTATCTCAACCTCAATGTTATCCCTGACCCCCCATCTCACACACAGTCATTATCTCCAGTCAATTTCCAGCATTGTTTATTCTACCACAATGTATCCCACATCCATTCCTTTTCTCTGGTCACACCCAAACCACACCAATTCACATCCTAATCCCCACTTTCCTGAATGAAAACAATGACCTCTTAATTGTTTTTCTATGTCTACAACATGCCTCTCCTTTTCCCTTTCATTATTACATTGTTTAATACCATTTATATTCTAGCTAAACTATTCAACATGTTTTTCTCTACATATATTCTTTTCTACATATATGCTTTGAATCCCCAGTGTCTAGTACATTATGCTATTTTACAAATACATAATACTTAAATGCTTATTGATTTGAAGTTAATAGCCTCCTGCCTGGTCTCCCTGCTGCCAGCCTCATCCTCTGCCATCCATCTACTATACAGCTACCAAACTGATATTCTGAAAGCACAATCTAATTCTGCCAGTCTCCTACTTAAAAATGTTCAGTGGTTCTTTACTGTTTTTAAGATAAAAGAAAATTAAAACAAATTAAAACAAAATCTTTAGCCTGGCATTTAAACTTTTCACAACCTCACTCCCAACCTTTGTAGTCGTATGTCCTATTATGCCCTTTCATGTACTTCCCATCCAGGCAAATTGGCCTTCTAGATGTTCTATTTACGCAAAAATATTTCATCATTTCCCTGCCTTTGGACAAGTTCTGCCTCAGACTTATACCACATTCTCTTCTCAGCCCTGTGTCAAGAAATTCCTTATTTCTTTGTAAGCACAGTTCAGAGACTCCCCCCAACACGAGGTCTTTTCAGATGTCTCAGTGATTCATGATCTCTCCCTTTTGAAACTACTTGGTCTTGTATATACTTCATATTTACTTATCTATGTACATCTTGTACTGACCTCCTCCTACTCCTAGTGGAATGTAAGCTCTTTTAGGTCAGCACCAATTCATTTTTCTCTCTGTGTTCCCAATACTCAGAATAATACATTTTACATAGTGAGGTCTAAAAAAGTGTTTATTGAATTAAATTTAATTGCATTCACAATTCTAATAATATTGCTAATGATGATAATAATAAAAGATAGACCTTAGATCAAAAAACATTTAATAAGTGATTCTAAGTTTGTGGGGGAATTCTACTTGTTACCATTTTTATTTTTCATTTCTTTTGATTAAACATAGAGCCTTATATTAGTGATCTCCTTTCCACCATGGTTAACCAAATTTTTTACTGCCAAGGCAGCCTCTCGCAGACCACCAAAGGACATCTCCCAAGAGGTCCTGAGAAATTATGTCTATGATTTTTTTGGTCAACTCATCATGTAAGGGGCACAAGGAATTCTTCCAAGCTACTTACACAGACCCTTCCTTCTTTAAATTCATTCAGACCATCATTAATCAATTTCCCTCTCTCAGAAAGTGTTCCTTGGGCACGTCTCCGATTAAGATAAAACTTGATTTCCTTCTGAGCCAACTGTATTTCCATCCCCCATTTGTCCATGATTAATACCTAACAAGCTAAGCACTTTATTTGTTCAAGTGCTAATTTCAATGTGGAAGGCTCCCTGTAGTCTACAGCCTTTTGCCAGCGGAGGCTCCAAAGCAAAAAGAATTTAGGGCTAATGAAGATTAACTGTTGCTTGTTTCCTCAAAACTGACTGAATAGGGCTAAAGGAAGAAAAATGATACTCTTTTTCTTATTTATTTCATAGTAACTTCCCCTGCTAAATATCTGGGCACAGGCATATTGTTATGAATATTCAAAAGATTTTTAATGGCTTAATAATTTTTCTTCCTTTGTTTCCATGAACTAGAAAGTCATAACACACTCTGAAATAGAGGATCACACTTGTCAGAAACTGATAAAGTAATTTATCATTTGGAGATCTCTGTATCTTGAAATTGTAGCACTAAGGGCAGCCTAGGCACCAAGTAGTGAGTCACTTCTTCCATATGGGTGAACAGAAGAGAAATCAGGCAGATGCATGTTAGCATGGATTTGCCTGGTTGAAGTTGCTGCTTTTCAATTCTGAGAGGGTCTTATTTAATTAGCGTTCTCAATAGCACTTATTAAGGACTTACTTGCATATCATGCCATGCTAGGAGCTTATCTTCAGAATCTGGTCTTCTTGTTCCAGTCTTCCTGATTGTTTTTGTTGTTGTTGTTCAGTCTTTTCAGTCACGTCAGACTCTTTGTGGCCCCATTTGGGGTTTTCCTGGCAAGGTTACTGGAGTGGTTTGCTATTTCCTTCTCTAGCTCGTTTTACAGATGAGGGAACTGAGGAAAACAGGGTTAAATGACTTGTGCAGAATCATATAGCTATTAAATATCACAGGTGAGGTTTGAACTCAGAGAAGGGAGTCTTCCTGACTCCAGGCCTGGCACTCTATCCACTGGGCCATCTAGCTGCCCAATCTTTTTTTTTTTTTAAGTTCCACATTAGTCATGTTGTGAAAGTAGAATCAGAACAAAAGGGAAAAACCAAAAGAAATAAAGAAAAAAAGACAAAATAGTATGTTTCAATTTGCATTCGGACTCCATAGTTCTTTCTCTGGATGTGAATAGCATTTTCCATCATGAGTCTTTTGGAATGGCTTAGATCATTGTATTGTTCAGAAAAACTAAGTCTATCAAAGTCGATCATTGTACAATATTGCTGTGACTGAGTACAATGTACTTCTGGTTCTGCTCACTTCACTCAGCATCAGTTCATGTGTGCCTTCCCAGGTTTTTCTGAAATCCCCCTGCTCATCATTTCATATAACACAATAATATTCCATTACATTCATATAGCACAGCTTCTTCTGCCATTCCCCAATTGATGGGAATCTCTTCAATTTCTAATTCTTGGCCACCACAAAAAGTGCTGCAATAAATATTTTTTGCATGTATGCAACCTTTTCCCTTTTTATGATCTCTTTGGGATACAGACCTACTGTATTCCTGCATCAAAGGGTACGCCCAGTTTGGTTGCCTTTTGGGCATTGTTCCAAATTACCCTCCAGAATGGTTGAATCAGATCACAACTGTCCCAACAATGCATTAGTGTTTAAATTTTCCCACATCTCCAACATTTACCATTTCCCTTTTTTATTGTCGCATTAGCTAATCGGATAGGTGTGAGATGGTACCTCAGAGTTGTTTTAATTTTCATTTCCCCAATCAGTAGTGATTTGTAGCATTTTTTTCATATGACGATAGATACTGGCTGCCCAATCTTACAAGGAGCATGTAGTAAAAGTCAAACTGAATTTTATGTAAATATACTTCCTCCTCGAGACTGTGTGGAGTACTAGACAGCCAGCCTCAATATTAGAACTACCTCTGGTACATTTTGGCTATAAGAACCTGGACAAATCATTTTTGTGGTTGTCTTTCGTCATTATTGTGACATTTAAGTCATGTCCGACTCTTCATCACCCCATTTGGGATTTTCTTTTAAGAGATATTGAAGTAGTTTGCCATTTTTTCCCCACTCTTTTTCCAGATAAGGAACTGAGGCAAGAAGGGTTAAGTGACTTGCCCAGGATCACACAGCTAGTAAGTGTCTGAGGCTGGTTTTGAACTCAAGATTTCTTCTTGACCAATCCCAGTGCTCTATCCACCTGCCAACTAGCTGCCCCACTGCTCTCTAAGAGTGTACAAATTGCAGAGACGGTACTCAGTTGCTTTGATTAATGGAGTTTCTTCATCTATGATTTCCCTGATCAAATGAAATGATAAATTCAGTATCTATCCTTATGTCTCCTTGTACCTGAAAGAGTATAAATGGAAATTTCCTGATTGTCTCCTAAACATTACACAAATTTTGCTGGAAATGTGAGGAAAGTGAAAACCTTTAGTTCATAAATTTCAAGAGCCTTCATTTTTCACATGGTCAATATGAAACAATGTATTTCTCCATGGCTATAAATACTGTACTGTACATGATTAAGCATCAACTGAGAGAGAGTGGGCTTTAGTAGAAGTTCCAGACAGTGTCATGGAACTCAAATTCTAATCCAATCCCTAATGAACCCAGTCATCTTATACATAATGGTCCAACTGTCCTTATCTCTCAGATCAGCCAGTTGGATTCAATGAACATTAAACTCGATTCTAGTGCTAGGATTCAGTGAAACATGAAGTATTTTGATGGTGGAATTTTTTGTTAATACTGTGTGCCTAGTGCATTGCCTGGCTTATAATAGGTTACTAAAAATGCTTGCTGAGGTTAATTAAATCAGATTCTATTAAATTTGTTTATTTCAGGAGCCCACTTTCTCTGAGGTAGATGCCAAACACAGCCCTTCTACATGGTTTTACCCTTTTGATGCAACCCCCACCCCCGCCAATTCATTCTCTGGTTCACAGAATGGTAACAACATGCTCTTTAGAACCATGCCTTGGTTAACAATTCCTGCCCCACATTGGCTCTTCGCAGACTGGTTGGAATCAGCTGTAGCTCTGCAAGCTTTTTTTTTACTGGCTTACAAGATCCATCTTCTGACCTTCAGGTCAGAGTACATTAGCATGTCTTTAATACTGGGCTTTATGTATTCTGTCAATAACCAAAAAAAAGTATCGAAAAAGTATTAATGAGTACAAATCATACAGCAGAAATAAAATATTAGACCTCAGAAATAATCTAGTTTGATAGATAAGAAAACTGAAATCCAAATAGCTCAAATGTCTTGCCTGTAATTCTAGAGCCAGTGAATGCTGGAACTGAGACTTGAACCCAGATCTAGAATTCAGATCTATAAACTCATAGTCTAGTTTTCATGGTACTGTATCACATTGACTCCTCAGGAGGGCTGAGAGTTAAGTGTATTTCTCATTGCTCACACTCCCTAGAGCTCTGTCCTGGGCCACAGTGTTAATAATTAAGATAGAGGTACCCAAAACTTTTTTTTTTAAATTGGAGTTCATTGATTTCTAATGAGTCCATGCAGAGATTGAATAGTAAAAGTATATCTTTATTTTTGCTAGGATTTATTTCCTTTGTAGTCTTCATTATTTAATTTATTTTAAAATATTATTCTAGAAGAGGTCCATAGGTTTCTTCTAATTTCCAAAGGGAAGCATGAAACAAACAAAAAGGCTTAAGTATTTGTGACCCAGAGTCTAAAATGTTTCAGCCCAAATCAAGAACCATATGTCGTATCATAGATTTACAGCTAGAAGGAAACTTTGAGGCCATAAGGTTTAACTTTGTTATTTTGCAGATGGTGTCACCTGAGAACAGTAATATGTGGGGGAAGTGGTGGAGAAATTTCTATTTTCATCAGCATAAGACCTCAGGTGTGGTGATACAGTAGAAAGAAAATTAGATATAGAATCAGAGATCTTGGGTTCAAATCTTACTCTGCCACATAGAACTTGTATGATTCTGGGTACTTGGCCTCTTTGGGCTGCAGTTTCCTTATCTGTAAAATAATCAATTTTGATTAAAATAACTCTAAATCTTCTATATATTTAATGACTTTATAAATTACATTAATTGCATTTTTCAACACCCTCACAAGCCTTTTTGGTTTCATATTTTAGACTTCTAGCAGATGAGATGTCTGACCTCCACCAAATCCTACCAGCCTTGAAATTTCACACATAAAACAGTACTGATGCTATTTCTTTCTCCAAAGAGTTCATATAAGCCTCAGATAACCATTCAGACTTGCACATATTTGTCTCCCAAACTTGAAATTCACCATCTGTTCACCATATTATGACTAATTAGGAAAATCATCACATACTATATTTTGAACCACAAAAACCCCAGCATGTTTTGTAAAGACTTGGCTTGGCAAATCAGTGGATATTGCTAAAGTTAACTGCTCATGCTTAATGGGTTCAACATTGCATGTACATTTCAACAACTTTATAGATGAGCTGTAAACTGGGAGGTGGGGATCAAAATTGAGTAACCCTCCCCCCTTTTCCTAGATGCTTCCCTCTCTGTGACAGTTGCAATGATGCAAATGAGAACCCTGAATGAGTATTGTCACAAAAAGCAAAATTGGACAGCAGAATAAATTAAAATGAAATTTATAGCAAAACCCCATGTGGCAATATCTCTGCAAAATTCACACTAAGAAGATCATGGTAGAACTAATGGCAAAAACCATCATAGTCAACAGGTTTATTATGGAGGCTGCCTAATATTTATTAAATGATTTTTTTTTAAAACAAGAGGTCCCTCTAGTTCCAATGAGATGATTGTGCCAAATTGACTAACCTTTTCTCAATTCTCATCCTTCTTGACTATTCTATAGCTTTTAACACTACATATCAGCCTCTCTCTACTTCTCCTTGTATCTGACCATTCTTTATCATTCTTCTTTGCTAAATGTTTATCCCCACCAAGCATTCATGTTTTTAAGGGTCTGTCCTGGGCATTCTCTTTATCCTCTAGTCTATCTCACTTGATGATCTCAACAACTCCTATATAATTATCATGACTGAGAATATGATTCCTATGTAAATATACCTCTGGCCCTAACCTATCTCTTTGAGATCCACTGTCATATCAGCAACTGGCTTTTAAATGACTCAAATTAGATGTCCTTAGATATCCCAAATTCAATATGTCTAAAACAAAATTAATTTGCTCCTAAATCCTTCCCTCTTCTGAACATCCCTATTTATATTTAGGGTATTACTGTTCTTCTAGTCATCTACATTTTCAATCTGAAACTCATCCTTGCCTCTTCCTTCTCTCTGACACCACCATATCCAATCAATTGACATGTCCTGTTGATATTAACTGTATAAAATCTCTTGCATCTATCCCTTTCACTAACACAGGCACAGTTCTAGTTTAGCTTAGCTCCCTCGTCAACTTTTGCCTGGATTGCTGCAACAGCGTTCTAGTTGGAATACTCCTAGTTTGATCTTTCTCATCTTTAATATATGCTCTAGGTGTCTGTCAAAATAATCTCCCTGAAGCAGAAATCTGATCATTCACTCACCTTCTCAATAAGCTCCAATGGCTCCGTATTTCATACTAGGATAAATTCAGACTCCATAGATTGGCATATAAAGAACCTTCACAATTTGATTACTGTCTGCTTTACCAGGTTTATTGAGTATTAACCCCCTTCATTTTCTCTATATTTCAGCTAAAATGACTTACTTCCTATAAGGATATAGGACATTTATTCTTCCATCTATATTCCTTCTCAGATTGTCCTCCATGCTTGGAAGGCCCTCTCACTTTACCTCTGTTTTTTTTATAATCCTTGGCTTCCTTCAAAGCTCAGGTTACATGACAAGTCCAACTGGAATCCTTTCTTGATTCCCTTGGTATTCTTGCCTTTCATTAAATTTTTCTACATTCAATACTGCCCAGTAGAATTAAAATAATGCATAAAGCAAAAACTGACACAGCACAAAGATTGGCTCATAACAGCTCTATAATTGATGCTTGTTGAATTCAAATGAATTTGATTGGATCAGCACAATACTCATTCCATATAGTTTCATGATGTTATTGTATGATTTATTTACATTGCATACATGTTGTTTAAAAAAATGTTGACTAATGTAATGGAATACTTTTGTGCTATAAGAAATGATGAGTAGGTGGTCTTCAGAAAAACCTGGAAAGACTTGCATGGACTGATGCTGAGTGAAGTGAACAGAACCAGGAGAATGTTGTACATATTAACAGCCATGTTGTGCGATCACTAACATTGATAGACTTTGCGCTTCTCAGCAATGCAAGGATATAGGAAATCACCAAAGGTCTCATGATGAAAAATGCTATCCACATCCACAGAAAGAACTATGGAGTTTGAATGCAGATTGAAGCATACTATTTGCTACTTTTTCTTCTGTTTTATTTTGTTTTCTCTTTCTCGTGGTTCCTCCTTTCGGTTCTAATTCTTCCCTACAACATCAGTAATGTGAAAATATGTTTAATAGGGATGTATAGGTATAGACTATATCAGATTATGTGGTGTCTTGGGCAGGGAGGCAGAAAGGGAAGGGGAGAAAAATTAAAACTCAAAAGCTGATGGAAGTGATTGTTGATAAATCAAAATAAATTAACAAAAAATTGTTGACCAAGGAGCAGCTAGGAGGCACAGTGGCATGAGCACCATCCCTGGAGTCGGGAGGACCTCAGTTTCAACCTGGTCTCAGACCAGACACTTGACACTTATTAGCTGTGTGATGCTGGGCAAGTCACTTAACCCCAATTGCCTTACAAATATCTATATATCTATATATCTATATCTATATCTATATATATACACATACACACACACACACACATATATATATATATGTATATATGTCTATATATCTATATCTATATCTATATATATACACATACACACACACATTATATATATATATATATATATATATATATATAGAGAGAGAGAGAGAGAGAGAGAGAGAGAGAGAGAGAGAGAGAGAGAGAGAGAGAGAGAGAGAGAGAGAGAGAGAGACCAATGTCAACTTACGTAGGGCATGACTATGCTGGTTAAGTTGTTGCTCTTGGACTGGGTAGTGGAGAAGCAGCATGGGATATTAAAAACAGTCCTGAATATGGAACAAGGAGACTTAGGTTCAAGCCTCAGATCTGCTACTTAACTAACTATTGTGCATATTTAGAAAAGTAACTTCTCTTCTATGGTCCTGTTTATCCATCTATACAATAAACATCTTTTTGCTCCATAAATCTCTAAGGAACATTGGGCAGCAACAGGTAAAGGGGGGAAAAGCATATTTATTGATATTCCACTGGTGTTATAGAAAGTAAACACATGACAATAAGTGCAAAAGAATCAGATTCATTTCTTCTCCTAATATGAGTATCGTCAGTTTTAGTAATGATGCTCTGAAACATATTTGGAATTTTAAATGATCAGAAATCTCCATTCTACTCCTGAGACCCTTACCTTAATTCTCAGGTCTTCTGAACCCATGATCCAGTCCCTGGGGTGAATCTATTTCAAAGATAAGTGACTGAGTATGTGCAAACTAGCCTACCTTATCTACTGGCTAGTATTAAACATCAGTTCATAATATGGTTTCACAGCATACCTAACTTTCCTCACCTATTATCACTTTAGTACCATACCTTTCCCTTTCCAGCTCTCCAGAACAAAACATCTTTCATGTCATCTCTTCTCTGTAGTCTATTGTCTTTCACTATTAGAATATAACCTCCTTGAGGTCAGGGAATATTTCTTTTGTATTGTTGGTGGTACTATGGATCCAAAGGCCCTCTTTTATTTTAGAAGATCAGACTTGAAACTTGAAACACAAAGGAAAGCCACAAGTTAGGCTTATAATGTAATAGCAAAGACTGAAAGTCCCAGGTTCCTATCGATTGTGCCCTTGGGAGTTTTGTTAGGATACATAACTATAACTTATGACTGTGTGCCCAGGCAGACAAAGATAAACTCTCATAATGCTGAAGAGTATAAAATCCTAACCCTATGCTAGCAAAGGTCACTATCTCCTGTGTTGCTATCAGATTGTCCTCTGCATATTCATGCAGCAGACCAATCGGCAGAAAGAAATACACATGACTGAGTCAAACACAAGAGTTTGTTAGGAATAAAAAACTCAACTTATAACAAAATAAATGAATATGCTTAGAAAAAGGAGCCAGTTCCATCTAATTGAATGGGTGGAGGGTAAGAATAGTTCAGTTAGCAATCTACCTCTATTGATCAAAATAATTTATACCTCTTTAGCCATTATTGGAAGAAGGGCTGATGCCATATCCACCTTCTTTGACTCTTTTCTAGTTCCTTAAAATTCCATTCCATCCCCAAACCATGCTTCAGGAATATTCAGAAGAAAACCTATGCTTCATGATTTTATCATATGAGCAAAACTTCCAAATCCTATTGGTCAATGAATGCACATTTCATTTTCATCCTTTTTAAATCATTGTGTGCTGAGTATGTAGCACAATTCATGACACATAATAAGCTATGCCTGAATTTGTTTTCATTCATTTAAATGAATCTAACAATCCTATTGCTGTGAACACTCCCTCCAATGATACAGATTATGAGTGGTCCACACCTCACTCTATATGAGTGAGATCTTCCTGTAAATTCTCCATAGGGTATCCACTTAATATGCTAAGGGACCTCCTAAAGACCTATTGAAATTGTGGGACTACTAGAGAGTGAACAAACTATCATATTAGCTATCCTTGTCTTTTACCATATTACTGCATTTCACCAGCTCAACAGCTTATTGGTTACTAGCATCTCCACACTTAGCTAGATCAGTCGTCAGCGAATAGGCATAGCTTGTGGCTAGGATTGTGCTTACAACTTTTACAGCAAGGGAGAACCTCTGAGAACTTGAATGCTGTTGGCTTATCCTTCAAGGACCTACAGACAAATCCATATTATAATGAATCATTGAGTAGGACTTTGTGAAGGACTAAAATATGTTCATAATTAAAATAGATCTTGAATACAGGAATCATCTGAGATGATTAAGCCCTATCACATATGAAGCCTTGGTTCCTCCACAGAAATCAGCTTATATTCATTGCTAATACTGTTATAAGCAGCAAATTAATAATAGCTAGCATTTATATGTGCTTTATATTTTGAAAAGCCCTTCTCCTACATAATTTCATTTGAATCTCCTAACAACCTTCTGAAGTAAACACTTAAGGTATCATTGTCTCAAGTCATAAATGAGGAAACTGAGGCTTTCTTAGTCTATTGTAGGTCTATCTGGGAGACTTGAAATTTCCACTGAAGAAGCAAACTAGCTAAAATGCTTTAAAAAAACATTAGGCCTTTATCATAAGTACATTTTATCTCACACAATGGGATGTATTTAATTTTAGATACTGAGGGAAAGATGCAAGGCTGGAAAAGTGGGGTCAAGCATACCTTGGAATCACTATCAAACCAAAAGACCAGGATTAATTTAATTATTTTATTCAATAAACATTCGTTTTGGTTTCATATGCCTGATACCATGCTATGAATAAAAGACAAAAATAAAACAGTCCTTGCCTCAAGGAGTTTGTTTTCTAATGGGGGTATTGACTAGTACACAGAAAATGAAATCTGAAATACATTAATAATAAAAGGCGGTGCAACAGAAGGTGTCCAGAGTCAAAGGGTGGTATAAACACCCACTCAATACTACAGAACATATATCTATGCAGTATCTTTTTCATGGAATATGATGACAACTTACTATTTCTCTGAGTTTGGCTAACACTATAACCTACTTGCATATCATAAAGTCTAAGTTTCCAATGGTAAAACACTAATGATAAAACACCTAGTTACAAGTTACATTTAAATTCTCTCAGGTTCCTAAGTTAACCCTTTTGGTAAAATCTACTTCCCTTATGCATCACCATTAAACATGTTTTGTTTGTTTAATCTAGGGAACCAGGCATTCACCACAGAATACATCCACACAGTGAGTGCTATTTACACAATGTGACAATCATAAATATGACACATTTCAATTATAAATATAACCATATTATTTAACAAAAAAGTAAAAGAAATAATATCATGAATACTAATATGTTAAAGCAAATTCATAAATAATAAAATACAAGACAATATACAAATACACCCAGACCATACTCTACCAGAAATACACATATCCACAGTGAAGAGTGAGTACAAAATTACGGGAACTTGACCAAAAAGCACATGTAGAATAACTTGTAATTCTGACCTGGATGTTTCAATGTCCATTAACTAACATTTGAACTACATGAGACCATTCTACTTGCTATAGATCTTGACATTCTTCAGCTGAGGAAATTCTCTTCACTTCCTTATCAGTATATAGTACTCAGAAACTCTTTTACTTAACCATCACCCTTAAAAGGTCATTTATAAAGCAGTAGTTCTTAATAGGAATAACAATTCTCTTTAAACTAGAGAACTCCACAGCTCTTCAAATTGCCTATCTCTGGGACACAGAGAGACTCACAGTGCTCAAATACTTTATCGTCCAATAAGAAAAGAGAGTTCAAAGCAACACAGCTCAAGTTGACTCTTTAAGCTAGCTCACTAGGATACCAAAGAATCTGAAGAGTCTCCTCTGCTTTTCCTTCTCAAGCCAGAGGTGGCAGCAGAATTGATTATCTCCCACAATTAGGGGCAGGGTCTCTAAATAATCCCTGGTCCTGGTCTAGCAGCCAGTATGGAAGAGCAGGACAGGCAGCCTGATAATCAAAGCCAGGCGTTGGAAATAGGATGAACCTAGATTTAGATCCTGGCCCATTATACTTTAGTGAAACATGGAGTGAGGGAAGGGAAAGGAAATATATGTATGCACGTATGCATTTATGTATGTATGTATGTATACACACACGTATAAATGAATATATATATATATATATATATATATATATATATCACTCATTATGTAACATGGAATATGCTAAATGCTTTACAAATATTATCTCATTTTATCTTCACAACAATACTACAAAGTAGGTGCTATTATTAGCACAATTTTACAATTGAAGAAACTGACATGAACAGAATGAATAACTTGTCCAGAGTCACATAACCAGCTAGTAAGTGACTGAGTCTGCTTTTCAACTCAAGTATTCTTGACTATGGGCTCTCTACTCTATGTATTGCATGTAGGTGTATCATCCAAATAATTGATTTACACATCCTCCAAAAATTAGCCAGGCTACTTCTGTTCCAGGGCCTGTTGAATATTGAATGGATTTTTCCTTTGTTTTGGGATTTGAAGAGGAATTCTTTGGTGTATGCCTTAATGCCCAGATCATTGGAGGAGCAGGACAAAGCCAAATGGAAATCTGGACCTTGGATAAGATGAGTTTAAGGCCAGTGTTAGAAGGAAGGAGACTTGTGATCTTGCCATAGTTTCCTATGGATCTGACACCCAGATTGTGTTAGGCTCTTATCATTTCTTCTTAGTTAAACTAAGTCAAATTTAGGTCATTTTCATGCATCAAAACACACACATGCAAAATAGAACTAGTAATTTTGTGGGGAGTACAAGATCTCATTCACATGCATCTGGCCAGTTCCCAACCTCTGATGTCACATGTAGATACTTCAAAGAAGTTTGATGGGTGGACACTAAAATAATCTAGAAAAATCAGGGTAGCAGGAAGGAAACACATCAATCTCTAGAGCAGACAGAGGCTCATGAAATCAGAGTTTATTCATATTTCCCCAGAGATTCATAGAGTTAATGATTATATGTACATGTGTTTGCATTCTATCCCATCTTCTCCAGAAGATTGCCCCCCTCCAGAATCCCTACTCTCTCATTAATCTTCTATTTCTTCCTGTCTACCTCTGTTTTCTTACTGTATACAAACATGTCCATATCCTCCACACTTTCAGAAAATTTCTATTTGAACTATTGCTAGCTATCATCCTATATCATCTATATCTCCCCACCTTTTTTTTTGGTCTTGATTCCTTGAGAATGCTTTCTAGAATAGGTGCTTCTACTTCCTTTCCTCTCCCTCTCTTCTTACGCTCAGCAGTCTGGCTTCTGATCCCACCATTCAACTGAAACTGCTCTTGTCAACATTACCAGTCATCTCTTACTTGTCAAATCTTATGGTATTTTCCCGCAGTCTTTGACATTGCCAATCAATGTTTTCTCCTTAATACTGTATAGGTTTTGTGGTAATATTCTCTCCACAGGATCACACTTTCTCAGTCTCCTTTGCTGGAACTTCATCCAGGTCATGTCCACTATCTGTAAGGGAAAGTAACATGTCCCTGAAAGTGATCTCTTGGGCTCTCTTCTCTTCTCCCTCTGTACCATTTCATAAGGTGATCTCATCAGCTCTAGTGGTTTCAATAATCATTTCTATGTAGAAAGTTGTCAGATCTATTTTTTTCTATTCCTAAGCTCTCTCCTGACATACAAGGCCTCAGTGTCTCACAGCTGATTATCACAATAGCCTGCTTGTTGGTTTACCTACATTGTCTCCCCTACTCCAGTCCATTTTCCACTCATCTGTCAAAGTGATCTTTTTAAAGTGCAAGTTTGACTGTAGAACTCCCCCCCAAAAAAATATCTGTTGGCTACCTATTACTCTGGGATCAAATATAAAATACTGTTTTTGACTTTTAATGCCCTTCTTAATCTCATCTCTTCCTACCTTTCCAATCTTCTTATACCATACCCCACCCCCAACTCTGCTGTTTGGTGCAATTAGTCTTTTATTGTTCTTCAAACAGGACACTCCATCTCTGTACTGCAGGCATTTTTAAAGGCTCTTCTTCATGCCTAGAAAGCCCTCCTTTCTCATCTCTTCTGGCTTCCCTGGCTTCCTTCAAGTCTCATCTAAAGTCCCACCTTCTGCAAAAACCCTTTCTTAGTCCTCTTTATTCTTAACACCCTCATGTTCAGACTAGAGATTATCCCCCATTTAGCCTATCTGTGTGTATATACACACATAGGCATATGTCCAGTCAATTCTCATAATTCATGATAGTTATGTTACATAGAGTCACCACAAACACTGAATTAATGAATAATAGATCATTGTTCCTAGAGGAAGTACAGGGATAGTTGCCCTTGAGTCTCTGGTCACATTTATTTTAACACTTTCCAGAATGGACTCACATAAAGTTGTGCAAATTTCCTCTTCCTTGTATTCTAGATGTGCCATGTTGTTGATTCATTAACACTGAATTCACAGCCAAAAGCACTATAATTCATGACTGAATGAAACTTATCTAACACACCTATTTTCTCCACAAGGTGTATCACAGCCTTCTTGCTTGGAACATTAGAGAGCACTTTAGCACTGTATTCAGGAGCCATTTTAAACAATATAATCACCAACAAAAAAGTACAAAAATATGAAAACATGGCACTAAATATACCTCAAAAAGGACACTTGTTTACAGTATGAAAGCTGAAGCAATAAGGCAGAGCATGGCCTTGTTTTACCCCAGCTGGGAACATCTATATAGACTCAAAATTTCTCCTGATGTGATCATGCCAAGAAATGACTACAAAAACATTGTAAGTATTGATTTTGGGGTTAAAAATAAATTATAGAAAGTAGGCAAATTCACAAATATGGAAACTCCCAAATAATAGGGATTAACTCTGTGTGTGTGTGTGTGTGTGCACACACACACATACACACACATGCACACATATTTGTATACACATATACATATATATATATATATGTATATATAATATGTAAAATGTCTTATTTGTATATTTTTGCGTGTTACATCTCTCAGTCTGTGAGCTCCTTGAGGGGAGGGACCATCATTTGTCTTTTTTATATCCTAAGGACAGAGCACAATATCTAGTACATAGTAGGCTCTTAATAAGTGCTTGTACACAGGCAGGATTTGAACTAAGGTTTATTTGACTAAAAAATACATCATTACATTTGATCCTCATAACTACTTTGTGAGGATCTTGACTTTGAGTCAATGAAACTGAATTTGAAACCTACCTCTCATTCTGTGTGGGACTTTGCAAAATTTATTAAACTTACTTTGCCTCAATTTCTTCTTTTGTAAAATGAAGGGATTATATTAAGTGACCTTCCATGTCCTTTCCCGTTCAATGATTAAGTCAGAAGTATCTAAGCCAACTACCAATGGCTTGCCAGAAGGGTCCTTTATTAGACATGGCATGGCTCTGACTAATCAATTTGTCATAGACCTAAAAGTAATGATAACCTCATGTGATTTATTAAAAAATGGTTTGGATTTACAAAATATAGAACAACCGTGGCATTCTTTACAAAGCTATCTTTGAGTAATGTAAAATTGCTAAGCTGGAGAACACCTCCAAAGGGGAAGCAACAGTATCCTAGGCATCTTTGAAATGTGGTATTTCCTTTGGAGAGCTTAGTGTTGGCACATCTTTGGTAATAATATGAGAAGTTGTTGGCTAACAATAGTCATTTATGTAAATTAGAAAAGTTATGTGTTGATGTTGTGACCAAAAGTAATGATCAACTGGGCCTAGGCATTGCTTGAAGTACATCAAGATACCATCAGTATCAAAGCAAGTTTAAGTGCTAAATGATTTCATCTAATGTTTCTGTGAAAGTCAGTTTACCAGAAGATACACAGGGAGATGTCACACTGAGTAGTTGATGAAAGAAAAATTTTGTTGTCTAGACAACTGAGACACTTGGATTGCTGTGGTGCTATGCCTTATATTTACTGTCCATCTATTCTCTGTGCACCTTGTATGTACCAACTTCTGTTGTTTTTGTTTTTGTTTTTTTAATTTCTTCCAGTGAACTCCTTGAGGACAAGAAGTGCCTGTATTTATTTTTTCTTTGAACTCACAGCACTTATCAGGATCTGGTGCAATTAGTATTAAATAATTGTTTGCTGGTTGATTGTTTGATACTTGTCTAAGGCATAAAGAAAGGAATAAGTGGTGGAGTTGTGGTAGGAATGTTTAGTAAGTTCATTGCATCTTTTAATGCACTGTCCAATTAGATTGAAGGCAAAGGGTCACCAATAATCAGTACCTGGTCTGGGGTAAAACAAAACAAAACAAAACAAAAAACCTTTTTGGCCACATGTCAATCTGATGAACTTCCTAAGATTAGTCAGATCCATGAAAATAGGATAAGGCCTTGAGGAAGGAAAAGAAAAGGAAAACACATTTCAGTCAACCAACCAGTTCCTCAAAGACCTTTCTCTTTGAATCTAAACTGAGGTTGGCATCTTTATTGGTGTTGCCAGAGTGTACCTGTGTGCCTCAAGGCCATCATTTCCACTTAAATGAAGATTACTGAGGAAGTCACCCACCTGACCACAAATGTTGGAATGTATTTAATTTTAAAATTATTCAATTTTGTGTAAGAATTGCTGTAAGTCAAAGAAAAAAAGATGACTCATGAAGAAATGAGCAAATACCCTTCAAAGATATTGGAAGCTGGTACTTGCTGAATTGAAACAGAACAACTCTATCTATGTATTGAATACTGTGTTCCTCGAAACATTAATAGTGTTGGTTTCATCAAAGACACATATACAGAATTCAAGGTTCTTTTTCTTTAGGAGATTAGAAGCATTGATGGTCTCTTTTTATTGCACAAATGAGGAAAGTGCAGCACGTAACTACTTCATCATAAAAGAGGCCCTATGCAGGAAATGAAGAAAACTTTTTATTCCCTAGGTGTGCAGTAATTGCATGTAATTCTAGTTGAACCCAAATGAATTTAACCCTGCCTCATTTCAGGGATACATTGGTTCCTGATGAGTGCTAATGTATTTATTTAAAGGTCACAACTACTTAATTAGTATATAACGGTGGGAAATAAGGACAAGAAGTGGCATTTATATTATGTTGTAAGTTTTCCAAAGCTCCCTCAATATATTGCCGCCAGTGAATTTCATGGCAATGCAGAGGCTCATAAAGATTAAATGACTTGCCCAGGATCACAAAGCTTCTAATGACAATTAATTCCAATAGGAAGCAGGATTTGGATCTATCTTAACTTCAAACCCAATACTCTACCCATTGTTGCAAAAAGTCTTTCCCATTCTGACACTCTACCTCAAATGAAATACTGCTGTTCTAAAATGTAGCCAGAGACAGGGTTGATGTCCCAGTAATTCTGATTGGACAGTTATCAGGCTGTGTGATTTACAAAGAGATGAGAAGCCTAAGCTGTTTCCCCAACTAAATTATCATTCTATAAAATAAATTCCACTATTAGAAAAAATATTTCCACAGAATAACCTACTTTGATGCTCCATCATGATGTGTATAAGGCCATGGATTTCCTAAGATTGCCAGCAAAATTCAAACTCTGAAATTCCTATCAAGTTTCAAAGGATTGCTGCATGGTTCTGTTGATACATCATCTATTCTCTGAGGGTCAGCCTACTTAAGTGTAAACAAGTTCATCACCTTTTATTTGACCTTTAGATGAGGACCTTTTTACCTATTTAACTCAGGAAACAGAAAAAAAATACAAAAGGGCTCCTAGTCCTATCTATTACCCTCCTGTTTTGACAGTGTAGTAGTGAGGTGGCAGAAAGCGCAAAGAATGACAGTTTTTAGAGTGCCTGTAAACACAGATTTGCTCTTGGTGCACTAAGAGTGATTTTTTTTTCTAATTACCAATACATTGATACAGCTCCGAAAGAACTGAAAGAGAAAGATATTGAAATTCCTACCAAAAAAAAAACACAAAGAAATCATTGCTAAAGGAAAGATACATGTTTTTAGAGAGGTAAAGAAAAAAATAATTGGCAATATTGGTTTATTGTGACCCAATGGAAGCAAAAGATAAGATGTCATGCAATACTTATATATTTTGCCTTAAAATATTCACAGTGAATACAGTTAAGGAGACCGCTATGAAGACGTTACAGTCAACAACTGTTGGAGAGGAAGATGTAGATAAATTCTATGAAGAACTTGCCAGCATTCTCCACTTCAAATCAATCAAATTATAAGCAATTATAAAGCACTAACTGTGTGCCTGACTCTATGCCAGGTGCTATGGATACAAAGCAAGACAGCAAGCAAACCAGAAAGTGACCAGCTGAAAAGAAAGTCCCTGCTCTCAAGGATACTACATTCAATTCATACAGTTATCTGTTTCACATTGTGATTCTCGCAATCATGGTTTCAATGTATTGCAGGTTGGCATAAGAAATTAAATGGGAATTCAGAGGGAGTTTTGGAGAAACTACAGATGACAAATGAAGGCCAACAGATGACATAGAAAGTTTTGAAACTCAGAAACATATACAAATGTATTTTTGTGTACCTATATACATACATACGCACACACATATATTATTGGATAATATCAACATATTTTATCTTTTAATTTCATAGTAATTCAGACTTCATGTCTGGTATAAAGGGGGAGCCAAAAAATTTTACATGGATTTTCCAGATCATTGAAGCATCATTCACTTAACCTCTGGGATATGGTGCATATAATTATCAAAAACCAACCTATGCCATAATACTTGATGCCTCCATTATTCAAGACGGCAAAGATGTGGGTAATGAAAAACATGTCGAGGAGGCAGAGCCAAGATGGTGGTATGAAAGCATCAACTTGCTTGAGCTCTCCCCCGAAACCCTCCAAATACCTATAAAAATGGCTCTAAACAAATTCTAAGGCAGCAGAACCCACAAAAAGACAGAGTGAAACAAATTTCCAGCCCAAGACAACCTGGATGATTGATCAGAAAGGTATATCGCGAGGGGCTGGGAGTGAAGCACAGTACAGCGTGGGCACAGGCCGCAGGGAACCTGGAGGAGGCCTCAGAGGACTGAATCTCGGGCAGCTGTGGCAGCTTCCAGACCTCTCAACAAATGCCAAAGACAACTTAGAAGGTCATTGGGAAGAGTCTGTGGTGCTGAGAGAGGAAGGCGGGGTCTCAGCTCCATTCCCCAAGAGAGTGGCCCTGGGGTGGGCAGCTGCTTCCTGATCTTCTGGCACACACACTGAGGGGGAATCTAGTGGCTGATCAGAGGGGGATTGCAGGGATCTCTTTACCAGTGCTGAGGCAGGAATCTCTTGCTTTGCCCGCGCTTGGATGTGGGTCACAATTCTGGGCAGCAGTCCTGGGGTGAGGAGGAGCCCTGGCTTGGTGGAGCTTGTAGTGGCTGTGGACAGGAAACCTTCCTCACAGTTCCAGGACTGAAAGGAGTGCTTGTGGTCACTAATAGACCACAGCACAGGCCAGGAAAGGAGTAAACACCTCGCCCCTTATCATACCACCTTGCAAGAACTGAACATTTACAGGTACCTACAAGTATCTCTGAAAACAGCTATATAAACCCCTGAAGCCTGGGACAGTACATTCTCCACATGGAAACAGACAATAAAGAGTTTAAAACTCAAGTAATTGGTCGGGATCATGAGCAAGCAGTACAAAAAGAGTCAGACTATATTATCTTACTTTGTTGACAAAGAACATCAAAATATACAACCAGAAGAAGATAACAAAGTCAGAGCTCCTACATCCAAAGACTCCAAGAAAAATATGAATCAGTCCCAGGCCTTGGAAGAGCTCAAAAGGGATTTTGAGAAGCAAGTAAGAGGAGTAGAGGAAAAACTGGGAAGAGAAATGAGAGTGATGTAAGAAAATCATAAAAAACAAGTCAACAGCTTGGTAAAGGAGACCCAAAAAAATGCTGAAGAAAATAACACCTTAAAAAATAGCCTAAACCAAATGGCAAAAGAGGTCCAAAAAGCCAATGAGGAGAAGAATGCCCTAAAAAGCAAAATTGGCCAAATGGAAAAGGAAGTCCAAAAGATTACTGAAGAAAATACTTCCTTAAAAGTTAGAAGAAGCAATTGGAGGCTAGTGACTTTATGAGAAACCAAGGCACTGTAAAACAAATCCAAAAGAATGAAAAAATAGAAGAGAATGTGAAATATCTCATTGGGAAAACAACTGACCTGGAAAATAGAGCCAGGAGAGAGAATTTAAAAATTATTGGACTATCTGAAAGCCATGAACAAAAAAAGACCCTAGATATCACTTTTCAATAAATTATCAAGGAAAACTGTCCTGACATAGTAGAACCAGAGGACAAAATAGAAATTGAAAGAATCCACCGATCTCCTCCTGAAAGAGATCCCCAAAGGAAAACTCCTAGGAATATGGTAGCCAAATTCCAGAGTTCCCAGGTCAAGGAGAAAATATTACAAACTGCCAGAAATAAACATTTTAAATATTGTGGAAACACAATCAGGATAACACAAGATTTAGTAGCTTCTACATTGAAGGACCGCAGGGCATGCAATATAATATTCTGGAGGGCAAAGGGCATAGGTTTACAACTAAGAATCACCTACCCAGCAAAACTGAGTATAATCCTTCAGGGGGGAAAATGGTCATTCAGTGAAATAGGGGACTTTCAAGCATTCTTGATGAAAAGACCAGAGCTGAATAGAAAATTTGACTTTCAAATACAAAACTCAAGTGGAACTTGAAAAGGTAAACAGGAAAGAGAAATCATAAGAGACTTATTAAGGTTGAACTGTTTACATTCCTGCATGGAAAGATGATATTTAGAACTCATGAGACCTTTGTCAGTATTAGGGTAATTGGAGGAAAAAATTATTGGTATGGATAGATAGATAGATAGATAGATAGATAGATAGATAGATAGATACATACATAGATAAGCATACATATATAGAGGGAACAGTTGAAGGTTAAGGTTTCATATCTGGAGAATAAAATTAAGGGATGAGAGAGGATTACATTCAGAGAAGAAGAAAGGGAGAGGTAGAATGGTAAATTATCTCACAAAAAAAAAAACAGAAAGAAAATGCTCCTACAGTGGAGGGGAAATGGGGGAAGGTGAGAGGGAATAAGTGAATCTTATTCTCATAGGATTTGGCTTAAGGAGGGAATAACATACACATTCAACTGGATAAGGAAATCCGTCTTACCCCATGGGAAAATAGGGGGAGAAGGGGACAAGAGAGCAGTGTGATGATAGAGAAGAGGGCATATTGGGAAAGGGGGTAATCAGAAGCAAATACTTCTGAGGAGGGACAGGATCAAAAGAAAGAATAGAATAAATGGGAGGGCAGGATAGGATTAAAAGAAATAGAGTCTACTCTGGAAGTGTTTTGCATAACTGCACATACATAACCTATATTGAATTGCTTGCCTTTTCATCAGGGTGGGTGGGAACAGAGGAAGGGAGAAGTTTGAAACCTAAAGTTTGCAAAACATATGTTCAAAATAAAAATGTTTTCACATGGTACTGGGAAATAAGAAATATAGGAAATGGGTTACAAAAGTCTGCCCTGTCCTACAGGAAAATAGAAGGGGAAGGGATAAGAGAAGGGGGGAAGAGATAGAAGAGAGGACAGATTAGGGGAAGGGATATTCAGAATGCATGCCATCTTGGGGTGGGGGGGGGTGAGATGGGGTGAAAATTTGGAACTCAAAATCTTGTGGAAGTAAATATTGAAAACTGAAAATAAATAACTTTATATTAAAAAAATGTCAAAAAATATGAATTCAGTATTAAGAAAGTATAGAGAACATCGAATTATAGATCAAATGGAAATCACCACACTTTTATAAAACTTTATAGGTTTTCTCTGGAGATTAGCCTTTGTTACAGATTATCTATTTCAGTCAATTAATAAATCAATCACCAAGTGTCCAGAAATAAGGAAATTGAAACACAGAAATGTAAGTTGACTTATACAAGGTCACAAAGTGATTGGAGGTAGAATTTAAACCTGTGACATTTGACTTTAAATCCAGAGTACTTTTCCCCTATATAATGTTTACCCTATATATCTTAAATGTTTTTTTTCAACAAAAATATTAGAAAGCATTAGACATTGAGAAGAGCAAGCAACATTACCTAAAATAAAATTGATCTCATCTTAACTGAAAGGTAATTATTGGTTACTGATAGGGCAATCATTTTAATTCAACTCAATTTGACAAATATTTATGAAGCAAATACTACATACAAAACATATTCTCTCTCTCCATATATATGCATATATATGTGCATATATATAATCTGTATCACAGAATTAATATTACTCATATTTCTCCAATTCTGAGAAATACACTGCAAATGTTAACATCCCTCTTTTTAAGATAAAAACAAAACTGAAGCACAGAGAGGTTAAGGCCATTTGCCTAGGATCATAAAGTTAGTGTTAATATCCACATAAAAATAACATGAAAAATGCCTATATTGTATAGGGGCAATTTATTTTACATGTATTTTCTTTATTTTATCTAAAAACTATCCCTATAAAGTAACTGAATCAGAGGACTAAAATGAATGTTTTCATTATAATTTTTATAGTAATAGAAAGTATACTGCACTTGGTAACCAAGAGTCTAGATTCTATTCTTGGCTCTACCACTGACTAGTTAAGCTGCTTTCCTAAGGTCACATAATATCTTTCACTCATTCTGCTCAATGAAAAAATTGGAATGGGTTACTGAGAAGGTTCCTTATAGCTCAAAGACTATAATATCTTAGATGGTATGTATTATATCCAATAATCCTATCTATCAAAAATTCTACCAAATACCTATGAAAAAATCCTACATTGTCACCAAAAATAATTTCTCATTGAATTTTCATATGTTGAGCATTATAAGGAAACCATATCTTCTCCTCTATAACAGGATACGATAGTTCTTATATTAAGTGGGTGTAGTCATGAAATGTTTTACTTGATAGGGTCTTGGAGGTCATCAAGTCCAACTCCCTCATTACAAAATTGAGGAGTCTGACTATGAGAGAGGAAAAATGACTTTTAATAGTATTTTCTTTTTCCCATTACATGTAAAGACAATTTTAACATTCATTTTTTAATAAAATTTTGAGTTCAAACTTTCTCCCTCAATGCTTTCCCCCACCAAGACAGCAAGGGATTTTCTATAAGTTACATATATGCAGTCATACAAAACATATTTACACAGTAGTCATTATAAAAGAAGAAACAGAACAAAAGAAAAAAAAAAAGTGAAATAGTATGCATTTAGATCTGCACTTAGCCTGGATATGAATAACCTTTTTCCTTATGAATCTTTGGAATTGTCTTGGATCATTGTATTGCAAAAGAGCTAAGTCAATCATAATTAATCATCATTCAAAGCTGCCGTTACCGTGTACATTGGTCTTTGTACCTGGTTTTGCTTAATTCACTTTGTAACAGTTCATTTAAGTCTTTCAAGATTTTTCTTAAATTTGCCTGCTCATCATTTCTTATAGCACAATAGTATTCTATGACATTCATATACCACAACTTCTTCAGTTGTTCCCCAATTGATTGGCATCCCCTCAGTATCTAATTCTTTACCACCACAAAAAGAGCTGCTACAGAAATTTTTGTACATGTGGGTCTTTTTCTCTTTTTTTTACTATATCTTTGGGATACAGATAGTACTGTTATTGCTGGAATCAAAGGGTATGTGCAGTTTTATATCCTTTGAGCATAGTTCCAAATTTCTCTCCAGAATACCTGGATTAGTTCACAACTCTCCCAATAGTCCCAATTTCCCTGTATCCTCTCCAAAATTTATAATTTCCCTGGAAAAAGGACTTTTAAGTTCACAGAGGAAAACAATTAACTGTAGTCATCATAATTACTCATAGAAACATTTGGAAAATAGCTGAAATTGCAAGTCTAAGTGTAAATAAAGGTGATAGTAACACCAGTCTCTAATTTATTTGAGTGGAGTCTGAGACTTGAACAACTTGATTGAATTCCATATTGCTAAATTAAACCTTCTTCCCAAAACATATCTAAAAATTGTTACTCATTTTTTCTGACACCCACCTGAGTTATGCAAAATAATTACACAGATGGTAATCAAATGTGGGTTGTTTTTGGAGGAGGGCAAAAAATATGAATATGCAACTGATAGAAAACTATAAATGTGCTCTAAAGAGCCCATTCAATGCTTCATTACAAAGAGAACTGGTCATCAAAACCATTTAGTTTTTGGCAAAATGATATACATATTAGCCTACTATTAGCAGTTAAGCTTATGGCAAAGATCATTTATTCCCACCTTGCTCCAACTGAAATTCTCTCAAAATCATACAGCACCTGGTCAGTGCATCCAAGCAGGAGGACAGTACTACTATAGTTATTCCCTTCATAAACCTCTTTAGGAAAGTTAAGTATTGAAAATATAATCTTTGAACATTATTTGAACTCTAGCAATAAAATATATGTGGTATTTAGAATATTACACACTTGAAGTGCACCTGCCTAATATAATAACCAGCAGGCTGTTTATACATAATTGGAATTCACTCAGCTATTCAATAAAGTCAACAAGCATTCATAAGGTGCTTACTATGTTCCAGGCACTGTGCCATGTGTGGAGATCCAAAGGAAAACAAAAATAATCCTTGCCCTCCAAGAGTTCACAAGCTAATGACTGAGACAAGAGGCAAATAACTATGAATACAAAACAAATACCGAGTAAATGGAAAGTAATCTCAGAGGGAAGGCACAAGTAAGAGGGTAGAGGAGACCTCCCATAGAATGTGGGACTTCAATAGAATATCAAAGAAACCAGCAATACTAGGAAGTAGAGGTAAAAAGGGACAAAATTATAGGATAGAGGATAACCATTTAAAAGGTACAGGATGGGAGATGGAGCGCCCTATGCAAGGAACAGCTATCAGGTCAATACTGCTAAATTATAGAGTATGTAGAAGGCAATCAAGTACAAGAAGACTGGAAATTTTTTGAAGGATCCACATTGTCAAGGGCTTTAAAAGATAAAGGAAGATATTATAATTGATAAAAGAGGTAAAGAAGTTCCAACTGAGGTGAGTGGGGTAACTGCACTTTAGGAAAATCACATTGGCAACTGAGTAGGGGTTAGATTGGAGCGAGCAGAGAGTTGAGATATGAGATCAATCAGAAATCTATTGCAAAAGGACAAGCTTCCAGTGATGAAGGTCTATACCAGAGTGATGCTTTTGTTAGTGAATATAAGGGCATGTATAAGGGACATGTAAAGGTTCAAATGATAAAAAGAAAACAGATTGGATATGTAAGTAAGTGTGAGTAAAAGGTCAATGATGATACCAAGATTAAAAAACTGGAAAAGTGGGGAAGTGGTGCCCTCAAGATTAAACAGGGTTATAAAGACAAATGGGAAATGTCCATACTAAGGTATGCATGTATAATTCACAACAGAAAAACAGAAGGTATAGAAAGACAGGTAAAAGGAGAACCAGAAGAAAACATATTCAGGGAAGTCAAGAGAGTAGAGAATATCTATGAGAAGAAGGTGATTGACAGTATCACAAACTACAGAGAATTCAAATAGTTTTAGGATTGAGATAAAACCATTGATTTACTAGGTAAGAGATGATTGGGATAACACCAAGAATAATTCCCCACTATATTAGCAGTCAAAGATTATGAGCAGTTTTCAGAAGAGTTTCAAACTATAATATTTACAATGTATACAACACATGTATATCTTTATACAAACTATATGTGAATATATACACATATATTTAAACTACATGACTAAAAGAAAATACACACAAAATCACCTATAGTAAGAAAAATTTACATTAAAAGGGCAGATTGTACCTCAAGTGATTCAAATTGAAAAATATGGGAGCAATCAGAATTGAAGACTGTGATAAAACAATCACACTCATACACTGTTAGTGTAGCTGACTTTTAGTGAACAGGATAACTATTTAGATACTACCAATGACACATCTTAGCTGTGTGACTATGGACAAATCACCTTAACTTTCTGAATTTTGTTTCTTTTTTATGCAAAGTAGAAGCATCTAGGTGGTGCCTAGGTAGAGTACCAGACCTGAAATCTGGAAGACATAATTTAACTCTGGCCACTTAACAATTTTGTTATCCTTCATAAGTCACTTAACTTCTATCTACCTTATTTTCCTCATCTTTGAAATGGAGACAATAATAGCACTTACCTCTCAATGTTGTGAGGATAAAATTTGAGATAATCTTTTATTAAATTTATTTAATTTT
This sequence comes from Phascolarctos cinereus, assembly GCF_003287225.1. NCBI lineage: Eukaryota > Metazoa > Chordata > Mammalia > Diprotodontia > Phascolarctidae > Phascolarctos > Phascolarctos cinereus. The sequence goes on along the minus strand of NW_027555736.1, from coordinate 103,713,656 downwards.
TTTACATCATAAATTCTAAACTGCCTCTCTCCCTCCCTGCCCTGCACTAGAGAAGGCCACTGTTTAACAGAGATTTGTAAATGTATGTAAACCATACTATGTTTACTTCTATTTATTTGTTCTTTCTCTGGAAGTGGAAAGCATCTTCCTTCATAGTTTCTTATGGTTAATCTGACTATTTATAAGACTAAGGATAAATCGATTATTCACAATTTTCTTGAAACAATACTGCTGTTACTTTAACAAAATTTTCTTTGTTCTGCTCACTTCACTTTTCATTATTTCATGCAAGTTTGCCCATGTTATTTTTCCTGAAAAAAAACCTCATTAAATAGCTCATCACTTCTTACAACACAGTAGTATTCCATCATAAGCAATAACTGTAAAACATTTTGCATGTGTTAAAGCTATGACCAAATGCCAGCTACGATGATGATGATTATTAAAATAAAGACATACCTTTAGTCCCAGCCTCATATAAATATTTGTTGGGGTAAATGAAAATTTTAGTTCAAATTTCAAAGAAATATATAAGTAGAAGTTATGATTATTACTGAGGGACATGGCAGTCAAGGGCAGCACCAGTTTTGAGTATCAGTTTATGTGAAAAAAATATTACAAAAGAGAACCATTTTGAGTAATGTAATTTCATAAAAAAATGGAAAGGATTTGGTTTGAGACATAACAAATTTAAGTTTTTCTAAGAGATTTATAGATATAAGATAGAATAGGGATGCTAACATTGCTCTATCAGACTTTTGGACTTTAAGATCTAAATATTTGGTGATGAGTAATGGTACTCAAAGAGGTGGAAACAAAACAAATTATTCTGAAAAAAAAATATTATTTCCTAGTAAGGCAACTGAAAATATAAGAAAATAATTGTATCTACTGAATTTTTCCTTCATAATTTTTTTATTAAAATGGTCTACCTACATATTAAAAGCATACTTGAAATAAATATGAGAAGGAAATATGGAAGATTTTTGTAGATAATTCACCATAGTGACTACATATTCACTTACATTTAAAAAAAATAGAGGTAGAAAAAACATAAGATGATCTCTTTTTTTAAACTTTTTTATTAATTTGTTTTGATTTATCAACAATCATTTCCATAGCTTTTGAGTTTTAAATTTTTCTCACCTTCCTTCCCCACCTCCTTCCCCAAGACACTGAACAACCTGATATATGCTATACATATACATTCCTATTAAACATATTTTCACATTAGTGATTTTGTAAGTAAGAATTAGAACTAATAGGAGGAACCACTAGAAAGAGGAAACGAAACACAACAGAAGAAAAAAAAAATAGCAAATAGTGTGCTTTGATTTGCATTCAAACTTCATAGTTCTTTCTTTGGATGTAGATAGCATTTTCCGTCCTGAGGCTTTTGGAGATGTCTTAGATCCTTGTATTGATGAGAAGGGTTAAGTCTATCAACATTAGTCATTGCACAATGTGGCTATTACTGTGTACAACATTCTCCTGATTCTGCTCACTTCACTCAGCCTCAAACCTTACAAGTCTTTCCAGATTTTTCTGAAGTCTGCCTGTTCATCATTTTTTATAGCACAATAGTATTCCATTACATTCATATATCACATTCACAGTTATGATTACTATCTGTGTCTTTCTCTCCATCCTTTTCCCTCTCCCATTCATGCTTTTCTTTCTCCTTTCTCCTTTTCCCTCCTCAATGTTTAGCTTTTGACCACTGCCCTACCTCAGTCCCACCTCCCTTCTATTACCTAGCTCAATTTCTTCCCCTTTACCTTTTCTACTTCTTCCCTCCTTTTTACCACCCCTCCCTTTTCTTTCACCTTTTCCCTCCTACGGCCTATAGGGCATATCAAATTTTAATACCTGATTATGTTATTCCCTTCCTGTGCCAAATGTGATGACAGTAAGGTTCACACAATGCTCATCTCCCTCCCTTCTTTCCCTCTGCTATAATAGGTTTTGGTGCTTTTTCCTGTGAGGTAATTTACCCTTGTCTGTCTCCTCCTTTCCTTTTCTCTCAGTACATTTTCTTAGTTAGATCAGATTAATCCACTTACTTGGATCCATTTAACCCACTTACTTAGATTTTTTTTTATCATAACATGGAAGCCAATTTATATCCACCCCCTTTATGTATACCCCTTTAACATGGTGTAATAACAATACAGTTCTCAAGAGTTACAAGTGTCATCTTCCTTTGTAGGGATGTAAACAGTTTGCCCTTATTAATAACATGTTATTTCTTTCTGTCCCACCTACCTTTTTATGTCATTCTTGAGTCCTGTATTTGAAGATCAAATTTTCTGTTGAGATCTAGTCTTTTTATCAGCAAGGTATGGAAGTCTCCTATTTTACTGCATATCCAGCTCCTCCCCTGAAAGATCATGCTCATTTTCACTGGGTAGTTGATCCTTGGTTGTAATCCAAACTCCTTTGCCTTATGGAATATCATGTTCCATGACCTATTGTCTTTTAATTTAGAAGCTGCAAGATCTTTTGTAATCTTAACTGTGGTTCCATGATATTTAGATTGTTTCTTTCTGGCTGCTTGCAGTATTTTATCTTTGACCTGGGAATTTTGGAATTTGGCTACTATATTCCTTGACATTTTGAATTTGAGATCTCTTTCAGGCGGTGATTGGTGGATTCTTTCTATGGCTATTTTTACTTTTGTTTCTAGGACCTTAGGGCAGTTTTCCTTGATGATTTCCTGAAAGATACTGTCCAGACTCTTTTTTTATCATGATTTTCAGGTAGACCAATAATTTTTAAATTGTCTCTCCTGGACTGATTTTCCAGGTCAGTTGTTTTACCAATGATGTATTTTACATTTTCATCTACTCTTTCATTTTTTTAAAATTTCTGTTGGACTGATTCTTGCTGTCTCATAGAGTCATTAGCTTCCATTTGCCCAACTCTAATTTTTAACAAATTGTTTTCTTCTACTGGATTTTGTACCTCCTTCCCCATTTGGCCAATTGTATTTTTTAGGGATTTGTTTTCTTCAGTGTACTTTTTTTCCAGTTGGCCAATTATATTTTTAAGGATTCTTCTACCTCTCATTTGACTTTTACAATCCTTCCTGAGCTCTTCTAAGAAGGCTTTTTGGGCTTCAGACCAATTCATATTCCCTTTTGAGGTTGCAGATGAGGGTTTGTTGACAATGTTGTCCTCTTCAGAATTTCTGTCTCTATCTTCACTCTTCTCATGATATGAATCTATGGTATGTTTCTTTTTGCTCATGGTGTTTCCTTATTCCTTGGCCTTTAAGGAGATTGAGCTCTCCTGCTGGGGAAACTCAGAGGGCACTGACCCAAGCTTCTTGTATTGGGAGCCTAGGTCTTGGTCATTGGCTTTGTATGCTGGGGCCTTTGATGTTGGCAATTGGAGGCTGTAGGTTTCTGGCAGCTTACCTGGTATTGGGCTGGAATCAACAAGGCTAGAACTCTTGGGTAACTCTACATTGTCTGCTTTTCATTTCCTTTTGCTTTCTTCAGCACCTTACAGATGGATGTTGCACAGGATTTATATACCTGGGGCCATTTGTAGTGCTGCTTTCCTTATTTTTGCTGAGGCACTGGTAGACCTGTTTGCTGTAGAATGCTGAGGCACCTGGTGGTTTTCTGAGCTGGTATCCACCCATTCCTCTACCCCCACTGAGGCACTTAAGAGGTCCAGATTTTGGTGTTTGCCTGCTCCACCACCTGGGTTTCAGGATCGCCTTCTGGTGCGCTAAAGTGGGGCTTTCAGCTAGCTTGCTGGGTTGCCTTCCATGCTGTACTGCTCCCCTTCATCCAGGGCAAGAAGGGCTTTTCCTGCTAATCCCTCAACCTACCTGGGCTACTCCACTGCTGTTCCCCTTCTTTCTTCTGGTTCAGCTATTCCAGGGATTTTCCTGGGGTGATATTTTCTGGTTTGATGATGTTCTCCTTATTATTTGTTGATGTAACAACAAAAATGAATATGTATTGGTTGGAAAAACTGTAGTCTTAATGTCTCTCATTCCAAAATGACAAGATCTCCTAACAGAATCACACAAATAACTTTGTTTTTTAAATTAAATTTTATTTACTTCATTAAATAGTTCCCAATAACATTTTAAAAATATTTTTGTAAATTCTGACATAAATTCTCTCTTTCCATTTTACTGTTCTCTACAAACTGGGCAATGTGAAAATAATTGTATATATGAAGTCATGAAAAACATATTTCCACATGAGTCATGTCAAATTTTTTTTAAAGCAAGAAGTGCACAGAAAGTAGGCAAAAGGGTATTTCAGTCTACTAAGAGTTCATCAGTTCTCTCAGCAAAGATGGATAGTAATTTTCACTGTGGGTCCTTTGGAATTATCTTGGACCATTATCTTGATCAGAGTACCTAAGTGTTTCATAGCTGATTATTACAATATTGCTTTACTGTGTGCAAAGTTCTTATGGTTCTAGCCATAAAAAGTCTTCCTAGTTTGTTTAGTTTTTTTTTGACACCATTCTGCTCATCATTTCTTGTAGTACAATAGCATTCCATCAAAATCATATATCAAAACTTGTTTAGCCATTACCCAATTAATGCGCATCCCCTCACTTTCCAATTGTTTGCCAAAAAGCTGCTATAAATATTTTTTGTGCTAATTGGTGCTTTTTCTTTTTTTTGTTTTTGTTTTTGTTTTCTCTTTGGAATATAGACCTAATAGTGGTATTGCTGAGACAAAGGGTATGCAGTTTTATAGCCTTTTAGGCATTATTCCAAATTTTCTCCAGAATGTTTGGACCAGTTCACCACTCCTCCTACAATATATTATTTTCCCTATTTTTTTCATATTCCCCTTCAGTGTTTGTCATTTTCCTTTTCTGTTACATTTGCCAATCTGATGGGATAGACTTGGTCTCTCAGAGTTGTTTTAAATTGCATTTCTCTAATTAGCAGTGGTTTAGAGCATTTTTTTAATGCAACAACCAAAAGCTTTGATTTCTTTCTTTGGAAAATTATTCTTCCAAATTTGACTCAGTTCCCTTTATCAGAGAAACTTGTTGTAATCCCCCCCCCCCCAGATTACAGCTTCCCTTCTAATTTTGGCTCCATCAGTTTCATTTTTGCAAAATCTTTTTACTTTCATGTAATCATAATTACCCATTTTACTTCCTGTGATCCTCTCTATCTCTTGTTTGGTCACAAAACTTCCCTTGTCAATAGATATTTTTCCACGTTCTGTACTATGTTTATGATGACACATTCAGTCTGAATAATTTACCTATTTTGATCTTGTTTGGTATACTGTGTGAGATGTTGGTCTATGCTTAGTTTCTGCCAAACTGCTTTCCAGTTTCCCCAATAATTTTTGTGAAATTGTAAGTTCTTGTCCAAAAGTCTTGGATCTCTGGGTTTATTAAATATTAGATTATTATAGTAATTTACTACTGCATATTATTTACATAATCAATTCTCCTGATCCACTGCTGTATTCTTTAGCCTTTTTTAGATTGTTTTGATAATTAACATTTTGTAATACAGTTTAAATCTGGTACTGTTACACCACCCTCCTTCACATTTTAAAAATTTGATTCTCTTGATATTTTTAAACTTTTGTTCTTCTAGATGAATTTTATTATTTTGCATGCTATATAAATAATTTTAGGTAGTTTGAATGATATGGCATTGAATATGTAAGTTAACTTACATATAATTGTCATTTTTATTATATTGGGTGGGCCACCCATAAGCAATTAACATTTCTCAAATTATTTAGGTTTCTTTTGTTTGTGTGAAGTGTTTTGTGATTCTGTTCATGTTATACTTGGAATTGTCTTGGCAGGTAGATTCCCAAATATTTTATATTGTCTATAGTTATTTTAAATGGAATTTATCTATCTCTTCCTGCTGTGTGATCTTGGTGATACACAAAATTCTGATGAGTTATGTGGGTTTACTTTATATCCTGCAATGTTTCTGAAGCAGTTAATTATTTCAAAACAATTTTTGTTGATTCTCTAGAATTCTCTAAGTTCACCATCATATCATCTGCCAAGAGTGATAGTTTCATTCCTCATTGCCTATTTATATTCCTTCAATTTTTTCTTGTCTTATTGCTATAGTCAGAAGTATTAGTACAATATTAAATAATAGTGCCAATAATGGACATCATTGCTTTATCACTGATTTTATTTGGAAGATCATTTTATCTCCATTTACAGATAATGCCTACTCTTGATTTTAGATAGATACTGCTTATAATATTAAGAAAGTTTGAATTGATTCCTATGTTTTCTAGTATTTTAATAGGAATAAGTAGCATATTTTGTCAAAAAAAATTTCTAATTCTATTGATATAATCATGATTCTTTTTTTTTAATTTATCAGTTACCCTTATATTTTTCATAAGATTTAATCAGACCTACAGTCTTGGTACAGATCTAACCTGGTCATAGTGATGTAGTGCTGTAATCTCCTTGATAGTACTTTATTTAAAATTTTTGCATCAATATTAATTAGGAAAATTGGTGTATGATTTTCTTTCCCTGTTTTTGCTCTCCCTTCTTTAGGTATCAAGAGAAAACATGGGAATTCGGTAAGATTCCTTTTTTTCCAAAATAGTTTATGTGGTATTGAGATTAATTATTCCTTAAATGGTTGCTAAAATTACTTTGTAAATCTATCTGGTTTTGTATATTTCTTTTATAGGAAGCTCATTTATGGCCTGTTCAATTTATTTTTCTATGTAAAGTTATTTAAATCTTCAATTTCCTCTTACTTTGAGCAATTTATATTTTGTAAATAGTCATCCATTTTATTCAAATTGTCAGATTTACTGACATATAATTGGATAAAATAACTCCTAATCATTGCTTTAATTTCATCTTCATTGGTGATACATTCATTTTTTTCATTTTTTAGACTGGTAGTTTGGTTTTCATCTTTCTTTTTCATGAATCAGATTAACCAATTGATTATTGTGTTTTTTTTCCCCCATAAAGCCAGCTTTTAGGTTTATTTATAATTTTTTTTACTTTTAATTGTAATCATCTCTTCTTTGATTTTCAGGATTTCCATTGTGATGTTTAACTGGGGATTTTAATATTTTCTTTATCAATTTTTTTAGTTGCATGACCAATTCACTGATATGCTCTTTTTCTCTTTTGTTGATGTAATGTTTATAGATAGAAAATTTCCCCTAAGCCCCTCTTTGGCTGAATCCCGCAAAGTTTCATTTCTGATCTTATTCCTGTCATCCACTTTAATTGAATTATTGATTGTTTCTATGATTTGTTCTTTGATCCAATTATTCTTTAGAGTTAGATTAAGTTACAATGAATTTTAATCTGTTCTTCAACAATTCTTTGATGAATGTATTTTTATTGCATTGTGTTCTGAAGAGGGTGCATTTAATATTTCTGTTTTTCTTCATCATTCCACTTTTTTACACCCTAATACATGGTCATTTTTTGTGATGGTGCTATGAATCACTGAGAAAAAAGACATACTGCAATATTTTTTCATTCATTTTTGCCAGAGATCTATCCATATCTATTTTTCCTAAATTATATTCCTCTCTTTAACTTTTTTTCCTTTATTTTATGGTAAGATTTATCTAGCTTTGAGAGGGGAAAGTTGAGTTCCTTTGTTAGTTTAATTTTATTACCTATTTTGTCCTTTAATCTATTTAACTTTTCCTTTAAGAATTTGGTGCTATTTCATTTGGCACATATTATTTAGTATTTACATTTTTTTTCTATGAGACCTTGAGAAAGATATAATTTCTATGATTAGTCCTTTTAATTAGGTTTTTCTTTTTGCTTTTGCTTTGATATCATAATTCCTGCCTCTCTTTTTTACTTCAGCTGAAGCATTATAGGTTCTGCTCCAGACTTTTATTCTAATTTTGTGTGTCTCCATTTATTTTAAACAAAATATTTGGGGTTCTAGCTTCTAAACCATACTGCTATCTATTTCCATGTTATTGGTGAGGTGATTCCATTCACATTCACAGTTACGACTACTAACTGTGCATTTCCCTCTATCCTGTTTTCTCCTGTTTATCCTTCTTTCTCTTTTTCATCCTGTTCCTTCTCAAAAGTCTTATTTGCTTTTATGTCTGCCTTCCTTTATCTGTCCTTTTTTTTATCACACCCTCCTTTTTCTTATCCTCTCCCCTTCTACTTTTCCATTAGTTACAGTAGATTTCTATACCCAATTGAGTGTGTGTGTGTGTGTGTGTGTGTGTATGTCAGTCTTGGAATCAATTCCAAGGAGAATGAGGTTCAAGCATTGCCTGCTTCCCTCCCACCCACCCATCATTTTCTATTCCACTGTAAAAGGTTTTCCTTGGACACCTCTTTTATGTGAAATAGTTTGCTCCAACCTTCCCCTCCATTTCCCCCTCTCCTGCTAGAGACTTCTTTTTTTTTTTTACTTTTTCATTTTTATACTATCCCAACACGAACAATTAATTCTTGTGGAATCTGTCTATATGGATGTCTTTTAATTACTCTAATAATGATGAAATTCATAGGAATTGCATATATTATCTTCTTATATGTGAATGTAAATACTTTGATCTTATTGAATATCTTTTGATTTCTCTTTCATGTTTACCTTGTATGCATCTCTTAAGTCTTGTATTTGAAACACAAAACTTCTATTCAGCTCTTATCTTTTCATCAAAAACGTTCAAAAATCCCCTATTTCATTGGATATTCATTTTCACCTGAAAAATTATACTCAGTTTTGTTAGGAAGGTTGTTCTTGGAGCCAAGATGGCAGAGTGAAAAGGTACTCGCTCTCACTCTCCCCTATCAACCTCTGAAAACCCAGAAAATATCACCCCAGAAAAAAACCCTGGAACAGCTGAATTAGAAGAAAGACAGGGAGCAGCAGTGCAGCAGCCCAGCAAATGGGTGGCCCAGTACCTCACCAAAAATAAGGGAGGCAGAACTACAAGGGGCCCCAGGTGGATAACTACCCTGTGGTATTCATCTGAAAGGAGGTGAAGAAAGCAACCTAAAGCGCCGGCCTTGCTGGTTCCAGCCCAACACCAGGTGAGCTGTCTCAGCCCTGCAGCCTCCAATTGTGAAGAAATCCTGAAGCCCAGGTGGTAGAACAGGCAAACACCAACACATGAACCTCCGAGTGCCTCAGTGAGGGCATGGGGAACTGGTGGAAAACAGCTCAGAAAACCACCAGGTGCCTTGGCACTCTACCTCAAAGGAATCTCCCAGTGCATTAGCAGAAATGAGGGAGACAACACTTCTAGGGGCCCCAGGCAGATAAGCACCATGCAGCAGCCTTCTAAAAGAAGCTGAATAAAGCTAAAGGAAAGGAAAAGTAGGGAACCTAGAATTGCCTGAAAATTCCAGCCTTGCTGATTCCAGCCCAACACGAGGTAAGCTGCCAGAAACCTACAGCCTCCAATTGCCAACATAAGAGGCCCCAGCACACAAAGCCGTGACCAAGACCTAGGCTCCCAACACAAGAAGCTTGGGTCAGTGCCCTCTGTTCCCCAGCAGGAGAGGTCAATCTCTTTAAAGGCCAGGGAATAAAGAAACAGAATGAGTAAAAAGAAACATACCATAGATTCATATCATGAGAAGAGTGAAGATCAAGACAGAAATTCTGAAGAAGACAACATTGTCAACAAACCCACATCTGTAACAACAAAAGGGAATATGAACTGGTCTGAAGCCCAAAAAGCTGAAGAAAACAAGTTCCTAAAAAACACAATTGGCCAATTGAAAAAGGAAGGACAAAAACTAACAGAAGAAAACAATCTGTTAAAAACTAGAATTGGACAAATGGAAACAAATGTCTCTATGAGACAGCAAGAATCAGTCAAACAGAGACAAAAAAAAGGAAAAAATAGATGAAAACATAAAATACCTCATCGGTAAAACAATGAATCTGGAAAATCGATTCAGGAGAGACAATTTAAAAATTATTGGACTACCTGAAAATCATGATGAAAAAAAGGCCTGGATAGCATCTTTCAGGAAATCATAAAGGAAAACTGCTTGGAACTCATAGAACCAGAAGGGAAAATGACCGTAGAAGAATGCACCAGTCAACACCTGAAAGAGATCCCAAATTGACAACGCCAAGGAATATAATACAAAATTCCAAAATTACCAGATGAAAGAGAAAGTGCTGCAAGCAGCCAGAAAGAAACAATTTAAATATCATGGAACCACAGTCAGGATTACACAGGACTTTGCAGCTTCTACATTAAAAGACCACAGGGTGTGGAACATGATATTCCATGAGGCAAAGGAGCTTGGAATGCAGCAAAGGATCAATTACCCATCAAAAAATGAGTATCATTTTTCAAGGGAGGAGATGGATATTCAACAAAATAGGAGACTTCCAAACTTTCCTGATAAAAAGACCAGAGCTCAACAAAAAACTTGATCTTCAAGTACAGGAGTCAAGAAGGACATAGAAAGGCAAATGGGACAGAAAGATACAATGTGCAAACTGTTTACATCCTTACAAGGGAAGATGACACTGGTAACTCTTGAGAACTGTATTGTTATTACACCATGTTAAAGGGGTATACATAAAGAGGGTGGGTATAAATTGACTTTGATGTAATGATGAAAAAAATCTTATCAAGTGGGTTGAATGGATCCAAGTAATTAATCTGAATCCAAGTGAATTAATCTGATCTAAGCAAAGTACTGAGAGAAAAGGAAAGATGGAGCCAGATGAGGGTAAATTACATCACAGGAAAAGATACAAGATCCTATTACAGCAGAGAGAAAGAAGGGAGGGAGATGAGCATTATTTGAACCTTACTCTCATCAGATTTGGCTCAAGAAGGGAATAACATAATCAGTTAGGCATACAAATCTAACACTCCCTATATGCAGTAGGAGTGATAAGGGGAAAGAAAAGGGAGGGGTTAATAGAAGGGATGTGGGACTGAGGGAGGCAGCAGTCAAAAGCAAAACATTAGTGAGGAGGGAAAAGGAGAAAGGAGAAAGAAAATCATGGGTGGGGGGAGGACGGAAAGAAAGACACAGATAGTAATCATAATTGTGAATATGATATATGAATGCAAGTGGAATACTATTGTGCTATAAGAAATGATGAACAGGCAGACTTCGTATAAACCTGGGAAGACTTATATGGTTTGATGCTCAGTGAAGTGAGCAGAACCAGGAGAATATTGTACACAGTAACAGCCACATTGAATGATGACTGACTTTGATAGACCTAACCCCTCTCAGCAATACAAGGATCTAAGACATCTCCAAAAGCCTCATGATGGAAAATGCTGTCCACATCCAAAGGAAGAAATATGGAGTTTGAATGCAGATAAAGCATATTGTTTGCTAATTTTTTCTTCTCTTGTGTTTTGTTTCCTCTTTCTGGTGGTTCCTCCTATTGGTTCTAATTGTTACTTACAATGCCACTAATGTGAAAATATGTTTAATAGGAATGTATATGTATAACTTATATTCAGTTGTGTGCCATCTTGGGGAGGGAGGGAAGGAAGGAGGGGGAGAAAAATTTAAAATTCAAAAGCTTATGGAAGTGATTGTTGACACATTAAATCAATAATTTTTTTTAAAAAAGAAAAAAAAATCTTCATCTGAGAACTGCCTGTTCATATCCTTTGATCATTTATCACCTGGAGAATGATTGCATTCTTATAAATTTGAATTAATATATGTTAGAAATGAGGCCCTTATCAGAGACACTGGTTGTAAAGTCTTTTCCCAGTTTTCTGCTTCCCTCCTAATCTTGGTTGCATTGGCTTTGTTTGTTCAATAACTTTTCTATTTAATGTAATCCAAATTATCCATTTTGCATTTCATAATGTTCTCTATCTCCTGTTTGGTCATAAATCCTTCTCTTCTCCATAAATCTGATAGGTAAACTATTCCTTGCTCTACCAGTTTGCTTATAGTATCAGCCTTTATATCTAAATCATGAATCCATTTTGACTTTATTTTGGTATATGGTGTGAGACTTTGGTCTATGCCTAGTTTCTGCCATACTTTTTCCAGTTTTCCCAGCAGTTTTTGTCAAATAGTGAGTTCTTATCCCAGAAGCTGGGGTCTTTGGGTTTGTCAAATATTAGATTAGTATGGACATTGACTTCTGTGTTTTGCATACCTAACCTATTCCACTTATCCACTACTATATTTCTTAGTCAGTACCAAGTAGTTTTGATGATACAAGCAATGCTTGAATCTCACTTACCTTGGAATCGATTCAAAAAGAAAATGACTCAAGTACAAACATATTTATGGCAGCTTTTTTTGTGGTGGTAAAGAATTAGAAATTGAGTGGATCTTTATCAATTGGGGAATGGCAGAACAAGTTGTGATATATAATTATGAGGGACTACTATTTTGCTAAAAGAAATAATGTTGGGGGTGTTTTCAGAAAATTAATGATAAAATATGGCAAAATTTATATAAACTGATATAAAATGAAGGGAGAAGAACTGGGATATCATTGTGCTTAGTACCAGCAATGTTGTAATGATGATCTACTGTGAAAAACGTTGCTACTGTGATTGATACAATTATCCAAGACAATTCTGAAGGACTCAGGATGAAAAAAGGCCTATCTACCTCTCTAGAGAGAACTGATGAACTCTGTGCAAAATGAAATAATTTTCTCACTTTTGGGGGGTTTTTATGATATGGTTAATATTGGAATACATTTTACATGATTTCACATATATACCTGGTATCATTTTACTTATCTTCTCAGTGGTTGAGGGAGGGTATGGGATTAAGTGTGAATTTGCAACTCAAAATTTTAAGAAAAATAAAAGACTACTAAAACAAATTAATAATTTATTTGAAAGATAAATTAAAACTATGGTCTTTTACACTTACCCCAGGACAATGCATTTAACCTCTCTTTGCCTCAGTTTCTTCATCTGCAAAATGTAGATAATAATAGCACCTACATGCCATTTGTATTTTGAAGATCAAAATGAATAATAATTGAAAAGTGCTTAGCATAGTCCTTGCATGTAGCAAGTACTGTATAAATGTTGTTGCTATTAATATAAAGAAGTAATTTGCTCAAAGTCAAATAGTGAGTCAGTTGCAGAGCCAGGAAAAGCAGCAGTACTGTGAGTGTTCAGAGTCTCATGCTTCTAAGAGAAGATTCTTAGTTATAATCACTTCATCTGCAAGAGCAAATTGATAGCATACTCTAGGATAAAAAAAAAAGAGTTACTATGAAAGGCCATATTATATTGTATTGATGGGGAAACATCACTACACTGCATCCTGATTACTATCTGACAGATAATTTCACTGCTAGTAATGACTGTTCACATCACATAGCACTTTTCACCTTTATTTTAATGCTGGGTTTTAAATCTAAAGAGGCAGTGTCTTATTTTCTCAAAATTCAGTTCTTAGTTAATTAAACTCAATTTCCAAGTTTATGGTGGTGTGACAAATGACACTATTTGTCATATATGTCATTTGACTTCCTACTTTTTTCCATTGGAACTGACAGAGAAGAAAGCTCCTAAAATCACATATTGAGAAACCAAACTCCCTCCTCATCAGTTTTCACATTTTTATAATATTTCCATATTTCAAATGTTTCTTCAGGCTTCATGATGGCCAAAGGTGAAATGAGTTTCTCAACGTTAGAATTCAAATACTTTGAAAAGTGATTAACATTGGTAAGCTAGAGAGTATCCAAAGGAGGATGACCAAGATGGTGAAGGTTATTGAGTTCATGGCACATAAAAATTGGTTGGAATAATTGGGAATATTTCAACTAGAAAAAATAATATATGTGTATGTGTGTATACATGTACATATGTATATGAGCAAGACTGTTTTTACAGATCTGAAGGCCTTTCAAAATAAAGAAAAAGTGTTTCTTTTTCTTCTTCTTGGCCCTACAAAGCAGAAGGAGTAGCAATCACTAGAAGGTCTAAAGAGGCAGATTAGCCTTGATGCAAGGAAAAACTTCCTCATAGTTAGTTATCTGAAAGTTGCATAGGCTTCTACCCAAGGTAGTTGGGTCCTTCCTGTTATATATCTTTAAAGAATAGCTCAATATCTAATATCTCATCCTATTTATTCCTTGCAAATCTGAAATTCCTTTATTCTGATTTTGAACAAGGTCTTAGGCCTGTATGTGCAGCCTATGTGAACTCTTCCCTGGCCAGACTGCATCAAGAGCACTTTGTTCAGTTCTGGATGCCACATTGTAAAAAAAAAAATGTCATATCACATCATATGGGAATAAGTTAAAATAACAGAAGGTATTTGCTCTGGAAAAGAGAAGACTGATAGGGTATTATGACACCTATCTTCAAGTATGTGAAGGGCATGCAAGCAGAGAGTAGTTTGAAGCCCACCTCTGATACTTACTAGGTACATAGCCAGGGGAAGTCTTTTCAATATGTCTGAATATGTCAATATGTCAATATGTCCTAGTTTCTCTATCTTTAAAATGTAGATAATTGTTATTATTATATGAAATAATTTGTATGACATGTATTAGAAAACTTAAAATGATATATAAATATGAGCTGATTACTAATAAAAACCAAGTGGCCATGTGTCAGGGAGGTGGTAGAGTCTTGTTTAAGTTTGAGTTAGATTGGATCTATGAGGCCCCTTTTAGTTCTGAGATTCTATGAAACTACATATGTGTTTGTGTGTGTGTGAGTGTATGTGTGTGTATATGTATGTATACATACATGTATACATTTGGAATATGCTTGTATATTTTGAATTCAACCATGCAGGTGTTGTTTTTGGTGCACTGACTAAAAAAAAGTCAGCTTTATTTTTTTGCTAATGGAAGTTAATCTCTCTGGGAACCTAGAGAGGCAGCTATATTGCCTATCTAGTTTGAAAGTCACTTTTCTCCCACATTGTCGAAGATTGGTTCTTTGCTTTTTATTGAAAAGTGAGCTAGCTCTCTATACTAATGGAAAGATGATGGAAAACAAACAAAAAAAATAGAAAGAGCAAGAGTGGAAGTTCTTGAAGAAAGACACCTGACAGTGATCAGATATGCACTTCTGATACTGAAATACCTGATTACATGCTGGGCAGAATTTGGTTTTCAATATGTTAGTGCCAGGAGAGGTTGTTGTATGAATGGCTGAAGCTCCAGGTACTCTATGCATTACAGGTTATGAACCATGGTTGAGACAGGGCTCAGACATGTCCCTTCATTACTTATTTATCCAGTGCCCAATTCAAACCAGGCTGGAAAGTCTTCAAGGCTTGCGATCCATTGCAATTCTGTTTAGTTAAGTGAAGTTTCTGAAGAACACCTTATTCAAATCACATGCCCCTCTCAGGCATTCAAACCCTTCCTGGAACTTGTGGTTCAAACTGATTTCTGTTGAGAGGGTTGCACACATTAGATCCTATTTGGAAATGAGGGCAATTTAATTTTGAATTCAAAGCTACCATAAAAAGGCAGATATTTCTTTCACTTTTGAAATGTTATTACATGTGACTTTCTCCTTCCCAAGGGTATTATACAGAGAAGATTGAGCATGTGTTTCCAAAGTGGGGGCTATTTATAAAGCTACTCATTTCAAGGTGGCAGAAGCTGAGTGAACGATTGTCTGTGACAGTCATTGTGATCCCTTCAGCAGCTTTGACAAGGACCTACTTATCAAGGATGGCATTTTATGATGCCCCCCCATATAAATGGCTATAGAGCCTTGGAGTAGAAGCCCCACATGTAAGAGAACTTTTCACTTGCAGATATTCATGTTGCTCTGGCTGTTACTGGATCTGTTCATTCCTGAGCTTGTGGGGGAAGGAAGACATGATAGATGGTTTGAAATTAACTCTGTCTTTGTGATGTCAGAGACAGATATGAGCTGAATGCCCTTGTATGTCATTGGCATGGACCCTATTTCCCTCTTTTTTGCTTACACATTTCAATGTTTCGTTTCCTGCCTTCACCAAAACAGTGCAAGCCCATATGGACTGTTGCACAATACTAATACTGATTTGAAAGAAGGATGGTACTGACAGGCTGCTGTCTAATGAGTGTATACCAAATACCTTAGCTGATTCTGTGGATCCCAAATTGTATTTCTGTAGAAAATAATAGTGTAGGGGAAGAATAACCACAATAGAAAGTGCATTTCTCATAAAACCCACAAAGTGTCAAAAGAAAAAGCAGTCTCACATATTTTAAAAATTCTAGATGTGGAAATAGAGTCCCAAAGAAGGTAATTTGCCCAAGTTCACAGGACCTAATATGTCCTCTATTTTAGACACAATTTAGCTAGTAATGTATTTATTAATATATTACTCTTACTTATGTAATCAAATTTTTTTTTGCACTATTTGAATCAACTTGTAATCCTCTAAGAAATCTGACTGATTTCTGAGAATGGAAGGAGGAAGAGAAGGGAATAAGCATTTGTAAAATGTTTACTATGTGCCAGATACTGGGCTGAGTACTTAACTAATGTTACCTCATTTGAAACATATATATATATATATATATGTGTGTGTGTGTGTGTGTGTGTGTGTGTGTGTGTGTGTGTGTGTGTGTGTATGTGTGTGTGTGCGTGTGCATATATGTGTGTGTGTGTGTGTGTATATATATGTACACACACACACACACACACACACACACACACATAAATCTCCTTCATTGAGTTCTAGAACTCCCTATGTGTGTGTGTTTTTTTCTGTTCTTAAGACATTGTGCAAAGTTTCTTGGATTAGGTACCATTTATTTCTCTATATATAACCAGGTTTAAAGATTGAGTTGTCTAACAAATTGTCTAGTTGACTGGTAATGGTGGCTTTCTGGACCTTACTTTGGTATATGTGGGACTTTTTGCTTAATAAAAGTTATTTATTCATACATACAATAATAATGATGATGATGACCACGATGATAATTATAACTCATGCTGCTATAACATTCTTCAGATCTCTTTTATTTTAAATGTTATCTGCCATAAGTATAATAATTTTTCCATCTTATAAATTAGAAAATTACAACTCATGGAAATAAAGTGCTATGCCCAACACTACAAAGATAGTATATGACTGAGCTAATACTCCACTTCAGCTCTTTTATGCATGAGTTTGAAGTAATTTTATTGTACCTCAATGACAATTTTAGGAATTATGCATAATTATACAAGTGCTGAATTCTCCTCTGCACACTGTTATTTAAGTGCAATTCTAGCTTGGTATTGTGAGAGAAGGAGTAGGGAGAGATAATACTTTATTATATTTTTACACACATAACATCCTCGCAAGTAGAATTACTAAGAGGGTACAAATACCTACATGCATTTATGTTAATACCCAAAATATTGTTTAAAAATTTAATCTGAAATATCTCTGGGATTTAAAAAAAAACAACCCTCACATTCCATAATGCTTGGCAAGAATTTTCTCTTTCTTGGGAATTGTATCTACAGCCTTATAAACAGACTCATTAAGTGGGAGATCAGGGGATGCTACACAAGAGGAGAGAATGATAGTATTTGAATTGCAAATAGTTACTGAAACTATTCATCTCCCTCCAACATTTTCCAGGGTGAAAAAAATTGGAGTTTTTTCAGGCACTTGCCATTGAAATACATTTCCTTTAATCATGAGTATCATGAAACATAGCTAACAAGAACCTGACGTTTCTTGGCCAATGGTAGAGTTTACTAAAACATGTCTGTCTCAGAAGCAGTCTCAGTATTGTACATTTACTTATTTCTACTTCCTTGAGTATGAACAAATAAAAAATAATAAAAAAAAAGATTTGGTAGAATAATAAAATTCATCATAGAACCACCTTTTCTCACTGTTCACCCTTTTTATGCCTGTTTCATCATAATGTGAAATAAATTCCAGTAAGTTGCCCTTTTGCTGTTAGCACTGAGCTACAAATATGAGCTGTACAAGGCATCTGAGCAGAACATGAAACATGTAGTTTTAGAAGCATGTTTTCAAAAGACATCTCCTTTGTTATATTAACAGAAAAAAAATGTATTAAACTACTTCTATCTCTGTGATAAACTATAGTACATAAGAGCCAGTGATAAGTGTTTGGCCACCAGGAATATCAATACCTTCTTTGGACTGAAATATTGAAAGAGAAGCAAAACAGGAATTAATAGAAATGCAATGAATGGTTAACAAGGGCAACTTTCATCCATTTGGTCTGTGGTTATTCATTATGTCTCTGAACTGCTTCACAAAAATATAGGATTTCTCCAACTATTGCAAAAATCACCTACATCTGCCAGGAAAGGAGCAGCATTTATGGGGCTTGAACTGCTCTTTAATGCTATACTTTAATAGAGTTACAGAGACAAACTATATAAAAAAGATTAAATATCTGTACCTGCTAATTGAAATTACCTTTAATTTCATTTCTTAGCACATGTAGACTGGATAATATTAAAAGTATCAAACCTACAGTAACAACCATTTTTGGAGTAGATAGTAAATTAGGGAATTTATTGATGTCTATAAGAATAAAACTTTCTTAGTATCCAATGTCCAAATATTATGCTAGACGTTACATTCTGTACCCAGAGACTAGACAGATAGGGGAATGTTTGGGATAGAGGGAGATAAGGGTCTTTTTTTTTTTCGTAATACTTGGTGGCATTGCAGATTGTTGAGGGGGTTATGGGAAGTCTCCATGTCCCTGAATTACATCACATATCTATGTGTCTTTTTAAGCAACAACGATAAGGCTTTCAGTTCTACAGCTCCTTTCATCTGAAGATCTCAAAACACTTCAGAGATATTGACTTTTTCTCAGTTTATCACTGTAAAATGGAGAGAGAAGCTGGGGTTTGATAATATCTATATTTCATTTCATAAGAGTTAACACAAAGGGAAGAGTACAATGGGACTTACCGAGCTGGATGTTATGTTAATACAACAGTATGGAACTGGCCACATGAGGCAGATTTATCTATTTCTTTATTTTCTTTTTTTAAGGGTATTTTTGGATCAGCCATACCACAGTTCAAATCAAATAACTGAAAAGACAGAACAGCTATGCACCCTCTGGGAGAAATTTAGGCATTTGGGGAAATGAATTGTTTTTGGTGGTACTCTGGAAGGCCATTTAATTGGCAAGAATAATTCAGCATGATTATTGTGTGGAGAGAATGGGGATAGCTGTCCTTGATACTGATTTTAGTTAGCATGGGGTTGAAAAGAGGGGAAAGACATTCCCTTCTTTGGAACTCCGTTCTTCTTAGATAGGCTAATCACAAAAATGGTATTTTCTGAAGACTTTGTGAGGGATAGCTCCTTAAATATAACACCCATACTAAATAAATCACAAGTCCCAAGTTCTGTTTGCCTGAGCTTCATGTAAAATGAATGCTGTCATGGAAGAGATATTAGTTCTCATATTCCTTCAAAGGATGAATGGTCTGTTCTGTGGTGCAACTTAAGCATGGGCTTTATAAAATGAAGCTCTGTGCTTCCTGAGCTATAGGATACGACTAATGTGAGAAGTGCAAGAAAATATGTGGTTCATGGATGTAAAAAGCTAAGAAAATAATAACATAGACATGGGGGTCATTTTAAAACCATAACATTTATCAACTTATCTTAAAATGAGGTTTCCACTGTCACGCTTCACTTGTCACAAGCCATGTTATGTTGTAGGTGTTACAGCAACGAGGAAGGACAAATGCAATTCTGTTTAAGTCTTTAAGC
Organism: Phascolarctos cinereus; assembly: GCF_003287225.1. NCBI lineage: Eukaryota > Metazoa > Chordata > Mammalia > Diprotodontia > Phascolarctidae > Phascolarctos > Phascolarctos cinereus. The sequence continues at coordinate 103,693,991 of NW_027555736.1, read as the reverse complement.
CATGTATTAATATACTTTCCATCATTTCCATCTATAAATACATAATTCTTTTTCACAGAGCTGATCAATGAGATAGTATGGCCAGCTTATTAATACTATTACAGTTGATGAACTGAAATCTTCTGTCCTTGTCTATACACTCCTTCCATTATGTCTTCACTCCTAATTATCTCATTTCTAATTCAATCTTTCCTCTGCAGGATTAACACTTTTATTTATCTATTCAGGTCAGCCCTTAACAATCTTTTTTTAAAGCTTCACTAATCCTGTAGCATTTAAAATATATACAGAATCACAGAGAATATAAAATGTGGAAGATTTTAACATGTACAAAAAGGGAGTTCAATTGTTTCTTCTGTTCTGCATAGTCCAATTGGAATAAATGGACATTTTGATTACATTAATATTGGTGAGACATTTTAAAACTAGAAATGGAGGCATATGGATACAATATAGTCTATATCAATGTTATTCATCTGGTAAATGAGCTGTGTGCATATCAACCTTATTGGCCTGTTTCCTCATCCTTCTTAGAGATGAGTGCATAGATCTGGATACCTACTGCAGTAAGAAGTTTAAGTAGATGGCAAAACATTTACATCTTTGAAAATTTCCATACATATGGAATCCACTGGGATTCTCTGATGGAGAATGAAGTGTGGGAGAATACGAATGGCATGAAACACCCCAGCTCTTTTCTAAGGCTATGGAGATGGCAAAAAGGTGGTAAGCTAAAGGGAATATTAATGGATTGTGTCTTTTCCCATGAACACTGTAGTAGAAGACTACAAATACTAAACCATTGAATCATTGTTTATAGTTGGTAAATAATAACAAACATGGAAACCTAAGGACTTCAGAGGCATCATTACTGAGCAGGTAAAAATGAAGACCAAAAAGACTGAAAGAAGTAAAAGTATGAAATGTATTTTCTTCTGAGTGACCAAATTATAAAATATTCATTTCGTCCTCTCATAGAATGATAGAATGGCATATCTTTCAAATGGGAAGAAACCTGTGAGATCATCTAGGAAAATATTGGATTATTTTACAATCTAAAAAACTCAAGTAAAAAGTAATTTTGTCAAGATTATAGATAGGTGTAGATCTGAGATTTAATGAAGACATCTGACTCCCTGTGTTGTTGTCCCACCCCACAGCACCATTATAAACACTTGTTGTGTACCATCCAACCCAAGGACAGGGTGGAGGAACTAGGAAAACTGAGACACCGGGAATGTAGCAGTTATCCATAGGTGAACATTTCATAATGAGTATGTGTGTGTGTATACACATACTTACATACACACACACACACACACACACACATATATATAAATTAAAAAAAGTAAAAAAAAGATACATCCAAATCCACATATAAATTATCTTAGAGGTAATCATAGAAAGAAGGTATTAGAATTTTAAAAATTTATTTATTTTGAATTATCAAAAATCACTTCCATAACCTTTTGAGTTTTAAATTCTCCTCCTTCCTTTCCACTCCATCCCAAAGACGGTGCAAAATCTGATATAGGCTATACATATATATTCCTATTAAACATATTTTCACATTAGTGATATTGTGAGTAAGAATTAGAACCAACAGGAGGAATCACAAGAGGAAACAAAATACAACAGAAGGAAAAAAAACAGCAAATAGTATGCTTCAATCCGCATTCGAAATCCATAATTCTTTCTTTGTAGTTGGAAAATACATCCCATCATGAAGCCTTTAGAGGTATCTTAGATCCTCGTATTGCTGAGAGGGGTTAAGTTATCAATATTAGTAATCACACAATGTGGCTATTACTGTATATAGCATTCTCCTGGTTCTGCTCACTTCACTCAGTATCAGACCATACAAGTCTTTCCAGGTTTTTTCTGAAGTCTTCCTGCTCATAATTTCTTATAGTACAATGGTATTCCATTACATTCATATACCAAACTTGTTCAGCCATTCACCAATTGATGGGCATCCTCTCAATGTCAGATTCTTTGCCACCACAAAAAGAGCACTGCAAATATTTTTGTGCATGTGAGTCCTTTTCCCATTTGTATGATCTGTTTGGGATATAGCCCTAGAAGTGCTATTGCTGGGTCAAAGGTATGCACATTTTTATAGCCCTTTGGGCATAGTTACAAATTTCTCTCCAAAATGGTTGGATCATTTCAGAACTCCAACAACAGTGCATTAGTGTTCCAATTTTCCCACATCTTCTCCAACATTTATTATTTTCCTATTTTATCATGTTGGCCAATCTGATAAATGTGAGGTGGTACCTCAAATTTGTTTTGATTTGCATTTCTTTAGTCAACAGTGATTTAGAACATTTTTTTCATATGACTATAGATGGCTTTAATTTCTTCATCTGGGAACTGCCTGTTCATATCCTTTGAACATTTATCAATTGGGGAATGACTTATATTCTTATAAATTTGACTTAGTTCTCTATATATTTTAGAAATGAGGCCCTTACTAGAGAGACTGGCTGTAAAAATTCTTTCCCAACTTTTTTACTTTCCTTCTTATCTTAGTTGCATTAGCTTTGCTTGTGAAAAAAATTTCCATTTAATGTAATCAAAGTTATCCATTTTGCGTTTAGTAATGTTCTGTATCTCCTGTTTGGTCATGAATTCTTCTGTTCCCTGATAGGTATGTGATAGGTAAACTATTGCTTGCTCTCCCAGTATGCTTACAGTATCAGCCTTTATATCTAAATCATGAAACCCTTTTGATTTTATTTTGGTATATGGTGTGAGATTTTGTTCTATGCCTAGTTTCTGCCATACTTTTATCCAGTTTCCCAGCAGTTTTTGTTGAAGAGTAAGTTCTTATCCCAGAAGCTGGGGTCTTTGGGTTTGTCAAATAATAGATTACTATAGTCATTGACTACTGTGTCTTGCATATTTAACCTATTCTACTGATCCACTGCTCTATTTCTTAGCCAGTACCAAGCAGTTTTGATGATTCCTGCTTTGTAATACAATTTAAGGTCTGGAATGGCTAGAACACCTTCCCCTGCATTTCTTTTGATTAGTTCCCTTGATATTCTGGACCTTTTGTTATTCCAGATGAATCTTGTTATTATTTTTTCTAACTCTATAAAGTAATTTTTGGTAATTTGATTGGTATGCCACTGCCTAAGCAAATTGGCTTAGGTAGAATTGTCATTTTTATTGTATTAACTTGGCTTATCTGTGAGTAACTGATGTTTTTTTAAATTATTTAGATCTGACTTTTTTCATGTGAAAAGTGTTTTATAATTTAGTTCATATAGTTCCTGGGATTGTTTCAGACATTTTGTAATGTCTACAGCAAGTTTAAATGGAATGTTTCTTTCTGTCTCTTGCTGTTGGACTTTGTTGGTAATATATAGAAATGCCAATGATTTATGTGGGTTTATTTTATAGCCTGGAACTTTTCTAAAGTTGTTTATTGTTTCAAGTACTTTTTTACTTGATTCTCTAGGATTCTCTAAGTATATCATCATACCATCTGCAAAGAGTAATAGATTTCTTTCTTGTTTGCCTATTCTATTATAGAAGATATTAGAATAAAGGGTAACTGATGACTGTGGTGGGATTTTAGGAGAGGCTTAAATGAAATCAGGAAAGACCAAAAGTGGAGGTGAGGAGCAAAAGCATTCCGGGTAGATTTAGAGAAGCAAGATGGAGCAGAGAAGCCAGGAAGTGGCCTGACTCTCCTCAGTTTCCCTCAGAAACAAAAAAGAAAAATCAAACCTCTAAAAGGATTCTGGCACAAGAAAACCTACAAAAAGGTGAAGTGAAAAAAAAAAGTTCCAGCTTAATATAACTTGGAAAGACTTCAGGAAAGATTGGTCTCATTTGGGTAAAAGTGGAGCACAACTCAGAGCAGACAGTGTCTGGGCAAGCCAGCAGGAGGGTCTTAGCCATAGCACAGATTAGCAACTGTGACCCTTGGTTCTGAATGAGAAGGCAGGTGGCACTGCAAGCCAGTTGTGAGGACTCCGGCCTCACTGCATAAGGCAAATTAACAACCCTGGAAACCAGGCAACAACAGGCATGACTAGGTCAGTCCACCTCAGTGCAGTGTGCAAGCAACCAGCATCTGAGGGCCCAGTACACAAAGCCAGTGACAGGGCCTATTTGCCACACAAGTAGCTTGGGACAGTGCCCCCTGTGCCCCAGGAATAGAGCTCAACTTGAAAAGCCACAACATAAGGAAAAAAAATGACTAAGAAGCAAAAGAGAACCTTGACCATAGAATGTTACTGTGGTGGCAGAGAAGCTCAAAACACAAATTTGGGAGAGGATAGCAATGTCCTAATGCTTACACATGAAACCTCAAAGGGAAATATGAATTTGTCTCAATCCCAAAAAGCATTCTTGAAAGAACTCAAAAAGGATTTTAAAAGTCAAATGAGAGAGGTAGAAGAAAATTTGGAGGAAAAAATGAGAGCTATGAAAGAGAGAGTCAACAGCTTGGAAAACAAAAAACAAAAATAGACTGAAGAAATTTCTTAAAAACATAATTGGCCAGAGAGTTACACTTCCAGAAACCAAGATGGTGGAGTAAGAAGTAAATTGCTCTCACCCTCCTTGATTGACCTGTGAAAGCACAGGAAATATTGCCCCAGGAAAAACCCTTGAACACCTGAACTAGCAGAGAGGTGGGGTGCAGTAGTCTTGTAGACCAGGAAGCTTGGGGGTTTAACAGTAAAGGCCCCTCTCACTCTGGGGTAGGGAGAGCAGTACAGAATTAGAAGTGTCCCAGCAGGCAAGCCTCAAGCCCCACCTCAGTGTACCAGGGAGAGTTCCTGAATCCCAGGGTTGTGAAGCAGGCAAGCACCAACACCAGGACCCCCAAGTGCCTCAATATAGGCAGGGTAACTGGTGAACACTGCTCAGAAAACTACCACATGCCACTGTTTTCTCTGGGAGCCAAGTCTCCTGGTGCTTCAGCAAAACTGTTGGAAGCACAATTCCAAGAGGTGAAGTTCCAGTCTGAAAGACATCCTCCAGCAGCAAAACATCCCTATGCAAGACCTGAGTGATCAGGAGCCAAATAAAGGAATTTGAGGCCTGGGTGAGCAGGCATCCTTCAGGGGCAAGACTTCCCACTCCTAACCTTAGAACTCCAGTGTTGCTGATTCCAGCCCAATAACAGGTAAGCTGCCATAACTCTATAGTCTCCAACTGCCAACATCTGAGGCCCCAGGACAAAAAGCCAGTGACCAAGCCCTGGGCACCAAGCACAAGAAGCTTGGATCACTGTCCCTTGCTCTACAGCATGAGAGCTCAATTGTTTTTAAGTCAGGAAATAAACAAACACCACGAGCAAAAAGAAAGGTTCAATGAGCATAGATTCTTACTCTGGGTACAGGTGAGATCAAGAAATTCAGAAGAGGAAAAAATTGTCAATATACCAACATCTGAAACCTCAAAAGGGAATATGAACTGCTCTCAAGCCCAAAAAGCCCTTTTGGAAGAGCTCCAGAAGGATTTTAAAGTCAAATAAGAGGTAGAAGAAGAATCAGGAAAAGAAATGAGAGATATTTAAGAGAGAGTCAATAGCTTGGACAATGAGAGACAAAAATTAACTGTAGAAAACAAGTTCTTATCAGGATAACATGAGATTTAATAGCTTCTACATTAAGGGACTGAAGAGCTTAAAATATAATATTCTAGAAGTGAAAGGTGATAGCATTATAACCAAGAATCACCTACCCACCAAAACTGAGTATAATCCTTTAGGGTAAAAAATTGATATTCACTGAAATAGAGAACTATCAAGCATGCTTGATGAAAAGACCCGAGCTGAATAGAAAATTTGACTTTCAAACACGAGACTCAAGGGAAGCAAGAAAAGGTAAACAGGAAAGAGAAATCATAAGGGAATTATTAAAATTGATCTGTTTACATTCCTACATGGAAAGATGATGCTTGTAAGTCATGAGAACTTTGTGAATATTGGGGTAGCTGGAGGGAAAATATGGATAGATAGATAGATAGATAGATAGATAGATAGATAGATAGATAGATGGCACAGGTGAGTTGAAGATGAAGGGTTGATATATAAAAAATAAACTTAAAGGGCAAGAGAGGATTATACTGGGAGAAGGAGAAAGGGAGAGTTAGAATGGGGTAAATTATCTCACATAAAACAAACAACAAAAAACTGTAGAGGGAAAGTGGGGAAAGGGGAGAAAATAGCACTTAAAAATACAATTGGCAAAACAGAAAAAAGTATGCTAAAGAAAACAATTCCTTAAAAAGTAAAATGAGCTAAATGGAAAAGGAGTACAAAATCTAATAGAAGAAAACAATTAATTAAAAATTAGAATTGGGCAAGTGGAAGCTAATGTCTCTCTGAGAGTGTAAGAATCAGTGAAATAGAAACAAAAGAATGAAAAAATAGATGAAAACACAAAATACCACATTGGTAAATCAACCTAGACAATAGATCCAGGACAGACAATTTAAAAATTATTAGTCTACCTGAAAATCATGATGGAAAAAAAGAGCCTGGACAGCATCTTTCAGGAAATCATCAAGGCAAACTGCCCTGCTGTCCTAGAACCAGAGGGTAAAATAATCATTGAAAGGATCCATGGATCATCTGCTGAAAGACATCCCAAATTGAAAACACCAAGGAATAAAGAAGCTAAATTCCAAAATTACCAGGTCAAAGAGAAAATATTAGACCCGCCAGTAAGAAATAATTTAAATATCTTTAAACCACAGTCAAGATTACACAAGACCTTGCAGCTTCTATATTGAAAGGTCATAGAGAGAGGAATAAAATATTCAGTAAGGCAAAGGAAGTTGGATTACACCCAAGGATCAACTACCCATGGAAACTGAGCCTAATTTTTCAGGGGATGGATATTCAACAAAATAGGGGACTTCCAAAACTCAAAAGAAAAATTGATCTTCAAATACAAGCCTCAAGAGAAGCATAGAAAGGTAAACAATTCAGAAAACAAACAAATAACATGTTATTAATAAGGGCAAGTTGTTTACATCCCTACAAGAGAAAATGACAGCTATAATTCTTGAGAATTATATTTTTATTACATTGTTTAAAAAGGGTATACATGAGGGGCAGCTAGGTGGCTCAGTGAATAGAGCACTGGCCCTGAAGTCAGGAGGAGCTGAGTTCAAATCCAGCCTTAGATCAAATACTTGACATTTACTAGCTGTGTGACCCTGGGCAAGTCACTTAACCCCAATTGCCTAAAAGCAAATAAATGAATGAATAAACAAACAAACAAACAAATAAATAAATAAATAAATGAACAGACAAAGAGGGTATACATAGAAAGGCTGGGTATAAGTTGACAGATGTAATGAAAAAAATGTAATTAAGTGTGTTAAGTGGAGCTAATTAAGTAGATTAAGTGGATCTAATTATACTGGAGAATTATACTGGGAGAAAAGGAAAGGAAGAAGCTGGCAAGGGTAAATTACATTACATGAAAAGGAACAAAAACTTATGACAGTAGAGGGAAAGAAGGGAGGGGAGATGAGCATTGTTTGAACCTTACTCTCAACAGATTTGGTTCAAAGAGAGAATAACATAATCACTATAGAAATCTAACTTAATCTATGGGAAGTAGAAGGGGGAAGTGAAAAGAAAAGGGAGGAGAATAGAAGGAAGGAAGAAATAGTAAGGGTAAAGGGAAAGAAAAGGAAGGGGGCTAATAGAATAGAGGGCAGACTAAGGGAGGTGGTGGTCAAAAACAAAACATTAGTGAGGAGGGAAAGGGAGAAAGGAAAAAGAAAAACATAAACCAGGGAGGAGGAATAGTATGGAAAGAAAGACAGAGATAGTAATCATACTGTGAATGTGAATGGGATGAACTCTCCATTAAAACAGAAATGGAGAACAGAATGGATGAAAAACCATAAAACAATATTTTGTTTACAAGAAACACATTTCAAAAAGAGGAATACACACTGGGTAAAAGTTCAAGGCTAGGGTAGAATGTATTATGCTTCAGCTAAAATTAAAAAATAAAAAGCAGGGGTTGCAATCCTGATCTCAGACAAAGCAAAAGCAAAAGTAGACCTTATTTTTTTATTTTATTGATTTAGTTTGATTTATCAACAATCACTTCCATATGCTTTTGAGTTGAAAATTCTTCTCCTCCTTCCTCCCCCCCCCCAAGACGGCTCACAATCTGATATAGGCTTTACATTTACATTCCTATTAAACATATTTTCACATTAGTGAAGTTGTAAGTAAAAATTAAAACCAATAGGAGGAACCATCAGAAAGATGAAATAAAACTCAACAGAAGGAAAAATAAGTGATAGCGATTCAACTTCCATAGTTCTTTCTTTGGATGTGTACAGCATTTTCCATTCCAAGGCTTCTGGAGATGTCTTAGATCCTTGTAAAGCTGAGAAGGGTTAAGTTTATCAATATTAGTCATCTTACAACGTGGCTGTTATTGTGTACAAAGCCCTCTTGGTTCTGCTCACTTCACTCAGTGTCAGACCATATAAGTCTTTCCTGGTTTTTCTGAAGTCAGCCTGTTCATTATTTCTCATAGCAAAATAGTATTCCATTACATTCATATATCACAACTTGCTCAACTATTCCTCAGTTGATGGGCATCCTCTCAATTTCAAATTCTGTGCCACCACAAAAAGAGCTACTATGAATATTTTTATACATGTGAGTCCTTTTACCATTTGTTTGATCTCTTTGGGATATAGCCCTAGAAGTGCTATTGCTGGATCAAAGGGTATGCACATTTTGGTCACCTGTTGGGCATAGTTTCAAATTGTTCTCCAAAATGGTTGGATCATTTCACAATACCACCAACAATATATTAGAGTTCCAATTTTCCCACATCTTCTCCAACATTTATCATTTTCTGTTTTGTCTTGTTGGCCAATCTGATAGGTGTGATGTGGTACCTCAGAGTTGTTTTGATTTGCATTTCTCTAATCAATAACGATTTAGAGCATTTTTTCATGACTAGAGATGGCTTTAATTTCTTCATCTGAGAACTGTCTGTTCATATCCTTTGACCATTTATCAATTGGGGAATGGCTTGTGTTCTTATAAATTGGTCTTAATTCTCTATACAATTTAGAAATGAGGCCTTTATCAGATAAATTGGTTATAAAAATTCTTTCCCAATTTTCTACTTTCCTTCTAATCTTAGTTGCATTGGCTTTGTTTGTGCAAAAACTTTTCAATTTCGTAATCAAAATTATCCATTTTGCTTTTCATAATGTTCTCTATCTCATGTTTGGTCATGAATTCTTCTGTTCTCCATAGATCTGATAAGTAAACTATTCCTTGTTCTCCCAGGTTACTTATGGTATCAGCCTTTATATCTAAGTCCTGAACCCATTTTGACTTTATTTTGGAGATGGTGTGAGATTTGAGTCTATGCCTAGATTCTGCCATACCTTTTTCCCATTTTCTCTGCAGTTTTTTTCAAAGACTAGGTTCTTATCCCAGAAGCTGGGGTCTTTGGGTTTATCAAATAATAGACTACCATAGTCATTGACTACTGTGTCTTGCATATTTAACCTACTCCACTGATCCACCATGCTATTTCTTAGCCCGTACCAAGCAGTTTTGGTGATTGCCGCTTTATAATACAATTTAAGATCTGGAATTGCTATGCCACCTTCACCTGCATTTGTTTTTATTAGTTCCTTTGAAATTCTGGACCTTTTATTCTTCCAAATGAATCTTGTTATTATTTTTTCTAACTCTACAAAATAATTTTTGGTAGTTTGATTGGTATGGCACTGAATAAGTAAATTAGCTTAGGTAGGATTATCATTTTTACTATATTAGCTCAGCCTACCCATGAGCAACTGAGGTGTTTCCAGTTATTTAGATCTGATTTTATTTGTGTGAAAAGTGTTTTGTAATTGTGTTCATAGAGTTCCTGGGTTTGTTTCGGGAGGTAGACTCCTAAAGATTTTATAATGTCTACAGTAAGTTTAAAAGGGATTTCTCTTTCTATCTCTTGCTATTTGACTTCGTTGGTAATATTTAGAAATGCTTCCGGGAGTGAAGATGGCAGAGTGAATAGGTAGTCACTCTCACTCTCCCCTATCAACCTCTGAAAACACAGGAAATATCACCCCAGAAAAAACAAAACCTGGAACACCTGAACTAGGTGAAAGATGGGGGAGCAGCAGTGCTGCAGCCCAGCAAACAGGTCTCCTAGTGGCTCAGCAAATATAAGGGAGGCAGAACTACAAGGGGCCCCAGGCAGATAACTACCCTGTGGCATTCATCTGAAAGGAGGAGAAGAAAGCAACCTAAAGGCTTCCTAAAGCCCCGACCTTGCTGGTTCCAGTCCAACACCAGGTAAGGTGTCTCAGCCCTGCAGCCTTCAATTGTGAAGAAATCCTGAAGCCCAGGTGGTAGAACAGGCAAACACCACCACTGGACCTCCCAGTGCCTCTGTGAGGGCAGGTGGAACCAGTGGAAACCAGCTGAGAAAATCAACAGGTACCTCACCACTCTACTGCAAAGTGTATTAGCAGAAATGTGGGAGACAACACTGCAGGAGGCCCCAGGCAGATAAACACCCTGCAGCACCCATCTAAAAGGAGCTGAAGAAAGCTAAAAGAAAGGAAAGGCAGGCAACCTAGAATTGCCTGACAGTTCCATCCTTGCTGATTCAAGCCCAACACAAGGTAAGCTGCCAGAAACCTACAGCCTCTAATTGCCAACATAAGAGGCCCCAGCACACAAAGCCAGTGACCAAGACCTAGGTTCCCAACACAAGAAGCTTGGGTCAGTGCCCTCTGTTCCCCAGCAGAAGAGCTCAATCTCTTTAAAGGCCAGGGAATAAAGAAACAGAATGAGTAAAAAGAAATGTACCATAGATTCATTATGAAAGAGTGAAGATCAAGACAGAAATTCTGAAGAGGACAACATTGTCAACAAACCCACACCTGTAACAACAAAAGGGAATATGAACTGGCCTGAAACCCAAAAAGCCTTCTTAGAAGAGCTCAAGAAGGATTTTAAAAGTCAAATGAGGTAGAAGAGTCCTTCCAAAATACAATTGGCCAATTGGAAAAAAAAATACACTGAAGAAAACAAGTCCCTAAAAAACACAATTGGCCAATTGAAGAAGGAAGGACAAAAACTAACAGAAGAGTACACTGAAGAAAACAAGTCCCTAAAAAACACAATTGGCCAGTTGAAGAAGGAAGTACAAAAACTAACAGAAAAAACAATCTGTTAAAAACTAGAATTGGACAAATGGAAACTAATGGCTCTATGAGACAGCAAGAACCAGTCAAACAGAAACAAAAAAAAAAAATGAAAACATAAAATACCTCATCTGTAAAACAACCAACCTGAAAAATTGATTCAGGAGAGACAATTTTAAAATTATTGGACTACCTGAAAATCATGATGAAAAAAAGAGCCTGGACAGTATCTTTCAGGAAATCATAAAGGAAAACTGCCCAGAAGTCCTAGAACCAGAAGGGAAAATAACCATAGAAAGAATCCACCGATCACCACCTGAAAGAGATCCCAAATTGACAATGCCAAGAAATATAATAGCAAAATTCCAAAATTACCAGATGAAAGAGAAGGTGCTGCAAGCAGCCAGAAAGAAAGAATTTAAATATCATGGAACCACAGTCAGGATTACACAGGACCTTGCAGCTTCTACATTAAAAGACCGCAGGGCATGGAACATGATATTCCATAAGGCAAAGGAGCTTGGAATGCAGCCAAGGATCAATTACCCAGCAAAAATGAGTTTTTTCAAGGGAGGAGTGGATATTCAACGAAATAGGAGACTTCCAAACTTTCCTGATAAAAAGACCAGAGCTCAACAAAAAATTTGATCTTCAAGTACAGGACTCAAGAAGGACTTAAAAAGGTAAATGGGACAGAAAGATACAATATGTTGTTAATAAGGGGGGGGGCTGTTTAAACCCCTACAAGGGAATATGAGACTTGCAACCCTTGAGAACTGTATTGTTATTACATGTTAAAGGAGTATACATAAAGGGGGTGGATATTAGTTGACTTTGATGTAATGATAAAAAAAAATCTAATCAAGTGGGTTAAATGGATCCAAATAAGTGGATCAATCTGATCTTAGAAAATGTACTGAGAAAGGAGGAGGCAGACAAGGGTAAATTACATTACAGGAAAAGACACAAAATCCTATTACAGCAGAGGGAAAGAAGGGGGGGAGCATTGTTTGAACCTTACTCTCATCAGATTTGGCTCAAGAAGGGCACAGCATAAATAGGTATAGTAATCTAACTTGCCCTATAGGCAGTAGGAGGGAAAAGGGAAAGAAAAGTGAGAGGGTGGAAAGGGATGGAAGAAGCAGTAAGAGTAAAGGGGAAGAAAAGGGAAAGGGATAATAAAAGGGAAGAGAGAATGAAGGAGGCAGTGGTCAAAAGCAAAACACTAGTGAAGGGGGAAAGGAAAAAGGAGAAAGAAAAGCATAAATAGGGGAAAAAAGGATGGAGAAAAAGACACAGATAGTAATCATAACTGTGAATGTGAATGGGATGAACTCTCCCATAAAACGGAAACGGATTGCAGAATGCATTAAAAACCACAATCCTACAATATGTTGTTTACAGGAAACACATTTGAAAAGAGTGACACATACAGGGTAAATGTAAAGGGATGGAGAAGAATATATTATGTATCAGCTGAAGTAAAAAAGCAGGGGTAGCAATCCTGATCTCAGACAAAGCAAAAGCAAAAATACATCTAATCAAAAGAGATAAGGAAGGAAACTACATCCTACTAAAAGGCACCATAGACAATGAAGTAATATCATTACTAAATATATTTGCACCAAATGGTATAGCATCCAAATTCTTACAGGAGAAGTTCAGGGAGTTACAGGAAGAAATAGACAGCAAAACTATACTAGTGGGGGACTGAAGCTCCCCCTTCTGACTAGATAAGTCTAACCACAAAATAAACAAGAAAGAAGTTAAGGAGGTGAATAGAACATTAGAAAAGTTAGGTATGATAGACCTCTGGAGAAAATTGAATGGGGATAGAAAGGAATATACTTTTTTCTCAGCAGTACATGGCACATGCACAAAAATTGACTGTGCTACGGCATAAAAACCTCACAATCCAATGCAGAAAGGCAGAAATATTAAATGCATCCTTTTCAGATCATGATGCAATAAAAATTATATGTAATAAAGGGCCATGGAAAGATAGACTAAAAAATAATTGGAAACTAAATAATCTAATCCTAAAAAATGATTGGGTCAAACAACAAATCATAGAAACAATCAATAATTTCATTCAAGAGAATGACAATAATGAGACAACATACCAAAACCTATGGGATGCAGCGAAAGCAGTTCTTAGGGGAAGTTTTATATCTCTAAATGCTTACATAAATAAAATAGAAAAAGAGGAGATTAATGAATTGGGCATACAACTAAAAAAACTAGAAAAAGAACAAATTAAAAATCCTCAACTAAACACAAATTAGAAATATTGAAAACCAAAGGAAAAATTAATAAAATTGAAATTAAGAAAACTATTGAACTAATAAATAAAACTAAGAGCTGGTTTTATGAAAAAACCAATAAAATAGATAAGCCTTTGGTTAATTTAATTAAAAAAAGAAAGAAGAAAACCAAATTACTAGTATCAAGAATGAAAAGGGAAGCTACCACCAAGGAAGAGGAAATTAAAACAATAATTAGGAATTATTTTGCCCAACTATATGCCAACAAATTTGACAATCTTAGTGAAATGGATACATATTTACAAAAATATAAATTGCCCAGATTAACGAAGAGGAAGTAAAATACTTAAATAACCCCATCTCAGAAAAAGAAATTGAACAAGCCATTGATGAACTCCCTAGGAAAAAATCTCCAGGGCCAGATGGATTTACATGCGAATTCTATCAAACATTTAAAGAACAATTAATTCCAATACTATATAGACTATTTGGGAAAATAGGTGAAGAAGGAGTCTTACCAAATTCTTTTTATGATACAAATATGGTGTTGATACCTAAACCAGGAAGAGTCAAAATAGAGAAAGAAAATTATAGACCAATTTCTCTAATGAATATAGATGCAAAAATTTTAAACAAAATTAGCAAGTAGATTGCAGCAACTTATCACAAGAATAATACACTATGACCAGGTAAGATTTATACCAGGAATGCAGGGTTGGTTCAATATTAGGAAAACTATCAGCATCATTGAGCATATCAACAACAAAACCAACAGAAACCACATGATCATCTCAATAGATGCAGAAAAAGCTTTTGATAAAATACAACACCCATTCCTATTAAAAACACTAGAAGGCATAGGTATGAATGGAGTCTTCCTTAAAATAATAAATAGCATATATCTAAAACCTTCAGCAAGCATTATATGCAATGGGGACAGGCTGGAAGCATTTCCAATAAGATCGGGGGTGAATCAAGGATGTCCATTGTCACCACTGTTATTCAATATTGTACTGGAAACATTAGCTTTAGCAATAAGAGAAGAAAAAGAAATTGAAGGCATTAGAATAGGCAAAGCAGAAACAAAGCTATCACTTTTTGCAGATGACATGATGATATACTTAGAGAATCCTGGAGAATCAAGTAAAAAACTACTTGAAATAATAAACAACTTTAGCAAAGGTGCAGACTATAAAAAAAGTAGATCTTATTAAAAGAGATAAGGAAGGAAACTAAATTCTGCTAAAAGTCACCACGGAGGATGAAGTAACATCATTATTAAACATATATGCACCAAGTGGTATGACGTCTAAATTCTTAGAGAAGAAATTCAGGGAGTTGCAGGAAGAAATGGACAGCAAAACTATACTAGTGGGGGACCTCAACCTCCCCCTCTCCAAACCAGATACATCTAACAACGAATTAAACAAGAAAGAAGTTAAGGTGGTGAAAAGAATTTGAAAAAAGTTAGACGTGATAGACCTCTGGAGAAAATTGAATGGGGATAGAAAGGAATGTACATTTTCCTTTCTCTATTTAATTTAATTAAATTATTTTTTAGGTAGCGTGGTTAAGTGACTTGGTCAGGGTCACACAGCTAGTAAGTGTCAAGTGTTTGGTCTGAGGCTGGATTTGAACTCAGGTCCTCCTGACTTCAGGGTCAGTGCTCTATCCACTGCACCACTTAACTGCCCCAGAATATTCTTTTTTCTCTGTGGCACATAGCACCTACACAAAAATTGACCATGTACTACAGCATAAAAAACTAACAATCCAATGCAGAAAGGCAGAAATTTTAAATGCATCCTTTTCAGATCATTATGCAACAAAAATTACATGTAATAAAGGGCCATGGAAAACTAGACTAACAATTAATTGTAAACTAAATACTTTAATCCTAAAGAATGAGTGGGTTAAACAACAAATTACAGAAATAATTAATACATTCATCCAAGAAAGTGATAATAATGAGACAAAATACTAAAACTTATTGGATGCAGTGAAAGCAGTTCTTAGAAGTTTTATATCTCTAAATGATTACATAAATAAAATAGAAAAAGAGGAGATTAATGCAACTAAAAAAAGCTAGAAAAAAGAACAAATTAAAATCCCCACTTAAATATCAAATTATAAATACTGAAAACAAAAGAAGAGATTAATAAAATTTAAATTAAGAAATTTATTGAAACAATAAAACTAAGTTAATTTTATGAAAAAATACCAATAAAACAGATATACCTTTGGTTAATTTAATTAAAGGAAAAAGAAAGAAGAAAACCAAATCACCAGTATCAAAAATGAAAAGGTGAATTCACCACCAATGAAGAGGAAATTAAAACAATAATTAGAAAGTATTTTGCCAAACTGTACACCATTAAATTTGACAAAGTAAAATCGATACATATTTACAAAAATATAAATTGCCCAGAATAACAGAAGAGAAAGTAAATTATTTAAATAAAATCTTCTCAAAAAAAAGGAATTGAACAAGCCATCAATGACCTCCCTAGGAAAAATCTCCAATAAACTATTAGCAAATAGATTACAGCAATGTATCACAAGAATAATACACTACAACCAGGGAGGATTTATACCAGGAATACAAGACTAATTCAATATTAGGAAAACTATCAGTATGATTGATCATATCAACAACAAAACTAACAGAAATCACATGATTATTTCAATATAGGGAAAAAAAGGTTTTTTGAGAAAATGTAACTCTTTCCTATTAAAAACACTAGAAAGCATAGGAATAAATGGACTTTTCCTTAAAATGATAAGTAGTATCTACCTAAAACCTTTAGTAAGCATTTTACGTAAAGGGATAAGCTAAAAGCATTTCCAAGATCAGTGGTGAAACAAGGATGTCCATTATCACCACTGTTGTTTAATATGGTACTTGAGGGGCAGCTAGGTGACACAGTGGATAGAACACTGGCCCTGAAGTCAGGAGGACCTGAGCTCAAATCCAGCCTCAGACCAAACACTTGACACTTACTAGCTCTGTGACCCTGGGCAAGTCACTTAACCCCAGTTGCCTAAAAAAAAATTTAAATTAAATTAAAAATTTAAAAATATGGGACTTGAAACTTTAGCTTTAGCAATAAGAGAAGAAAAAGGAATTAAAGGTATTAGAATATGCAAAGAAGAAACAAAGCTACCACTCTTTGCAGGTGATATGATGATATACTTAGAGAATCCTAGAGAAACAAATAAAAAAAAAACTACCTGAAATAATAAACAACTTTAGCAAAGTTGCAGGTTATAAAATAAACTCACATAAATCACTGGCATTTCTGTATATTACAAACAAAGCCCAACAGTAAGAGATAGAAAGAGAAATTCCATTTAAAGTTACTGTAGACATTGCAAAATATTTAGGAGTCTACATGCCAAAAAAAACCCAGGAACTATATGAACACAATTACAAACCACTTCTCACACAAATAAAGTCAGATCTAAATAATTAAAAAAAATCAGTTGCTCCTGGGTAGGCTGAACAAATATAATAAAAATAACACTTCTACCTGAGTTAATTTACTTATTCAATGCCATGTCAATCAAAGTACCAAAATTATTTTATACAACTAGAAAAAATAATAACAAGATTCATTTGGAAGGTCCAGAATGTCAAGGAAACTAATGAAAAGTGCTAGGGCAGGTGGCCAAGCTGTTCCAGATCTTAAATTGTATTATAAATCAGCAATCATCAAAACTACTTGGTACTGGCTAAGATGTAGAAAGGTGGATCTGTGGAATAGGTTAGGTACAGAAAACACAGTAGTCAATGACTGTAGTAATCTACTGTTTGATAAGCCCAATGACCTCAGCTTCTGGGATAAGAGCTCACTATTTGACAAAAATGATGGAAAAACTGGAAGAGAATATGGCAGAACTAGGCATAGACCAAAGTCCTACACCGTATACTAAAATAAAGTGCAAATTGGTATGACTTAGATATAAAGGCTGATATGATAAGCAAACTGGGAGAGCAACAAATAGTTTACCTGTAAGATTTAAGGAGACCAGAAGAATTTATACCCAAACAAGAGATAGAGAACATTATGAAATGCAAAATGGATAATTTTGATAACAATAAATTGAAAAGTTTTTGCACCAACAAACCGAATGCAAGCAAGATTAGAAGTGAAGCAGGAAACTGGGAAATACATACATACATACATATATATACATATATATATGTATATGTATATGTATATACACACACACATGCACACACTTATTTATTTATTTTTTTACTTGTTTGTTTATTTGCATATTTATTTATTTGTTTGTTTCTTTGTTTATTTGCTATAAATAGTGTCTCTGGGCCTCATTAAAATGTATTTATTTTTAGTTTTCAACATTCACTTCCACAAGATTTTGAGTTTTAAATTTTCACCCCATCTTAACCCTCCCCCCACCCCAAAATGGCATACACTCTTAATACCCCCTTCTCTAGTCTGTCCTGCCTTCCGTCTCTCCCCCACCTTCTCTTATCCCCTTCACCTTCTATTTTACTGTAGGGCAGGATAGATTTCTGTACCCCGTTTCCTATATTTCTTATTTCCCAGTTGCAGGTGAAAAAAAAATTTTTAAACAATGCGTTTTTAAAACTTTGGGTTCCAAATTTCCTCCCTTCCTCTCTCCCCACCCACCCTCATTGAAAAGGCAAGCAACTCAATACAGGTTATTCATGTGCAGTTATGCAAAACACTTCCATAATAATCATGTTGTGAAAAACTAACTCTGTTTCCTTAAATCCTATTCTTCCCCCCCATTTATTCTATTCTTTCTTTTGACCCTGCCCCTCCTCAGAAGTGTTTGCTTCTGATTAACCCTTCTCCCAATTTGTGCTCCCCTCTATCATCTCCCTGCTCTCTTGTCCCCTTCTCCCCCTCCCATTTTCCTATAGGGGGGATAGATTTCCATACGCAATTGAGTGTGTATGTTACTCCCTCCTTAAGCCAAATCTGATGACAATAAGATTCACTCATTCCCTTTCACCTTCCCCCACTTCTCCTCCACTGTAAGAGCCTTTTCTTTTCTGTTTTTTTTTTGTGAATTAATATACCCCATTCTACCTCTCCCTTTCTCCTTCTTCCAGTATAATCCTCTCTCATCCCTTAATTTTATTCTTCAGATATCACCACTTCATCTTCAACTGACCCTGTTCCCTCTATCTACGTGTATACATACTTATGATTTTTTTCCTCCAACTACCTGAATACTGACAAAGGTCTCATGAGTTACAAATATCATCTTTCCATGCAGGAATGTAAACAGTTCAACCTTAATAAGTCTGTTATGATTTCTCTTTCCTGTTTACCTCTTCATGTCCCACTTGAGTCTTGTATTTGAAAGTCAAATTTTCTATTCAGCTCTGGTCTTTTCATGAAAAATGCTTGAAAGTCCTCAGTTCCTGAATGACCATTTTTTCCCCCTGAAGGATTATAATCAGTTTTGTGGGGTAGGTGATTCTTGGTTGTAATCCTATCTCCTTACCTGTGGAATATTATATTGCATGCCCTGTGGTCTCTTAATGCTAAATCTTCTGTTATCCTGATTGTGTTTCCACAATACTTGAATTGTTTCTTTCTGGCTGCTCGCAATATTTTCTCCTTGACCTGGAAACTCTGGAATTTGGCTATAATATTCCTAGGAGTTTTTATTTGGGGATCTCTTTCAAGAGGAGATAGGTGGATTCTTTCAATTTTTATTTTGCCCCCTGGTTCTAAAATATCAGGGCAGTTTTCCTTGATAATTTCTTGAAAAATGATTTCTAGACTCTTTTTTTTAAAACTTATTTTATTAATTTATTTTGGTTTATCAACAATCACTTTCATATGCTTTTGAGTTTAAAATTTTTCTCCCCCTTCATCCCCACCACCCTCCCCAAGATGGCACACAATCTTATATAGGCTATACATTTACTTTCCTATTAAATATATTTTCACATTAGTGAAGGTGTAAGTAAAAATTAAAACCAATAGGAGGAAACATCAGAAAGAGGAAACAAAACTCAACAGAAAAGAAAAAAAAAGATAGTGATTCAACTTCCGTAGTTCTTTCCTTCGATGTGGATAACATTTTCCATCACTAGGCCTCTGGAGATGTCTTAGATACTTGTATTGTTGAGAAGGGTTAAGTTTATCCACATTAGTCATCACCCAACGTGGCTTTTGTTGTGTACAATGTTCTCTTGGTTCTGCTCACTTCACTCAGCACCAGAGCATACAAGTCTTTCCAGGTTTTTCTGAAGTCAGCCTGTTCATCATTTTTTATAGCACAACAGTATTCCATTGCATTCATTGCTATAGCTGCTTTTTTTTTTTCACTTCAGCTGAAGCATAATATATTCTGCTCCAGCCTTTTACCTTTACCCTGTATGTGTCACTCTTATTCAAATGTGTTTCCTGGAAACAAAATACTGTTTTTATGGTTTTTAATCCATTCTGCTATCTGCTTCTGTTTTATGGGAGAGTTCCTCCCATTCACATTCACAGTTATGATTACTATCTGTGTCTTTTTCTCCATCCTTTTTTTCTCCCTGTTTATGCTTTTGTTTCTTCTTTCTCCTTTCCCACCATCACTAGGGTTTTGCTTTTGACCACAGCCTCCTGCAGTCTCTCCTCCCTTCTATTATCCCTTTCCTTTTCTTCCCCTTTGTCCTTACTGCTTCATCCCTCCCTTCTATCCCCCCACCTTTTTCTTTCCCCTTTTCTCTCCTACTGCCTATAGGACAAGTTAGATTTCTATATCTAACTGATTATGTTATGTCCTTCTTGAGCCAAATCTTATGAGAGTAAGGTTCAAGCAATGCTCACCCCCTTCCTTCTTTCCCTCTGCTATAATAGGATTTTCTGTCTTTTCCTATAATGTAATTTACCATTGTCTGCCTCCTCCTTTCTCAGGACATTTTCTAAGATCAGAGTAATCCACTTGCTTGGATCCATTTAACCCACTTGCTTAGATTTTTTTTATCATTACGTCAAAGTCAACTAATATCCACCCCCTTTATGTATCTCCTTTAACCTGGTGTAATAACAATATGCTTCTCAAGAGTTGCAAGTGTCATCTTCCCTTGTAGGGATGTAAACACTCCACCCTTATTAACAACATTTTGTATCTTTCTGTCAATTTACCTTTTTATGTTTTTCTTTTTTCTTTTTTCAATTTTGTAGTATTTTTTTCACACACACACATAAAGTTACGAAAGACATTAGAAGATAGAAATATCCAATGCTGGTGAAGCTATGGGAACAAGTGCACATGGATATAGTATTAGTAGGCCTCTGAACTGGTCAAACTATCCTGTAAAACAATGTGGAATTTTGTGAGAAAAGCTAGCATGCTGCTACATTTTGACCCAACTATCCAGCAGATGAGCATGCATTTCTTTTTTAAAAATTTATTTTAATTAACTTATTTTGATTTATCAACAATCACTTCCATATGCTTTTGAGTTAAAAATTTTTCTCCCTTTCCTCCCCACCACCCTCCCCAAGATGGCACACACTCTGATATATGCTATACATTTACATTCCTATTGAACATATTTTCACATTAGTGAAATTGTAAACAAAATTAAAACCAATAGGAGGAACCATCAGAAAGAGGAAACAAAACTCAACAGAAGAGAAAAAAAAGATAGTGATTCAACTTCCATAGTTCTTTCTTTGAATGTGGATAGCATTTTCCATCACTAGGCCTCTGGAGATGTCTTGGATCCAAGAGTGGGTTCTTATCCCAGAAGCTGGGGTCGTTGGGTTTATCAAATAGTAGATAACAACAGATTGTAGGATTATGGTTTTTAATCCATTCTGGTATCCACTTCTGTTTTATGGGAGAGTCCATACCATTCACATTCACAATTATGATTACTGCGTCCTTTCCTCCATCCTTTTTTAAATTGTCTCCCTTGGATCGATTTTCCAGGTCAGATGTTTTACCGATGAGGTATTTCACGTTTTCATCTATTTTTTCATTTTTTAAATTTTTTTGACTGATTCTTGCTCTCTCATAGAGTCATCAGTTTCCATTTGTCCAATTCTAGTTTTTAACAGATTGTTTTCTTCTGTTAGTTTTTGTACTTCCATCTCCAATTGGCAAATTGTATTTTTAAGGGATTTGTTTTCTTCAGTGTACTTTTTTTCCAGTTTGGAAATTATGTTTTTTAAGTACTGTCCTACTTCTCTCATTAGACTTTTAAAATCCTTCTTGGGCTCTTCTAAGAAGGTTTTCGGGCTTCAGACCAGTTCATGTTCCCTTTTGATGTTGCAGATGCAGATTTGTTGACAATTTGTCCTCCTGAATTTCTGTCTTGATATTTACTCTTCTCATAATATGAATCTATGGCACATTTCTTTTTACACATGGTTTCTTTATTCCCTGGCTTTTAAAGAGATTGAGCTCTCCTGCTGGGGAACAGAGGGGACTGACCCAAGCATCTTGTGTTGGGAGCCTAGGTCTTGGTCACTGACTTTGTGTGTTGGGGCCTCTTATGTTGTTAAATGGAGGCTGTAGGGTTTTGGCAGCTTACCTTGTGTTGGGCTGGAATCAGCAAGGCTGGAACTTTCAGGCAATTCAATATTGCTTGTTTTTCCTTTTCTTTAGCTTTCTTCAGCTCCTTTTAGATGGGTGCTGCAGGATGTTTATTTGCCTTGGGCCCCTTGCAATGCTGCCTCCTGTGTTGCTGCTAACACACTGGGAGATTCCTTTGAGGTAAAGTGCCAAGGCACCTGGTAGTTTTCTGAGCTGGTTTCCACTGGTTTCCCCACCCTCACTGAGGCACTCAGAATTCCAGGTGTTGGTGTTTACCTGCTCTACCACCTAGGCTTCAGTATCTCCTCCTCGTTAATAGTTGGAGGCTGTAGGGTTCTAACAGCTTACCTGGTGTTGGGTTGGAATCAGCAAGTCTGGGACTTTAGGAAGACTCTAGGTTGCTTCCTCCAGCTCATTTCAGATTAATGCTGTTGGGTGCTACACTTTTGTACTGCTGCTTCCCTTATTTTTGCTGAGGCACTGGGAGACTGGTTTGCTGGGCTGCTACACTGGTGTGCCTAGTCTTTCTTCTAGTTCAGCTTTTCCAGTTTTTTTTTTTTCTGGGGTGATATTTTCTGGGTTTTCAGAGGTAGATAGGGGAGGGTGAGAGTGGCTACCATTTTACTCTGCCATCTTGTCGGCAGTGGGCTCTTTTTTTTTTTTATCATGACTTTCAGACAGTCCAATAATTTTTAAATTATCTCTCCTGGACCTTTTTTCTATGTCAGTTGTTTTTCCAATGAGATATTTCACATTGTTTTCTAATTTTTCATTCTTTTGGATTTGTTTTACAGTGCCTTGATTTCTCATATTGTTGCTAGCTTCTAAATGCTCCATTCTAATTTTTAAGGAAGTATTTTCTTCAGTAAGCTTTTGGACTTCCTTTTTCATTTGGCAAATTTTGCTTTTTAGGGCATTCTTCTGCTCATTGGGTTTTTGGACTTCTTTTGCATTTGGGATAGGCTATTTTTTAAGGTGTTATTTTCTTTAACATTTTTTTGGGTCTCCCTTAGCATCATGGATATCCTTGATTCACCCCCCGATCTTATTGGAAATGCTTCTAGTCTGTCCCCATTACATATAATGCTTGCTGAAGGTTTTAGATATATGCTATTTATTATTTTAAGGAAGACTCCATTTATACCTATGCTTCTCTTACTTGCTTCTCAAAATCCCTTTTGAGCTCTTCCAAGGCCTGGGACCAATTCATATTTTTCTTGGTGGCTTTGGAGGTGGGATATTTGGCTTTGTTGTCTTCTTCTGGTTGTATGTTTTCATCTTCTTTGTCACCAAATTAAGATTATATAGTCTGGCTCTTTTTGTGTTGCTTGCTCTTGATCCTAGCCAATTACTTGAGTCATAAACACTTTGTTAAGGTAGGGGTCTCTTTCCAGTGTGGAGAATGTACTGTCCCAAGCTTCAGGGGTTTTGTGCAGTTCTTTTCAGAGATACTTTTAGGGATCTGTAAATTTTAATTTCTTCCAAGGTGTGATGATCAAGGGAGAGGTGTTTACTCCTTTCCTGACCTGTGCTCTGGACTATGAGTGACCACAAGCACTCTTTTCTGCCTTGGAATTGTGAGGAGGATTTTCTCTTTACCACCACTACAAACTCCACCACACCAATGATCCTCCTTGCCCCAGGACTGCCCCTCAGAACCGTAACCAAGATCCAAGCACAGGCAAAGCAAGAGAATCCTGCATGAGCAGAGAGATCCCTACAATCCCCCTCTGATCAGCCATCCAATTCCCCCTCAGTCTATGGGCTAGAAGCTCATGAAGCAGCCACTGCCCTGGGGCCACACTTAGGAACTGGGTCTGGGACCTATCTTCTCTCTCACTGCAGAAACAGACTTTTCCCACTGACCTTCTAAGTTGCCTTTGGCATTCATGGTTTGAGAAGTCTGGAAATCATCACAGTTGCCTGTGATTCTATCCTCTGAGGCCTGCTCCAGGTTTCCTGAGGCTTGCATGCCCACACCAAACTGTGCTCCACTTCCAATCTGGCACAATATACCTTTTAAATCAACCATCCAGGTTGTCTTGGGCTGGAAATTTGTTTAACTCTATCTTTTTGTGGGTTCTGCTGCTTTAGAATTTGTTTAGAGTCATTTTTTAGAGGTATTTGGATGGGGTTTGGGGAGAGCTCAACCAAGTCACTGCTTTCAGTCTGCCATCTTGGCCCCACCTCTGGGCCTCATTTCTTTTTTTTTTTTCTATTTTTTAAATTTTTTTTTCTCTTTTTTTTCCACATGCTTTTGATTTGAAAATTTTTCTCCCCCTTCTCCCCCCACCCTCCCCAAGATGGCGCACAATCTGACATAGGCTTTACATTTACATACCCATTAAACATATTTTCACATTAGTGAAGTTGTAAGTAAAAATTAAAACCAATAGGAGGAACCATCAGAAAGATGAAACAAAAATCAACTGAAGGTAAAAATAAGTGAGAGATTCGGCTTCCATAGTTCTTTCTTTGGATGTGGACAGCATTTTCCATCCCGAGGCCTCTGGAGATGTCTTAGATCCTCGTAATGCTGAAGAAGGATTCAGTTTAACATTCTTAGTCATTGCATAACGTGGCTGCTATTGTATACAAAGTTCTCTTGGTTCTGCTCACTTCACTCAGCATCACACCATATAAGTCTTTCCAGGTTTTTCTGAAATCAGCCTGTTCATCATTTCTTATAGAACAATAGTATTCCATTACATTCATATACCACAACTTACTCAGCCATTCCCCAATTGATGGGCATCCTCTCAATTTCCAATTCTTTGCCACCACAAAAAGAGCTGCTATGAATATGTTTGTACATGGGTCCTTTTCCCATTTGTTTGATCTCTTTGGGATATAGCCCTAGAAGTGCTATTGCTGGATCAAAGGGTATACACATTGGGCATAGTTCCAAATTGTTCTCCAAAATGGTTGGATCATTTCACAACTCCACCAACAATGTATTAGCGTTCCAATTTTCCCACATCTTCTCCAACATTTATCATTTTCCTGTTTTGTCATGTTGGCCAATCTGATAGGTGTGATGTGGTACCTCAGAGTTGTTTTGATTTGCATTTCTCTAATCAATAATGATTTAGAGCATTTTTTCATATGACTATAGATGGCTTTAATTTCTTCATCTGAGAACTGTCTGTTCATATCCTTTGACCATTTATCAATTGGGGAATGGCTTGTGTTCTTATAAATTTGTCTTAATTCTCTATATATTTTAGAAATGAGGCCTTTATCAGAAGACTGGTTGTAAAAATTCTTTCCCAATTTTCTACCTTCCTTCTAATCTTAGTTGCATTGGCTTTGTTTGTGCAAAAACTTTTCAATTTAATGTAATCAAAATTATCCATTTTGCTTTTCATAATGTTCTCTATCTCCTGTTTGGTCATGAATTCTTCTGTTCTCCATAGATCTGATAGGTAAACTATTCCTTGTTTCTCCCAGTTTACTTATGGTATCAGCCTTTATATCTAAGTCTGAACCCATTTTGACTTTATTTTGGTATATGGTGTGAGATTTGGGTCTATGCCTAGTTTCTGCCATACTCTTTTCCAGTTTTCCCAGCAGTTTTTTTCAAAGAGTGGGTTCTTATCCCAGAAGCTGGGGTCTTTGGGTTTATCAAATAATAGATTACTATAGTCATTGACTACTGTGTCTTGCATATTTAACCTATTCCACTGATCCACCTCCCTATTTCTTAGCCAGTACCAAGCAGTTTTGATGATTGCTGCTTTATAATACAATTTAAGATCTGGAATTGCTAGGCCACCTTCCCCTGCATTTCTTTTCATTAGTTCCTTTGATATTCTGGACCTTTTGTTTTTCCAAATGAATCTTGTTATTATTTTTTCTAACTCTATAAAATAATTTTTTGGTAGTTTGATTGGTATGGCACTGAATAAGTAAATTAGCTTAGGTAGGATTGTCATTTTTATTATATTAGCTGGCCTACCCATGAGCAACTGATGTTTTTCCAATTATTTAGATCTGATTTTATTTGTGTGAAAAGTGTTTTGTAATTGTGTTCATAGAGTTCCTGGGTTTGTTTTGGAGGTAGACTCCTAAATATTTTATAATGTCTACAGTAAGTTTAAATGGGATTTCTCTTTCTATCTCTTGCTGTTGGGCTTTGTTGGTAATATATAGAAATGCTGATGATTTATGTGGGTTTATTTTATAGCCTGCAACTTTGCTAAAGTTGTTTATTATTTCAAGTAGTTTTTTACTTGATTCTCTAGGATTCTCTAAGTATATCATCATGTCATCTGCAAAGAGTGATAGCTTTGTTTCTTCTTTGCCTATTCTAATGCCTTCAATTTCTTTTTCTTCTCTTATTGCTAAAGCTAAGTTTCCAGTACAATATTGAATAACAGTGGTGATAATGGACATCCTTGTTTCACCCCCGATCTTATTGGAAATGCTTCTAGCCTGTCCCCATTACATATAATGCTTGCTGAAGGTTTTAGATATATGCTATTTATTATTTTAAGGAAGACTCCATTTATACCTATGCTTTCTAGTGTTTTTAATAGGAATGGGTGTTGTATTTTATCAAAAGCTTTTTCTGCATCTATTGAGATGATCATGTGGTTTCTGTTGGTTTTGTTGTTGATATGCTCAATGATGCTGACAGTTTTCCTAATATTGAACCAACCCTGCATTCCTGGTATAAATCTTACCTGTTCGTAGTGTATTATTCTTGTGATAAGTTGCTGTAATCTACTTGCTAATATTTTGTTTAAAATTTTTGCATCTATATTCATTAGAGAAATTGGTCTATAATTTTCTTTCTCTATTTTGACTTTTCCTGGTTTAGGTATCAACACCATATTTGTATCATAGAAAGAATTTGGTAAGACTCCTTCTTCACCTATTTTCCCAAATAGTCTATATAGTATTGGAATTAATTGTTCTTTAAATGTTTGATAGAATTCGCATGAATCCATTTGGCCCTGGAGATTTTTTCCTAGGGTGTTTATCAATGGCCTGTTCAACCTCATTTCTAAAATATATAGAGAACTGAGTCAAATTTATAAGAGCACAAGTTGTTCCACAATTCATAAATGATCAAAAGATATGAATAGGCAGTTCTCAGATGAAGACATTAAAGCTATCTTTAGTCATTTGAAAAAATACTCTCAATAATGACTGATTAGAGAAATTCAAATTAAAACAACTCTTAAATAACACCTCACATATATCAGATTGGCTAATATGACAAAACAGGAGAATAATAAATGTTGGAGAAGATGTGGGAAAATTGGAACATTTATGCATTGTTGGTGGAGTTGTGAAATGATCCCACCATTTTGGAGAAAATTTGGAACTATGACCAAAAGGCTGTAAAAATCTGCATAACCTTTGACCCAGCAATAGCAGTTCTAGGGCTGTATCCCAAAGAGATCATACAAATGGGGAAAGGACCCACATGTACAAAAATATTTATATCACTTCTTTTATGCTGACAAAGAATTGGTCATTGAGGGGATGCCCATCAATGGGGAATGGCTGAACAAGTTGTGGCATATGAATGTAATGGAATACTACTGTGCTGTAAGAAATTATGAGCAGGAGGACTTCAGAAAAATCTGGAAAGACTTGTATGGACTGATGCTGAGTGAAGTGAGCAGAACCAGGAGAACATTGTACACAGTAAAAGCCATGCTTTACAATGACTAACTTTGATAGACTTAGCTCTTCTCAGCAATGCAAGGATCTAAGACATCTACCAAAGTCTCATGATGGAAAACATTATCCACAAAGAAGAAAGAATTATGGAGTTTAAATGTAGATTGAAACATACTATCTGCTCCTTTTTTGTTGTCTGTTTTGTTTTTTTTTCTTTTCTTGTGGTTCCTCCTATTAGTTTTAAGTTTTCTTTACAATATGACTAATGTAAAAATTTAAAAAAATATATATTAAAAAACCACAATTGGCCAGATGGAAAAAAATCACTGAAGAAAACAAATGCTTAAAAAAAGTAGACTTTGCCAAATGTAAAAGAGGTCCAATAGTGCACTGAAGAACATAATTTCTTAAAAATTAGAATTGAGGAAGTGGAAGCAAATGACTGTGAGACATCAAGAATCAGTCAAACAAAATGAAAATAATAAAAAGAAAAGGAAAGAAAATGTAAAATACCTCATTGGAAAAACAACTGATCTGGAAAAATAAATCCAGGAGAGATAATTTAAGAATTATTTGACTACCTAAAAACCATGATGAAAATATAACCTGGACAGCATCTTTCACGAAATCATCAAGGAAAACTGTCTTGATATCCTAGAACCAGATGGCAAAATAGTCATTGAAAGAATCTACACATCACCTTTTGAAAGAGATCCAAAAATGAAAACTCTAATGAATATGGTAGCCAAATTCTATAATTACCATGTCAAGGAGAAAATACTGCAAAGAGCCAGAAAGAAGCAATTCAAATATCATGGAGCCATAATCAAGATTACACAGTATTTAACAGCTTCTAATTTAAAGCATTGTAGGGCTTGGAATGAGAGTAGAAAGGAATATACCTTTTTCTCAGTGGAACATGTCACCTACACAAAAATTGACCATGTACTACATCATAAAAAACTCACAATCCAAAGGAAAAATGGAGAAATATTAAATGCATCCTTTTCAGATCATGATGCAATAAAAATTATTTGCAATGAAAGCCACAGAAAATTATATTAACATTGGAAACTAAATAATCTAATCCTAAAGAATGAGTGGGTCAAACAACAAAACAGAAACAATCAATAACTTCTTCCAAGTAAATGACAATAATGAGACAACATACCAAAACCTATAAGATATAGTCAAAACAGTTCTAAGGAGAAATTTTATATTCCTAAATGCTTACACAATAAAGACAACAGAGACAATAAAACAATATAGAAAGAGGAGATCAATTAATTGGGCATGCAACTAAAAATTCAAGAAATGGAACAAATTAAAAAACCTCAATCAAATAACAAGTTAGAAATTTTGAAACCCAAAGGAGAGATGAATAGAATTGAAAGTAAGAAAACTATTGAACTAATCAATAAAACTAAGAGCTGTTTTTATTAAAAAAAAGATAATCCTTTAATTAGTTTGATTAAAAAAAGAAAGAAAACTAAATTACCAGTATCAAAAATGAAAAGGGTGAATTCTCCAACAAGGAAGAGGAAATCAAAACAATAATTAAAACTTATTTTATCCAATTGTATGCCAATTAATCTAACAATCTAAGTAAATTGGATGGATATTTACAAAAATAGAAATTGCCCAGATTAACAGAACAGGAAATAAAAAATAACCATATTAAAAAAAAATTGAACAAGCCATCAATGAACTTTCTAAGGAAAAAAAAATCACCAGGGCCAAATGGATTTAAAAGTGAATTCTATCAAATGTTTAAAGAAAAATATTTTTTTCTTCATTTAAAGATCCAATATTTTGTAACTATTTAGAACAAATTGTGGAGTCCTACCAATTTCTTTTTATGACACAAATATGGTGCTGATACCTAAACCAGGAAAAACCAAGAGATAAAAAGAACATTATAGACCAATTTCCCTAGTGAATATTGAGGGAAAATTATCAATAAAATATTAGCAAAGAAATTACCACAGTGTATCACCAGGATAATACACTATGACCAGGTGGGATTTATACCAGGGATTTAGTGCTGTTTCAATATTAGGAAAACTATTAGCATAAGTTACCATATCAATAACAAAACTAATAGAAATGATATGATAATCTCAATAGACACAGAAAAAAATGAAATAAATACAGCACTCATTCCTATTAAAAACACTGGAGAGCACAGGAATCAGTAGAGTTTTCCTTAAAATGATAAGTGGCATCTATCTAAAACTACCAGCAAGCATTACATGTAATAGAGATATACCAGGAGCATCTCCAAGAAGATCACTATCATCATCATTAAATATTTTACTAGAAATGTTAGCTTTAGAAGAAAAATCTGAAGCAATTAGAATAGTCAATGAAGAAAGAAAGCTCTCACTCTTTGCAGATGATGTGATGGCATGCTTAAAGAATCCTAGAGAATCAATATAAAAACTACTTGAAACAATTCACAACTTTAGCAAAGTTGCAGGATATAAAATAAACCCAGGGGCAGCTAGGTGGCACACTGGATAGAGCACTGGCTCTGGATTCAGGAGGACCTGAGTTCAAATCCGGCCTCAGACACATAACACTTACTAGCTGTGTGACCCTGGACAAGTCATTTAACCCCATTTCCTAAGCAAAATAAATAACTTTTAAAAAGTAAAATGTAAATCATGAACATTTCTATACGTAACTAACAGAACCCAGAAGCAAAAGAAAGAAAGAGAAGTTACTCTTAATTAATGGTAGATAATATAAAATATTTGGGAGTCTACCTGCCAAGACAAACCCAGGAACCATATGAACACAATTACAAAACACTTTTCACACAAATAAAATAACATCTAAATAACAGGAAAAAATATCAGTTGCTTATGGGTAGACCAAGCTAATATAATAAAAATGACAATTCTACCAAAATTAATCTATCTATTCAGTGCCATACCAATCAAACTATCAAACAAATTTTTTTTTGACCAGACAATGAGGTTAAGTGACTTACCCAGGTCACACAGCTACTAAGTGTTATATGTCTGAGGCCAGATTTGAACTCAGGAAGAAATTATTTTATAAAAGTAGGAAAGATAATAACAAATTCCATCTGGAAGAAACAAAAACATCCAGAATATCCAGGGAATTAATGAAAAAATGCAAAGAAAGGTGGCGTAGCCATACCGGACTTAAAACTATGT
Source organism: Phascolarctos cinereus (assembly GCF_003287225.1). NCBI lineage: Eukaryota > Metazoa > Chordata > Mammalia > Diprotodontia > Phascolarctidae > Phascolarctos > Phascolarctos cinereus. Next base: position 103,663,174 of record NW_027555736.1, on the reverse strand, counting down.
TATAAAGTGGCAATCACCAAAACCATTAGGTACTGGCTAAGAAATATAGTCCTGGATCAGTGGAATAGGTTAACTACACAAGACACAGGAGTAAATGACTATAGCAATCTACTGTTTGATAAGCCCAGTCTTCAGCTTCTCAGATATGAATTCAGTATTTGAAAAGAAAAATGCTGGTAAAACTGGAAAATAATATGGCAGAAATTAGACATGGACCAACATCTCACACTGTATACAAAGAAGGTCAAAATGGGTACATGATTTAGTCATAAAGGGTGTTATTATAAGCAAATTAGGAGAGCAAGGAATAATTTACCTGTCAGATCTATGGAGAAGGGAAAAATAAATACTGTGACCAAATAAGAGAAAGAGAACATTATGAAATGCAAAATGGATAATTTTTATGACATTAAATTAAAAAGTTTTTTGTACAAAGCCAATGCAACCAAGATTTGAAGGGAGACAGAAAGCTGGGAATCAATTTTGTTGCCAGTGTCTCTGATAAGGTCCTCATTTCTAAAATATACAGAGAACTGAATCATGTTTTTAAGAATGCAATCATTCCCAGTTGATAAATGGTCAAATGATATGAACAGGTAGTTTTCAGATAAAGAAATTAAAGTTTTCTATACTTATATAAAAAATTCTCTAAATCACAACCTCATCTCTGAGGCACCACTTCACATCTATCAGATTGGCTAATAAGACAAAAAAGGAAAATGATAACTGTTGAAAAAGATGTGGGAAACATTGGAACACTAATGCATTGTTGGTGGAGTTGTGAACTGATCCCAAATATTTTACAGAACAATTTGGAACTATGTCAAAAGGGCAACTAAACTGTGCATACCCTTTGATTCAGCAAACCTAATACTTTGTATCTCAAAGAGATCATAAAAAAACGGAAAGGACCTACATGCACAAAAATATTTATAGCAGCTCTTTTCGTGGGTGGCAAAGATTTAGAAATTGAGGGAATGCCCATCAATTGGGGAATGGCTAAACAAGTTGTGGTATGTGAATGTAATGGTATGCTAGTGTGGTATAAGAAATGATGAGCAGGAGGATTACAGAAAAACCTGGAAAGACTCACATGAACTGATGCTGAGTGAAGTGAGCAGAACCAGGAGAACATTGTACACAGTAATAGCCACATTGTGTAATGATCAACTTTGATAGACTTGGCTCTTCACAGTAATCGAAGACAATTCCAAAGGACCCGTAATAGAAAATGCTATCCACATCTGGAGAAAGAACTGTGGAGACCGAATGCAGATCAAATCATATTATTTTAATTTTTTGGTTGTTTTTATCTTTCTTCTGATTTTTTCCTTTTGTTCTGATTGTTCTTTTATAATGTGCCTAATTTGGAAATATGCTAAATATGATTTTATATGTATAGTTAATATCAGATTGCTTGCTTTCTTAGGGAGGGGAGAGAGAAAGTGGGATGGGGAAAACATTTGGAACTCAAAATATTATAAAAGTGAATTTTGAAAACTTAAAAAATAAATGAATGAACACTTTTTTTAAAAAAGTACATTCCAGGCATTGGGGTGGGGAGTGTTAGGGGGAAGTCAGTGAAAATAAACTAAGTAGGGGATGGAATGTCTTGTGTAAAGAACAGCATGAAAGGTAGTGTAACTGAATCACGGTGTACATGAAAGTCAGTGAAGTGTGAGAAGACTAGAAAAGGAGCTGTACAGTTCCCAAGATTTACAAGATTACTGTAGCATTGAGTATTTCATGCATTTGTTGTCATTGGAATATTGACACCTTTTCTACTTAGAATGTTAGAGGCCACGTTAGAGTATTGATGAGATATTGGTTCTTCCATGTTTTGGCTCTTTCACTAGATCCTCCTTGACTCTGGCTCCTAGAAATTCAGTATTACCGAGTAACTCAACATAATTATTTGCACCCCACAATTATTCTGTTGATCATCCTTTGTTCTGCCATTGCCACTCCATTTCCTCCAACTTCTGTCTTTGCCCAGAAATATCGTACTATTCTACTGATGCCTTTATCTGTTGCCATCTCCTCAGTTACAGGATTCCCTACTTTCCTTGGACCACGATTTCCTTGTTGACAATTCCCCAAGGAGCCAGGGGACAATGCTAGGTTCTAGGGAACCTTATAGAGTCTGTGTTTCTTTGGTCAATTTTTTTTTTCTCATCATCTCATATTTCTTTGTCTTCTTGTCTCTATTCTCACTTTTGGAGAGCAGGTCCAAATTTATCCATTTTCGAAGAAATACCATCAATGTCAGAACAAAAAGCCTCAATGTGATTTCAATGGAGATGTTCACAGATTGCAGAGGGAGACTTCTTGCAAGTCAGACCAAAGATGTCATGCTTTAACCTCATTAAAATGTATTACATTTCCAGATTTGGTCTGCCTTACACTCTGTACACACCTCTTCATTCTCCTCTTTCTTCTTCTCCTCCTCCTCCTCACCACCATCAAGGCAACACATCGAAGTATATAGAGAACTGATTTCAGTTTCACAAAGAACTGAATTCAAATATAAACTTTTATACATATTGGTTGTGTGGTTCTGGTTACCTCAGAACCAAAAGTATTGCAGACAATTCCATAAGCCTTTAAGACACAGAAGATTGAGAATTAGCATTGGCTAAGGATGTTTTTAACTGGGAGTTCCCTACATCATTATATAGATGGAATCACAGGCATAGGAAAATGATCATGACAACAAATGACAATAGCAAAAAAATAGCTTACATTTATTTATATATTCTGCTCATCTGGTATGTCCTCTTGCTTCTGGTTGTTTGGACAGAGGAGATGATTCTTAAGTTAAAGTGGTGTTTTTTTTAGAATTGAGGTAATTACATGACTAGGCAGCAAGAAGTTGATTTATATCACTGGAACAATATCTCACATTGTTATTTTTTTTCTTTTGTAAGTCTTTTTGTCTTCTTTGGAGTGTGTGCATTCAATTTGGGTGTTCTTGAGATGATAAAGACCCTCTCACAAATGATCCTATAGTTCCTACCTGTAAGTAGAATATTTGAAATCGGTGCTGGACTAAGTCAAATATATTATTAAAGGAAGTTACCAATAATGAAACATAGCTCTAAGATAGGTCACATCTGCTTTTATCTGAGAGAAGAGATAATAAATGATGATGATAATGATGATGATGATGTGACAGTGTTTGATCCTGTGATTTCTTTGGTATAGGGAATTGCCACTCAGAAAACCAATGCAGATCATCAAGTGTTCTACAGGTTTTCTTTTAGTCTGAGAAGTCACTTGGGTCACTGAGACACTAAGTTGTTTGGCTGGCATCAAACAGCCCATAAGTACCTGAGATAGGATTTGAACCCAGGCCTTCTTCTGTCTAAGACTGGCTCTCTACTCATTATACAATGCTTCCTCTTGCCATAAACACCTAATTGTTACCGCCAAATATGGCACCAAAGAATTCCTATGTGCAGAGTGCTGTGTAAGGCAGTGTTAATCAATCAAGCAATAAACATTACTATACAACTGGCAATGTGCTTAGCAATGGGGATACAAAGAGAGGGATGAGAAATAAAGGAGAAGTTGACTCCATTCTCACAGAATTTACAGTTTGGTAGGTAAGATAATACGTGTAGATACATATAAACTGGATGTGTATTAGTAAGGTATTAAAGAGGTATCATGGGAATTTAGAGGAGGTAGAAAATCCATGATTAACATGGGGCTGAGGCATGGTGATGAAGGGGGATTAGGTCAAGCTTAAGGGAAGAAGTAGAATTTTAATTAAGCATTGAGAGGTGGATATGTTTTCAATATTTAGAAACAGGGGGAGGAGGAGAGTGAGTATAACATAGGATGAGGAAAGGATATAGATAATGATGCAGAGATTGGCTTAGCTGCTGCTTTACTGATGTGACATGATACTATTAACATGGGAATCTACAGCAAGGGAATGGGGTGAACAATAATGTGAGCCTTTAGCCCTTATCTGTATGTCTTACTAGCACATATACCACTTGACATTGTCATATTTGTGTGTGTGTGTGTGTGTGTGTGTTTGTGTGCACATCCATGTATCTCCCAAATTTCATTGTAAGCTCTTGGATGAAAGGAGCAATTCATTTATTCACAAACAGTTATTTAGTGACTATTAAATGCAGGGCACTGTTCTAGTCACTCAAGAAAAAGAGAAATGACATCATCCTGTTCCTCTAGGAACCCAGGATGAAATAGCCTAGGTGGAATATAGTGTGGATCAGGGTTCAATAATGATCTCTTAAACTTCTCAGACTTTCTGACATCCCTCCCATAGCATCTAGAAAATACTTGAGTGATGTTGACATACTTTTAAAAATCACAACATTTAGGTTCAGAAAGGATCTAATCTATCATCTAGTCTACCCACCTCCCATTTATGGATGAGCAAACTGAAGCACAAAAGGATTAAATGACCTGCCTCAAAATCACCAAACAATAATTGGAAGTCATGGTTCCAACTCAGATCTTCTGATTTTAAACCTGGTATATTTTTCACTACACTTTTCTTGACCTGTTTTATAGGCAATAAGAGCTGTCATCACTAGCCAAGGTCATGGTATTCATCAAGTTTTCTCACCTGTCCATTATATTTTATATCCTTATTATACCAATCATGTTGAAATGGCTACTACTTAAACCCCAGATTCACTCCCACAGGAAGAATTAGACTCCACAGGCACTTAGGTCTTCAAGCAATCAACTACCCTGAACCTAGCTAAGTTTTCCATTTATCCTGAGAACACTTTCTGACCTTCACAAACAAATGCCAAAGATTTATGCATACATGGAGATGGAACTCTTGATGAGGTAGGGAGTGTCCTTGAATAATAAATAAATAAATGTGGGCACATAAGTCCCTTTAGAGCCTATGAAAACTTTTATCTCAGACTCTGATTTCTTGTGCTTTGCCTGACATTCTTGTAACTAATTGCAACCCTACTGATTATTCTGTCATATATCCTTCTAACCTGCTCTCCAAAACATTCCACATTCCTGAACCCAACTCAGCCTCCTGTTCCAATGGGGAACAGGCACAACATAACAATGCATCATTTTATAATGGAAATAGCATTCATAAATTCCTTTCACCTCTCTTACCCTCTATTCCCTCATTTGTAAGACAGAAAATTATTCAACCACCTCATGCAGATGTTATGAGGAACCATGGATAAACCTCCTTGCCCAAGCAGTCTCTATCTCTTCCTCTCCATCTGCCCCAACTCAAGGATTTTCCTATTCCACTGAGGTCATTTTCTAACAAATACTCTGAAAAACTAGTAAATAACAGGAATTATATATCATTCGGTACAAAACAAGGTTATAAAAGTACTTACTCAGGAAGAAGGGAATGCCAGAAACATGGCCACAAGGTATTCATTTCCCTTCCATGTTTCCTGTGTGAAAGTTTGTGATACCCAGTACACAAAAGGGTTCCCCTAAACAAAGAGAAACTACCCGGCTATTTGAGCCCAAATAATAATTCTCACTTTCCCCTGAATCTGTTGTTAGTCAACATTACCCTGGCTCTCATTTGGGACCTTGTAATTATTGAAGATGGAGCTAGCCTATGTAACACCAGAGAAAATGTAAACAGTGCTTAGAGGTTGCTCTAAAAGCTTTTTAATTTGTTACTCTATTGCTTGTTTACATTGTGCACTGCATGTCAAAAACATATTTTCTGTAATGTATGATAGGAAGGAAACAGCCAGTAGGGTATGCACATAACAGTATATGTTACAGTTGTTTTGTTGTTGTTGTTGTTGTTGTTTGTTTGTTTTTTTTATCAGCATCACTGGGCTACATCTGTCATGCAAAAAAAAAAAAAAACAGAGAAGTTTGAAGACATCCTGCATAATTCTAGAGACCTCACAGATGATTCTGGGAAGTAGGTGTGAGAGCATGTGTACAGTTAAACAGTTGACCAGTCATTTGGAGAATAACTGAGGCAGCTTTGTAGCTTCCAGGCCAAGGCAGGTAGTAGTCCAACACTTACCTGGAGAGCCACTTCCTTTTCTTTCCTCTGTGACCCGCAAAAGAGTATAATGAGGAGGCAACTATTATGACTTACTTTTTCCTCATGGAACAATCCAAGTTCCAGGAACCACAGACGAAGGAAAATAACAACTTTCAATCACCATTCACCATAAATTCTGCCTCTAAATCATTCTGATTTATTCCTAATAGTGGGTTTGTGGTTTTATAGATGCTTTTACCACACAGACCTCTGAAGGTAGGAGCTGATTGTGAATGCTAAGCCACACTGCTTTTCAGCAATCTGAGAGGAATACAGTTTCCAAACCCTTCAATTTGCACATTCCAAAGAGCCTCCCCAGGAGCGTTATAAATCCTCCAACTTTTACAATCTTATGACTGATTCCCTTGTCCCCTGATATAGTTACATACCCTTTAACAACTCTCTAATAATGCCAGTGCTTCCTAGATTAAACCTACTGACTCATAAATCATTATTTTTCAATTACAATAGAAGCTACCACTAAACCCTGAACATAGAAGGAAGTGGTAGTACAATGGAGGTAATGTTCTGCTGGAGGTCCATTGGAGCAGGCCCGTGATTGTTCATCTCCTTAACTGGAGACCTATTTCTGTAATAGGTATATTAATGATGATTTTCCATTCTTTCAACTTTCCATCAATAACTTGTTTCGTAGATCTTACCCTTTTCCTTTAGCTCCAAGACTGTTTTGTGCCTCATATTTTAAATATCATCAGAGGACATAGGGAAGGAGATAATATTTGTACCCAGTAATTTCATTAGAGGGATGTGGTGCCTACTTTGAAAAAATTGTCATTGGATCCTCAACTCTTTAACTTTAACCTCAGAACCTGAACATTATGGTTTTTTTTTTTCTCCACTTGAATGAACCACTTCACACAGCAGGTTGCATAGAGGTTGGCTAGGCCCAGAATTAGATAAACTCAACTAAGCATAAGTGTACTTTGTCATTGTGTCCAGGGTCTTTTATTTCCTTTGGTCGCAACTTAGAACCACATAAATACGTGATAGTTGGGAGCTTATAGGTCATCTAATACACTCTCCTCTCATTCTACAGAGGAGGAGAGTAAAGCTAGAGCATAGAAGTCATTTGTCCAATGTCACACAGTCTGCTGAGGAACTAGGGTTACAAGCCAGATCTCATCCTATATCTTATCCTATTTCCACTGACAGTGCTATATGGTGGCCTAGATAGACAGACATTATTTTATCCCCCCACGTTCCATTTGCATTAGAAAATCTTTGTATATTCTTACAATTAACTATGAATCACTCCCACTTCCACCTTCACACAACATCACCACCATGACCAATACCACCACCACGACAACAGCTAACACCATCAACAAACTAAGGTTCTATGATAACTGGAATCTTTCTCAGTGAATTAAATTAAGAAAAAAATAATAGCTCAAAATTCAGGGACCTCCCTGATCTGGACACAACCTATCCTTCCATCTTTATCTCACATCACTGACCAATTTGTACTTCATTTTATAACTAAACTTCTCGGGAATCCCCAGACAAACCACACATTTTCAACAAAAGCTTTTGCTCATGACATTTTCTCCTCCTGGTATATATTTCTCTCTTCTCCCATCTGGACCTAACAAAACTTACCCATATTTGAAGGACTAATGCAAATCTTATTTCATTCATGAAGCCACCCTTCATCAACCCAATCAGAAGAGAATCCAAGAGACCTCTCCATCATCCAAACTCCTATATCAGTATCTGTACCTTTCATGTGACACATAAGCTTTCTTGTATTTTAGTTATTTGCAGTCTCCATCTTCTGCCCTGTAGTATATTATGTACTCTTGGGGGGCAGAAACCATGTCATGTACAAATGTGTGTCCTTCCTCAGCATACTGTAAAAGGTCTCTTGGGAGGTTCTCAAATAGTGTTTTTTGAATGGAAATGTGGACAAACTAAAATAATTTAGCTTGGACTGAAAAAAAAAGAATTTTATGTTCTTTTGGTTAGATTCAAAAAAAAATGACCTAAATTCACACTTTTCCATGACTTTTTTCCTACACACACACACACACACACACACACACACACACACACACACCCACCATCAACCAGAATAAGAACAAAAGCTTTGGGGGTACATTTTGTGAACTAACTATTGAGCTTAATAATCTTTGACTAGCCTCTAGACATCACTCAAGTTTTACGGGCCTTAACATGTATGGTATAAAAGTATATAATATGTGTTAATAATATTTTAAAATTATTTAATACATGCTTTAAGATGGTTGAATTAAAACCAGATATCAACTTACTATTACATCCAGCACAGTCAACAACATCCTTTTCATGTTCCCATGTGGTAATTGAAGTGAATGGGGTAGAACCTTGTTTCATGAAGGCAGCAAATATTTATACCCAGCACTTACTATGTGCAAGGACTAAGACTTTTTTTTCCCCTTACCAAATTGAACAGTGTAATATTCTATATCGTCATTGATCCAGGCTTCACTAAAGTAAGTAATTGGGAAGCTCTTCTGATTCTTATCTGTCATGTGGGCCATCTCAAGCTAGGTCTTAAGGCAGCTAGGTGGTTGAGTGGATAGAGTATTGGGCCTGGAAGCAAGAAGAACAGAGCTCAAATTCATCCTCAGACACCTGCTCTGCAATTCTGGGCAAGTCTTTTAATATCTGCCTCAGTTTTTTCAACTATAAAATGGGCATAATAATAGCTATACCTCCAAGGGTTATGATGATCAAATGAGATAATATTTGTATAGCAATTAGCACATTTCCCAACAAATAGTAGCCATTTAATAAATATTTGTTTTCCCTTCTCTCCCCCCTCCCTTTCCTAGTTTTTGTATGCTACAGAGTTGGGTACTATTGATAATACTAAAGTCCTTTTTCTGGTGCTGAACAATCTAATTAGACTAGAGGGCGGATGTGAGGGTCAAAAGAGGGCATTTTAAGAAGAAGATACAAACTGACAGATTCAGGGAGCTCCAGAAAGTGCTGGAGGAAAAAGGAATTATTGGCAATGACTGTAATGTACGGTAATGTATTTTATTCTACTGGATTCTGCCAAGAGAAATTCACATGTGGAGCCAGCCAAATGGACTACAGAACAGAAACCAAACCAGCTTTTAGAAGATTATTACTAAATCTGAATTTTAGAGAGAAAAATCAGTTCATTGGCTTAAAAAAGTAACTGGATTGACAAAATAAATGTGAGAGTAGAATAGAATTTATGAACTTGGTGAGAATGGAGGCCATTTCTAATATAGCAGGTATAATAAAGAGATTGTCAAATGAATAACTAATTCATGTGTTTTACCTGTATTTTTTTTTCTGTAGGGCAAATCCATATCTCATCTGCTAATGCACACAAATTATTTTCTGTCTAGTGTTCAAATAAATCCATTGCATAAACATAATTTCAGAATGAAATTACAACAATTTGATCATGACCCTATGTCTGTGGCCAATGGAAAAATTTGGAACCACCATGCCTACCTGAGTGGCTCTACTCTATCTCTGATACTTACTAGCATTGTGACTACAAGCAAGTCATTTGACTACTTTGAACCTCAGTTTTCTCATCTATAAAATGGGGAAGAGAGGCAACATAGTTTAATATATAGATTGGTCTAAGGAATCCAGAAGCCCTGTGTTCAGGCGCTTCTAATACACACTAGAGATATGATCATGAGCAAATGACAATCCCCAAGTACCTCCTGAGAATTCTTTAAGATTATACTGGGAGCTTCCCACACTGATAAAATCACAAGTCTCTCCCAAGGTGGGGGAATAAGTATAATAATACTTGAATTAGCTACCATAGAGGATTTCTGTGAGAGAAAAGCTTTGTAACTGTAAAGTACTATATAAATGTAAGTTGTGCATGGGTTTTTATACATGCTATACTGTGTTTTCATTTTTTAAAATAACTTTTGATAATCTGCTAATGCTCTTAATGTGAATTCAGTTGCTGATGTTGATGGAGAAAGTCATGGACATAATGTTGATACATGTCTTTTTTTTTTGAGGGGGCAGAATTTTAGCTGTGATCTAACTCAAAGTTTTTCCATATACTTGACTACATCTTTGCTTCATTCTGAACAAACATTGCTAACAGTTAGTTACATTTGACCATTAATTATGTATATAATATTACCTATACCTATTATAACATGGTACCTATGGAACATAGTATTATTTACATAGTATAGAGTATTACATAGAGTAGAATTAGTACCAGACATAATTTCATTGGTGTAGGACCTTCCAGGATAAGGAAATTTCCTCTACACTGCAGGTCAGCACTTTCTCTGAAACTTGCAGCATAGTCTCAATAAATAGCCAATGGCGTGCAAAGTTAAGTGAGTCACCCTAAGTTTCATAGCCAGTATGTTTCAGAGGAGAGACTTGAACCCAAGTGTTCCTGACTTTCAATCTACAACTCCTCTCTGAGTCTGTCACAGTAGAAAATTAATAATTTTTTCTGTTGTTGTTGAACTGAATTGAGATGGAAAATTTGAGCCTGTCTGTTGGAAGTAGATGATTCAATTTAGCAACAGGCAAAATTTTAAATCTAGATGTTTAAATGTCTCTGAAATATTTTCTGGAACAGCTCACCACTTCTCTCCTAAAACGTGAATTTTAAGGAGGCAAATATATTCCCTAAATTCAATATTGTCATCATATGCTTTCATACTTCCAAAGAGATTACAATTGAAAATGTCCTAACAAAATTAGAAGTGTCAAGAATAAAACACTAGCTAGGACAGTGTTCCTTTCTTTGAATTGGCCATGAAATAGAACTTTAGGATGTGATGGGAAAGATATTAAGCTTCTGTTCAATGCTCAGACTTACCCTAAATCAGTCAATTTGTTTTACTGTCAAGCCATGCAGAAGTCCAATCTTTCCTTGACTTTCCTAGGCCATCTTCCTTGACTTTTAGCTTCCACATAAACTTGCCCTAAAACAAAACTTCCTTCAATAGAACTGAAAAGAAATGAAGTCATTGTTTTCTTGTGCCCTAAGTAGAGCTCACCCATAAAAGTTCGACAGTGTCTGCCATACCTCAACTTAAGTTTGAACATATGGATGCAATAGGTTTATGCAGTGAACTATTCAGCTTTAAGAAGAGTTGACAGATTTTCCATCAATGTCTTTATAACCTTATCTTCCATCACAGGAGGGAATGCAGTGGTATTGTAGGTGATCAATTCCATAAATTAAAAAATAAATAAATAAAAAGAAGCTATTTGTCCTTAATAGAGGACAAACAACCATAGAACCATGACAGTTATGTACCATGACAGTTTCTGACCAGCAGAAATTCAGTACTTCATTTCCTCAATTTAGCAATTTAATATTTTAACAGGGTGGATGTATAGATGGAGAAAGAAAAAAAGAGAAAGGAAGGAAGGAAGGAAGGAAGGAAGGAAGGAAGGAAGGAAGAAAGAAAGAAAGAAAGAAAGAAAGAAAGAAAGAAAGAAAGAAAGAAAGAAAGAAAGAAAGAAAGAAAGAAAGAAAGAAAGAAAGAAAGAAGAAAAGGAAAGAAAAAAGAAAGATGAACAGATGGATAGATAGATAGATAGATAGATAGATAGATAGATAGATAGATAGATAGATGGTTGGATGGATGGATGGATGGATGGATGGATGGATGGATGGATGGATGGATGAATGATGGATGGATGAGTAGGGACTGGGACTAGGACTGGGACTAGAATATCATTGCTATAAGGAATTTTAAGGTAAGGAAACTTCCTCTAAAAGGGAAGATTGATACCTTCTCTGAAGGCAATAAAATTGCCTAAGACACAGAGTTTACCTGACTTGAACAGTCACGTGTTAGAGGCAGGGGTTGAACTTAAGTCTTCATGTTTTCAAGGTTAATTCTCTACCCACCACACAATCCTGCCTCTAATTGTTTTTGGTCATATTATCATTAAACAAATTATTAGCATTCTGAGGGTCTTTGTTGTTATTTTTTATCTATAAAAAGAGGATTATTAATACATCAGTACTTTCTAGAGTTGTTTTGTAACTCAAATTAGCTAATGCACGTGCAATACCTTTATCTTAAGACACTATATAAATGCCATCTATTGTTTTGGTAAGCTATCTAGTTCTCTTAGATTTGTTTATTTTACTGAAGACAGAGGAAGATCCTTTGTTTCCAGGATGAATTATTTTTTTTTTCCTGTGAATCTTAGAGAAAAGCATGGCATGATCATGATGATGATCATGATGATGATGATAAAACTGCAAGTTGAGAAACACAAATTTTATTTCTTTGGCAGCTCTCAGTTGTTATATCAAGCAAGGGCCTTCACTTCTCTAGGCCTCAATTTCCTCATTTATGTAAAATGAACTCAACTCTATAAATTCAAACCTATGATTTACCCTGTTGTTAGGGCCATGTTTCTTTGATTGATCAGTGGCTTCATTCGATGTTGCTCCATTTAAAAAATTGAACCTAGAGATGACATGAGTTTTAGGAGCCCTTAAAAATGGGTAACCTTGTGAAAAATGAAGTAACCTATTTCCACTTTATGAACGCTCCATCTAGGGAACAGTTATGTTTTAGGCACAGTTTTTCCATTATCTCCATTAGCCCAATGTCCCCAGACCCATCTTGGCTCACTGTTCTCAGCAAAAATTTCTCAATCATTCTGTATTCACTCTCAGTCATCGTGGATGCTTGCAACACCCCCTAATCTGGTGTCCTCTGCAAATATATTGAATGTGACTGTTTTTTCTACTATTCCACCACATTAATAGGGACATTAGATTTAGCTGGATTTTAGCTGGATATCAAATCCAGAAGCAAGGGTGAATGTGAAGGGAAAAGTTCCAAGGAGTGAGAGAAAACTATATTTCATAAATACATATACATTTTATATATATATATATATATATATATATATATATATATCATATTATATATATATTATATTTACATTTATATACACATATATATATAAACACATACATGTATGTGTTTATGTGTGTGCATATACATGTGTTTATACATGCATATTTTGTACTGTTGTTGTTCAGTTGTTTTTAGTCATGTCCAACTCTTCATGACCCCATTTGAGTTTATTGGGGCTTTTTTGGGCAGAGATTCTGAAGTGGTTTGCCATTTTTTTTCTCCAAGTAACGTAAAAGGTGAGGAGTCTGAGACAAACAGATTAAGTGACTTGCCCAAGGTCATACAACTAGTAAGTGTATGAGGTCAGATTCAAACTCAAGGAGATATCTTCCTTTCTCCAAGCCTGGTACTCTATACACTGTAGCACCCAGCTTTCCATATATTAGATAGATAGATAGATAGATAGATAGATAGATAGATAGATAGATAGACACACAGATATACACACACACATATATTTTTGTTTATATATGTATGTATATATATATGTATGTGTGTGTATATATACATATATATATTATATATATGTAAAATCCAATACCCATACACATGTATCTCTATATATATTTATATACACACATATGTATGTATAGATGAGTATAGATGTGTATATACATATTTATCAGGATGATATATATATATCTGTGTGTGTTTGCGTGTATGTATCACACACATATATATATATGAATATATACAAACATATAAATACATCTGAGTGTATGTGTATACACACATATATTAGGACAAATCTGAGAATTGAGTATGAACTGCACTTACAGTGAAATATAAACTGATCATAGAGTATCTAATGCCAGGAAGAGATGTAATGAATAACTCAGTATTAGGATGCCTAATCTTTTGAGTCATTTTTCTATACATGGAGATGATTTGTTATTCATCAGTCTACCAGTCTCATCTATTCTTTTCCTTTTTGATTTCTGAGTTGTCTGGCCAAGGAGAGAGTTTGTGGTCATAGAGCAAGAAAAAAAATAGCCATTTCTGACATTCTTTCTTTTCCATTATCACGAAAACTACAATAGTTGAAGCCTGCATCACATTATAGCTGGCTGGTGAGAATGATTTCCTCAATCAGCCAATTAGAAATTGTCCATTTTCTTTTATTAGATTGCCATCTTATATCATTCTCTTACTCTATACCTCATGACCCATAATCATTTTCTTCATCCTCACCATGCCTTTCAATCTTTCAGCCACTTAATTTTTTTCACAGGCTATTAACCTTGCATTAGCTATATTCTCTATCCTTCCCTACTTCAAGCCTTTGATGAATCAATTCAACTCTTCAGTATTCTTGAGACATTAATCCTTTGTCCCCTTTCCCTACTGTGATCATGGTTTTCAAAACTGCAACCTTTGGTGACTCACAAGATTACTCTGAAAACTTCTCTCCTATTCACACACTGATGAATAGTGCTAGAGAAAACAACAACACTGTGCTAACTGGTACCCTACAAATTTACATTGTATAACCTCAACTGGGTTCTCACTGGTCCTTGGCAATATTCTTTTCTCTCTTTAATTGATTTGTCAACCCACTTTTCACAGCCATCCTTAATCATTTCATTCATCTTCAAACCTTCCATATTGTCCCCTTATAACCCTCTCACAGCTGAGGATATTTCCTCATTCTTCACCAAATATTTTTAGATCATATGCCAAGAGTTCCCTCTTCTTCTGTCCTTATCTCATATCACACAAATATTTTCCTCCAGGAGCTCCTTTAATGTCTAGCATCTTGCCAATTTCTATACTTTGACATTCACATTTGATCCCCTCCCCTTCCATCATCTCTGTCTCTGTCTCTCTGTCTCTCTATGTCTCTCTTTCTCACCAAAAGAGTGTCTCATTCTGCACCCTGAATATTTCTGCTGGAATTTGGTAACATGTTTCATCATTGGTCCTCTGGAATCATAGCTGGTTATTTCATTGATGAGAATTCTTATATCTTTCAACGTTGCTTCTTTTTATATTGTTGTCATAATATAAATTATTTTCTACAAAAGCAGAGAACTGATCCTACAGAAAAGTATTAGTAAACATAATCATGCTAGATATTCATGAGAAGTGATTTTTTTTTTGTGAAGTGAAACTATGAGAGAGAGAAAGCAAAAAAAATAAATGAAAGGGGAAAAAGGAATATTTTTCTAAGATAGCTTGCCACACTCCAAAAGTCCTCTTGGAGAGACCAACAATGCCTACAGTAATTTCATATCCCCTAATCCTTTGCTTTCTAGGTACTCCCCATCAAATTCACCCTGGGTGTTTCATGTTAGGACTCATTCTTTTTTTTTTTCAGTCAAAGACAAGGTTTATTAGAACATCTGTCATATTGGTCAGACTCTTAAGGAGTCTGAACATTAGTAAGCTAATGGCTAGATTATAAGCTATTGGCTAGATTATAAGAATCAGAGCATCTTAATGGAGACAAGATGGACCTCATATACAGAAAGACTCTCAGGGGGATCTAGGAGTGGCCAAGTAGTTTGGGGTGACTGGAAGAGAGGCCTAAGGAGATCTGGATGGGAGTGGCCAGTAAATTGGGGTGAATAGAACCCTGGGACCTGGACAATGAAGCCTAGGTAGGATTAAGTGTGGGAAATGGCCAGGGGCCATAAGAAGGTCTAGGCTAGGTTAAGGGTAATAGAATTGGGAGATTGGGTGTAGCCACAATGAAAGGCCAGTTGATAGGATTATAGCCTCAGGCAAAAACCAGAGATTTGGCCATGTGGGAAAGTCCAGTATTTTTCCTTTCTGGGGTCTAGATCCCATCCTCATCATTCCCCCCTTAAACAAATGGGACACAAATTCTTTTGGAATAAGGGGTGAAGATCTCAGCTTCTGAAACAGCTTCCTGCTGGCAAGGGGCATAGAGCTGAGCTGTCCCTACTTTGAGTGGGTCCCAAAGAGGAGGTTGACTGGAATCGAGCACAGGCTGCATCCAGGGAATGAGTGGGAACATTGGCTGGTCTCTGCTGTTTGCTACCAAATGTAGGTGAATGGCCCATAATCTTCCAGTCTTGGCTGGAGAAGAACTTGGGGTCAGGCAGTTTACACATATGGGCCACCAAAATGATGCAGTTTAGGGGTTCATGGTTGCTGGGACTCCAAAATCACAATACATGGGTCCTGCCCAAAAGAATTCAACCCAAGCCTTCTTTCAGCCAGAGACAAGGTTTATTAGATCATTCATCATATTGGGCAGACTCTTAAGAAATCTGAATATTAGTAAGTTATTGGCTAGATTATAAGAATCAGAGCCAAGACTCATGCTTAAGTGAAGATATCTACTATCTTTTTTTTTTTTTTAATTTTCTTCATTTGAAGAGAGAGGTGTAACAGGCAGGAGGGTCATACAGGAGAAAATGACACATTCTGATGCTAGGTGATATTTCTTATCTACCATTAGAATAGCTTTCCAGGATTGTCAATGGTTATCTAAAGCTGAAAAACATCTTTCCTTGTGAATACTTGAAAATAATTTTCTCATACCAATAGATATATAAGGTTTGTGAATGGTGGGTTCTTTTCAGATTTTGGAGATATATGGTCTGGTCAATATAATGATATTCTATATTATGGAGATGTGTTGCATAAAAAATAATGGGGCAAAAACATTTACAACCCTCCTTTCCAGCTAACTACTCTGATTGGCCCTGTAAGATGATCATTCTTTGCCACCTCCTTGACATTTTACATTACAGTAGCTGCTTGTTAAATGAAGGCTTGTCATTGTGCTCAGAAACAAATTCCAACCCCTATTCTTTTCTGAGTAGTATGGGTCCATGTGAGGGGATATGGAAATGAGTAAGGTGTTCAAAATAATCTTCCTCATCATGGCAAAGTGGTTTTTCCTCTGCAATGTTGACAACAATTCTTGATTTGTTTTAAAAAATAAAAACATTCCTATTCCAAGAAACATGTTATGTCTGGTTTTTGACAATTTGGTTAAAGTATTTTAAAGTAAAATGTGGTAGACAAAATTTAATTAAATTGTTATTGTTAGAGTCATAATAAAAGTCCATAATGTAGATGAAATAGAATCATGGAGTAAAACTTTTTAAATTTATTATAAACACTTAAAGGAATTTCAGAATACATGAAAAGGTTGAAGAAATATTTTTTTCAATGATAAGATCGAAAGTATGACTGTTATTGTAGATGATGTGGAGTAGAAGAATAAGTAATCAGAATTGAGCCAAAGATTGGAGAACTAGAGAATAAGAGTATTTTTTTTAAATTTTATTTAGTTAGTTAGTTTTAGTTTTCAAAATTCACTTTTATAAGATATTGAGTTCTAAATTTCTCCCCTTCCTCTCGTCTCCCGTCACCAAGATGGCATACAACCTGATATAGGATATACATGTACAATCATATTAAACTTATTTGTACATTAGTCATGTTGCATAAGAACAATCAGAACAAAAGGGGAAAACTATAAGAAAAACAAAAGAAAATAGTATGCTTCAATCTGCATTCAGACTCCGTATTATGTGGAGAAGCACTTTCTATCATGAGCATTTGGAAATGACTTAGATCAATGCATTCCTGAGAAGAGTTGAGTCTATCAAAGTTGGTCTTTGCACAATGTTGCTGTTACTGCATACAATGTTCTCCTGATTCTGCTCACTTTACTCAGCATCTATTCCTGGAAGACTTTTCAGGTGTTTTCTGAAATCTGCCTAGTAATCATTTCTTATAGATGAATAGTATTCATTCTTCCAAGCATATACACTCACATACTTGTCTGGTGTTTATCACAGAAGCAGGTGGTAGCAAGAGTTGGAAAAGTTTCCAATTCAACTCAACATGTTTATAAGACTATATCATAGATTTGAGGCTGGAAGGAACCCTAAAAATTATCACACATTCCTTGTTGTATTCTCATTTTTTCCCCAAAGTCTTCCCCTTATTTTCCAGAGATTTTCTCTAAAATAAAATTTCCCATTGCATTCCAAAAAGAAGAAGAAGAGGAAGAAGAAGAAAAATAAGAAGAGTGTTCAATTACCTTCAAATATCACAACTTGTTCATCCATTCCCTAATTGATGGGAATCCCCTCAATTTCCAATTCTTTCCCACCGCAAAAAGGGCTGCAATAAATATTTTTGTACATGTGGGTCCTTTTCCCTTTTTTTATGATCTCACTGGGATACAGACCTAATAATGCTATTTCTAAATCAATGGGTGTGCACAGTTTTATAGCCCTTAGGGCATAATTCCATATTGTTCTCCAGAATGGTTGGATCAGTTCACAACTCCATCTACAATATATTAGTGTTCCAATTTTCCCACATCTCCTCCAACATTTATCATTTTCTTGTTTGGTCATGTTGGCTAATCTGATAGGTGTGAGGTGATACCTCGAAGTTGTTTCAATTTGCATTTATCTAATTAATAGTGATTTAGAACATTTTTTTCATATAACTACAGATAGCTTTAATTTCTTCATCTAGAAACTACTTATTCATATCCATTAATCATATATCAGTAGGGAAATGACTAGTATTCTTATAAATATGACTCAGTTTTCTATATATTTTAGACACGAGGTCGCTATCAGAGCTACTGGCTGTAAAAATTGTTTCTCAGCTTTTTGCTTTCCTTCTAATATTGGTTGCATTGGCTTTATTTATGCAAAACTTTTTCAATTTAATATAATCAAAATGATCAATTTTTCATTTCAGAATGTTCCCTATATTTGGTTTGGTAATAAATTTTTCCCTTCTCCATAGATCTGACAGGTAAACTATTTCTTGCTCTCCTAATTTGCTTATAGTATTACCCTTTATACTAAATTGTGAACCCATTTTGACCTTATCTTGGTATATAGTGTAAGATGTTGGTCTATGCCTAGTTTCCACCATACTATTTTCTGGTTTTCCCAGCAGTTTTTGTCAGATAATGAGTTCTTATCCCAGAAGCTGGAGTCTTTGGGTTTATCAAACAGCAGATTATAGTCATTGATTATTCTGTCTTGTGTACCTAAGCTATTCCATTGATCTACCACTCTATTTCTTAGCCAATGCCAAGTAGTTTTGATGACTGCTGCTGTATAATACAGTTTTAGATTTAGTACAGCTAGATCACCCTCCCGTGCATTACTTTTTATTAATTCCCTTGATATTCTGGGCTCTTTGTTCTTCCAGATAAATTTTGTTATTATATTTTCTAGCTGTATAAAATAATTTTTGGTAGTTTGATTGGTATGGCAGTGAACAAGTAAATTTATTTAGATAGAATTGTCATTTTTATTGTATTCACTCAGCCTATTCATGAGCAATTGATATTTTTCCAATTCTTTAAATCTGATATTAGTGTGAATAGTGTTTTGTAATTTTGTGCATATAGTTCCTGAGTTTGTCTTGGCAGGTAGACTCTCAAATATTTTAGGTCATCTACAGTTAATTGAAATGGAATTTTTCTTTCTACCTCTTGCTGCTGGGCTTTGTTAGTAGTGTATAGAAATGCCAATGATTTATGTAGGCTTATTTCACATCCTGCAATTTTGCTAAAGTTGTTAATTATTTCAAGAAATTTTTTAGTTGATTCTCCAGGATTCTTAAGTACACCATCACATCATCTGTAAAGAGTGACAGCTTTATTTCTTCATTGTCTATTCTAATTCCTTCAGTTTATTTTTCTTCTCTTATTGCTAAAGCTAATATTTCTAGTACAATATTGAATAACACTGGTGATAATAGACATCCTTGTTTTACCTTGATCTTATTTGAAATGCTTTTAGCTTATCCCCATTACATGTAATGTTTGCTGAAGGTTTTAGGTAGATGCTACTTATCATTTTATGGAAGACTCCATTGGTTCCTATGCTCTCTAGTGTTTTTTAATAGGAATGGGTGTTGTATTTTGTCCAAAGTTTCTTCTGTATCTATTAAAATTATCATATGATTTCTGTTAATTTTTTTTTATTAATGTGGTCAATTATGCTGAGAGTTTTCATAATATTGAAACAGTCCTGCATTCCTGGTATAAATCCCACCTGGTCATAGTGTATTATTCCAGTGATAAGTTGCTGTAATGTCTTTTTCAATATATTATTTAAAATATTTACATCAATATTCATTAGGGAAATTGGTTTATAATTTTATTTCTCTGTTTTGGCTCTTCCTGGTTTAGGTATCAGCACCATATTTGTATCATAAAAATAATTTTGTAGAACTCCACCTATTTTTCCAAATAGCTTATATAGTATTAGAATTCATTGTTCTTTAAATGTTTGGTATAATTCACTTGTAAATCCATGTGGCCATGGATATTTTTTCTTAGGGAGTTCATTCATTACTTATTCAATTTCTTCTTGTGAAATAGGATCATTTAAGTATTTTATTTCCTGTTCTGTTAATGTAGGCATAAGTAATTCTTAAATTATCTCTCCTGGATCTATTTTTCAGGTCAGTTGTTTGTCCAATGAAATACATTTTCTTCTATTTTTTTTTCATTCTTTTGGTTTTGTTTGACTGATTCTTGATGTCTCTTAGAGTCATTAGCTTCCAATCTAATTTTTAAGGAATTGTTTTCAGTCAATTTTTTTGTTGTTCCTTTTTTTCAAACTGTTGACTCTCTCTTGCATACCTCTCATTTCTTTTCCCAATTTTTCTTCTACCTCTCTTATTTGACTTTTAAAATTCTTGTTGAGATCTTCAAGAAGGCTTTTTGGGCTTCAGACCAATTTATATCCCCCTTTGAGGTTTCAGATGGAAGTTTATTGACCATTTTGTCCTCTTCTGAGTTTGTGTTTTTATCTTCCCTGTCCCTATATGAACTATCTATAGTCAGTGTTTATTTTTGCTTTTCACTCATCTTGTTTGCCTATAGCCTGACTTTTAAAGTTAAGTTCTCCTGCTGAAGCATAGGGGACATTGTCCCAAGCTTTTTGTGCTGTGGGCCAGGGGTGTGGTCACTGGCTTTGTGTCTGGTTCCTCATTTGCTGGCAGCTAGAGTCTGTAAGTTTCTGGGAGCTTAACTGGTGCTGAGCTGGGTTTCTAGTGGTGGTGTCTAGCGTGTACTAAGGTCTGGTGTGGTTTTCTGCATGGGGTATACCACACCACAAGGTGGTGCAGCTGCTGGAGGACACCTGCCTACTTATGGCTGCACTGAAGCACATGGAGGTCCACTGGTTGAGGATGCCTGCCTGCCCGGGCTGCGAAGGAGCAGTTGGTGGTTCTCCAAACTCAAGTCTGCCAGTTCCTTTGGCTGTGCTAAAGCACATTGTGGGATCCTGGTGTTGGCATTTGTCTGTTCCACCCTACTGGATATCAGGATTTCTTTCTGTTTTGCTTAGGTGTGACTTCCTGCTGGCTTGGTGTGATGCTTCTTGTCCTAGAATGTCCTCTCCTTTTACCTGAGTAAAATAGGCCTTTCTTGCTGATCCTCCAAGTTTCCTGAGGTAAAATTCAGAGGTCAATATGGCAGAATGACAGCAATTTACTGATTACTTTGCCATCTTGGCTCCCAGAAACCCTACGGGAATGAGGTTATTTGGTCAAATATCAATATACATGTTGAAATCCCCTAGTAGGAGGGTAGAATTTGGGTTAGAGAGAAAAAAAAATATGATCACAGCAATGAAGTCATTAAGGAAGTGGGGAAAATGTGTCAGGTATCCAATTTGAGTTGAATCATAAATTGAGATAGCATGAACATCCTAAAAAAAAAAAAGCATGCTTTGGAATGTTAGAAAGAGGAGAATTTAGACATTGCAATTGTGAACCAGGAGTTTTCTAACTCCTTGCAGAGTTCTAGCTGACTTGGAGAAAGTGTAAGAGGAAAGAATTGGAAAGCAAATAAATAGATCAGAAGAGGAAGTGATAAAACTTGACCAATAAAACAGAATTCCAGAGAACTAGAGTAGACCAAACATAAAACCATGCCTCCATTAGATGCCATGGAATATTATGAAAAAAATAAAAGATTGAAACAAAGAAGATAATATATCTAAAACAACTGACCTGGAAAAATATGGCAAAAAAAGATAAAGAATCATAAAATTCATGACTAAAAAAACCCCAAACAAACCTGGATACTATATTTTGAGGAAACAATAAATAAAAACTAACACTATTAGAAGCAGAAAAAAAGTAAAGATAGAAATAAACAGAGAAAAATGATACAGTAGCCTCATCCTAAAAAAATGGAAAATATCAGGCATATCTTTACCAAAATGTAGAGCTCCCACCTCCAAGTACCTAGAAAGAAGCAGTTCAATTACCAAAGAACTAACTACAATAAGAACTGGTAATATCTAAAAAAAAGTAAGAGATCTTGGAGGTAAAAGATATGAGTTTGCAACCTCCAAAATTTACACTAAAAAGTTGAATATGCTACAGGGATTCCAACTTTATTAGAATGGAGGACTTTCAAACATTCTCGATAAAAAGATCAGAGCTGAGCAAAAACTTTGAAACACAAACATGAGTGAAGATAACCGTAAAAATATATGTTTATTTGAGCAATATGAAGGAACTGTTTGATACTTTTTTGTAATTATTTTTCTTTTATAATGGGGAAGAAGAAACAAGTATTCTTTCAGAAGTTTAACGTCTTCAATGGCAATATGGTAGTTAAATAAGAAAAGAAAAAAATGTCTTGTTGTTAGATTGGAATTCATCTGAGGATTTGAAGAGGAAAAGGAGAATGGAGAGTAAAAACAGGATTAATGTTGAAAACAGAAAGACGGTAGAAGTTGATATTTCCCATGAATGGATGCATAAAGAAATACAAACATGGAGAAAAACGTGAAGTAAGCATCAAATGAACTTCACCTTTATCTGAAAAAAAAGAAAGTTTGAATAAACCTACACACACAAATAAAACATTTGCATAGAAATATGTATTGAATTGAAGAGAAAAAATACAGAGGTAGTACTGGGGAGGTGTAGTTAAGTGGGAGGATAATAACAGAGTATGGTCACAAGGAAAATTAACTACCTGATCCTGAAGAAGGAATTAAAATAGTATAAAAAGAAAATAACTAAAATCTAAAAAGGTGCTTTGATTGTTTTGTTTTGTTTTTCTTATACAAATGGGCTGAGAAATAGCTGAATTAACAATGGTATATACATATGAGAGAATATCCAAGATTCCTGGACAGTTTGAATTGACTCAAACTGAAATGAGGAGAAAGAGGAAAAAAAACAATCTATAAGTACAATAATATTATAAAGAAAAATAACTTTTAGCTCTAGTCAAAGCAATAACCAGCCATGTTTCTAGAGAACTTGAATGAGACATGTTCCTCATCTTCTAGTAGAAAAGAAATGGATACAAGGTACAGAGACATATTTTTGGACATGACTCTTGTGTCATTTTGCTTAATGATGTTTACCTTTTACAATGTTTTATTTTTGCTTTCTTTTTCTTTGTTAGTTGGTTCCTGGGATCAGTGGTAGATAGGTGTTAGCCAAAGTGATTAAGAAAAACAAGAATGATTGTAACATTTTTATAATTCACTGAAAAGAACAGAAGGAAATCTATAAGGCAAAACAGTTTTGAAAGTAATATGTAGAATTCTTCATATATACATGTATGGGTGTGTATTCATATCTATATTAGATACAGATATAGATACATACCTATATGTATAAATATAGATATATACACACATAAGTGTATATCTATAATATTAAAAAACTAATAATGTGAAATAGAATGTTATGACTTAATATAGAATTATATTTTATGTGTTCTAAGTGTATGAAGAAATGATATTTTTTTAGTATTTATATATAGAAAATTAAATTTAAAAAGTAAAACAGAACAATGGCTGTGGGTATGTTTATGCTTAAGCATAAATGGAAGAGAGAAGTCCAATAATCACAGAGGAGTGTATAATAAAATGGACTATATTTGGTTAGGATTGATACAATGTAACAAATAGTAATTCAACATTATGGAAGGTGAAGAAAATATTTTTTCTGGAAATTTCTCGAGAAAGAATCCAAGAACCTAATATCAAATTATATTACAAATAAAAAATCATTAAAACGATTTGGTGCTGGAAATAACATGGTTGATCAGTGGAACAGATTAGGTACACAATATATGGAAACAAATGAACCTAATTACCTAGTGTTTGATAAACCCAGAGACACTGCATATTGGGGTAAGAACTCACTCTTTTACAAAAATCTTCTGAAAACTAGAAAGCAGTGCAGCAGAAAATAGGCATAGAACAACACAGAACACACAGTATAGCAAGATAAAGTCAAAATAAGTACATGATTTAGTCATAAAGGGTCAAATCATAAGCAAATTAGGGGAGCATGGAATATATTGACTGTCAGATTTATAACAGGGGGAAGAGTTAATGTCCAAGCAAAAGATACAGAGGATTGTGAGAAGTAAAATGGACAATTTTGATTACATTAAATTAAAAAAAGATTTTGCATAAACAAAACAAATGAAGTCAAAACTAAAAAGCAAGAAATAAGAGAAAAAATTTTGCAAGTTTCTCTGATAACAACTCTCATTTCTCAAATATATAGAGAACTGAGCCACATTTGTAACAATGAGAGCCATTCCCCAATAGATACATGGTCAAATGATATAAATAGGCTATTTCCACAAGAAATTAAAGCTAGCAATTGTCATATAAAAATGTTGTAAATCAATACTAATTAGATGAAGACACATTAAAGCAGCTCTAAGGTGCCACATTAAACCCATGAGATTACATAAGTTGTGACAGAAAAGTAAATGATAAATGCTGGTGGGCATATGGGAAAATAGATACACAAATGCAGTGTTTGTGGAGCCATGAATTAATCAAAGTATTCTGGAGAACAATAATCAACGATGCTATAAAACTGTCAACAATCAATCCTCAACTTTTGTAGCAGTAAAATTCCTAGGAAAGAGCTGAAAGTCAAAAACATGAATGTGGATACACTGAATCTATGAAAAATCCTGCTAGCTCAAACAGTATTACCTTTCACTACAGATTGCCAAAAATAGATTTTTTTACATATAATTCTTTATAATGAAACATTAATTCTGATAATGTACACTGTTCCTAACCCAATAACTATGAACTAATCCATAAAATGCAGTGGAGAAGACAGATAACACATTGGGAACAGGGAGGGGCAAGGTATGAAGAAGGCTAAGAAGAACATCAAGATTAAAAAGGAAAGGGGGGAACCTGCTATCTGTAATCTCCCTTTCAGCCATGTGGTTGAAGTGTTCCCTGATGAAAATCGCATGCCTTGGGGTGAGTCCCTGGTATCTAGTCCAAGACTAAAACTCCTGCCCTAGGCCAGCTAGACTCAGCTAAGTTCGACACAGGCCCAATGAGGAGGGAGAGAGCAGGCCTGGAGAGGAACTTTCATTTTGCCTCTCATTTGTTTCTCTACTGTGCATCCTGGGAATGTGCACACTTGCCAATGTGAAAGTGAAAATGAGGTTACTGCTTAAATTGCCCACATGCTAGAAATTATGGAAGTTAAACATGCAAAGGTTGAGGATTCATTACATATCCTTTTACCCAAAAACACTGCTACTAGATTTATGCCCCAAGCAAATAAAGAAAAAGAAAAACGGACTCATGTGTACCAAAATATAGGAACATATTTTATGGTGGCAAAGAATTGAAAACTAAAAAGATATCACTGAATTTGGTAGCGAAAATGACTGAATAAATTATGGTGCATGATTGTGATGGAATACATTACATGTAAGAAATGCTGAAACGCATGGTTTCAGAAAAAGTCTGGGAAGACTTATATGAACTGATGCAAGTGAAGTGAACAAAACCAGGAGAGCAATGTACACAGTATTAGGAATATTGTAACAATAATCAACTGCAAAAGACTTAGCTACTCCGACCAATAAAATGATCCAAGACAATTGCAAAGGACTCATAGTGAAAAATGCTGCCTACTTCCAGATAGTGAACTGATGGACTCTTGAGTACAGATTGAAGCCTATTATTTTTCCTCTTTTTTTCTTGCTTTTTTTGCAATATGACTAATATAGAAATATATTTTGCTTGACTTTATACATACATATATATGCATAAATACATATATACATACATACATATTTCTTGCCTTGTCAGTGGGCATGAGAGTGGGTAGAGAGAGGGAGAGATTTTGGAACTGCATATAAAATATAAAATTTGGAAAAGAAAAGAGATCTAAGAATGTGAGACTCAAGCTTGTACCTCTTAAATCATTAGAAAGCTAAATCTCACACATCATCTATTAAAGTACAAATCATTTTCCTAAGACTTCTTCACTAGGAAAAAGCCATTGAGACCAAAGCTCATGAAAATTTTAAATTGAACATTGATTTCTCCCAGATTCTACTAATAGTCAATTCATTAATCTCTTAGAAATTTCAAGATGTAGGTCACATAAAGCATTTGTATCCTTGAGTTCTTAAATTTGTAAAATAGTTTCATCAATATTTATGAAGGGTAATTTGTATCAGTTCGTAATCATCCAGTGTAAAATTCAGTCAACATTCAAGAAAGGTTGAATATCAAGATGAAAAGGAAACAATATTCATTAAAAAAAAAAAACAACTAAAAATCTATTCATAATCATGACGTACTTTAAGCTGCTTTGAAAAGGCAATTCCATTTCCACAGCCTAGCAAAACTCTGGTCTCCTAGTTCTATCTTTTTCCACTGACTGTAATAGTCCAGTCAAATAAATAGAGTAATTGAGCTGTATGTGCAGAAAAGCAGCAGTTGCTGCCAACAGTTCCAAAAACAGCAGAAGTTTTTGTCTTAATACAAGCTTTCTTAATAGTAGCTTATTAAAAAAAATGTACCTGAGTTCTTAATTCAAATCCCCTAAACTGATCCTTATCTTGTGGCCATGAGGCTGAATCTTTTGATAGGAGGGGCAAGATAGCTTGATGTAACCTGCTTAAGACAAACCAGTAAAGTTGGGTGTGGTGTGGATGGGGGGGCGGTTATCACCATGGTGTTTTTCCTTTTGTGTTTTTGTCTATTTCTTTACATTACATGTGAATTTGGGGAAATTCATGTGTAACTGCACTGGATTATATGCTGCTTGAGGTCATAGGTGCAGAATGCTTGGAATGATGACTGTCAAAAGGTCAATGACAGCTGCATTACTGAAAATATCTCCTGATTCCTTCCCTACTCTCTTGGTCATGTCTAACAGAAGTTGTGGGACCCTGGAAGATAAGATCTATATGACATTGACAAAGTACTTACAATGCAAAAGATCCAACTGGATAGCTTAACAATTCAATAAGGTTTATGACAATGTGTAAAGGACACAGCACTAGAAGGCAGGAAACCTAGGTCCTAGTCCTGACTTGTCAATAGCTAGCATTTAAAAAATAACCATTTTATTAACATTTCACATTAATGTCCCTTCAATAGACCCTGCTCTTGCTGTGAGAGAAAACTCATAACAAAGAAGTATCATTAAGCAAAATGAACCACCACATTGGCTGTGAATAACAACGCATGTCTTGTTCCACACTCACAGACACACTTACATAGAGAAGAAAAGTATGTTTTACCACAAATCCTGTGAAGTTGAATACAACATTACTCTAAGTACTGTCTTTTAATGTTATTTTTTATATTACTAAAGTCATTAATTCTCTTGGTTTTTCTGATTCCTTTTACATCAGTTTATGAGAGACTTTCCAAATTCTTCACATTCCTATTTCCTAAAATTCCTAAAATATATCATATCATATTATATTCCTGTTTCATCATTTCATGCCATTCCTTTTGATTGGCATTCATTTCATTTTAAGATTGTTGCTGGTGCAAAATGTTGCTGTAAATATTTTAGCGTGAGAACTTTTATGTCTGCCCTTTATCTCCATAGGTTATATACCAAGTGGTGATATATCTGCATCAAAGGATATACATAAAGTGACCATTCTAGCATAGTATCAACTTGTTTTCCTGTCTGGTTGGAGCAATTCATAGCTCCACAAATGAGGCAACAAGGAGTTATTGTTTAGATTTACAACATCTGTTTTAAGCTGTTTATTTTTCCATTTTTTTTCCTCAAATACTTTAACTTTACTCTTTATCTCTTCCTTTGCAATTTTAGGAGGTATTAGATATGCTTCTGACCAATCTACTCTCTTTTATGATGTCCCATTTGTAATAATTTTCAATTTTTCTCTTTTGGGGTTGTAGCCTAAGGTTCTTTTAATCCATAGTATTTCTTGATTGTACTTTTGGTTTTCTCATATTTGTTTATATCTTCAGTTTTCCAATAGCAATGGCAGCTGGGACATCTCCAGTTGTCCTGATCTATATCTGTCCACTGGACCCAAATGGCTCCAGAAGTAAAAATAAGACTGGTGACTTTGCACAGCCCTCCCTCATTTAAATCCAATTCACTTGCATGTCATGGCATCACCTTCCTCAAGTCATGGTCCTCTTGCAGAATGAAGGACAAACAACAACCTCTGTGAGTAGAAAACGAGCTTCCCACTGGGGACCAAACTGGGAACTGGCCAGTTGGCAACATAACTTTCTTTCTTTCTTTCTTTCTTTCTTTCTTTCTTTCTTTCTTTCTTTCTTTCTTTCTTTCTTTCTTTCTTTCTTTCTTTCTTCCTGCCTGCCTTCCTTTCTTCCTCTCTTTCTTCCTTCCTTCCTGATTGGCTCAGAATGAATGTAAATAGCAATTGTTTCTGTTTTGACCAGAAATCCTGATGGTCTTCCCCTCCCAGATATAGATAGATAGATAGATAGATAGATATAGAGATAGACAGAGATATATTTATATATATACACATATATACACACATATATATGCACGTGTGTGTACATATATATATGTTTACATATGTGTATGTATATGTGTGTATACATATGTACATATAGCCATATAGACATGTAGATAGATATATATACACACACATGCCATTCTTTGTCCTAATCATTGTATAGGCTTTGCCTCAGTCAAACTGAGACCTGTTAAAGACCTTAGATCGAAAACACCAAAGTTCCCTACTGCATCTTGGGCCATCTCTAGTAGTCCTGATCTATGTCTGGCCACTGGACCTAGGGCTCAGGAGGTGAAAGTGAGGCTAGTGACCTTTTCACAGCCCTCCCTCACTTAAATCCAATTAATTTGCATTCCATGGCATCATCTTCCTCACATCATGGTCCTTTTCAAGAATGAAGGACAAACAGTAGTATCAATGGCTTGTAAATTTTGGAGCATTCATTCTAAGCATGCAGACATCCACCTTATTCTTTCTTCTTTATTTTCCTTGCATCTGTAATTATTGGGGTTACTATTTAATAGCTCCATCATCCCAAAGCCTGAGCTGAGGATGATGGGCTGCAAAAAGTGATATATAACCCTTGGTCATCAGCCTATATTTGGCTTCTACCAGCAAGTCTGGCTGGAAGAAATTTCTGGGCTTTTTTTCCTCTGTGAAGCTCTGGACTGGACAAATGGGTACCCATGGCCACTGAATAACACTATTTTTATATATGATGGGTGCCATGGTAGATGGTAAGACAGGGTTGCCCAATATGGGACAGGTACCAAGACAGGTCCTAGGTGACCATGGCTACTAAGGTTCAGCTGTAGGCCCTTCATCATTAAAACAGGGGCCAAAATTATTAGGGTATTTGTTGTATTTCTATTTTTTCTCTTTG
This sequence comes from Phascolarctos cinereus, assembly GCF_003287225.1. NCBI lineage: Eukaryota > Metazoa > Chordata > Mammalia > Diprotodontia > Phascolarctidae > Phascolarctos > Phascolarctos cinereus. The sequence continues at coordinate 103,633,556 of NW_027555736.1, read as the reverse complement.
GAAATTTTTTTTGTATACATAGTTTGCATTCTTCTTATTTGACTGTTTTGTTTTTGTTTTGTTTATTTTCATCAGGTAGTTTTTTATCGTGTGTGTGTGTGTGTGTGTGTGTGTGTGTGTAAGTTTTATTGCTGCCTTTCATTTTTAACATATCAGGTATTTCTACTTGTATCTTCTCTTTGCCCATCTTAATTGAGATGTTATTCCAATTTTTAAAAAATAAAGAAAAGTTAATCAACGTAATATATTCATAAGGTGGTATATAAAACATGTAACTATAATCCTTCCAACTCTTTGTCAAAGAAGATACTCCTTCATCTCATCTCTGAGATCACAAGGTATCAGTATAATTCCTCAATATTCCGCTTCATTAAAAAAATATTATGTTATTGGGACTCATGTAGATATTCTTATTCTTCTTATTTCATTCTGCATAAGCTCATTTATCACCCCTTGTTTATCTGAATTCTTCATATTTGCATTTTCTTAGAGCAAAATAATATTCAATCACATTTATATATCAACATTTGTTCAATGATTCTCTAACTAGCACTCCGTTTTTGTGTGCACATATGTACACACACATGTGTGTATTTAGATATAGATTTAGGCTTTATTGATGTGTTTGCATTAACATCAAAAGAATTTACAAATTACCCTTACCCCATGAAATTTCTCTTGTAACAAAGTAAAACAATTAAGTGAAACTAACAATACAGTGACCTCAGCTGGAAGCATCTGCAACATTTTACACCTGTTGCACATCTCAAACTCCTCTATTTCTTTTAGTGATCAGAAGTTGTTTTTCTCTCACTCTAACCCCTAACTTCTTCAAACTTTTTAAACTTGTTTCATATAGAAAATTGAAGCAACAAAGTAATTTATTTATTTTTTAATGTTATTTGGTTCCTTTTTAATTTTAGTTTTATTGGATCTCCCTTTACAAAAACTTTTGTTAAATTTTGTGTAATCAAAATTATTTATTTTCTTTTTTTTTATTTTTCTGTATTATTGATTTGGCCATAAGATTTCCTTTTATCCAGAGATCTGATAGTTATTTGTTCCTATTTTCTCTAATATTTTATGACATGACCTTTTAGATCTAGGTCATATATCCCCTTGTGAGTTATGTTGGTATAAACTGTGAAGTGCTGGTCTATATACCATTTTTTTGTACTTCTGTGCAATTTCTTTTTTTTGTTTGTTTGTTTGGGTTTTTTTTGTTTTTGTTTTTTGGTTAGGCAATGGGGTTAAGTGACTTGCCCAGGGTCACACAGTTAGTAAGTGTTATGTATCTGAGGCCACATTTGAACTCAGGTCCTCCTGAATCTAGGGCTGCTGCTCTATCCACTGTGCCACCTAGTTGCCCCCTTCTGTGCAATTTCTCTAGTAGTTTTTGTCAAATGAGTCCTCAACCCAATAGTTAGTATCTTTGTGTTTATCAAATACTAGGGTACTAGACACATTTCCTTGTAAATGTTCTATAGTTACTCTCTTACACTGAACTATCCCTATCTTTTTTAAAGCCAAATTGTTTTGACAATTATCCTCTGTAGGATAGTTAGAGTTTTGCCACTAAGCCCCTTTATTTTGCACTTCTCATTTCTCTTGAGATTCATGAACACTTTTTTTTTGTCTCCAAGTGAATTAGTTATTATTTTTCTAGTTCTATTAAGTATTCCTTGGTTATTTAGATTGGTATGGCACTGAATAAATAAAATAATTTTGGAAGAAAGTCATTTTTGCTCTACTGATTCATTCTACCCTTGAGCAACTCATATTTTCCCAATTATTTAGTTCTTTTTCTGTAAACAGTGTTTTGTAGGTGAATTCATGTAGTTCTTGTGTGTAACTTTGTAGGCATAGTCCCAAGATTTTATATGCTCTGTAATCATTTCAAATGAAAATTCCCTTTCTAGCTCTTCCTGTTGGGTTTTCTTAGCATATGTGGAAATATTCATGTTTTGTGTTTGTTGTTTTTATAACCTGCTAGTTTAAAACTGAATACCTTTTCAGTTGACTATTTGAGTTTTTTAAGTATCAATAATGTTTTTTTATTTTTTCATGTTTATTCCCTCAATTTATCTTTCTTGCCTTGTTATATTCAACATGTCCAGCCCTGTCAAGTAGAAGTGATGACAATGGATATTCTTGTTTGACCTCTGATTTTAATGGAAAGGAATAAGTTTATCTCTTATAGATAAAATGGCAATTCTTGATTTTAAATATATATAATTTTTCATACAAAATAGTCATTCATCACTATGATTTCTAATTTTTTTTAAGAAAGAAATGGGTGTTGTCTTTTGTCAAAGCTTTTTCTAGCAGCAGCTAGGTGGCGCAATGGATAGAGCACTGGGCCTGAAGTCAGGAGGACCTGAGTTCAAATCTGGCCTCAGACCAGACACCTGACACTTACTAGCTGTGTGACCCTGGGCAAGTCACTTAACCCCGATTGCCTCAGCAAAAAATAAATAAAAGCTTTTTTTCTGAATTTATTGATATATCCAAATAATTATTTTGAATTTATTATTAATATGGCAAATTAAGTTTTAGTTTTGTTAATATTAAAAAAAAATCTTTCCTTCCTGGCTTCAATTCAACCACTTAATAGTATATAATATTTTTCATATGCTATTTTACTATTTTGCTAATATTTTATTTTTTACCATCAATATTCATTAGGGATATTAGTATAGGATTTTGGCCATAGCTAGGAGCCACAGAGTTAGACTGCCAGGCCTGGACTCAGGAAGAATCATCATCCAGAGTTCAAATCTGGACTCAGATACTTACTAGCAGTGTGACGCTGTGCAAGTCATTCAACCCTTTTGTCTCACTTTTCTCATCTGTAAAATGAGCTATAGAAGGAAACAGCGAACCTTTCCAGTATCTTTGCCAAGAAAATGCCGAACTGGGTCACAACTCAAAAATGACTGAACAATATGAGCTTTCCTGTCATTTTTATTTTCCCTAGTTTACGTATGGAGATCATGTCTCTGTGGTAGAAGGAATTTGGTAGTATCCTTTCTTTTCCTATTCTAAAACAGTTTATATTGTATTAGAATTAACTGTTCTTTGAATGTTCTGCAGTATTTACTTGTGAATCTTTCTATTTCTGGAGATTTTATTTTTATTTTTTCTTTTTTTCTTCTTTAGGCAACTGGGGTTAAATGACTTGCCCACGGTCACACAGCTAGTAAGTGTCAAGTGTTTGGTCTGAGGCCGGATTTGAACTCAGGTCCTCCTGACTTCAGGGACCGTGCTCTATCCACTGCGCCACCTAGCTGACCCTATTTTTTTCTTTTTGAAGTTCATTTACATTACCCAATTTCTTCCTCTGAATTTAAGTTATTTTTCCTTGTTCTGTTAATGTGGATAGTTCATATTTTGCAAATACTCATTTCATTTATAATTTTTGAAATTATTGGCATAGAGGGGAGCCAAGATGGCGGAGTGAAAAGGTAGTCGCTCTCACTCTCCCCTGTCAACCTCTGCAAACCCAGAAAAATCAGCCCAGGAAAAAAAAAAAAAACCCTGGAACACTTGAACTAGAGGAAAGACAAGGAGCAGCAGTGCAATAGCCCAGCAAACGGATCTCTCAGTGCCTCAGCAAAAACAAGGGGCCCCAGGCAGATAAGTACCCTGCCGCATTCATCTGAAAGGAGGTGAAGAAAACAACCTAAAGGCTTCCTAAAGCCCCGGTCTTGCTGATTCCAACCCAACACCAGGTGAGCTGTAGGAAGCCTCCAATTGTGAAGAAATCCTGAAGCCCAGGTGGTAGAGCAGGCAAACACCAACACTTGGACCTCCGAGTGCCTCAGTGAGGGCGGGGAACCAGTGGAAACAAGCTCAGAAAACCACCAGGAGTCTCGGCACTCCACTGCAAAGGAATCTCCCAGTGCATTAGCAGAACTGAGGGAGACAACACTGCAGGGGGCCCCAGGCAGATAAACATCCTGCAGCAGCCATCTAAAAGGAGCAGAAGAAAGCTAAAGGAAAGGAAAAGCAGGCAACCTAGAATTGCCTGAAAGTTCCAGCCTTGCTGATTCCAGCCCAACACAAGGTAAGCTGCCAGAAACCTACAGCCTCCAATCCCAGCGTAAGAGGCCCCAGAACTCAAAGCCAGTGACCAAGACCTAGGCTCCCAACACAAGAAGCTTGGGTCAGTACCCTCTGTTCCCCAGCAGGAGAGCTCAATCTCTTTAAAGACCAGGGAATAAGGAAACACCATGAGTAAAAAGAAACATACCATAGATTCATATGAGAAGAGTGAAGATCAAGACAGAAATTCTGAAGAGGACAACATTGTCAACAAACCCACATCTGCAACAACAAAAGGGAATATGAACTGGTCTGAAGCCCAAAAAGCCTTCTTAGAAGAGCTCAAGAAGGATTTTAATAGTCAAATGAGAGAGGTAAAAGAGTCCTTCAAAAATATAATTGGCCAGTTGGAAAAAAAATACACTGAAGAAAACAAGTCCCTAAAAAACACAATTGGCCAATTGAAGAAGGAAGTACAAAATCTAACAGAAGAGTACTGAAGAAACAAGTCCCTAAAAAACACAATTGGCCAGTTGAAGAAGGAAGTACAAAAACTAACAGAAGAAAACAATCTGTTAAAAACTAGAATTGGACAAATGGAAACTAATGTCTCTATGAGAGAGCAAGAATCAGTCAAACAGAAACAAAAAAATGAAAAAATCGATGAAAATGTAAAATACCTCATCAGTAAAACAACCGACCTGGAAAATTGACTCAGGAGAGACAATTTAAAAATTATTGGACTACCTGAAAATCATGATGAAAAAAAGAGCCTGGACAGTATCTTTCAGGAAATCATAAAGGAAAACTGCCCAGAAGTCTAGAACCAGAAGGGAAATAAACCATAGAAAGAATCCACCGATCACCACCTGAAAGAGATCCCAAATTGACAACGCCAAGCAATATAATAGCAAAATTCCAAAATTACCAGATGAAAGAGAAGGTGCTGCAAGCAGCCAGAAAGAAAGAATTTAAATATCATGGAACCACAGTCAGGATTACACAGGACCTTGCAGCTTCTACATTAAAAGACCAGGGCATGGAACATGATATTCCATAAGGCAAAGGAGCTTGGAATGCAGCCAAGGATCAATTACCCAGCAAAAATGAGCATCATTTTTCAAGGGAGGAGGTGGATATTCAAAAATAGGAGACTTCCAAACTTTCCTGATAAAAAGACCAGAGCTCAACAAAAAATTTGATCTTCAAGTACAGGACTCAAGAAGGACTTTAAAAAGAAGGATACAATATGTTGTTAATAAGGGGGGGGGCTGTTTAAACCCCTACAAGGGAATATGAGACTTGCAACCCTTGAGAACTGTATTGTTATTACACCTTGTTAAAGGAGTATACATAAAGAGGGTGGATATTAGTTGACTTTGATGTAATGATAAAAAAAAATCTAATCAAGTTAAATGGATCCAAATAAGTGGATCAATCTGATCTTAGAAAATGTACTGAGAAAGGAGGAGGCAGACAAGGGTAAATTACATTACAGGAAAAGACACAAAATCCTATTACAGCAGAGGGAAGGGGGGGGAGCATTGTTTGAACCTTACTCTCATCAGATTTGGCTCAAGAAGGGCATAATATAATCAGTTAGGTATAGAAATCTAACTTGCCCTATAGGCAGTAGGAGGGAAAAGGGGAAAGAAAAGGGAGGGGGGAAAGGAGGGAGGGAAGCAGCAGTAAGACTAAAGGGGAAGAAAAGGGAAAGGGATAATAAAAGGGGGAAGGGACTGAAGGAGGCGGTGGTCAAAAGCAAAACACTAGTGAAGGGGAGAAAGGAAAAAGGAGAAAGAAAAGCATAAATAGGGGGAAAAAAGGATGGAGAAAAAGACACAGATAGTAATCATAACTGTGAATGTGAATGGGATGAACTCTCCCATAAAACGGAAACGGATTGCAGAATGGATTAAAAACCATAATCCTACAATATGTTGTTTACAGGAAACACATTTGAAAAAGAGTGACACATACAGGGTAAAGGTAAAAGGCTGGAGCAGAATATATTATGTCAGCTGAAGTAAAAAAAGCAGGGGTAGCAATCCTGATCTCAACAAGCAAAAGCAAAAATAGATCTAATCAAAAGAGATAAGGAAGGAAACTACATCCTGCTAAAAGGCACCATAGACAATGAAGTAATATCATTACTAAATATATATGCACCAAATGGTATAGCATCCAAATTCTTACAGGAGAAGTTCAGGGAGTTACAGGAAGAAATAGACAGCAAAACTATACTAGTGGGGGACCTGAACCTCGCCCTCTCGGCACTAGATAAGTCTAACCACAAAATAAACAAGAAAGAAGTTAAGGAGGTGAATAGAACATTAGAAAAGTTAGGTATGATAGACCTCTGGAGAAAACTGAATGGGGATAGAAAGGAATATACTTTTTTCTCGCAGTACATGGCACATACACAAAAATTGACCATGTACTAGGGCATAAAAACCTCACAATCCAATGCAGAAAGGCAGAAATATTAAATGCATCCTTTTCAGATCATGATGCAATAAAAATTATATGTAATAAAGGGCCATGGAAAGATAGACTAAAAAATAATTGGAAACTAAATAATCTAATCCTAAAAAATGATTGGGTCAAACAACAAATCATAGAAACAATCAATAATTTCATTCAAGAGAATGACAATAATGAGACAACATACCAAAACCTATGGGATGCAGGAAAGCAGTTCTTAGGGGAAGTTTTATATCTCTAAATGCTTACATAAATAAAATAGAAAAAGAAGAGATTAATGAATTGGGCATACAACTAAAAAAACTAGAAAAAGAACAAATTAAAAATCCTCAACTAAACACCAAATTAGAAATATTGAAAACCAAAGGAAAAATTAATAAAATTGAAATTAAGAAAACTTGAACTAATAAATAAAACTAAGAGCTGGTTTTATGAAAAAACCAATAAAATAGATAAGCCTTTGGTTAATTTAATTAAAAAAAAAGAAGAAGAAAACCAAATTACTAGTATCAAGAATGAAAAGGGTGAAGCTACCACCAAGGAAGAGGAAATTAAAACAATAATTAGGAATTATTTTGCCCAACTATATGCCAACAAATTTGACAATCTTAGTGAAATGGATACATATTTACAAAAATATAAATTGCCCAGATTAACAGAAGAGGAAGTAAAATACTTAAATAACCCCATCTCAGAAAAAGAAATTGAACAAGCCATTGATGAACTCCCTAGGAAAAAATCTCCAGGGCCAGATGGATTTACATGCGAATTCTATCAAACATTTAAAGAACAATTAATTCCAATACTATATAGACTATTTGGGAAAATAGGTGAAGAAGGAGTCTTACCAAATTCTTTTTATGATACAAATATGGTGTTGATACCTAAACCAGGAAGAGTCAAAATAGAGAAAGAAAATTATAGACCAATTTCTCTAATGAATATAGATGCAAAAATTTTAAACAAAATACTAGCAAGTAGATTGCAGCAACTTATCACAAGAATAATACACTATGACCAGGTAGGATTTATACCAGGAATGCAGGGTTGGTTCAATATTAGGAAAACTATCAGCATCATTGAGCATATCAACAACAAAACCAACAGAAACCACATGATCATCTCAATAGATGCAGAAAAAGCTTTTGATAAAATACAACACCCATTCCTATTAAAAACACTAGAAAGCATAGGTATAAATGGAGTCTTCCTTAAAATAATAAATAGCATATCTAAAACCTTCAGCAAGCATTATATGTAATGGGGACAGGCTAGAAGCATTTCCAATAAGATCGGGGTGAAACAAGGATGTCCATTATCACCACTGTTATTCAATATTGTACTGGAAACCTTAGCTTTAGCAATAAGAGAAGAAAAAGAAATTGAAGGCATTAGAATAGGCAAAGAAGAAACAAAGCTATCACTCTTTGCAGATGACATGATGATATACTTAGAGAATCCTAGAGAATCAAGTAAAAAACTACTTGAAATAATAAACAACTTTAGCAAAGTTGCAGGCTATAAAATAAACCCACATAAATCATCAGCATTTCTATATATTACCAACAAAGCCCAACAGCAAGAGATAGAAAGAGAAATCCCATTTAAACTTACTGTAGACATTATAAAATATTTAGGAGTCTACCTCCGAAACAAACCCAGGAACTCTATGAACACAATTACAAAACACTTTTCACACAAATAAAATCAGATCTAAATAATTGGAAAAACATCAGTTGCTCATGGGTAGGCCGAGCTAATATAATAAAAATGACAATCCTACCTAAGCTAATTTACTTATTCAGTGCCATACCAATCAAACTACCAAAAATTATTTTATAGAGTTAGAAAAAATAATAACAAGATTCATTTGGAAAAACAAAAGGTCCAGAATATCAAAGGAACTAATGAAAAGAAATGCAGGGGAAGGTGGCCTAGCAATTCCAGATCTTAAATTGTATTATAAAGCAGCAATCATCAAAACTGCTTGGTACTGGCTAAGAAATAGGGAGGTGGATCAGTGGAATAGGTTAAATATGCAAGACACAGTAGTCAATGTAGTAATCTATTATTTGATAAACCCAAAGACCCCAGCTTCTGGGATAAGAACCCACTCTTTGAAAAAAACTGCTGGGAAAACTGGAAAAGAGTATGGCAGAAACTAGGCATAGACCCAAATCTCACACCATATACCAAAATAAAGTCAAAATGGGTTCAGGACTTAGATATAAAGGCTGATACCATAAGTAAACTGGGAGAACAAGGAATAGTTTACCTATCAGATCTATGGAGAACAGAAGAATTCATGACCAAACAGGAGATAGAGAACATTATGAAAAGCAAAATGGATAATTTTGATTACATTAAATTGAAAAGTTTTTGCACAAACAAAGCCAATGCAACTAAGATTAGAAGGAAGGTAGAAAATTGGGAAAGAATTTTTACAACCAGTCTCTCTGATAAAGGCCTCATTTCTAAAATATATAGAGAATTAAGACAAATTTATAAGAACACAAGCCATTCCCCAATTGATAAATGGTCAAAGGATATGAACAGACAGTTCTCAGATGAAGAAATTAAAGCCATCTATAGTCATATGAAAAAATGCTCTAAATCATTATTGATTAGAGAAATGCAAATCAAAACAACTCTGAGGTACCACATCACACCTATCAGATTGGCCAACATGACAAAACAGGAAAATGATAAATGTTGGAGAGATGTGGGAAAATTGGAAACTAATACATTGTTGGTGGAGTTGTGAAATGATCCAACCATTTTGGAGAACAATTTGGAACTATGCCCAAAGGGCTACAAAAATGTGCATACCCTTTGATCCAGCAATAGCACTTCTAGGGCTATATCCCAAAGAGATCAAACAAATGGGAAAAGGACCCACATGTACAAAAATATTCATAGCAGCTCTTTTTGTGGTGGCAAAGAATTGGAAATTGAGAGGATGCCCATCAATTGGGGAATGGCTGAGCAAGTTGTGGTATATGAATGTAATGGAATACTATTGTGCTATAAGAAATGATGAACATGCTGACTTCAGAAAAACCTGGAAAGACTTGTATGGTGTGATGCTGAGTGAAGTGAGCAGAACCAAGAGGACTTTGTAGACAATAGGAGCCACATTATGCAATGACTAAGAATGTTAAACTGAACCCTTCTCAGAATTGTGAGGATCTAAGACATCTCCAGAGGCCTCGGGATGGAAAATGCTGTCCACATCCAAAGAAAGAACTATGGAAGTCGAATCTCTATCACTTATTTTTACCTTCAGTTGAGTTTTGTTTCATCTTTCTGATGGTTCCTCCTATTGGTTTTAATTTTTACTTACAACTTCACTAATGTGAAAATATGTTTAATGGGTATGTAAATGTAAAGCCTATATTAGATTGTGGCCGTCTTGGGGAGGTGGGGAGGGGAGAAAAAGGGAGAAAAAATTTTCAACTCAAAAGCATATGGAAAAAAAAATTAAAAAATACAATAAAAATTAAAAAAAGAAATTATTGGCATAGTTTGACAAAATTATTTCTAAAATACTCTGTTTCTCCTTAATTTCTCATTCTTTTCTTTGTTTTTTTGGTAGTATTAGTTTGTTTTTACTCTTTTTTAATCAAATTAGCTAATAATTTATTTTTACTTCAAAAACAGCTTCTAATTTTATTTAGTAATTCAGTATTTTGTTTTAATTTTGCATTTTATTGCTCTCTTCTCTAAATTTTGGGATTTCCATTCTGATATTAATTGATCTGTTTTTTTATATGTGTTTAAAGTTGCATTGTCAATTCATTCTTTCTCTTTCTTATCAATAAAACTGCTTAGAGGTATAAATTTTCCAACGAAGTATTACTTTGGCTGCACTCAAAATTGTGGTGTTCTCTCTCCTTGTTGTCATTATTTTTAATGAAATCATCCATCATTCCTGTGATTTGTTCTTTGACACAATAATTCTTTAGGATTACATTTCTAGCTACTCAACTTTTCATATTTTACTTAGTCTTTACTGTATAATTGTATTTTGGTGAATAAAAGACATGTGTAATATTTCTGTATATGTCCATAAGTATTTTTGTCCTGATAACTGATTAGGGTTTTTTTTTTTCTCCCCTTTTTGGAAATACGGGTATCTAATTGAGTAAAATGTACATTCCTTTCTGTCATATACAATTTTCTAAAGTGCTATTCTGGTCCTTAACTTTCTCCTATTAAATTTTTGGTTAGGCTTCAATTGTTCTGTGGGTAGTAAAGTAAGTCCTTCATTACTACAGTTTTACTGTCAATTTGTCCTCACAATTTATCTAGTTTTTCCCTTAGACATTTAGAAGTTATACCATTTGATGTATATAAGTATTGAAATCAATTTATTGTTTATGCTATCGCTCACCAAAATATAGTTACCCTCTTTGTCTTTTTTAATAAAGTTTAATTTTTTCTTTGTCTGACATAATAATTGCTAGTTTTATCTTTGATATTCATCTGAGTAATAATAGATTTTGCTCAAACCCTTTCCTCTTTATTTTTAATTAAATAAACACTTTATTAAAGCTCATAGCACTTATAAAAGAAGTCTTATTTCATTATGGAATTACCAGGACTTCAGAGTCCATGTGAGTTTTTATGTTTCAAGCGTGCTTCTTGGAAGCAACATATTATTGTACTTCAGTTTCTAATTCACTCTACTAAACTTTTCTGTTTCATAGATTTTTATTTCATTCACATTCACAATTATGATATTTAATTGCTTATTTCCCCTCTATTCTTTGTTACTTTTTCTTCTCTGTACTCCTCATTCTTTGTTTATTTCAAGTTGTTATTTTATTTTTTTTCTTTCCTTCTTAATGTTCAATTCACTATTCGCTCTACAAGCTTAGAGATTTTTCTCCTTAAAACTAATATCACACTGAATATAAACATTTGGCCTCTCTCCATTCCTATCTTTATCCCTGTTGGGTTGAATATATTCCCTACTCCAGTTCATCTTCCATTCATCCTTCAAAATGATCTTCCTAAAGTGTAGATCTGAACGTGTCACATCCTGTCCCACAGCCCTTATCTTTTTAACAAACTCCAGTGGCTATCACCTCCAGGATAAAATATAGACTCCTAGGGTGTCCAAAGCCCCTTATAACCCATCCCCTATCCCCTTTCTTGTCTTCTTATATGTTATAGTGTACACTGTGATATAATGAGACTGCCTTCCTTGTGATTTTTTTCCTCAAAACAATCCAACTCCATGCTACAGGCATTTTCATTGGCTGGGTCCCATAAATAAAATTCTCTCCATCCTCACCTGTTTCCCCAACTACTTTAAGTTCCATATAAAGTTTCACCTTTTACTGGAAACCATTTTTGATGATCCTTAATTGTATTGTCTCCAATCTGTTGATTATCTATAATTTGTCACACACACATATACACATATATAAAATTTTATATTTAATATGCTATATATATGTAATGTAAAAATGCAACATATTGTTATATTTTATAAGTACATATAATTTGTAGGTAGTTGTTTGAATATTATTTCCTCCATTAGACGGCAAGCTCTTGAGAGCAAGGACTATCTCTGGCCTTTCTTTGTATCCCTAGTGCTTAGCACAATGCATGACATATAAAACATGCTTGATAAATATTTATTGACTGAATTGTATAATCTGATTATGTATATAAATAAATTTCCCCACCTTTTGACTACATTTGCACCTTATCTATTCTTATCCAGTTTTTTTCTTGCCATTTCTCTAAAGCAGAGAAAAAAACATGTTTATAGAAATTATGGCTCAGATGAATATATCTATGACTCATTGTGACAGTAGGATTCTGAAAGAACTCTTTTAACATTTCCCTCCAACTAAAATCTGAACAGTTCATTCTTATGAAGTTAATTCTGATTTTATACTTTTATTTAGCATTTAATTAGTTTTTCCTCTTGACTCATATATATGTATTTCAAAGTTCTGTTAAAGATCTGTTTTTTTTTCTTCCCAAGAGCAATGTTTAAAAGGCCACAATTTCATTGACTATTCTTTTTTCCCCCCTGGAATAATTATATTCAGCTTTTCAGTGTAAATTATTCTTGTTTGAAGACCTTTATCTTTTGCCTTTTGTAATATTTCATTCCATGTTCTCCACTCCTTTCTATTTAAGGTTCTCAAATTGTGCTCTTCTGATGCTGATTCATAGATATTTGAATTGTTTTTGCCTGCTTACAGTAGGTATGTGGTGGTTGTTGTTATTGTTGCTCTTCTTGTTGTCTATACATACTAGATTTTAGCAATAACATTCCTCAGATTTTTCATTTTGGCATTTCTTCCAGGGGTGATTGGTTCTTTATGTTTTCACATTGACCTTTTATTCTAATATGTCTGGGTAATTTTCTTTAATAATTTATTTAATTATAATATCTAGAGTCTATTTTGTCAGGAATTTTAAGTATTTCTACAGTTATTTTTAATTTTTATTTATTTAACATTCTTTTATTTTTAAATTTTAATTTCCAAATTATCTCTTTCCCTTCATCATACCCCTCCCCCACCAACTAAGAAGGCAAAAAAATATATATCAATTATTTGCATATTAGCCATCTCTCTCTCTCTCTCTCTCTCACATACACACACACACACAACACAACAACAACAATAACAACCCAAAAAATAAAGCAAGAAAGTTACACTTCATTTTGCACTCAGAGTTCATTCGTTCTCATGCTATAGAGGTAGATAACATTTTTTTCACTGAATCCTTTGAAATTGTCTTGGAATATTGTATAATCAAAGTAGCAAAGTCTTTCATACTTGATCATCATTACAATATTGCTTTCACTGTGCATAATTATGTTCCAGTTCTTCTCACTTCATTTTGCAGTACTTTATACATGTATTACCATCTTTTCCCCTGAAATTCCTTCCTCTTCATTTCTTATATGACACTGAGCTTTAGTAGCTTAAGGGCCATATCACAGAGTTGAATGATGTGTACAAAACTAATTAATTCTTATAACATCTAGTGGACTGAGAGTTCTGTTGATAGGGAATCTTTACAGCACAGTAGTGCTCCATCACAATAATATGCCACGACTTGCTCAGCCATACCTCAATTTATGAATATGCCTCTAAATTCCAATTCTTTGTCACCATAAAAGAGCTTTTATAAATAGTTTTTTGTACATATAATTCACTTTCCTTTTCCTTTGATTTCTTTGGTTTGCAAACCTAGTAGTGATATTACTGAAGTAAAGGGTATGCACAGTTTATAACATTTGGGACACAGTTCCAAATTGTTCTTCAGAACTGTTGGACTAGTTCACAACTCCACCAAAAGTCCATTACAGTACCTATTTTCCCTTAACCCCACCTCCCACCATTTGTCATTGCTAATAGGTATGAAGTGGTACCCTCGAGTTGTTTTAATTTGTGTTTTTCTATTTAACAGTGATTTAGAATATTTTCCCCATATAACTATAGATAGCTTTGATATCTTTTTCTGAAAGTTGCCTGTTCCTATCTGTTGACCATTTATCACTTGGGCAATGGCTTTTATTTTAATAAATTGACTCAGTTCTGTATATATTTGAGAATTGATGTCTTTATCAAAGAAAATTGCTCTTTTTATGTTATTTCATTGTCTATAGTACTTTTTATCAAAATGGAGTTTCCCTCATTTCTCTTTTAATTAGATCTATTTTTGCTTTTGCTTTGTATGAGATCATGATTTTTACCCCTACCTTTTTTACTTCAGTGTAAGCATAATAAATTCTGCTCCTACACTTTATTTTAACTCTCTCTGTGTGTCTGCCTATTTCAAGTGCTTCTTTTATAAACAAAATATTGGTGGATTGTGCTGCCTGCTTAGGTTCCATGGGTGAGATCATCCCATTCATTTACAGTTATGTTTACTTTGTATTTTCCTCCACCCTATTTTCTTATGTTTATCCTTCTGACTCTCTTTTATCCTGTCCCTCCTTAAATCAGTTTGGTTTCAAACCATTTCCTCCCTTAATCAATCCTCTCATTTTTTGACCCCCCATATGTCTTTCCCCTTCTCCTCCTATTTTTCTATTGTGTCAGATAGATTACTATATCCATCTAATTATGTATATTTTTCCCTCTTTGAACCAATTTTAATGAGATTGAGGTACAAGTTTTGCCTATTCTCCCATTTCCATCTTTACTTAAAAGCTCTTCCTTGTATTACTCCTTTTTTTGTGCGAGGAAGACTTCCCCATTCTACCTTTTCCTTCTCCATTCTCTCAGTAAATCCCTTTTTCTCACTCTTTAATTTAATTGACACACACTCATGCTCTCTTTTTTAGACTCCTTCTAACTGCCCCAGTCATAATTGAGTTCTTGGGGATCACAAGTATAATCTTTCCGTATAGGAAGATAAATGGTTTAAACATGTCAAGTCCCTTATGATTTCTACTTAATGTTTATATTTTTGCTTCTCTTGAATCTTGTGTTTTAATGTCACATTTTCTATTTGGCTCTGGTCTTTTCATCAGGAATGCTTAAAAGTCTTTTATTAAATGTTATTTTTTTCGCTGAAGAAGAAATATACTCAGTTTTACAGGGTAGGTTATTTATGCTTATAATCCTAGATATTTTGCCTTCCAGAATGCTATATTCAAAGCTTCTGTTCCTGCCTCTGTGGCTTGCCTTTGGTTCTATACAGCATGTTCTCTTGGTCTCCTTCCACGCCATTGTCACAGACCTTTCTTTCTTTCTTTCTTTCTTTCTTTCTTTCTTTCTTTCTTTCTCTCTCTCTCTCTCTCTCCTTCTCTCTCTCTCTCTCTCTCTCTCTCTCTCTCTCTCTCTCTCTCTCTCTCTCTTCCTTCCTCCCTCCCTCCTTCTCTCTCTCCCTTTGTTTTTCTTTCTTTCTTTCTTTCTTTCTTTCTTTCTTTCTTTCTTTCTTTCTTTCTTTCTTTCTCTCTCTCTCTCTCTCTCTCTCTCTCTCTCTCTCTCTCTCTCTCTTTCTTTCTTTCTTTCTTTTTCTTTCTTTCTTTCTTTCTTTCTTTCTTTCTTTCTTTCTCCTGAAATCTGCCTGCTCATCATTTATTACAATACAGTAGTATTCCATTACATTCATTTTCAGCTTTTTCAGCCATTCTCCAACTGCTGGGCATTTCCTCATTTTCCAATTCATTGCCACCACAAAAAGAACTGCTATAAACATATTTGTATATGTAGGTCCTATTCCCTTTTTTATGATCTCTTTGGGATACAGACCTACTAATGGTGTTTTTGGATCAAAGGGTATGCACACTTTTATAGCCTTTTGGCATAGTTCAAATTGCTTTCCAGAATGGTTGGATTAATTCACAACTCCACCAAAAATGAATTAGTTTCCAAATTTTCCCACATCTAAAACATAATTTTTCTTTTTTCTCATATTACTCAATTGTCACAGACCTTCTTCAGAACTTGCTAAGTTGACTTAGGCTGGAAAAAATGTCTCAGTCCAACATTGTGTTGGCTCTGTCATTCTTGAATTCATTTTGAGGCATTATTTTAATTTTTTTGGGGGAGGTAAATGTTAGAAGAGTTCAGGTGGGTTGTTACCTGTACTCTGCTATCTTGACTCCACCTACTCCTACAATACTTATGTTAACTCTTCTTGATCTGTTTTCCATGAGAGTTGTTTTGTAAAAATAAAGTGTTTTTCTTATCCTTTTCCTTTGGGGATAATTTTCTCATAACATTGTTTCACCTGACATCATTACTGGTTTATCCAGAACTATTCATAATGTTAAATACGATGGCAGTGCGGCGATTTACTTTGTCAAAAATGCTTGCAGATGGAAATAGGTGAAACTAACATTACTTCCTTGCAACTCATAGGGAGAGATGAAAAATATACTTTATCTATATATGACAGCTAAAAAAATCTGATCTGAGGATTTAGTAGGTAGTTCCTTTAATTCATTCCTTTAATAGATTTTTTAGCCATCTTGATAACAATTCCCTATCAACAGAAATATCAGTCCACTAGATATTATAAGAATTAATTAGTTTTGCATACCTCATTCAACTCTGCCATTTGGTCTTTAAATTATTCAGGTTCAATGTGTTATGCACCCTAAAAGACTCAGAGAGTGAAAGACTATGCAATTCCTTTCTAACCAGAAGATACTTTCCACGTTTTGGATAATGGCATGCTAGAAAATGAAATAACATCTATAAAACACGTGAAAATCACAATCACAACCTAAAATAGCACTTAAGGGTCTGGTGTTTAAAAATCTAAAAGCCTTCACATAAGTCGATTTCATATTAGCCTATCAAAATTACGATGTTAGCTTACGTTGGTACAAAGGAATTTTCCATTATAAGTATTTTAAATTCGAAATCATAATGGGTAAGCACAAAACCTTAGCATTAGGGAATAGGTATAATCTGTGGTGACATGGAACCTCTCACCATTCACCATCCCCACTGACACATTTATACACACACACAAAAGCCTTCCCAAACATGTATGAAGCAGGTTATTTGAAGAAGTGTCAAGATATCTGCATTCTCATCCTACCTCTGAGACTGATCAGCTGTGTCCTTAGATAATTCACGTATTTCTCTACTTTCTTCAAAGTTACAAGTGATTTCTTTATTACCAAATCTAATGGCATTTGCACAGTCTTCTTCCTTCTTGATCTTTCAGCAGCCTTTGACACAATTGATCACCCTCTTCCCCTTGATTTTATCTTTAGTGTAGGTTTTGATGATTCTATTCACTTCTGGTTCTGCTCTTACCTGTAGGATCACTCCTTTGGCTCTTCATCTTGACTAAATCTTATCACAGGTGAGGTCTCCCAGAGCTCTACTCTGGGGCCTCTTCTCCCTTTGTACAATTTCTCTTGGTGATCTCATCAATTCCCACGGTTTAATTTATAACCTATGCAGATGACTCTCAGATCACATTATTTAGCCCTACCTCTCTTTTGTCTCTATTCTCACATGTCCAATGGCCTCTATGATATCTCAAAGTGAATGACCTTTTTAAACTCAATATATTCAAAACTAAACCCATTATCTTCCTTCTAAATCTTCTACTTTTTTTTTTTGGGGGGGGGGTTAGGCAATGGGGTTAATTGACTTGCCCAGTGTCACACAGCTAGTAAATGTTATGTGTCTGAGGTCGGATTTGAACTCAAGTCCTCCTGAATCCAGGGCCGGTGTTCTATCCACTGCACCACCTAGCTGCCCTAATCTTCTACTTTTTCTAACCTCACTATGGCAGTTGAAGGTGCCACCATCCTCCCAATCACTCAAGCTCACAATCTAGGTATCTACCCTACATGACTCATTCTTACCTTCTGAAATGGAAATTGGAAATTCCCCTTTAAATTAATAAGATCACTCAAATAAATAGGTTCAGTTCAAATCTCGGTCATGACCGTTCCATATCTCCTGAGTGTTCTTGGCCTAGCATTCCAGGAACTAGCCATTCCTAGGTCACGTTGACATGGAGGGTCGGCTCCTCTCCTTGTGAGACGTGATGTTATTAAAAAACAAAATACCAAGCCTCAGGCGGATGGGAGCGTGGCTAAGGTCAGATGTGTATTGGACAAACCATGAATAGCGCAAGCATCAAAAAGGGCTTCTTGGCCCCAAGCCTTCTTTGTTTAGAACAATATAAAAACACTGCGTCCTGTAAGCCCGCTGAGCCTCACCCGCGGGAAGGACGCTTCGCCCCGGGAAAATCTTTACACAATTCAAGTTTGTACAGGCTGCAACGGGGCTCCCAGCCGTTGATTGACTTTGGAGGTTCCCTTGAATTGGTGATGTATTCTCTTCCATTACCGACTCTCTTGATCGGTGCTATATTATTGATTGTTCTTATTATTTATGCTTTCTATGCAAATTCAAACTATCTGTGCTTTGCTTCTTCTAAATAAATTATCTATTTCCTATTATTTTCTGGTGCATTGGAGAGTGTCATTTATAGGAGCGAATCCGAACCTCACTAAATCCTATTAATACACCTTCCTGTACTATCCAATTTCTTGCCAAGTCTTGTCTATTTTACCTTTCTAACATCTCTCATATTTGTCCCCTTTTCTCTTTTGACACTGCAACCACCATGGTGCATGTCCTCATCACCTTTTTTTTCTTGGACTGTTGAAACAGTTTAATGGTTGATACCCTGCCTTAAGTCCAATTCCTAGCCAATCCATTCTTCAATCAGATGTCAAGATGACATCTTCCTATTAAAAACAAAAACAAAAACATCAGTGGTTTCCATTTACATCCATGATCAAATATAGAATCTTCGTTTTGCATTTTAATGCCCTTCATAAAGGGGTGGAGCCAATATGACAGTGTAGAGGAGCACTCAGTTAAACTCTCCCATCATACCCCTCTAAACTGCTATAAAACAAAGCCTCAAATGGAATTTTGGAGTGGCAGAGCCAACAAAAGGACAGAGTGAAGCATTCTTCTAGCCTGAGACAATATAAGAGGTCAGAAAGAGAAATCTGTGACACAGGGGAGGCCCAGAGCCCACCTGGATGAAATACTAGTGGTGGATTAAGTGATGATGACAAAAGCAGCAGCAACTTTGGGAACTCTCAAGGCAGAGATTGCAATGGGACCTGCCAACTGGTCAGAACGTGATTACAGTGTCCCTCTGTGCTGGCAGTGGATGTAAGAACAGATGCTGCTCCTGTGTAGGCACAATAGGACGGGAACAGGGGGTGTTCCAGAATGAATGTAACCTGAAAGGAACAGACCAATCCAGGTCTGGGAGGTTTCCAGCTGAATTTAACTGCATAAAAGCACTCTTGCCTTTGCACTCAGGGCCGACGCCTCCTGAAGAAGTAGAGTCCACTTCTGGCCAGAAAGGTCTAAATCCTCTGGACTTTCTCTGTAATAAATTTTCTTGATACTAAAAAAAAAAAATCTACTTCCTTATCTCCTCTTCCTAGTTTTACTGGCTTTGCGTCTAGCATTCTCAAACCTCTTTAATATTAGTACATTTCCTCTGAGACTATCCTCAATTAATCCATTAAATGTATTGATTGAACATAGTTTCACATTGTCTCCTCCATTATTCTCTGAACTTTTTGAAATCAAAGTTTTTTTGTTTGCCCTCCCTTTATCCTCAAGGCTTAGCACAGTGCCTGGAACATAGGGGATGATTAATGTATGTTTGTTGACCTACAATAATGTCCTTTTTTTTCTTAATAGTATTTTTCCTATTATATATATAGTTTTCAACATTCAATTTTGTAAAATTTTGAGTTACAAAATTTTCTTTCTTTCTCCCTTCTCTCCCCCCTTCCCAAGAAAGCAAGCAATCTGATGAAGGTCATACATGTACAATCATGTTAAACACATTTCCACATTACTCATGTTCTGACAGAAGAATCAGAACAAAAGGGGAAAAACGTGAGAAAAAATTTGAAAATAGTATCCTTCAATCTGCATTCAGACTCCATAGTTCTTTCTCTGGATGTGGTTAGTATTTTCCAACATGAGTCTTTTGGAATTGTCTTGAATCATTCTATTGTTGAGAAGAGTTAAGCCTATCATAGTTAATCATCACACAGTGTTACTATTGCTATTTACAATATCCTACTGGTTCTGCTCACTTCCTTCAGCATCAGTTCATGTAAGTCTTTCCAGGATTTTTTTTTCTGAGATCCGACTGCTTATCATTTCTTCTGGAACAATAGTATTCCATTACATTTACATGCCAAAACTTGTTCAGCCAATCCCTAAATCATGAGCATCCCTCAACTTCCAATTCTTTGCCATCACCAAAAAAATGAACTACTGTAAATATTTTTGTACATGTGGATCCTTTTCTCCTTTTTATGATCTCTTTGGGATACCGACCTAGAAGTGGTATTGCTGGGTCAAAAGATATGTACAATTTTATAGCCCTTTGAGCATAGTTCCAAATTGCTCTCCAGAATGGTTGGATCAGTTCACATCTCCATCAACAAAGCATTAGTGTTCCAATGTTCCCACATCTTCTCCAACATTTATCATTTTCCTTTTCTGTTATGTTAGCCAATCTGATAAATGTGAGGTGGTACCTCAGAGTTATTTTGATTTGCATTTTTCTAATCAATAGTGATTTGGAGCATTTTTTTCATATGAACACAGATAGCTTTAATTTCTTCATCTGAAAACTGCCTGTTCACACATTTGACCATTTATCAATTGGGGAATGACTTATGTTCTTATAAGTTTGACTCAGTTCTCTATATATTTTAGAAACGAGGCCCTTACCAGAAACACTGGCTGTAAAAGTTATTTCCCAGCTTTCTGCTTTCCTTCTAATCTTGGCTGCATTTATTTTGTTAGTGCAAAACTTTTTAAATTTAATATAATCAAAATTAGCCATTTTGCATTTTATGGTGTTCTCTATCTCTTGGTTGGTCAATCAATTCTTCCCTTCTCCATAGATCTGACAGTAAACTATTCCTTGCTTCCCTAATGTGCTTATGATTGTCATCTTTCATATTTAAATCATGTATTGATTTTGACCTTATCTTGGTATAAGGTTTATACCTAGTTTCTGTCATGCTATTTTCCAGTTTTCCCAGCAGTTTTTGTCAAATAATGATTTCTTATCCCAGAAGCTGAAGTCTTCGGGTTTATCAAACAGGAGATTACAATAGTAATTTTCTACTGTGTATTATGTACCTAACCTATGCCACCATTCTATCCTGCTGTTTCTTAGCCAGTACCAGTAGTTTAACAATATAGTTTTAGATCTGGCAAGGCTAGCCCACTCTCCTTTACTTTTTTTTTTCATTAATCTCTTTGATATTTTTGATTTTTGTTCTTCCAGATGAATTTTGTTGTTGTTGTTGTTGTTGGTTTTCCTAGCTCTATGAATTTTTTGGGGGGCAATTTGATTGGTATGGCACTGAATAACTGAATTAATTTAGGTAGTTTGTCATTTTTATTATGTTTGCTTGGCCTACTCATGAGCAATTGATACTTTCCAGTTGTCTAGATCTGACTTTATTTGTGTGAAAAGTGCTTTGTAATTGTGTTCATATAGTTCCTGAGTTTGTCTTGGCAGGTAGACTCCCAAATATTTTATGTTGTCTACAGTTATTTTAAATGATATTTCTCTTTCTATCTCTTGCTGATGGGCTTCATTTATAATATATAGAAATGTCTATGATTTATGTGGGTTTATTTTATATCTGGCAACTTTGCTAAAGTTGTTAATTATTTCAAGTGGCCTTTTTTTTTAGTTGATTCTCTAGGATTTTCTAAGTAAATCATTACATCATCTACAAAGAGTGATAGTTTTGTTTCCTCATTGTCTGTTCTAATTCCTCCCATTTTTTTTCTTCTCTTATTGCTAATACTAACATTTCCAGTACAATATTAAAAGTGAAGATAATGGGCATCCTTTTTTTCACCCTTGATCTTATGAGGAACGCTATTAGCTTATCCTCATTACATAAAATGTTTTCTCAGGGTTTTAGATACTGCTTATCATTTTAAGGAACAAACATGCCCTTTACTCCTATGCTCTCTAGGGTTTTTAATAAGAATAAGTACTGTTTTTGTCAAAAGTTTTTTCTGCATCTGTTGAGATAATCATATGATTTTTGTTAGTTTTGTTACTGATATAGTCGACGATGCTGATGGTTTTCCTAATTTTGAACCAGCCCTTCATTCCTGGTATAAACCCCACATGGTCACAGTGTATTACCCTGGTGATAGATTGCTATAAGCTCTTTGCTAATATGTTATTTAACATTTTACACCAATATTCATTAGGGAAATTGGTCTATAATGTTATTTCTCTGTTTTGGCTCTTCTCAGTTTAGATATCAGCATCATATTTGTGTCATAAAAGGAATTTGGTAGGATTAAACCTATTTTTTTTCAAATACTTTATATAGTATTTGGATTAATTGTTCTTTAAATCTTTGACAGAATTCACTTGTAAATACATCTGGCCCTGGATATTTTTTCCTAGGTTGCTCTTTGATGGCTTGTTCAATTTTTTTCCTAAAATGGTGCTATTTAAATATTTTGTTTCCTCTACTGTTAATCTGGTCAATTTATGTTTTTGTAAATGTTTATTCATTACCCTTAGATGGTCAGATTTATTGGCATACAGTTGGGCAAAACAGTTCCTAATTATTGTTTTAATTTCTTCATTGGTGGTAACTTCATCCTTTCTTGATGCTGGTAATTTGGTATTCTTTTTTTAAAATAAAATTAACCAAAGGTTTATCTATTTTATTGGTTTTTTTTCATAAATTTGCATTTAGTTTTATTTATTGGTTCAATAGTTTTCTCACTTTCAATTTTATTAATCTCTCCTTTGATTTTCAGAATTTCTAATTTGGCATTTAATTGGAGACTTTTAATTTTTTCTTTCTCTAGTTTTTTAGTTGCACACCCAATTTATTGATCTTCTCTTTCACTATTTTATTCATGTAAACATTTAGAGATATAAAATTTCCCCTAAGAACTGTTTTGGCTTCATCCCATAATTATCCCATATTCCCATTGTTATCATTCTCTTTAATGAAATTATTGATTGTTTTTATCACTAGTTGTTTGATGCACTTATTCTTTAGGATTAGCTTATTTGGATTCCAGTTAGTTTTTTCCATGGCCCTTTATTACACATATATTTTTACTACATCATGATGTGAAAAGGACGTGTTTAATATTTTTGTATTTCTACATTGGAGTGTGAGATTTTTATTCCCTAGTACATGGTCAATTTTTTTTTGTGTAGGTGCCATGTGCCACTGAGAAAAGGTATATTTCTTTCTATCCCAATTTAATTTTCTCCAGAGGTCTATCACATCTAACTTTTCTAAAATTCTATTCACCTCCTTAACATCTTTCTTGTTTAATTCATGGTGAGATTTATCTTGCTCTGAGAGGGGGAGGTTGAGGTCCTCCACTAGTGTAGTTTTGCTCTCTCTTCCTGTAACTCATTTAACTTCTCCTCTAAGAATCTAGATGTTATACCACTTGGTACATACATGTCTACTATTGATATTACTTCATTGTTTATGGTACCTTTTAGCAAGATGTAATTTCTGTCTTTATCTCTTTTTATTAGATCTATTTTTGCTTTTCTGCAATCAGAATCGCTACCCCTGTTTTTTTTTTTTACTTCAGCTGAAGCATACTAGATTCTGCTTTTTATTTTTTTTTATTTATTTTACTTTCTCAGCCTTTTACTTTACTCTATGTGTATCTCTCTGTCTCAACTGTGTTTCTTATAAATAACATATTATAAGATTCTGTTTTTTAATCAACTTCTATGTACTTCCATTTTATGGGAGAGTTCATCCTAATCACATGCAGAGTTATGATCATTACCTGTACATTTCCCTCTACCCTGTTTCCCACCCTATTTATACTTTTCTCCCTCCTTTCACCTTGTCCCTCTTCACCAGAATTTATCTACTGACCAACACCTGCCTCAATCTGCCCTCCCTTCTATTACCCCCCTATTTTTTTCTTTCCCTTTTCCTTTACTATTTCCCTATAGGGTAAGATAAATTTCTACACTCTTCTGAGTGTGTATGTCATTCCCTCTTTAAGCCAAAACTGATGAGAATAATGTTCAAACAATGCTCACCCCTCCCTTCTTTACCTCTACTGTAATAGGTTTCTTGTGCCTCTTTTTGAGATGTAATTTACTCTATTCTGCCTCCCCCTTTCCTCTTTTCCCAATACAATTGATTTCTTCACTCCTTAGTTATTTTTATATAATCACATAAAAATCAACTTATACCCATACCTTCTATCTCTGTATACTCTTTCTAACTGCTCCTATTAGCAATACAGTTCTCAAAAGTTACAATATCATCTTCCTGTGTAGATAAAACAGTTTAACTGTTATTGAATAACATGTTGTTGGTATTGTTTTTTTCTTTCCTGTTTAACCCCTTTATGCTTGTCCTGAGTCTTGCATTTGAAGACCAAATTTTCTGTTCAGCTGTCGTCTTTTCATGAGGAAAGTTTGAAAGTCCCCTATTTCATTGAATTTCCATCTTTTCCCCTGAAATATTATGTTCAATTTTGCTGGGTGGATGGTTCTTGGTTGTAATCCAAGCTCCTTGGCTTTCCAGAATGTCATATTCCAAGCCCTCTGATCCTTTAATGTAAAAGTGGTTAAGTCCTGTGTAACCCTGACTGTGGCTTTTTGATTTTTGAATTATTTCTTTCTGGTTGCATGACCTGATAATTCTGGAATTTGGCTACTATATTCCTTGGAATTTTCACTATCCCAAGCTTTTTATGCTTGGGCCAGGGACGTGGTCACTGGCTTTTCACACTGGGGCTTCAGGTGCTTGCAGCTTGCTCATTGCACTTGCAGTTGCCCAGCCTAGTCATGCCTGTTGTGCTGGGTTTCTAGCATTCACAATTTCCATTCTGTGCTGGGACTAAAGGTCTCACTATTGGCCTGCTTAACAAAGACCTAGCAGCTTTGGTTATTGATTTGTGCTGTGGCTAAGAGCCTCCTGCTGGCTTTGTCAGACACCATCTGTACTAGGTTGTGCTCACCTTTTACCCAAGTAAAACAGACCTTTCCTGAAGTATTGCTAAGTTATCTTAAGCTGTAAATTCGTTTCACTCCATCTTTTTGTAAGTTCTGTCAATCCAGAATCCATTTAGAGTCTTGATTTAATACTGTTTCTGAGGGAAACTGGGGAGAGCTCAGACAACTTCCTGGCTTCTCTCTGACATCTTGCCCCACCCCTAGTCTACTTTTGCTTAAATGTAGAAATCATGAAGGTAATTGATATAAATCAAGGCTAGAAATGTAGTTGGAGTACCTAAAATGCCAGAAAAAAATAATTTAAATTTTATCCTACAGGATAAGATAAGCAGGTAAGCATTTTGAATAAGAAAATGACATAGTAACTTATTTTATGAAACATATTTCAAATTTTATACAGGTTGGATTGGAGAGGTAAAAGTCTAGATTTAGGGAGACCAATTAGGAAGCAATAGCAGTAGTCTAGGGGAAAAGTGACAGTTTCCTGAATTAAAAGGTGACAATATAAGTAGAGAGAAGAGAACTTACACAAGAAATCTTATAGAACTAAAAATATTTGGTGCCTGATTGTGTATGAAGAAGCATGGTGAATAGAGAGAAGAGACAAAGATTACTTCAAAAATTAGAATCTGAGTAGCTGAAAATGGTCTCAAAAGAAATAGTGAATTTTGGAAGAGGAGCAGGATTAGATCAGAAGAGAATGACTTTTGCTTTTGGACATGTTGATTTTGTTATTCCTATGGTCTAACTAGGAGGAGATAGAAATAAACAGGGCTGCAATTCAAGAGAAAGCCGAGAGAAAGGTATATAGATTTGACAATTATCTGAAAACCAATGCAGGCTTTTGAGATCCCCAAGAGAGACCCTGTATAGCAGAGGAGGAGCAATCCCAGAATAGAGTTCAGGAGACCATCAATGTTAAGGGAGAAGAAAATGGATCATAATCTATCAATGCAAACTGAGAAAGAATTTTTCAGAAATGTAAGAAGAGAACCAAGAACAAATAGTGTCATGGAAGCCAAAGGAGTAACAGCCAGGAGCATTTCTTCACATGCTCACCAACCATATCCAAACATTAAAGACATCATGTATGAGAACTGAGATAACACCATTGATGTTAGTAGTTATACGGTAGCTTATAACTATAAAGAAGACACTTGCAGTCACATATTGGTATTATAAACCAGACTTCAAGGGAATGAGAAGTGATTCTGAAGAAGACAGTGAAGATAGCAAGTCAACTAGAATTTTTAAGTTCCTATTATGTGCTAATCTCAGTACTAAACACTATGGATACAAAGAAAGGAATAAAAGACTCTGCCCCTACTATTGTTCTAAAGGAATGATGAGCAGATGGACTTCAGAAAAATCTGGAAAAGACTTGTATGGACTGATGCTGAATGAATTGAGCAGAATCAGGAGAACATCGTACACAGTAACAGCCCCATTGTACAATGACTAACATTGGTAGACTTAGCCCTTCTTAGCAGTGCAAGGATCTAAGACATCTCCAAAGGTCTCATCATGGAAAATGCTATCCACATCCAAAGAAAGAACTATAGAATTTGAATGCAGATCCAAGCATACTATTTGCTATTTTTTCTCCTGTTTTGTTTTGTTTTCTCTTTCTTGTGGTTTCTCCTAATAGTTCTAATTCTTCCTTACAACGTCACTAATGTGAAAATATTTTTAATAGGAATGCATACAGATACCCTATATTAGATTGTGTGCCATCTTGGGGAGGGAGGCAAGAAGGAAGGGGGAGAAAAATTTAAAACTCAAAAGCTTATGGAAGTGATTGCTGATAGATCAAAATAAATCAATAAAAAGGAAACAATAAAACCAAATGAAAAGAATGAAAAAAAATTAAAGAAAATGTGAAATATCTCATTGGAAAAAGAACTAATCTGGAAAGTAGATGCAGGAGAGATCATTTTAGAATTACCAATCATCAAATTATCGGAGAGCAATTTGGAATTATGCCCAAAGTAACTATGCATACCCTTTGATCCAGCAATACCACTATTATGTCTATATCCCAAAGAGATCACAAAAAAGGGAAAATACCTACATGGGAAAATATTTATGGCAGCCCTTTTCATGGTGGCAAAATATTGGAAATTTAGGGGATGCCCGTCAATTGGGAAATGGCTGAACAAGTTGTGGCATATGAATGAAATACTATTGTTTAATAAGAAGTGATGAACAGCCAGATTTCAGAAAATCCTGGAAAGACTTGGACGTACTGATGCAAAGTGAAATGAGCAGAACCAAAAAAGAATTGTACACAGTATCAGCAACATTGTATAATGACTAACTATGAATACTTCAGCTCCTTCTCAGCAACACAACGATCCAACACAAGTACAAAGGACTAACAAAGGAAAATGTTATCCATATCCACATAAAGAACTGATGACTTCTGAATGCAGATGGAAGCATATTTTTCCACTTACTTAATTTTTTCTCATGTATTTTTCTTTTGATTTATTTATTTGTTCAAAACTGTGACTAATATGAAAATATTTTTTACTTGATAGTACAGGTATAAACCATATCAAGCTGCCTACCTATTTAGGGAGAGGAGGAAGGAAGGGGCAAAGAAAAATTCAAAACTCTAAATCTTGTAAAAATGAATGTTAAAATTTTTCTTGACGTATAACTGGAGGGAAAAAAATGGAATACTATAAAAAAGCTCTGTCCTCAAGGAGATTATGATCTAAGTACAAATGATTCTTTCAAAGCTTGCAAATGAAATGGAGGAAAGGGAAAGGGCAACAGGGGATGTTGAAGTCAATTTTTAATTTTTTCAAGCATCAGAAAAGAAGAATGAACATAGAACTGAGCATGTTAATAAGCAATGAGGAAGAAATCAAATGTGAGGAAGAAATTATAGGTGAGAAAAAACGGAATATTTAATGGAACAAGTTCATGGAAGATTGGAAGGGATAAGATCAATGGCATAGATACAAGGATTCTCCTTGTTAATCAGTATATCTTCCTCAGATATAAGAGAAAGGGACATGAGTATATGGGAAAATGTAGGTGGATTTGAAAGGATAGTGTACAGGAGAAGAGGGAGCTCGCATTAGATGTCCTCTTTATTCTGTAAAGAAATAGGTGAGGATATCTTTTGAGAGAATGAGGGTGGCAGAAAGTTCAGGGTTAGAAGAGATAAAAGAAAGTTGGAATATACTTTCAGAGGGGAAGGATCAAGATCAAATAAAAGCAGAAAAGTAATGAAGCCCTGGTTCAGATTAGATAAAATAAAATTGTAGGGAGTCAAGTTGGCATACTGGTGCAACTTCCCTAAACTTACGTCCAGAGAAGGTAAGAGGGAAATGGGGTTTGGGAGTCATGTCAGGATATGAATACAAGTTAGACTATCTAGTTAAATGGGTCAACCATAAAATCAGATGTGTATAAAGAACAAGGTTAAGTCTTGACTGAAGAAGAAGTAAAAGAGCAACTGGAGGTTGAAGTGAGGAAAAAGAGAATTGTAATAGGAATGAAACAGCAAGAAACAGATGTACAGGAAATCATCATAAAACATGTCAATATTTAAGGAAGTTTTTAATTACTGATCATAGACAAGAAGTTACCTCTAGTCTTGAACTGGCTATAAAAAGACTTTAAATTTCTGAAGAAGTTCATGATTATCAAAGATTAAATGACCCATCGATTGTCTCACAGCTAATTAATACTAGAATCAGGAGTCAGTATTTCAAGAGACAACATAATCTTAAGATAAAGAGATGAGAGTATTTTACTAGAAAAACTCAAAGGTATCATTCAATAATAATAAATAGCCTATTTGTCTAAGATCTCAGAATTTAGAAGCAAATCAGCAAGTTGGGGAGGATTTGAGGGGTTATTTAGGGGTGGAGTAAAAATTTCCCTGAAACTCTATCATAACTATTATACTTTGAAACAAGGTGGCCCTGTGTTTAATTACCCTGAATCAAAGAATCACTGGCTATGAGGCCTAGAAGAAATTTATGTGAAATCTAGGTGAAAGAGCTTAACCCCCTTACAATTGAGGAAGTGTGTTTAGAGAAATGAATTCTATGTAATAGTGATGATGAGGTTCATGTCAAATTTATTTCAAACTGGCCCTTGCTGCATATTCTTCTCTGAGTCCTTTTTATGCTTCTTTCATTTGCTATGACAAATGTGTCCTTTCTCCTTAAATCTCAATTCCACTTCCCTGTCAGGAATGGACTTATCACCTTGCTTAATGACAAAAGTCAAGGTAGTCCCTCATCGACTTACTCTTATCACACATTTTCAAATCCAAACTGCTCTCTGTCATCTCCCAATCTTTCCCCTTTTGCTTCAACCGCTAACAAAAATAGTGGCCTCACAGCCAAGTGTAGCTTCTTTACTTTCCCTTTTTATCTTAGTCTTTTCTTTTTCTTCCAAGAGCTCGTCCCTTCAAAGAACTTCGGTGATATCTTCAATTTCTCTTTATTTGCACACTCCATCCATGATTAAACATATGCCTAGGCCTATCTCCATACTTTAAATTATAGACTAAAACTCTGCGAGAGATCATACCATCCCCTCAAGCTATTGTTCTATGTCTTCATGTTTGCTGAATTAGATGACCTCTCTACCATTTCAAAGGCAAAATAGCCATCTGCTCTCTTGGCTGCACTTTCTCTTCTCCCATTCACTTCTCCAACTCTTGAAATCTGGATTGTATCCAATCACTTGCCAGAATTCACTCTCTTCAAGGTGATCAATGATCTTTTGACTTCTAAATTCAATGGCCTTTCCTCAGCCCTCATCCTTCTGGACCTCTTTTTATATGTTATTAATCTCCTCTTTTGACTTTCTAACAATTCTTTAACCATACCTAATCCTCTCCCATCCATTCTTTTTTCTTAGATCACTATTGATTTCCTACCATCTAAGCATGTATGTCCTACAAGATTCTGTTCTGGGCTCTTTTCTTTTTTCATTTCTTCTTCCCCAATGATCTACTATCTTCTGTAGGATTCAGGTTTCAATAAAGATATAGAACAATAGCTTGAGGGGATGATATCTATGCATTTAACTCACATATTATATATACATATATATGATGTATATACAATGCATATTATATAGTACATATATAATCACTCTGTAAGCTGGGCTTCAGTTCCCTCATCTATAAATAAGTGGCTATTATAATCATCTAGGAGAAGTCTGATAAATATTTGAATTAAGGAGGTAGCTGTGTGAGTGAGAAGAAATAGACATATATAAGCATGTTTAATTGAATTGAAGAGCCCAGTGTTTTCCTGAAATCCATTCCAGCTCTAAATATATGATCTTCTGGACATCTCCACCTGAATATGATTTAGGGATCATATATATATCATATACGAAATGAAAATCATTATCTTTCTCCCCCCCACCCTGCCTTAAGCCAGCCTTCCTCCACATTTTCTCATTTTTATTAAGGTC
This sequence comes from Phascolarctos cinereus, assembly GCF_003287225.1. Classification (NCBI taxonomy): domain Eukaryota; kingdom Metazoa; phylum Chordata; class Mammalia; order Diprotodontia; family Phascolarctidae; genus Phascolarctos; species Phascolarctos cinereus. The sequence continues at coordinate 103,603,058 of NW_027555736.1, read as the reverse complement.
ATTAGTTTCCTTCTAGTTGTACTCAGCTTCTTAACCTTTGAGATATGCACAACTCTTCATCTTTTTCATCACCCATATGCAATGAATTGTTAAAATCTGTTGATGGTATCTCCAAAACATACCTTATATGTTTCTATGTCTTCTCACTCACACAGCTACCTCCTTAATTGAAATATTTATCAGACTTCTCCTAGACGATTATAGTAGCCTCCTTATTGGAGTCCCAGCATCCAGTTTCTCCCTCTCCAATACAGCACCCATAGAGCTGCCAAATTTATATTAAGGCATATCTGATCATATCTCTTTCCTGATTGAGAACCCTTGGTGTTTATTTCTCCTAGAATGAAATATAATCTATTCTTTGACATTTGAAGCCCTTTGCAATGTGTTTCTAACCTATCTTTCCAGACATAATTCATATGATTCCCCTTCACATAGTCTACTTTCCACTTCAACTGGCCTAGTTGCTGTTCTCTGAACTAAACATTGAAACTCCTGCCTCCATACCTTTACATAAGCTGTCCAATGTGCTGGGATTTCACTCCAATTTGTTTCAATGTTTGGTTTAGTTGCTAATTCTTATGGGAAGTCTTCTCTATTCCTCCCTGGTTGTTAACATCCTACCCTTTAAGTTATTTTGTATATACTTACTTATTTACATGTTGCATTTTCCAGTAGAATTTATGGCCCTTGAGGACATGGACAGCTTTTCATCTATAAAACCTCAATACCTAGAACATTATGTATCTCAGAGCAACCTCTTAAATATGCATGTTTAATTGAATTGAAGAGCCCAAGATTGCCTGAAAGTTAAATGGATACAAGCTCCTGGGTCACCTGCCTTTGAGTTCAGATTCCTATGTGCTGTTGTTTTTTGGTGCTGTTTTTTCCCTTGCAGGTTTTCTCCCATCACAGTGTCCAGAGTCTTTTTCAGTATCAGTGATACTCTTATCAGTTAGTATGATAGATCCCTGCTCCTGGAACAAATATTGGTTCTTTTGATGGGTTCTCTTGTATGAAAAAACATTTTTCCATCTTAAAATGACATCAGTAAGCACCAGCCAATATATGCAATTTCCCAACTTCTTTTTGGCAGCCTGCTTTGTCCCCTTGTTTACCTAATTGTCTATTATTCTTTGAAATATTCCTGGCACGTCATTCATGTAGCCACTGTATGCTATTTTCTTCAAAAAGCAACTAGCAGCTAGATCATAATAGAAGCAAGATGTCAGAAAGTTTTCAAGGAGAGATCATTTCTATACGCATGGTACAACATCCTGAGTTATGACTCTGGCTCACTAATCCTCATTCTATTTGTTTGTTCTGGGTTTCAGTATGAGTTACTAGGAGCCTGGCTTCCTGCAAAGGAATGATATGTTCTCCATGCTAGTTATTTTCTAGGAACTGTCATGTTTTCAATTAGCTATTTTTTCCTAAAACACATTTATCGTTATCATGCATAGGCAGGATTAATGCTAACCTATTTCTTTCTGTTGGAGCAGAGCCCATCTCTCTATTGCCACCTCTATTTGTGCCTTGGTACATGAACTCTCTGTTCTTTTATTAGTATTTTTAAGGGCACTTAAATAGCCCAGCACTGCTGCATTGTGTGTTCAATGCTATCTATTCTGAGGACTCTATCTCTGCTCTACTATCACTTTTTCATCACTGAAATGACCATCATATTTATTCAGCCCAGCATTTCTACTTACATTTGAAATCCCTGCTGACCTATTGTTGCACGGCTTGTAGACTTGTTCGTTCATCTTCTTGTTTATTTTCTGCTCATCTTTGGGGGTGCTATTTGTAAATGCACAACAGATAATGACAAAAAGGTCAAAAATGGAGCCCAATCAGCTTTTTTTTTCCTTCTTCAATTGCCACTCTCTAAAGCTGTCTCATTTGGGATGAGCATGGGGACTGGAGAGATATTTGCCAAGAGTCTTAAGGGTAGATTGCAATGTATTTCATATAGTGAATAACCCACCAAGCCTTTTTATTATCTTCTCAACCAAGCAGTATAGAAAGCTGGGAAGCTCAGCAGCATTTACACTGACTGCTTGGAATGTATCACGTACCCTCAGTTGTAGTTCCTATCTCCTTTAACCTTAGTCCTACTGCTGAGAGCCAGCAGCTGGTTCACTGAGGTTGGAAGCCTGCCCTCACAAACACATTGGATGTTCCTGCTGTTGTCACCAAAGAGGTTCCTCTTGGCTCCCATACTCATGCACATCTGCTGGGATGGCACGGCTCACAAAGTTGTAAGTAACATTCACTAAGCTTCATGCCAGGGGGAATCAGGGCTTGGTCATCTCTGTCAAGGTGTCCTTGTTCTGGGCCACCTTTAAGTTCAAAGGGTCACAGAGTGTTAGAGGATGAATATTAAGTGATAGTTTAATCCAATTCACCCATTTTGGATAGGAAATTCAACACAGGATTTGGACTAGTTAATTCCATATAAAACAAAACAAAATATGCTATTTTCTGTGAAAAAGCCAGCTAGTTAAGAACAGAAGCAAGAAGCCAGAAAGTTTGCAAGAAGAAATCCAAGTTCCAAAATTTTGAAAGGAACTCTGTATACATAGGAGCAGAGCTTTGTCACGGTGATATATGCCTGAAATACCTGCTACTAGGGAGGTTTAAGCTGGTGCATAGCTTTTAAGTACTGAGCTATAATATGGATAAAGTGGTCACCCCAATTTATCCACCAATATGGTGAGTCACTTGGAAGCAGGTAGACCACCAGATTTCATAAGGAGGGGGCAAACCAAACCACATAGAAAATGGAGCGTGTCAAAGCTTCCATGATGATCATCATCGTTATTGGATCGATAAGTGACAACTGCATGACCAGCCTGCTTTAGATAGACAGCCCCATATCAAAAATAAGATACGTAGAAGCAGAAAAGTCTATTTGCAATGTTCATTCTATAAGGATTGCAGGTGAATTCAGCTTTGCATAAACCAGACATGGCACCAAAATCTGAGCTTACAAAACATGTAAATCAGGGAATTCACTTTACAGGAGGATACTTTGCTTCTTGGAAGGATTCACTGCAAATTTCCTGTAAATAATATTATTCCCTCTCTCTCCACTCCTCATTACAATGAGTCAGGACTGAGGGCTCTTTGTATGCAGGGGATAAAATCTGCATGTAGTCACAGGGGCTCTCTAGCACCTGCGTTACACAGCAGCCAAGAAGATTTCATGTCACTGGGTATTTTGTACTGGCTTTTACTCCAGGTCACTGAAAGCGTTTTCTCAGAGCTGCTCTCAAAGTGGATACTACAAAACAACTCCCAAGTGTCACACTTCTGGCAAGGACTAATTTTGTCTGCACACTTACTATCCTAACAATTAAGTTTATTTATACTTCTCCTTGGTGGGGTTCCATCTCAGTCAGTCAGTCAATAGTCAACAAACAATTTTTAAGTGTTTACTATGTCCCAGGAGCTGTGCTAAGCACTGAGGATTCAAAAAAAAAATCTCCAAAAACAGTTTGTGGCCTCAAGGGGCTTACACTTTAATAGAGGCAGCATCATACAAATAACACTGCTGAATATGTACAGGGAAGTTAATCTCAGAGTTGGTAGGGAGGGGATTGAGGGACTGGTGGAAGGATAGGGAAGGTGTTCTTGCGGAAGCTGGGATTTTAACTGGGACTTAATGGATGTGCTTTATAGTCCACTGAGGACTATTTGTGCTTCTGTTTGCTTGTGTTTCTCTGAGCTGAAAAGTGTCATATAGTGCAAAGAAGCAATATGAGGAGCCAGGTTCAGATTCCACCTGTGACAACTAATATCAATGAGCCTTTGGGCAAGATCCCACCTTCCTGAATATCAAATTCCTATGAAATTAAGGTTTGGACTAGATAGCCTCAAAGGTCTCATGGAGCTCTAGTTTCTTTCCTCTGCCACAGAAACAGCTTTGGGTTATGGCAAGCTCATGCATGTCTTATGCTTCTGAGGTCCCCTTCATATCCTCATTAGAGAAAGTAACCTGAGATAGAAGAGAGCTAATTTATCAACTTCAAGTCTTTGAAAGTCTGGATAAGGAGTTCGCCCCGATTCTTAATGCAAGAACATGTATAAAATGTGGAGCCTCTAGAGCAAAGAACTTTTAATTTGGTTATATTTTATAAATTTATTTATTTTTAATTTTCAATATTCACTTCCATGAGGTTTTGAGTTCCAAAATTTCCTCACCATCTCTCCCCTCCCCGCAACCCAAGACAACATTCAAATTGATACAGGCTCAACATACATATTTACATTAAACCTATTTTCACATTAGCCATGTTATAAAGAAGATTTAGAACCAATGGGAGAAACCGTGAGAAAGAAGACAGAGAGAGAGAGAGAGAGAGAGAGAGAGAGAGAGAGAGAGAGAGAGAGAGAGAGAGCAAATAATATGCTTCCATGTGCATTCAGACTCCATAGTTATTTTTCTGGATATGGACAACATTTTCCATCATGAGTCTTTTGAAGTTGTCTTAGATACTTTCATTGGTAAGAAGAGATGTCTATCAAAGTTAGTCATCATGTGATGTGACTGTTACTGTGTACAATTTTCTGCTGGTTCTGCTCACTTTACTCAGCATCAGTTCATATAAGTCTTTCCAGGTTTTTCTGAAGCCTGCCTGCTCATCATTTCTTATAGCACAATAGCATTCCATTACATTGATATACCACAACTTGTTTAGCCATTCCCCAGTTGATGGTTAGCTTCTTTATTTCCACAATTTGGTTATTTTAAAAAAATGTTTCTTCTTAAATTAAAGTTATCTATAGTCATATGAAAAATGCTCTAAATCACTATTGAGTAGAAAAATGCAAATCAAAATGACTCTGAGGTACATCACACCTATCAGATTAGCTAACATGAAAAAAACAAGAAAATGATAAATGTTGGAGATGTGGGAAAATCAGAATGCTAATGTGTTGTTGGTAGAGTTGTGAACTGATCCAACCATTCTGGAAAGGGCTATAAAATTGTGCATACCCTTTGACCCAGCAATACCACTTCTAGATCTGTATATCAAGGACATCATGCAATGGGAAAAGGACCCACATGTACAAAAATATTTATAGCAGCTTTTTTTGTAGTGACAAAGAATAAGAAAATTGAGGAGATGCCCATCAATTGGGGAATGGCAGAACAAGTTGTGATATAAGATATATAGGCAGGCAGACTTCAAAAAAGCCTGGAAAGACTTACATGAACTGAGTGAAGTGAGCAGAACCAGGAGAACATTGTGCACAGTAACAGTCACATCATGTGATGGCTAACTTTGATAGACTTATTTCTTCTCAGCAATGCAAAGATATAAGATAACTCCAAAAGACTCAAGATGGAAAAAGCTAACCATATCCAGAGAAAGAACCAAGGAGTCTGAGTGCAGATGGAAAAAGCTATCCACATCCAAAGAAAGAACTAAGGAGTCTGAAAGCAAATGGAAACATACTATTTGTTCTCCTTTTCTTTTGTTGATTTTGTTCCTTCTTTCTAGTGGTTCCTACCATTGGTTCTAATTCTTCTTTACATCATGACTAATGGGAATATATGCTTAATAGAAATGTGTAAGTAAAGCCTATATCAAATTGCATGCCGTCTTGGGGAGGTAGGTGGGGAGGGAGGGGGAAAAGTTTTAAAACTCAAAATGTCATGAAAATGAGTGTTGGAAATTAAAAATAAATAAATAAATAATTGTTTTGTATGGTTCTTCCTGCTCTTTGGTTACATGTTTAAAACATTTGTTTACAGGACCTTTGATTTTAGAAAAAGTCATTTCCTTAGAAAATGAAAAAGATTGTGTCCTAGACAATAATTAGTGTTGAGGAAATTTGCTTTAAAATTGTCCAAATTGTTATCTTCATAAAAACAGGGTAAAGCTTTACCAAGTGAAATGAACAAGTTAGCTTTACTTCAATCTTATCTTCTCTGTATGCTTTTTAAAAAAATGTTAACATCCAGACTAAATTCATCTGAGCAAAGGCATATTTTTTCTATTTGCCAACATTTTCTAAACTTTTAAGTGAAAATGTTTCTTTGAATTAAATGATGATGCTTAAAAAGCTTATTTTTGTGAATTATAGATCAGAAATCTATCTGCCATATGTAAATATATCCTTTACTTCAAAGAACAGTATGGCATGATAGATAGAACACTGGAGTAGTATATAGAAAATCTAGTTTCAAGTTTTGACTTTTCCATGCTTACTAGCTGGAGAGGCATGAACAAGTCACTAAATATTTCTAAGCTCCAGTATCATCAAGATATTTCCTAAGAAAGCACTTTATATGTATCTGCCTATACATATATACCTATATAAGTACACACATATGATATATGTAAGCTACATGACAGACAATTTTCTCCATTTTAAAACATCACATATACAGAAGTAGAGCCATTATTCCTTGTGCATATTGTTCCATATTATCTTGGATACTGAACCCTTATCAGAGAATTTAATACAAAGCATTTCCCATTTGACCACTTCCTTTCTTATACTAGAAGCATTTTTGTTTGTTTGTGCATTTTTGTTTTGTTTTGTTTTGTTTTTCTGTCCAGGAACTTTTCAGTTTCAAGTAATTTAAGTTATATTTTGTAATTGCCTCTGCTTCTTGTTTGGTTAAGAACACCTCTCCTTCTCATACCTATGAGAACTATATGATTTATTTGCATTCTAATTTTGAATAGAATGATCACTAATATTAAAATCATGTATTCATTTAGAATGTGTTGTGGAATATGATTTAAAGTGTTAGTCTAATCCTATTTTGTCAGCTATCTTTTCAGTTTTCCCAGAAGTCTTTATTAAATAAGTTCTTTCCTAATAATTTGTTTCTTACTTTGTCAAACACTGAGTTATTGACTTATATTGTTTCTGATTCTCCCTTGTCAAACCTGCTCCATTAATCTGCATTTCTATTTTCAATCAATACCAGATGATTTTGATGAATGTTGCATTATAATATAGTTTGAGGTTTAGAAGAGCTACTCTCTACTCATCTCTATTTTCATTATTTCCATTGATATTTCATATCTGTTGATTTCATAATGAGTTGTATTGTTTTATTAAGTTCTCTGAAGTATCACTTTCATAATCTGATTGATATAGAGTTAAATATGTAATTAACTTTGAAGTATTGTGATTTTTATTACATTGGCCCAGACTAACCATGAGCATTGAATATTCCTTCAGCTATGTAAGCTCTTTATTTCTTTAAGGAATATTGTGTAATTGAATCTATGCAAGTTTTTTCCATGTCTTATTAGGTCAATCCTCAGAATTTTTTTTTCATGATGTAATTATTTGGAATGGTATTTCCCTTTCAATTTTTGCTTTTTGGGTATGAGGAGGAGAAGGATGATGATGATGATGATGATGATGATGATGATGATGATGATGATGATGATGATGATGTTGATGATGATAATGATGTAGAAAAAAATGATTTAGAGGTGGGACTTACTTTGTACCCTGTAACTTTCCTGAAGCTTTACCTCAATTAGTATCTTTGCTGATTCCTTAGGATATTCCAAGTATACCATCATATCATCAGCAAATAGGGATTGTTTATTTCCTCTATCTATCTTTATCATTTTGCTTTCTCTTGTCTCATTGCTCTTGCTAGCATACCAGAATTATATGAAATAATTGTGGGGAAAGTAGATATTCGTTCTTCCTCTTAAAAAAATTCCTAAAGATAATAACTTTCTTCTTTTCTTAATTGATTTAATCAACTCCACCTCCAGTGCTTCTTGATGAGGTCAATATCCTTTTTTAGAGAAGAGCTATTGTGCTTTCATTACCACTTATAATCCTTTTATAATGATAGTTAAAATGGTGAAAATTGGTGGTTTCAATGAATAGCTGCAGATGCTAACTAGACTGAGAATCAAATATAATCCTAGATTGTATCTCTAGCATTCTGGGCTTAAATATTTCAGATCTAGGAATCTCTCCATGACTTGTATCATCTTCAAATATTATTCACTGCCTCTTTCTTAGCCTTCCAAAGCCAGACATCTTAGAATGTGATTACACTGTTTTGTTTTGTTTTGTTTTTCAGCGTAGTGTAGCATATAACTTCACTGAGGACAGAGGCTGTTTCATGTTTTGTCTTTATCTCTGCCATACCTTGCAAATTCGCAATAAATGCTTATTGACTGATAATATATCAGGGAAAAAACAAACCTTTACACTGTCTTTGTATTTTTATTACCTAGCACAGTGTCCAGTACATTTTAGAAGAAAAGAAAGGCAGAGTCAGATTTGTAACTTCATTGTCTTAGATATAGAAATTAAGAAAAGGAAATTTATTCCACCCATGCAGAATGGGGAGCAGCTAAACAAGCTGTGGCATCTTATTGTAATGGAATATTGTGATTTAAGAAATGGCAAGCAAGATGCTTTCAGAAAAACCTGGAAAGACTTACATGAACTGGTTCAAAATGAAGTGAGCAACATTGGTTGATGATCAACTATAAATAACTTCGATATTCTCAGCAACACAAAGTTTTAAGACAATTCCAAAGGACTTATGATGAAAAATGCTGTCTAACTCCAGAGAAAGAACTAATGGAATCTGAATGCAGATCAAAGCACACTATTTTTTTTACTTTTTGTCTGTGTGTTTGTGTCTATATATATATATATATATATATATATATATATATATATATATATATATATATATATATATATATATATATATATATGTTTTGGTCTTTTTTTTCTTTTCCTCACACCATGACTAATATAGAAATGTTTTAGATAATTTCACATGCATAATATCAAATTGCTTTTTTCAATAAGGGAGGGAGAAAATTTGGAGCTCAGCAAGTTTTTTTAAATGAATGTTAAATTTTGTTTTTCCATGAAATTAGAAAAAAATATTTTTAAAATGTTTAAAAAAATAAAGGACAGATCTTACCATGGTACCTAGCACATTGTATAGCCACTTAATACATCCATTAATCTAACTGTCCTTTCCTACTTCTTTCCTTCTTTCCTTCTTTCCATAGATTAGCATTGGGTGAGTCAGGCTTCCTTATTGTTTTTGATATCAAGTAGAGATAATTTGGATATAAAGAGAATTTTAGGCAGACAAGTGGTAACACATAGAGTCCACGATTTGTGGTCAGGAAGATCTGTGTTAAAATGCCACCTTAGACATTTATCAGCTTTAAGACCCTGGATGTCACTAATCTCTCTCATCCTTAGTTTACTTATCTTTATAATGGGAATATAGTGGCACTTATTACACATAGTTGTTGAGGAGCAAATGAGATAAATTAGAGAAAATTCTTTGTATAGCTAAAAACAATGTATAAATGCTATTATTATTATTATTATTATTAATTAGTATTCTAGAAATGAGATTCCAAACAACATATACTCAAAGAAAAGTAATATACATCAATATCTAGACACCTATACTTGGAGTCAGATGACCTAGGTATAAATCTTGCTTCTGATACAGTTTACTTTTTGACCATAGTCATTTATTTTTTTAATCCTCTATTTCAGAAAAAAATAATGATAGCTAATATTTATATAGCATTCACTATGTTCCAAGCACTGTGCTGAGTACTTTTAAATTATTATCTTATTTTTATCCTCACAACCACCATGGGAACTAGGTGATATTATTATCCACATTTTATAGAAGAGGAAACTAAGGCAAATAGAGGTTGTTATTTTCCCAGGATCACATAGTAAGTATCCAAGGTAGAATTTGAACTCGTCTTTCTTATTCCAGGCCTGGTGCTATCTACTTCACCACTTAATTGCCTATGGTAGCTATATCATATAGTAGTTGCTAGCTCAAATGAGATAATATGGGTTAAATCTCATGGCAAATTTTAAAGTCCTGTGTAATTATCAATTATTTTATTATTAAACAGTAATCTCACAAGTTTCCTTGTGTTCTCATTCAACTTAGATCTCAGTTTGAGAGCTAATAATTCACATTTATATGGTACTTTGAGGTTTAAAAATATCTTTCCTCACAACAGTCCTATAAGCAGTCATTTTGATTACGTATTATGAGTATTATTATACTCTTATTAAGATGATGAAATTGTGACTTGGCTGGAGTCATAATCAAAAATCAGTCTTGGGCCAAGTTTCTATAGAGCTATATAGAGTGAAGGAAAATGCTTTCAGAAGGGCTAACTTTCAGTGTATACACAAGTAAAGATACATAATCATCATGTAAACTTATCTATTTGAAAGTTTATTTCCCTTCCCTGGTAGAATATAAAGTTCTTTGGGGCAAGGAGATTCATATTATATCATATCATATTATATTATATTATATCATATCATATTATATTATATTATATCATATTATATTATATCATATCATATTATATTATATCATATCATATTATATTATATCATATCATATCATATCATATTATATTATATCATATTATATTACGTTACGTTACGTTACGTTACGTTACGTTACGTTACGTTACGTTACGTTACGTTACGTTACGTTACGTTATGTTATATTATGTCATGTCATGTCATGTTACATCTTATTACATCATATTATATCACATCATATCATATCGTATTATATATTATTTATCTTTATCTTCAGCACCTAGCACAGGCTTATCTACACAGTAGGTGCTTATAAGAACTGGCATTTTATGCTTTTAGTTAATACCTGTTGTAATAGATTGGATGAATTACAGTTACTGATTGGTACTTGGCTTCAGGTTGAAAACTGACATTTACGCTCTCTTTCAAGGCCAAGCTAAAGCTTTACCCTCTCTACCTTGCCTTATTTGATTGGTCTAAAAATACAGGACTCTCTTCAAAATTCTTTGGAACTATGATGATGATGATGATGATGATGACAACATTTATATAATACTTAAACTTTTGCAAAATGTTTGATATAAATATATACATATATGCACATGTGTGCATATACATATATGTATGTGTGTGTTTTTTTTTCATTAGATACTCACAACCCTATGAAAGTAGGTGTTCTTTTTATTCATATTTTAAAGATGAGGAAACTAAGGATGAGATACATTAAATGACTTGCCCCAGGATCATATAGCTAGTAAGCATCCAAAGCAGAATTCAAACTCAGATCTTCCTGACTCCCGCTCCCTACCATTGAACCGCCTAGATGCCTCTTATAACACCATCTATAATACTCATAGCAATTAATCAGGTGTTGCTTTGTGACATACCTTGTACTGTGATTTAACCTTTTGTCTGTATTTATTCTGTCACCCCTAATGGAGCATCTAGGTAGTGCAGTGAATAAAGCACTAACCTTAGAGTCAGGAAGACCTGAGTTCAAATCCAACCTCAAACACTTAACAACTGTATGCCCAGAGACAATTCATTTAAGCCTGTTTGCCTTAGTCCCTCATCTGTAAAATGAGCTGGAGAAGGAAATGGCAAGCTGTCTTGGCAAATCCCCCAAATGGGGTTATAAAGAGTCAGACAAGACTGAAAGAACTGAACAACAGCAATCCTGGCAGCCCAAATAGATTGGGACTTCTTTAAGAACAGACGTTATTTCTTGAATGTATTTCATACGCCTACACAGCACCCAATACAGTACTTTGCACACTGTAGATTATTAATAAATATGAACAGATTGATTTATTGAGTGTTCCACTCATCTCTCCTGTCCCCTTTGTGTCTTTATACCACTGTCTCTCTTCAACAACTTCTGTTTTCCATTTTAATGTTCTTGACCCAGTCTCCTTTGCAACACATCCCTTCATCATTGCAAACCAAATCAAGTCCCCCTGTATATTTTGCACATATAAAGCTGTTGCAAATGATTATCAGGTAGATTTGTACCTAGATTATTTATGCTGGGACTGTAATTCTTTCCTCAATACAACTTACATCAAAGATGCTCACTAAAGCAAAATGGACCTTATTTTATTATAGCTTCTCTGTGCCCCATTCATATAATTCCCTCAATTGTCACTTCTAAAATAAGAGCTACAGAGGATGCTAGCTTTATGAAAGCTATTCTCCTACTCACTTATTGCCTTAACTCTTACAACTTATTTCTCCATTTTCTTCCTTGATCTTTCCTTTGTTGACCCATTTGGTCATCTTCTTTCCCTGCTCTATCCCCAGCTACTGCAATAGGCTTCTTCTTAGCAACCTTCCAAATCAGTTACCTTACATACCAGGTTCCAGGTCTGGTGAGATGTTTGGATAGTGGGCTGAGCTTTCCAATCAATGAAGTATTTATGAAGAATCTATTATATGCCAGGTGCTAGGGATACAAAAGTAAAAAAAAATGGACCCTGTACCCTAAATTACCTTATACCCTTTTAGGGAAGACATTTGTGTATCTATCTATGTGTCGTCTGCCCACCTACACACACACACACACACACACACACACACACACACCAATGCAAATATATATATATATATATATATATATGTATATACATATATATACATATATATATATATATATATATATACACACACACACACACATACACACAAATACATGCACTTATATGGTATATATATATATATATATATATATATATATATATATATATATATGCATTATCGTGTGTATGTACACATTTTTATGAATTCACACTATATGTGTAAATTATACAAATGTATTTATATATATAAATTAGAGAGAGATATGTACACATAGATAAATAGATATAGCTATAGCTACAGACACAGATGATAGAGATAGAGATAGAGATAGAGATAGAGATAGAGATAGAGATAGAGATAGAGATAGAGATAGAGATAGAGATAGAGATAGAGATAGAGACAGAGATAGAGACAGAGATACAGATACAGATACAGATACAGATACAGATTCAGATACAGATACAGATATAGGGAAACTTCTTGAGAAAGGAACACTAGCAGCTGAGGTACTGGGAAAGATTTTTTTGTAGAAAGCAGCGGTTCAGTTCCACTTTGAAGGAACCTAGGGATTCTAAAAGACAGAGAGGAGAAGGGAGTCTGTTCCAGGAATAAGGAATGACTTATGCCAATTAATCAAGAGAAAAGTTGGAAGGCCCATGTGTGAGGAGCAGAAAGAAGGCCAGGTCAGCTGAACTGAAGCATGTGAAAGGAAGCCATGTATATATATTCAGACCAAGAAGGAAGTTTGGATCCAGTTTGTGAAAAGCATTTAATGCCAAACAGAAAAGTCTTTTTTGATCCTAGATGTAATAAGGAACTTATGGAGCAGTGGAGTGACATGGTCAGATCTGTACTTTGGAAATACCCCCTTAGCAGCTTTAGGAGGGTGGATTTTCAAGGACAGAGGCTTGAAGCAAGGAGATCAGCTAGAGGATTATTGCAGTAATCCAGCAAAAAGTGATGAAGGCCTGAAGTTGGGTGGTTGTCCCAAGTTTGCTCTATGTAGCAGTCATTCATTTGGATTGGACTGTCTTGAAAAATGCCTTGAAGAGTTATGTGAAGAGAAGAGTCACAAGGAAGGACAGATATGTAGTAGGATGGGCATTAGATTGATAGTACCAATACAGTACTATTTTCATGAACTTAAGACCTTCTCTCTGTACCTTGGTTTGCTTCTCCCTAAAATAAAGGGGCAAGGTGAAATGATCCTCTCCAAGATGCTCTGCAGCTTGATTACTCAGACTGTAAATACTGCACTTATAGTTCCTACATTGCAGGAGAAAGGTGGTAGTGATGATGACCCTCCTCATTTCAAAAGACCTTCTGACATTTGGCTCAAAGAGCCAGAAACCAAAATCCCTGACACTGTAACCAGCTATTTTCTGTTACCCTTCAAAGAAACCAGGATTAACTTTGAAGGTTAATGAAGTATTGCAATTAACAAGGAAGCTTGTGGAATCCCTTCCCAGGAGAGCTATATGAACAGGCTTGCCAATGGCAGCTGACACCCATTGGCCAATTAGTGCTCTATATTCTGAAGAGTGTTCTGGGAGCCTTCATTGCACAGTCCACAGCTGCAGGCTCTGCAGAAGCCTTCCTCATCCTGCTGACATCCTGCAATTTCTGGCCCCTTCTTTGGCTAATGGTTAAAATCCCTGATTTCTGTAGCTAGACACTTCTCATCCGTGCTCCCTTCTCTGTTGGTGCTATAGACAAATCTTCTGCAGTTTTGGACCTGGATAAGGTGTGTACTCTCAGTCTTCTTTTTATGTTGTATGATGTGACCCAGACTCCCTTCTCTTCCAGAGTGAACTGATTTCCTGAGCAAAATCTGGACCCAGAACATGCATCCCCCCAGCTTGCCCTGGCACCAGGAACATGGCCATGATGGGCAGAGTGTGTGTGTGTGTGTGTGTGTTTTAGGGGGAAGGGACATTTCAGAATGTCATTCTAAAACTTCAACTGTTATCGGGAACTCTCTGGACCATCATTTGCCTTGTGAGCAGGACATCTCCCAGTGATAAAAACCCAAGCTGGGCTCTGTTCTATTATTTACAAGTGTCTAGAAGATTTGTCTGAGGAATAAATTAAAGTTGTAATGTGCATGCATCCTTCCTATTTGATACAGTCAGTCTCCTGGCAATACTCATAAGAAAAACACACTCTAGCCTAGCATTTATCCTAGGAAATAAGCAACCTTTGAACCTGGACTTCAACGCTGATCTCATTGGGGAGCACCCTCAATTTCTGCTCATATCCGCTTGCCTGTTTGTTTAGCTGTGACCTGATTGATTAGGAAATAAGTACTTTCCAAGTCTACTGGGTAAATAATGAAACTTTATTAGTGATATATGTGACAAGTTTAACAATGCAAATTTTGGAGGATGTACTAGGTAATTCACCTGGCTTTGAGGTAGGCAGTAAACAATGGAGGTTTTTGGAAGGAAATAGTGTATTTTGATGGATCTTTTTAAGAAAGGTACTCAAATTTAGACACATCTAGAGAGTGCCACCTTGTGGGCAAATGAAAGAAATGATAGAAAAACATATTCAGACATCCATCCATATAGATTCTTAGAGCTGAAAGCAAAGGGGGAGAGGATATTTAGTCCAATTTGTTACTGCTATAGAACCCTAAACTGAAGACCAGAGAAATCTAATGACTTGCCCAGTACTGCCTAATTGCTTAGCCCTAAAATTAGAATGAAATTCCAGGTCTACTGACTTCCAATTCAGGCTTCTCTCCACAATGCCTCAATGCCTCTCTGATGATCACTTGTTTTATTCTCCCTCAAGAATTCAATAATTTCCTAAACAAAATTGGCAAAAAAGCTTGTTTTCAAAAGGCAAATGAAATAGGCTGCTAAAAGTCAGACTGAAAGTCAATGTTTTCTGCTTTCCCTAACCAACAAATCCAAAATTAATGGGGGACAGTCACATTCTACATAAATGAGGGAAATAAAATACACTGTCTTTCCCAAATGTATGTTTGCATAGAAGTATATGTATAACATGCACACACACACACATACACACACACACAAACAAACAAGTGAATGTGTGTGTGTGTAAAGCAGCAATTGCATAATGGATAGAGGCACAACATTGGAGCAGGGAAGATCTGGGTTCAAGTCTTATTTCTGACCCATACTAGCTATGTGACTAAAGGCAAGGCATTCAATCCATCAATGCCTCAGACAACCTTCAAAAACTAATTCCTAATAATAGAACTAGCATTAAAGCATAACTTTTAGTCTTTTAATGTGCTTTACAATAATTATCTCATTGACCTTCACATATACATACATATATACATGTGTATGTGTGTGTGTATATATATGCAGAGAGAGAGAGAGAGAGAGAGAGAGAGAGAAGAGAGAGAGAGAGAGAGAGAGAGAGAGAGAGAGAGAGAGAGAGAGAGAGAGAGAGAGAGAGAGAGACTAACTTATAAATGTATATCTGCTCACATATGAGTTGTAATTCAGCAGAGCTTTATCAAACACCTATCATGTACAATAGCCAACACATGGAATATACCATAAATAAGAGGTAGCTCCAAGGTTCATTGACTTTACAGTCTAGTTGATACACAAAGGAAAATCATAGCATCTCAAAGCCCTTCTGCAGACACTATCCATATAGGACCCAAAATGCCTTGGTTAACCTGTTCTTTTCTCATTTCCTACAGAGTTTCTTCCTTTCTTATGCACACATTTCCTATTCTTCCTTCTCAGGTATCTATCTCCAAAAACTTCAGTATGAAATTGACAGTTTTTTAGGAAGGCAAAATTGGTTATGAACTAAATGCAGCACTGCAGCAGCACAGCTTCTGCTGATGGGAACATTTCATCAATACATCATGCTAATGTTATGCAGAGATGCTGCTCCAAGGGAATACTTTGGAATTACATCCCAACTCACCAACCTTTCTAGGGACTCACAATTTTCATAGTTTGTTATGAGACTGAAAATCCTTCCTCTCAAGACCTACAATGTTAAGTTTAAAAATATAATAAAATACAAAAGCAAACATTTCCAGGTCAATTTTAAAACAAATATAAAATGAATATACTTTATTTCTTTTATTGATTTTCTTTTAATTCCTTAAGTTTGTCTCTTAAGGCATCAGTGCTTCCAGCTATCCAGAGGAAAGTCGATTTAAAATAAAGAAGATTTTTCCCCTTAATGAGGATAAAGGAAAACAGGCAGCATAGCATAGGGGATCAAAGGTCAACTGTGGAATCAGGATGATCTGGGTTCAAGTCTTACCTCTTATGGATACTAGTGGGACTACAGACTAGTCACTTACTTTACGTTTGTGTGACCTAGGCAACATTATAAATTATAGATAAATTTCCTATTTTTATCAATGGAAAGAGTATCTAATTCAGAGTCCCCTACACTTATGAAATCTCAGGGTCAAACCAATATAAAGAATAACCTATTTCTCTGTACTTAGGGACAGTTGGGTGGTTCAGTGGATAGAATGTGGGGCCTAGAGTTAAGAAGACCTAAGTTCAAATTTGACCTCAACTACCAGCTGTGTAATCATGGGCAAGTCACTTAAATCCTTTTTGCCTCAGTTTCCTCATCTGTAAAAAAAATGGGGATAATTGCACCTAATTCCCAGGGTTGTTGTGAATATCAAATAAGAAAATATTTATAAATTGCTTAACACAATCCTTGCATATAGTAGGCAGTATATAAAGGTTAGTTATTATTATTGTTGTTACTACTACTATTACTACTACTACTATACTACTACTACTACTACTACTACTACTACTACTACTACTACTATTACTGTGAATGTCTTTTGCTACTCCAAAGGCAAAGCAATGATATCTAAATCAATGTCTGTTTTCTAAGCATAGAAATAAACATTTATCAACATGAATATTCTCTCCTCAAAATACCTTCTTTTGCTTCATAACATCCACACTGATCAGTTGCTCATGGGTAGGCTGAGCTAATATAATACAAAATTACCTTTCTGTCTAAATTAATTTGCTTATTCAGGGACATACCAATAAAACTACCAAAAAGTTATGTTATAGAGCTAGAAAAAATAATAAAATTCATGTGGAAGAACAAAAGATCAAGAATATTAAGGGAATAAATCAAAACAAATGCAAGGGAAAATAACCTAGCTGTACTAGATCTAAAAGTAGATTTTTAATTATAAAGCAGCAATCATCAAAACAACTTGGTACTGACTAACAAATAGAGTGGTAGATCAGTGAAATATGTTAGGTACACAAGACAGAGTAGTCAATGGTTATAGTAATGTACTGTTTGATAAACCCAAATACTCCAGCTTCTGGGATAATAACTCACTGTTCCAGGAAAAGTAGAAAATAGCATGGTAGAATCTAGGCATAGACCAACATCTCCCACCATATACCAAGATAAAGTTGATACATGATTTAGACATAAAGGGTGATATTATAAGCAAATTAGGAGAGCAAGGAATAGTTTACTTGTGAAATCTATGGAGAAGAGAACTTATGATGATACAAGAGACAGAGAACATTTTAAAATGAAAAGTGGATAATTTTTATTATATTAAATTGAAAATGGTTTGCACAAACAAAACCAATGTAAACAAGATTAGAAGAGAAGCAGAAAGCTGGAATTTTTTTTTTACAACCAGTGTCTCTGATAAAGATTTCATTTCTAAAATAGAGAACTGGGTCAAATTTATAACAATACAAGTCATTCCCCATTTGGTAAATGGTCAAAGGATATGAAAAGGCAGTTTTCAGATGAAGAAATTAGAGCTATCTATATTTATATAAAAATGCTGTAAATTACTATTGATTACAGAAATTCAAATTAAAACAACTCTGAGGCACCACCTCAGACCAACATATTAGCTAATAGGACCAAAAAGGAAAATGATACACATTAGAGAAGATGTAGGAAAATTGTAACACTAAAGCATTATTGGTGGAGTTGTGAACTGATCCAACCATTCTGGAGAGCAATTTGCAACTGTACCCAAAGGGTTATAAAACTGTGTATACCTGTAATACTGCTACTTGGCCTGTATCCCAAGGAGATCATAAAAAAGGGGGAAAGGACTCACATGTACAAAATTATTCACAGAAGCTCTTTTTGTGGTGGCAAAGAATTGGAAACTGAGGAGATGCCCATCAATTAGGGAAAGGCTGAACAAGTTATACAACATGAATGTTACAGAGCACAATTGTTCTATAAGAAATGATGAGCAGTCAGGTTTCAGAAAAATCTGGAAAGACTTAACATGAACTAAAGCTGATTGAAGTAAGTAGAAGCAGGAGAACATTGTACACAGTAAACAGCAACATTATGTGATGACCAACTTTGATAGAATGAGCTCTTTTCACCAATATAATAATCTGTGACAATTCCAAAAGACTCATGACGGAAAATGCTATCCACATCCAGGGAAAGAACTATGCGGTCTGAATGTAGATCTAAGTATACTATTTTCTCTTTTTTGTTGTTGTTGTTGTTGTTTCTCATGGTTTTTCACTTTTGTTCTGATTCTTCTTTCACAACATGACTAATGTGGAAATATGTTTAATATGATTATACATATATAGCCTACATCAGACTGCATGTCATCTTGGGTAGGGGGGGAGGAGAGGGAGAAAAAATTTGGAACTCAAAATCTTATAAAAATGAATGTTGAAAAAATTTAAAAGTAATATCCATACTTCTGTCCTCTTAAACATTATGAGAGACTCCCATTCTACCTTGACTCCAGTCTTTCCAAACTTTACCAATCTCCACATAGTAAAGATATGCCCATTGGAACAGGTGGAAATAGAGGTAAGATGACTTGAGGAATATAATGCTTTCACCAGGGTCCCTTCTGTCTTTCCTTTTGCCTCTTCTCTACTCCAAGAAAATGTCTTTAATGTCTCTAACTCATTGATCACTTTATTCTGGACTCCAACATCACTTGTAACCTGTCCCAAACAATATAACTCTCACTTAGACACTGTCTGGGATTGTTCTTTCTGTCATGTGTCTTTGACTTATCATGAAAACTAGAATAAGAATTCCTTGAAAACTGAGAATTGCCTTTAAAGCGCCTACTGTATCTATCACATTGCTTAGGCCAGTGATGAACATTTTGACTTCTCACTGTCCTGGAAGTTTGTTTTAATTCAAACAAATGAACTTGGATTGAATTAAGGTTCTCTTCTTGGCCCTTTGCCTCACACTATTTTTACCTATCACTGGAAAAAAGGAATAGAGAACATGCTTATCAAATTTAGGGGTGAAAAAAAATCTGGGAAGTATAGCTTATACTTCAAATGATAGAGCCAGATGTTATGAAATTTTTGCATTAAAAATGAGTAAGCTTTTATTTTTAAGCACCTACTATGTGCCAGCCATTGTGCTAGCTATAGAGGATCTAAATAGAAAAAAAAAATGAACAGTCTTCATTCACCAGGAACTTATATTCTATTTGGTAAAATAATATATACATATATTATATGCAGAAAAAGAATACAAGAAATACAAAATAAATCCAAGGTAATTAGATATAAGGACACTGGAAGTTGTAGGAAAGACAGCTCTTGGGCTATATCTTAAAGGAAAAGATTCTCTGAAGTTGAGGTGAGAAGACAGTACATGAGGAGCAGAGAGAAGACCAGTTTGACTGGATAGTAAAGTATACAAAAGGGAGGAAAGCAATATACGATGAGATTGGAAAGCTAGGTTGGGGCCAGATTTTGAAGAGTTTAAAATGGGGGTGGGGGAGAGGTGAGATGGGGTGAAAATTTGAAACTCAAAAACTTGTGGAAGTGTTGAAAACTAAAAATGAATAAATGTATATTTAAAAAAGAACAAAAAGAAAAAAAAAGAGTTTAAAATGCAAATAGAGGACATTGTATTTGCACCCTTGGAGTTTACTGAATAAGGGAATGTTAAGCTTAGAGATTCATTTATGGAAAATCATGTTGGCATCTGTGTGGAGAATGGATTACTAGGGGAAGAGATAAGGCAGGGAAATTAATTAGGAAGTCATTACCCTAGGAAATCTAGGGGAGAGGTGATATTGGCCTTAACAAAGGTGGTATCCAAATAAAGAGGAAATGGTTCATATTCAAGAGATGTTTGGAGGTAGAAGAACAAGATTTGGCAGTTGATTGGAGATATGCAATAAGGAAGAATTAGTAGTTGGTGATAATGCTGAGGTAGCAAATTTGAAGAGTAGAAGAATGATGGCACTATTAAAAAAAGAAAAGAGAAGTTTAGAAGAGAGCTGGATTAGGAGTTGGGGTCAAAAATGAGTTCTTAATTAGGCATATTGAGTTTGAGACACCCTTAGGACTTTCATCAACAAGGACTTCACAAGTCTTTCTTTCTTTTTTTTTTTTTGGTTTTAAAATAATATTTTATTTTTCCAATTATATGTAAAGACAATTTTTTAACATTCATTTGTACAAAATATTGAGTTCCAAATTTTTTCATTCCCTCCCATCCCTTTCTCTAAAGTATATGAAGTTGGGGGGTAGGAGGTAGATGGAGCAGTGGATAGAGCACCAGCTCTGGAGTCAGGAGGACCTGAGTTCAAATCCAGCCTCAGGCACTTACTAGCTATGTGACTCTAGTCACTTAACCCTGATTGCCTCTCAAAAACAAACAAACAAATATATATATATATATATATATATATATATACACATATATAATATATATGAAGGGTGACCTTGTGTCATCAGCAGGAGAGGAAATGACATGTGAAACAATACATTAGGAGATGATGCAGGCCAATAATTGGTGACCAGTTTGGGACTCAAGAACATGTACTATGTTTCTTTGTATAGTAATCATTTACTCTTACAATTGTTGAGGCAAAGCTGCATAGTTGATAGGGATCTAGGCTTGAAGCCAGGATGATCTAAGTTTAAGGCCTCCATCTGACAAATACTGGCTGTGGAAGCCTGAAATCCCTGAACCCCTCAATGCCCCAAACTACTCTCTGAACACAATGAATTTGCAGGGAAGGGGCTGACCTGCCTTGGTAGAAGGAACTTCCCTATCTGAGTGTTCACTATAGCAATGAAATCACAGGTCCCTACCCTATTCCTCCATGATGGTGGTGCCTTCCCTCTGAGACTACCAGCAATTTATCCCATCTTATCTTGTCTGTACATAGTTCTATGTTGACTCCCCCTTAGACTGGGAGCCCTTTGAGGGCAGAGACTGTTTTTTGTCTTTCTTTATATCCCTAGCCCATAGCACAGTGCCAGGAATATAGTAGGCCCTTAATAAATGCTTGCTGACTTGTCTTACTTGTTGATTATCTTTGTTCCATTGGATTTGATGAGAGAGAGGGAATATTATGGTGACAAAATGGTTAAACTGGATATGGGCTTGCATGAGCAGAGGATGGTAGAGGCCCCTCTATAATATTTACAGTAATTTCATTAACTTTAAGAATGTAATACTCCAAGTGTATTATATCAAGGATTCAGGAAAATAAATGACAGATAGAAAATTTTGGTATTCCTTGGTCCTTGGGGCTGGTATATGAAATTAGCCAGATGCTACAGGAAGAAGATGGATATCAAAACACACACACACACACACACACACACACACACACACACACACAGAGTACAGAATCAGCAGAGGATAGGTCAATATAACCAGAGGATAAATTGAGGCAGTGATAGGTCAGTACAGTAGCACTATTACTAGTACCATAGAGGACCATCTTCCTCCCAAGCTTGGCCTTCGATGGGACCAGTGCAAGACAATGCAAATTGCAATATACAACAACCCAGAAAGAACACACAACTCTGACATTTGTCACTTAAACAGCAGAGCTGTATGTCATTTCTCAGCTGCTGTATCTCATTTTGAGTTGTTTAAATGACAATTGGGGAGGAGCCACACCTTCTAGTTTTGGCTTCGTGTGAATGGGATGGTGCTCATCAAATATGGGGTACAGCATCTAGAAAGGAAGCTGGACCCAAGTCATGAATACACAGTGAATTTGACCCCCATAGTTCCAACTAAAAGTCATCAGAAGGTTGGCCACCAAAGGATGATTATTTTGGTTCCAGTTAAGCAGAATTAATATAGTAACTGGATAATTTTTTTACATTACTTCACGAGCCAATCCAGAATGGAAAGTGGAGACAGGGAGAAGGATCTTGGCTGTCAGCAGGATTCCTGATTGGCACCTGGTTTCAATGAAGGCTAAAGTTTCCAGGGATTGAAGAACATAGAATATTAGAGCTGAACTATTAGAGGATAGACCTCAACACATAGAATGTTTGAGTTGGAAAGAACCTCAGACTACCTAGGCCAAAGATTCTTAACCTGGGTTCTGTGAATTTCTTTTTTAATATTTTGGTATTAGTATTTCAATATGATCAGTTTCCTTTGTAACCATATGTATTATTTTATGCATTTAAAAAGGTTTTTTTGAGAAAGGATCCATAGGCTTCACCAGACTGCCCAAGGGGTCCAGGACATAAACATGATAAAGAACTCCTGATTTAGGCCAACATTCTGATTTGACAGAAAAGGGAACTGAGTACTGGAGAGGCTAAATGACTACCGTAAGGTCCCATAAGAAATTAGAGGCAGAGCTGAGAATACAACATAGGACTCTTGACTCCCAGGCTGGTGTTCTTTCCACTAACACCATATATTATGTTCAAGGCACTTCAAATATAAGTGGCAAAAAGGTCCCTAGATAAACAGGGGATGCAGAAGCAGCCAGTGCTCAGTACCCATTCAGCACAGTGGTTGATTCGTATCAATATTGCTCTGGGGATGATGCTACTGGACTATAGTGGGAGTAAATCTTCTCACAGGTGCTTGAAAAGGCTCTCAGGCAGACATTTCCATCATCGCAGTTCACTGATTGTTCTGTAGCTCATATAGTCCAAGCAATCCAGTCAGTAGTTCATGGACCATCCTGACTTCATACGTACCATCTGCTTTTGTCATGAAGACATACCAATGTTTTCCAAATTCTCTCATCACTTGTCTACAGGCTTCACATGTCATTCTCCAACTTGCTGGTAATAGCAATGGTTCGGAACTCTTTGTGTCCTTCTAAGATAGCCTTCTGAATTGCAATGCACTCTGCACAGGTGCCTATGAGTAGGAAGCATTTTCTATGTTGCATCCTGAAAAAAATCTTCCCTTCCAGAGTCAGGAGAGCTGACCCCACTGGAAAGTTACTATAGGGAAAGAAGGCAAACTCCTTAATTTGTTGGCCCTTGAAAATGAGCTGCTCACTGTGAGATGGATCTAAAGACCCCTGGGTGCTTGTGTCCGAGGCCTGGCAAATGGGTACTTTAGCCACGGCTTTGCCTCTGAGAAGCTCTTCTCTCCTTTACAAGTTTTCCTACATGTCAGGAATTGGGCTACATATTGAGGATGCAGAGAAGAAGCAAAAATAATTCCTGAACTCAAGGAGATTATATTCCAATGGAGAATACATCATGAAATTGTGTGTGTGTGTATGCATGTGTGTATGTTACATATATATGTAACATATGTTGTATGTATATGCATGTATATATTTGTGTATGCTACTATATATGTGACATATGGGGTGTGTGTGTGTGTGTGTGTGTGTGTGTGTGTGTGTGCGTGCGTGCGCATATAGTTGATTGGTCGTTGTCCTTCATTCTCAAAGAGGACCAAAATGATATCACTATGGTGGAGTCAAGTTTCACTTTGTCCAACTGTGGCTGATCAGACCAATACTAGCTCAGAATGCTCTACAAAGGTCAGGCATAAAAAATCCATGTGAACATTTGGGGTGGTTTCTCTAATATAACATATATAATATATGACATGTAATACACACACAGCGTAGATAGAAGGTAGCCTTAAAGTAGACCCAATGCCTGTTATAAAGTATGTGTTTGATAATTGATTGCTGATTTGACTTGATATGTAGGGGGGTTTGCTTACATAATGCTCACCTCATTATCAGATACTAGAGGAGTAAAGAGTTCAGAATCATGTAAATAAGTTTTGAGATGAAAAAACAGCAAGAGTTCACATTAAATTGATTTAATTTTCCTTATAAAATAAAGGGTGGCTAAGGTGAGCTAATAAGATTAGGAACAGGAGGCTTGAGGAGAAAAGAGAGAATTTGGAATAGTTTTTTTGGGGGGAATACATTAGGAAACAGGGATAAATCAAATTTTTCCTTGCTGCCATAATGGTCCAATTAAGATTAGATAACAAAAATTTGTAATATAACCAATTGGCCTACTTGTGTGACTTACTCAAACTCATTACTGTAATGATAGATATGGACTAATATGTTGATACTTAATATAAATATAAAACCCTCAATTTAGAGTTTTTTAAAAGTTAATTATGTCAGTTGAATAGTAGGGCATGTTCATAAATTCATATATTCAATAATCCAATATCTATATATCCAATAATGCAATATCAACTGCTAAAAAAAAAGTCTTAGTGTCCATTAGGAGAAGTATAGTGCCAAGTACAATGAATATAATAGGCCCAATATACTCTACCCTGCTTATACCATACTTACACTATTATTTTCTCCTTTTTAGTGAAGCAATCAGGGTTAAGTGACTTGTCCAGGGTCACACAGCTAGTAAATGTCAAATCTGTTAGGCTGGATTTGAACTTAGGTCCTCCTGACTCCAAGGTCAGACCTCTATTCAGTGCACCACCTAGGTACCCCACATACTTATACTATTGTTTTATGCTATGGATGACACATTTCAATAGGAACTTTAGCAAATTGGAGTGTATTGAAAGGAGGACTAAAAGAGTGGGGAGGATTTGCAATCAAGTTTTATGAGGAATGATAGAGGAACTGGGAATTTTTATCCTGGAGAAGAGAGAAAATACAAAATTGTACATCATGGCTCATACTATTCATGGTGTGAATCATGTATAGGTCCTGAGTATAGCAAATAATTCCTAGAGGAGAAGGTTGCCAGTCTTTCTAGTGGTGCAGTCTTTCTGTAGGTGTACCGTGTGTTAGGCAGGATCCGTATACTATCACCCAATAACTGCTAAATAAGGCTACAGAATTGAATGTATGTCTGAAGATAAAGATCCCTCAAGTGTGAAAGTGAATTATTTTGTCTGTTTGTAGGTTCTGATGCAAGTATTTTATATTTTCTGTTGAATTGAAAAGTACCAGTACTAAGATCAAGGCACTAATTGTCTGAGTGTTTATGTGGAAGTTGAAGACCTTTCCCTTCTGGCAGATATCTGGATATAGGCAAAATGATTTAAGAGAATTTTTAGTGTATGTATGAGACAAAGTTTTAAAGAGAAGTCCATAGAATTATATCTGATTTCTGTGAGTCTGGAGCTGTTTTTTTTTTTTTTTCTGAATTCCGGGATATGCAAGTGATAAATGCAACTATTAAACAGTATAGCGCACATTGAACTAGAGATAAGAATTGAGGTTGAAATAAAGGCAAACTTAATAACAATCAGAGCAATCCAAATGTGGCATAGGCTTCCTTAGGAGATAATGAGTTCCTCTTCACCAGAGATCTTCAAGCCAGAAATGATGACTACTTGGGTTGTGTCTTGTAGAGAAGGTTTTTTATTTTTAAGTCTGGTTGGACATATTGATTTCTGAAGTTATTTCCAATTCAGAAATTCTGCATTTTTATGATTCTGAAGAAGGGACATAATAATTATTTCCAAATATTTAAAATACAGTGATGTAAAAAGTGGTACTGAATATTCACAATGGCTCCAAGTGTAGAAACTACAATAGCATCAATGTATGTTAATTATATGGAGGCTGATATTGCCTGAAGGTAAGGAAGAACTTTCTAGCAATCTTAGTAGCCTAACCATGGAATCTTAGGGGGGCAGAGGTTGGAAATCTATTGGTCAGGGGTAGAGCCAAAATGGCAGAGCAGAAGCAGCAATCCAATTGAACTCTCCAAATATTCACATCTAAACAACTTTAAAATGGCATCTGAAATCAAATTTTGCAAAAGCAGACTTTTTCAAATGGTCAAGGGGAAACATTTTTTCCAGCCCAAAATAACTTAGGAGGTTGGTAGGAGAGGTCTGTGATATAAGGGTGGGAGACTGACACAGAGTACATGTATTAACACCTTTAGTCATCAACAATAGTAACAGGAGAAGCTTTAGGAACTCTCATCCCAGAAACAGTAAGAGAATTAGATAACTGCTCAAAAAGAGATTACAGAGTAACCTACAGTAGCACTGGACTTAGGATGCTGTTACATTGCTCAAAGGCAGTCCCAGGGTCACATGTCTAGGATTTAGAGTATCCTTAGTTCTCAAGGCTATAAGTGAGCAGGGACCTTATGAGGATAAATACCAGAGCACAGACAAAATGAGCATAGATCCCACCTCTCTCCAGATTACACCATCTTGGAAACACTAAAAACATGCAGACACACAGAGCTAGCTCTTAAAATAGCATCACAAAAAAGTTTGAAGCTGGTACAGTGTCTCCCTATTTCCTTTAACATGAAGTTTAAAGTTGAGAAATAGGCTGGGAAAATGAAGAAACAACAACAACACAAAGAACTTGACCATACAAAGCTACTATAGCAGTAGAGAAGTTCAAGAGATAAACTCTGAGGAAGACAATAAACATGAAAACAGCTAAAAGCAAGGCTTCAAAGACAACTGGAAATTGCACACAGGTTGAGCAAGAATCCCTAGAAGAGTTAAAGAAAAAAAGTGAGAAGCAGAGGGAAAAAATAAAAAAAAAAAAGAAATGGGAGTGATGAAAGAAAAGTATGGTAAAAAAAGAATTCATGGCTTGATAAAAGAGGAACAAGAATACTGAAGAAATTAACACCTCAAATAATAGAATTGGCCAAAGGATAACAGATACAAAAAAATCACCAAAGAAAAGAACACCTGGGGAGATGTTTCTGGGAAGATGGTGGAGTAGGTCAGAAAAATCCAAGCTCTCAAGATTTTCCCCCACAAAAGAGACAAAATAGCACCTTACAAACTTACACACTGAAGAAAGTGTGTAAAATCCTGGGGCAGGTTTGGTCCCTGTGAAGAGTAAACACTTCCAGGCTAGGGAACATGTTAACAACAAGTGGCAAGCCTTGGGATTAGCTGTTTTGGGAGGCTGCCTTGGCCCCAGGTACAAGAACTTTCCACCTGAGATAGTGAGGGGAGTTGGGTGTCTGAGCCAGGGAAGACCTAAGAAACCTCTACTTACAAGGCATACCAGACCCAGCTATGCTGCAGAGGGTGGTAAGGGGGAAAAGGAACCATCACATGCCCAGTGAGTGCAGAAGCAGTGGGGCAGAAGATCTCTGGCCGTGGGCATTTACAGAAGATTAGAGGTTTGTCTATTGTTCCAGGCTAGAGAGGAGAACTGAAGATCTGGGGCAAGAAGCACCATTCCCCATACCCCAGGGCTAGAGGTGATTACAAAAATGCAAAGAAAAAGAAAAAGAATCCAACCATAGAAAGATATTATAGGAATAGAGAAAACTGGGGATCATCTTCAGAGGAAATTACGGCAAAGAAATCCCCCTCTATCCCAAAGAGTAACATCAAATGGTCACCTACCAAAAAAGAATCCATAGAAGGACTTAAAAAAAGACTTGAAAAATCAACTAAGAGAAATGAAGGGAAAAAAAGAATAATAATAATACAAGGAAAACAAGAAGACTATGAAAAGAAAGTCAACCAATTGAAAAAGGAGATACAGAATCTTCAGGGGAAAAAAAATGACACCTTGAAAATCAGAATTGGGCAAGGAGAAGCCAGTGAAATTATAAGAGATCAAGAAATAATTAAACAAAATATGAATCATGAAAAAAATAGAAGAGAAAGTGAAACATAAAAAAAAGATCTAGAGAATAGATCAAGAGAAAACCTAAAAATAACCAGATTAACTGAAGGTTATGATAAAAAAAAAATCTTGATACAATAAATCAAGAAATAATTAAAGAAAATTGCCCTGAAGTATTACAATGGGGAGGGGAGGGGGCAGAAATAGAAAAACAAATCCATTGATCACCACTTAAAAGAGATACTATGAGGAAAACTCCTAGGAACATTATAGTCAAATTCTGAAACTCTCAGCTCCAGGATAAAATACTAAAAACAGCAAGAAAAAATAATTAAATATAATCCACAATTAGAATCACACAAGACCTAGTAGCTGAGACATTAAAGGACTGCAGGTCTTGGAACCTTATATATCAAAGAACAAAAGATCTGGGGCTCTTGCCAAAAATATCATACCCAACAAAGTTAAGCATAATCCTGAATGGAAAAAAAAAAGGAATTTGAATAACTGTAAGACTTTTAAGACTGTTTTAAAAAAAGACCCTGAAATTAGTAAATTTGGCATACAAGAGCCAAGAGAAACATAAACTGCATACCAAAGACTGATTACAAGGGATTCAAGAAGGACAGACCATTTACTTTTTATATATGTAAAACGTATGTCAAAGATTCTTACAGATAATTCGGTAGCTCGTAAGAGAGATTGGGGTAGACCTGAGTATGACATAACTTTAAAAGTAAAACCCTTTAGAAACAGTTAAAAAGAGTAATTGTTTTATCCACATAAGGTTCAAGAGGAAGAATTGATACAGAGGAATAAGATGGGGGAGGAGGGCTAGTAGTTCTGGTAACCTACTTTCATTGGGAATGGGTTTAAGAGGGAACAATACATATATATTTAGAAAAGTATAGAAGTCTTCTAAATTTAGAAGAAATAAAATGGTGAAGGGATAGGGAGGGGGAGAGGACTATGGAGAGATCTCTGGAGGGGAGGGTGAGGGAATAGGTTATAGGGGGCTATAGAAGTGTCTTTAGATTTATGGGAAAGGGAGAATAGGGGAATATCCTTGCAGGTGGGGTAGGCTAAGTTATAGGCAAGGTAGTGGTTAGTAGTAAAGTAGAGGATGCAGGAGGGATAGGAAACAAGATATATACACAAATATAAAAACAAAGATCAGGAGTAAAATTTGTTTGGGAAAGCATATGTCTATATATGTATGTATATATGAGTATATATGTATATGTGTATATCTATAGCTATAGACAAATATATCTGCACTCAGTTGTAGCCTTCAAGGCAGGCATTGAGGGGAAAAAAAAGAACAAAGTAAAAAAGTACACAGCAGAGAATAAAAGAAAACTTTTGTGGAAGCAAAGAAAAGGTGGATAGCTCTTGACATAACATGTAGTATTTGCCATACAGTCTTTCTTGAAATGAAAATTTATCATTACATATTTTGAATCCTGTCTTATGTTCTTCTATGCACGTGACATGTTCTTTTTCTTTTCTTACTTTGTAATTACGTTCCAATATTTAAGTTTATGATATATATTTTTTCTTTTCTCTATTCCTTATTTGTATTCTGGTGTTTGAGTCTAAAATAAAATTCAATTAAAAAAATAGGAAAAGAACACCTTAAAAACCAAGACTGACTAAATAGGAGGGGAAAAAAAGGGAGACATGAAAGCTCACTGAATTTTTTTAATTTATTTAATTGTTTTTAGTTTCTAACATTCAATTTTACAAGATTTTCAGTTCTAAATTTTCCCTCTTCCTCCACTCTCCTCCACCCAAGATGACATGCAATCTGATATAAGCGCCACATGTATGATCATATTAAATGTATTTCTACATTAATCATGTTGTAAAGAAGAATCAGAACCAAAGGGGAAAACCATGAGAAAGAAAACACAAAAAACAACAACAAAAAAGAGAAAATAGCATGCTCTGATCTGCATTCAGACTCCATAGTTTCTTTCTCTGAATGTGGATAGCATTTTCCATCATAAGTCTTTTGGAATTGTCTTTGATCATTGCATTGCTTAGAAGAGTTAAGCCTAATAAAATCAGTCATCACACAATGTTGCTGTTACTATGTACAGTGTTCTCACTTTACTCAACGTCAATTCATGCATGTCTTTCCAGGTTTCTCTGACGTCCACCTGCTCACCATTTCTTATGGAACAATAGTATTCCATTACATTCATGTGCCACAATTTGTTCAGCCATTCCCCAATTGATAGGCATCCCCGTAATTTCCAATTCTTTGTCACCACAAAAAGAGGTTCTATGAATATTTTTGTACATGTGGGTCCTTTGTTTCTTTTTTTTATGATCTCTTTGGGATACAGTCCTGGTAGTAGTATTGATGGATCAAAGGGTATGCAAAGTTTTATAGCCCTTTGGCCATAGTTCCAAATTGTTCTCCAGAATGGTTGGATCAGTTCATAACTCCACCAACAATACATTAGCATTCCAATTTTCCCACTTATCCAATATTTATCATTTTCCTTTTTTGTCATGTTAACCAATCTGGTGGGTATGAGTTGTTTTAATTTACATTTTTCTTATCAGTAATGATTTAGAGCATTTTTTATAACTTTGAAGTTTATTTCTTGTATACAGGTATATGACTTCGAGGCAGCTAGGTAGCGCAGTGGATAGAGCACTGGGTTTGGAGTCAGGACTCTATCTTCTCCTTTGCTTCCTCCTTTTCCTCCTTCTTCTCCTTCTCTTCTTCCTCCTCCTCCTTTCATTATACTTCTCCAGTCCTATAGTACATCTCCCCTTCTCTATGATCTTTTTAACTTTATTTTTAGTTTTCAAAATTCACTTCCACAAGATTTTGAGTTCCAAATTTTCTCCCCATCTCCTCCCTCCTAGAGCATTTTTATATGGCTATAGATACCTTTAATTTCTTCATGCAAAAACTGCCTGTTCATATCCTTTGACAATTTATCAATTGGGGAATGACTTGTATTTTTTATAGATTTGACTCGGTTCTCCATACATTTTAGAAATGAGGCCTTTATCAGAGACACTGCCTATAAAAAAAATGTTTCCTAGATTTCTGCTTCCATTCTAATCTTTGTTTCATTGGCTTTATTTGTGCAAAAACTTTTTTAATTTACTGTAATCAAAATGAACCATTTTGTATTTCATTATGTTCTCTATCTCTTGTTTGATCATAAGTTCTTTCCTTCTCCATAGATCTGACAGGTAAACTATTCCTTCCTCTCCTAATTTGCTTATAGTTTCACCCTTTCGGTCTACTCATGTATGCATTTTGATTTTATCTTGGCATACAGTGCAAGATGTTAGTCTATGCCTAGTTTCTGTCATACTATTTTCCAGTTTTCCCAGCAGTTTTTGTCAAATAGTGACAGATATCCCAGAAGCTGGAGTCTTTGGGTTTACAAAGCAGTAGATTACTGTAGTTAGCCATTCACTACTGCGTCTTGTGTACCTAATATATTCCACTGATCTACCACTCTATTTCTTAGCCAGTACCAAGTTGTTTTGATGGTTGCCGCTTTATAATACAGTTTTAGATCTGTTATGGCTAGGTCACCTTCCCTTACATTACTTTTCATTAATTCCCTTGACATTCTGGACCTTTTGTTGTTCCAAACGAATTTTGTTATATTTTCTAGCTCTACAAAATAATTCTTTGGTAGTTTGATTATTATGGCACTGAAAAAGTAAATTTATTTAGGTTGAATTGTCACTTTTTTATATTAGTTGGGCCTCCCATGAGAAACCAATATTTTTCCAATTATTTAGATCTGACTTTATTTGTGTGAAAACTGTTTTTAACTGTGCTTATATAGTTCCTGGGTTTGTCTTGGCAGGTAGTGTCCCAAATATGGTAATTATAACTCTTAATATGAATACGATGAATTCACCCTTAAAATTGAAGTGGATAGCTGAATGGATTAGAAAGCCAAATCCAACACTATGTTGTCTTATAAGAAATACACTTGAAACAGAGATATTAATTCAAAATAAGCACCTGGTTCTGAATCTATTATACTTTAGCTGAGGTTTTAAAAAAGGGAGAGATAACAATCATGATCTTATACAAAGAAAAATGTACCTAATTTGAAAAGATAATAAGGGAAACTACATTTTGTTAGAAGGTACTATAGACAATAAAGCAATATTTTAAAAAATGCAACAAGTTTCTCTGATAAAAGCCTTTATTTCTCAAATATGTAGAGAACTGAGTCAAATTTATAAAAAAAAATAAAAGCCATTCTCTGACTGATAAATGGTCAAGGAATTTGAATAGGCAGTTTTCAGAAGACGAAATCAAGGCTATCAGTAGTCCTACGGGCAAAAATGCTCTAAATCACTAATGATAAGAGAAATACAAATTAAAGCTGTTTTGACATACCACCTCATACATATCAGATCGGTTAACATAACAGTAAAGGCAAATGACAAATGTTGGAGGGGAATGTGGTAAAATAGAGAAGTAAAGCACTATTAGAGTTGTGAATTAATCTAACCATTCTGTAGAACAATTTGGAAGTATGCCCAAAGAGCTATAAAACTGTGGATAACCTTTGGCCCAGAAATACCGCTATTAGGTCTGTAACCCAATGAAATCAAAGAAAAATAAATCAAAGGACTTATATGTACAAAAAAATATTTACAGCAGTTCTTTTTGTGGTGGCAAAGAATTGGAAATTGATGGAATACCCATCAGTTGGGGAATGGCTGAACAAGTTGCATTATATGATAGTAATGGAATATTATTGTGCTATACAAAATTAAAAGGGAGGTGGTTTCAGAAAAAATATATACAAACCTAGGAAGTCATGTATGTACTGATGTAGAGTAAAATGAGCTGAACCAGGAGATCATTGTACAGTAACAGCAATTTGTAATCACTGTGAAAGTCAATTATAAAGACTAAGCTGCTCTGATGGATACTATGATCCAAGTCAGTTTTGAAGAACTCATGACAAAAATGTTATCCAGCTCCAAAGACAACAGGTGATCTCTGCATGCAAATTGAATTGCATACTTTTTTTTTAACTTTCTCAATTTTTCTTCCTTTTTTGTTCCATAATTAATATGGATATTTTTTCCCTAATTTCACATGAATAATTGACAGCCTATTGCTTGCCTTCTCAAGATGTGGACAAGAGGCAAGAGGGCGGGATAAAATTTGGAAATTAAAATTTAAAGAAGAAAGAATGTTAATAAAAAAGAAACAATTAAAAAAGGAGAAAAAAATGGTCAGGCATAGTTCCTACATTGGGTGGGTGGCTAGATTAAGTGATTGCTAATATAATTTCTATCTTTCCATTAAGTCCAACATATTATTAACCTCCCTTCCCCTCTTTCTTCTGCTTATATAACTTTGCCAGCAGAGTAATAAATTCATTGGAACTCTTTCTTAATATGCCACACATTCTTTGAAAATCCTGTATTTTTTGTTCAAGTAAAACATTATCAGGTTTACAGTCTCCTTGAGTGGGTTAAGTGCACTATAAGTTTTAGGTACACAGTCTCCCTATCCATGCTGCTTCGATGGGCATAACTTTCTCTCAACATTAGCAAGACTTTGATCATTTCACAGATGAATTTGGGAATTTCATTGAATCCCACCGTGTCAAAATTGGAAGGAACCAACTCTGGGTCATTGATTCCCACATGTCCCCGAACAAGAAACTCATTTACATTTTTTTTTCCATCCAGTACTGATCCAGCCTATGCTCTTTGTTTGCTATGTGTCTTGAAGTAAGGTTCCAAAATACAAAACCATGACGTTTTCTCCAGATGTTTAATACTCAGAAACTGTTAGGACATCCTGCTTATGGAAAAGAGAACCCTGTGAGGAATTTTTGAATCAAGTAAAAGTAGCATTTTTAAAAGCACCTTGTTAGCCCTATCTGCCTGCTGGTCACACAGCATTCACAACTGGCTCCTCAGGGTGCCTTGGCATGAATGGTTACAAATCTCCACCAACTTTTCTCCATTAACATTTCTGGCGGGTCTGAGAAAAGAAAGTACATGAATTGAACCTGAGGTGACAGAAAATACAGCTTTGCAGCAGAGAAACAACTCTGTTAATTTAATTACCTTTAAAGCAAAAACAGCTTGGAGGAGATATCTGCTAGTGAACTGATAATACAGCATTTCTAGGGAACACATATCTTTGACAAAATGGTTAGAGACAGTGGGTTGTGGGGATTTGGAAGGAGAGAAGGGCAAAGGAGCAATTGCCTGGGATTCTAATGTTTAGGGTGTCTGCTACCTAACACTTAGCACAAATGTGAAGTTGAGAAAGATGTCTTTAGCATTCCCTTCTATTCTTTTGGCAATGTAGCGAAGGGCATAAGGCCCTGGATTTGGAGACAGGAAGTCTAGGTTCAAATCCCACCTTGGACATGTGTTCATGATATGTGATCCTAGGAAAGTCATTTAAACTATTTATACCCCAGTTCCTGTAAAATAAAAATTAAATGTTCCTTAATGCTATGTACAAATTGAAATCTATCATCCTATGATCTTACCTTCCCCAATGATGTGAACCAAGAAGAAGCAGAGTAGCCTGTTACTCAACAGAGATAAATATTAGAAGGAGGCAGCAGGGTGAGAGTACGGTTTTGGATAAAATGTTAATTTACTGTACTCCATGTTTTTACTCCCTAGTCTACAGTATATTCCCTTGACTTTGAACTATCTACTTAGCAACTGACTGGCCTGCTTGTCTAAGCCATTTGGGTATTAACACGCCCATGATAGCCTAGGTAAAAAGTTGTCTTGGCTTTTGTATTACATTTGTTCTCTTTTTTACCACTCTCCCTCCATATACACAGTGAATATTGAACATCCTACCACATGAGAAATTCCCTAGTATCTGCCAATCTTGTCTCAGTGGTACTCGACAGAGATTTGTGCTTTGTCTTGTTATAAAAAAAAGAGCAATTTCTCCATTAATCAGGAGTCCATCACCTTGACCAGTCAACACTGAGAACAGAAATGTCATAAGCATGTCTATGTGGGATCTAAGAAACAATTATTTACTATAGGAATGTAATGGCTAAATTAAAAACCTTTATCTCCAAGAAATCCTTATTCTACAATGGAATCTATTGTTGACTCTCTAAAAAAATCCTTAGGTTGTTTTTTGTTTTTGTTTTTGTTTGGTTTGGTTTTTGCTTTGTAATACACCCTAGCTTTCTCTCAAAAGACCCTCCCCTTACACCTATGGGGAATCTAAAAGAAAACAAAGAAGACCATGAATGAGTACTCCTCATAGGAGATATCTCCAAAAATGGAGGAGTTTATTAATTGTTAACACAGTGGAGAAAAAAGCAGAGAAATAAACCACATGGACAAGTTTGTTAAACAGAGCTGTCCTTGGAAAAAGACATATGAAAAGTCTTGCTACCCTCTGCTAACCCTAACATCTACCAAAGGGCAAGAGGCAATACTGTCTTTCTGTTCTCTGAATACAGTAAGCTGGCTCTTCCTGAATCACCTGTCTTGGAAT
Organism: Phascolarctos cinereus; assembly: GCF_003287225.1. NCBI lineage: Eukaryota > Metazoa > Chordata > Mammalia > Diprotodontia > Phascolarctidae > Phascolarctos > Phascolarctos cinereus. Next base: position 103,567,338 of record NW_027555736.1, on the reverse strand, counting down.
GGTGTTGAATAATTCATAAGGGAAAGTCATCCTTACAGGGTAGAAAAAAAATAACAGAAAAGCTCAAGGGACTGGCTATGTCTAATTAAAATCCATTAATCCTCTGACCAACACCTCTGTGCTCTCACTCCCTTGTGAACTCATACTCTGAAGCTGCAAGGACAAGAGAAGCTGGGGAACCAGGCCATTTAGCTGGGTCAGGAAAAACCAGGCATCTATCCTTCTGAATACTCTGATTCTTACTGTTGGGTCTGTTCTTGAGATGAGGCTGCTAATGATCTGCAAAACTCAACCTTTCCTGCCCAGAGGCAAAGTTTGCCTTGAGTTTCCATTCTAAAGAAATGATTGCTTGGTTTCCTTTTTGAAAGCAAATTTGCATAGACACACAACATTCCTATATCCTCCATCGATCCCTTACAAAATAGACTACATCTCTGTGTTCAGTTTTAATGATAAAAAAAGAGGTGCTTTCCAACCTCCACATAGAGAAATTGGCATTAGGGCTAGAACTCCCTGTACCTCATTAAAATGCCTAATTAAAACACATAACTTAGTTTTATGAAAAAAAACAATAAAACAGATAAACCAGTAGTTAATTTGATTTAAAAAAGAAAGAAAATCAAATAATAAGTATCAAAAATGAAAAGGGTTAATACACCACCAAGGAAGATGGAATCAAAGCAATTATTAGAGGTTATTTTGCCCAATTATATGCCAGTAAAACTGACAATCTAAGGGAAATGGATGGATATTTACAAAAAATATAAAGTACCCAGATTAATAGAAGAGGAAATAGAATATTTAAATAGCTCTGTCTTGGAAGAAGAAATTTAACAAATTAACAATGAATTTCCTAAGAAAAATCTGCAAGACCAGATGGACTTATAATTAAATCCTACCAAACATATAAAGAACAATTAATCTCAATACTATACAAACTCTATAAGCAAAGGAGTCCTATCCAATTCTTTCTATGACAAACTGTATAAGAGCCAAAACAGATAAAGAAAAAAAATATCCTTAATGAATATTGATGCTAAAAAATTAAATAAAATGCTATCAAAGAGAATATGGCAATATATCCAAAAGACCATATATTATGACTGGGTGAGATTTATACCTGGAATGCAAGAGTTGGTTCAATATTAGGAAAATTATCAGCATAACTGGCTATTTCAATAATAATAACAAAAATTACTTGATTTTATAAATTAATACCAAAAAAGCCTTTGACAGAATACAACACTCATTCCTATTAAAAATCAATAAATAAAAAGCACAGGACTCAATGAATCTATTCTTAAAATCGTAGGTAGCAGCTATCTAAAACCAAGAATATTATCTGTAATTTCAAAATTATCTTGAAGCCTTCCCAGTAAGATTAGGAGTGGAGCAAGGAGGTCCATTATCACCATTATGATTCAATTTGTCATTTTTAAGTCATTTCATTTGTGTCCAATTCTTTTTTTATTAATTTATTTTGAATTATCAACAATCACTTGCATAAGCTTTTGCATTTTAAATTTTCTCCCCTTCCCTCCACACTTCCTTTCCCCAGACAGTGTGCAATCTGATATGGGCTATACGTATACATTCCCATTAAATATATTTTCACATTGGTGATGTTGTAAGTAAGAGTTAGAACCAAGAGGAGGAACCACCAGAGAGGAAACAAAACACAACAAATGAAAAAAAGAATAACAAATAGTATGCTTTGATCTGCATTCAAACTCAATAGGTCTTTCCTCTTTGTGGATAACGTTTTCCATCATGAGGCCTTTGGAGATGTCTTAGATCTTTGTATTGCTGGGAAAGGTTAAGTTTATCAATATTAGTCATTGCACAATGTAGCTATTACTGTGTACAATGCTCTCCTGGTTCTGCTCACTTCACCCAGCATCAGACCGTACAAGTCTTTCCACATTTTTCTGAAGTCAATCTGTTCATCATTCCTTATAGCACAATAGTATTCCATTACATTCATATAATATGACTTGATCAGCCATTCCCCAATTGATGGTCATCTTCTCAATTTCAAATTCTTTGCTACCACAAAAAGAGCGGCTATAAATGTTTGTATATGTGGGCCCTTTTCCTATTTGTATGATCTCTTTGGGATATAGCCCTCAAAGTGCTATTGCTGGGTCAAAGGGTATGCACATTTTGATACTCCTTTGGGCACAGTTCCAAATTGTTCTCCAAAATGGTTGGATCATTTCACAACTCCACCAACAATGCATTAGTGTTCCAATTTTCCCACATCTTCTCCAGCATTTATCATTTTCCTGTTTTGTCATCTTGGCCAATCTGAGAGACGTAATGTAGTACCTCAGAGTTGTTTTGATTTGCATTTCTCTAATTAATAGTGATTTAGAGCATTTTTTCATATGACCAGAGATGGCTTTAATTTCATCATCTGAGAACTGCTTGTTCATATCCTTTGACCAATTATCAATTGGAGAATGACTTGTATTCTTTTAAATTTGTCTTAATTCTCTATGTATTTTAGAAATGAGGCCCTTATCATAGAGACTGGTTGTAAAAATTCTTTCCAAATTTTCTATTTTCCTTCAAATATTAGTTGCATTGACTTTCTTTTTTGCAAAAACTTTTCAATGTAATGTAATCAAAGTTATCCATTTTGCTTTTCATAATGCCCACTATCTCCTGTTTTGTCATGAATTCTTCTATTCTTCATAAATTGATAGGTACAATATTCTTTGCTCTCCCAGTTTGCTTATAGCATCAGCTTTTATATCTAAATCATTAACCCATTTTGACTTTAGTTTGGTATATGGTGTGAGATTTTGATCTATGCCTAGTTTCTGCCATACCCTTTTCCAGTTTTCCCAGCAGTTTTTGTCAAAGAATGAGTTGTTATCCCAGAAGCTGGGATCTTTGGGTTTATCAAAAAATTAATTACTATAGTGATTGATTAATGTGTCTTGCATACTTAACCTATTCCACTGATCCACCACCCTATTTCTTAGCCAATACCAAGCAGTTTTGATGATTGCTGCTTTATAAAACAATTTAAGATCTGGAAGCTACCTTCCTCTATATTTCTTTTCATTACTTCCTTTGATATTCTGGACCTTTTGTTCTTCCAAATTAATCTTGTTATTATTTTTTCTAAAACTATAAAATAATTTTTGGTAGATTGATTGGTATGGCACTGAATAAGTAAATTAGCTTAAGTAGAATGCTCAATTTTATTATATTAGCTTGGCTTATCCATGAGCAATAGTATTTTTCAAATTATTTAGATCTGACTTTATTTGTGTGAAAAGTGTTTTGTAATTGTGTTCATATAGTTCCTGGGTTTGTTTCAGGAGGTAGACTCCTAAATATTTTATAATGTCTATAGTAAGTTTAAATGGAATTTCTCTTTCTATCTCCTGCCCTTGGAATTTGTTGGTAATATACAGAAATGCCGATGATTTGTATGAATTTATTTTACAGCCTGCAACTTTCTAAACTTGTTCATTATTTCAAATAGTTTTTCACTTGATTCTTTAGGGTTGTCTAAGTACATCATCATGCCACCTGCAAAGAGTGATAGCTTTGTTTCCTCTTTGCCTATTCTAATACTTTCAATTTCTTTTTCTTCTCTTATTGCTAAAGCTAATGTTTCCAGTACAATACTGAACAACAGTGGTAATGATGGACATCCTTGTTCGCCCCTGATCTTATTGGAAATGCTTCTAGCTTGTCACCATTACATATGATGCTTGCTGAAGGTTTTAGGTAGATGCTATTTATTATTTTAAGGAAGACTCCATTTATTCCTATGCTCTCTAGTGTTTTTAATAGGAATGGGTTTTGTATTTTGTCAAAAGCTTATTCTGCATCTATTGAGATGATCATGTGATTTCTGTTAGTTTTGGTGTTGATATGATCAATTATGTTGATGGTTTTCATAATATTGAACAAGCCCTATATTGCTGATAAATTCTACCTGGTCATAGTGTATTATTCTTGTGATAAGTTGCTGTAAACTATTCACTAATATTTTGTTTAAAATTTTTGCATCTATATTCATTAGAGAAATTGGTCTATAATTTTCTTTCTCTTTTGACTCTTCCTGGTTTAGGTATCAGCACCATATTTGTATCATAAAAAGAATTTGGTAAGACTCCTTCTTCACCTATTTTCCCAAATAGTCTACATAGTATTGGAATTAATTGTTCTTTAAATGTTTGATAGAATTCACCTGTAAATCCATCTGGCCCTGGAGATTTTTTCCTAGGGAGTTCATCAATGGCTTGTTCAATTTCTTTTTCTGAGATGGGGTTATTTAAGTATTTTACTTCCTCTTCTGTTAATCTGGGCAATTTATATTTTTGTAAATATGTATCCATTTCACTAAGATTGTCAAATTTGTTGGCATATAGTTGGGCAAAATAATTCCTAATTATTGTTTTAATTTCCTCTTCCTTGGTGGTAGCTTCACCCTTTTCATTCTTGATACTAGTAATTTGGTTTTCTTCTTTCTTTTTTTAATTAAATTAACCAAAGGTTTTATTTATTTTTTTTCATAAAACCAGCTCTTAGTTTTATTTATTAGTTCAATAGTTTTCTTAATTTCAATTTTCTTAATTTTTCCTTTGGTTTTCAATATTTCTAATTTGGTGTTTAGTTGAGGATTTTTAATTTGTTCTTTTCTAGTTTTTTTAGTTGTATGCCCAATTCATTAATCTCCTTTTTCTATTTTATTTATGTAAGCATTTAGAGATATAAAACTTCCCCTAAGAACTGCTTTCGCTGCATCCCATAAGTTTTGGTATGTTGTCTCATTATTGTCATTCTCTTGAATGAAATTATTGATTGTTTCTATGATTTGTTGTTTGACCCAATCATTTTTTAGGATTAGATTATTTAGTTTCCAATTATTTTTTAGTCTATCTTTCCATGGCCCTTGATTACATATAATTTTATTGCACTATGATCTGAAAATTTAAAATTTAATATTTCTGCCTTTCTACACTGGATTGTGAGGTTTTTATATCCTAGCACATGGCCAATTTTTGTGTATGTGCCATGTACCTGAGAAAAAAGTATATTCCTTTCTATCCCCATTCAGTTTTCTCCAGAGGTCTATCATACCTAACTTTTCTAATGTTCTATTCACCTCCTTAACTTCTTTCTTGTTTATTTTGTGGTTAGATTTATCTAGTGCAGAGAGGGGGAGGTTCAGGTCCCCCACTAGTATAGTTTTGCTGTCTATTTCTTCCTGTAACTCCCTGAACTTCTCTCTAAGAATTTGGATGCTATACCATTTGGTGCATATATGTTTAGTAATGATATTACTTCATTGTCTATGGTGCCTTTTAGCAGGATGTAGTTTCCTTCCTTGTCTCTTTTGATAAGATCTATTTTTTTTGCTTTGTCTGAGATCAGGATTGCTACCCCTGCTTTTTTTACTTCAGCTGAAGCATAATATATTCTGCTCCAGCCTTTTACCTTTACCCTGTATGTGTCACTCTTTTTCAAATGTGTTTCCTGTAAACAACATATTGTAGGATTATGTTTTTAATCCATTCTGCATCTGCTTTCTGTTTTATGGGAGAATTCATCCCATTCACATTCACAGTTATCATTACTATCTTTGTCTTTCTCTCCATTTCCTCCCCCCACATTAATGCTTTTCTTTCTCCTTTCTCCTCTTTCCTCTTCACTAGTGTTTTACTTTTAACCACCCCCTCCTTTCCTCCTCCCTTCTATTAGTCCCTTCCCTTTTCTTCCCCTTTACCCTTACTTCTTCTTCCCTCCTTTCTATCCTCCCTCCTTCCCCCCCCCTTTTTCTCCTATTGCCTATAGGGCAAGTTAGATTTCTATACGTAACTGATTATGTTATTCCCTTCTTGATCCAAATCCAATGAAAGTAAGGTTCAAGCAATGCCCATCTCCCTCCCTTCTTTCCCTCTACTCTAATTGGCTTTGGTGTCTTCTCCTGTAATGTAATTTACCCTTGTCTGCCTTCTCCTTTCCTTTTCTCTCAATACATTTTCTTAGATCATTTTTTTCTGTTTGAATGATTCTTGCTCTCTCATAAAGTCATAACCTTCCTTTTGCCTGATTCTGATTTTTAACAAATTGTTTTCTTTTATTAGATTTTGTAGCTCCTTCCCCATTTGGCCAATTGTATTTTTTAGGGACTCTTCTACCTCTTTCATTTGACTTTTAAAATCCTTCTTGAGCTGTTCTAGGAAGGCTTTTTGGACTTCAGACTAGTTCATATTCCCTTTTGAGGTTCTAGATGTGAGTTTGTTGAGAATGTTGTCCTCTTCAGAATTTCTACCTAGATCTTCACTGTTCTCATAGTATGAATCTATGGTATATTTGTTTTTGCTCATGATATTTGCTTTTTTTCTGGCCTTTAAAGAGATTGATCTCTGGGGAGCAGATGGCACTGACACAAGGTTTTTGTGTTGGGAGCCTATGGCTTAGTCACTGGCTTTGTGTGCTGGGGTCTCTTATGTTGGCAGCTGGAGGCTGTAGCATTCTGGCAGCTTACCTGGTGTTGGGCTGGAATCAGCAGGCTGGAACTCTAGGACAGCTCTAGGTTGCCTGCTTTTCCTTTCCTTTTGCTTTCCCCAGCTCCTTTTAGATGGATGTTGCAGAATGTTTATCCAACTGGGGCCCTTTTTAGTGCTGCTTTCCTTATTTTTGCTGAGGCACTGGGAGACCTGGTTGCTGTAGAATGCTGAGGCACCTGGTGGTTTTCTGAGCTGGTTTCCACCACTTCCCCAGACCTTACTGAATCACTTGGGGGTCTAGGTGTTGGTGTTTGCCTGCTCCACCACCTGTGTTTCAGGATCTCCTCCTGGCATGCTGAAGTTGGGCTTTCTGCTAGCTTGCTCAGATGCCTCACATCTGTACTTCTCCCCTTCCCCCAGGGCAAGAAGGGCCTTTCTTGTCAATCCCTCAAGCTACTTGGGTTACTGGACTGCTGCACCCTGTTTTTCTTCTGGTTCAGCTGTTCCAGGGTTTTTCCTGGGGCAATATTTTCTGGATTTTCAGAGGTTGATATGGGAGGGTGAGAGCAACTTAATTTTTACTCCATCTTGGCCCCTGGAAGCAGAAGTCTGGGTCCAGCTCTTTATGACTCCTTTGGTGATTTTCTTATCAAATATTCTGGAGTGGTTTGCCATTTTCTTCTCCAGTTCAATTTCCAAATGAGGAAACTGAGGCAAACAGCATTAAGTGATGGAATCATATTGCTAGTAAGTGTCTGAGGACAGATTTGAATATCAGGAAAACTCCTGGTGCAGCACTCTATCAACTCTGCTACCTAGCTACCCTACGATTATCCAATATTATCCTCAAAATGCTAGTTATAGCAGTAAGACAAGAAAAATAAATCGAAGGAATACAAATATCCAATAAGGAAACAAAATTATCATTCTTTTCAGATGATGTGATGGTATGCTTAGAGAACCCTAAATAATCAACTAAAAACCTTGTTGAAATATTTAACAATTGTGTTAAAGTTGCAGAATACAAAATAAACTCATATAAATCATAAGCATTTCTATATACTATCACCAAAACACATCCTGAAGAGATAGATGAAGAAATTCCATTTACAATAACTGCAGAACATATAAAATACCTGAGAGTTTACCTGCCAAGACAAGCCTAAGCATCATGTGAACACAATTATGAAACACTTTTTAGACAAATAAAGACAATCTAAACAATTGGAGAAATATTAATTGCTCATGGGTTGGTTGGACCAATATAATAAAAATGATGATCCTATTTAAGTTAATTTACTAATTCAGGGCCATACTGATTAAATTACTAAAGAACTGCTTTATAGATCTAGAAAAATAATATCAAAATTCATCTGGAAGAATAAAAGGTCTAGAATTTCAAGGAAATCAATGAAAAATAGAGTTAAGGAAGGCAGTTTTACAGTTTCAGATTTCTAACTTTTACAGAGTGGTAATCATCAAAACAAACAAGTACTGGTCAAGAAATAGAGTTGTGTCAAAATAAATTATACTCATATGAAAACAATATTCTAAATCATTATTGATTAAAGAAATGCAAATTTAAACAACCTTGAGATGTCATTTTACAACTACCAGATTGACTAAAATATAGAAAATATATAGAATATTCTATATAAAAATATAGAAAGTGACAAATGTGGAAAGGGGATGTGGAAAAATTTGGACACTAATTCACTGTTGGTAGAATTGGAAACCAATTCAGCCATTTTGGAGAGAAATCTAGAATTATGCTCAAAGAGTTATCAAACTACTTAATCCCATTGACCTAGCAATACCACTACTTGATCTATTTCCAAAGATGATTAAGGAAAAAGGAAAATAACCTATATGTTTTAGAATTTTTATAGAAGCTCTTTGTGGTACCAAAGAACTAGAAATTACAGCGATGCCTATCAATTGGAGAATGACTGAGCAAGTTGTAGTATATGATAGTGATGAAATAACAGTTCTCTATAAGAAATGATGAGCTCAATGATTTTAGGGAAAAAACATAGAAACACTTGCATGAAATAATGAAGAATGAAATAAGCAGAGCCAAGAATACTTTGTATGCAGTAAAAGCAACATTGTTTTAGAACAAGTTTGAGCGAATTTATAAATGCCCAGATTAACTATAAGGGATATATAAAGACATTGTCTGCATTCAGAGAAAGAACTGATAAATAGAAGTATGTATAGAATAGTCTCACACACAGAGACACACACACACAATCACCTTTTTTGTTGTGTTATATTATGGAAATGCTTCTTTTATTCCATAAATTTAAAAAAATAGTAGTAGATCAGTGGAATATATTAGGCACACAATACGGAGGGCAGTTATGTGCTACAGTGGGGAGAGTGGCAGTCATAGAGTTAAGAAGATTCATCTTCTTGAGTTCAAATCTGGCCTCATGCACTTACTAACTCTACGACCCTGGGCAAGCCACTTAACCCTGTTTGCCTTAGTTCCTCATCTGTAAAATTAACTGGAGAACATTCAAGTATATTTGCCAAGAAAACCAAAAATAGAGTCTTGAAGAGTCAGGCATAACTGAAATGACTGGACAACAACAATAACACAATATACACTAGTAAATTACCATAGTAATCTAGGGTTTGATAAACCCAAAGATACACACTTTTGGGGTAAGCACTCACCTTCAGACAAAAATTGCAAGGAAAACTGGAAAGCAGTTGGGCAGAAACTAGGCATATACCAACATCCCTTACCATGTATGAACATAAGATAAAAATGGATAATTTAGACATAAAGGGTGATATCATAAGTAAATTAGGGGAGCAAGGAAAAATGACTCTGTCAGATTTATAGTTAAGGGATGACTTTATGACCAAACACAATAGAGAGGGGCTTATGAGATGTAAAATATCTAATTTTGATTATATGAAATTAAAAAGCTTTTACACAAACAAAATTAATGGAGCCAAAATTAGAAAGAAAACAAAGCAAACAAACAAACAAAATCTGGGGAAAAATTTTCATCAGTTTTCTCTGATAAAGGCCTCATTTCTCAAATATATAGGGAATTGAGCCAAATTTATAAAAAAAAAAATATAAGGGCCATCTCCCACTTGATTAATGGTCAAAAGATAAAAAGAGATGGTTTTCAGAAGAAGAGATCAAGAGTATCAGTAGTCACATGAAAAAAAGTGTTCCAAATCACTACTGATTAGAGGAATATAAATTAAAACAACTCTGAGATACCACTTCACACCTCTTGAATTGGCTAACATGATAGGAAAGGGAAAATTAAAGATTCTGGAGTTGTCAAGTGATCCAACAATTCTGCAGAGTAATTTGCAATTATGCCCAAAGGACTATAAAACTACTTATACCCTTTGACCCAGCAATACCACTACTAGATGTGTATCACAAAAATAATCAAAAGGAAAGGAAAATAATCTATTTGTTCAAAAATATAGCAACTCTTTTTGTGGTGGCAAAGAATTTGAAATTAAGAGAATGCACATAAATCGGGGAATGGCTAAACAAGTTGTGGTATATGATTATGATGGAATACTATTGTGCCATATGAACTGAAGAGGGGGGGTGGTTTCAGAGAAGCCAGTGAATACCTATATGAATTGATGCAGAATGAAGTGAGCAGAACCAAGCGAACATTGTACACAGTAATAGCAATATTGTAATGATGATCACCTGTGAAAGACTGAGTTACTTTAATGAAGACAATGATCTAAGACAATTGCAAAAGACACGTTATAAAAAATGCTGTCTACCTCCAGGGAGAGAACTGATGAACTCTGAATGCAAAATAAAGCATTTTGTTTTACCTTCTTTGTTTTGATTTTTTTTTATTTCTTTTGCAACATTATTAATATGGAAATGTTTCACATGACCTCGCATATATAATCAAAATCAAAGTGCTTGCCTTATTAAGGAGAAGGGAGAGGAGGGAAGAAAGTATAAAATTTGGAATTCAATATTTTAAAAAACAGTTTTTAAAATTATACATATTTGGGAAATATTTCATATAATAATGACAATAATAATAAACACAGCTGTCACACAAAGGGAGAAGCATTATCCTATACTTTTCCTGACTTGCCACTCATATCTCTTTCTCACTCTCTCTGCCTCCTTTAGAAATAGTAAATGACTCTGGATGGGCTCTCACTATTCTAAGTTATTTACTTCCACAAAACTGTTAACTGGAGCCAGAGACTAAACCTGATATATTGAACCTCAGAGGATAGAGTACAATGTTTCCTGTTCCCAGACAACTTCTTTAATTGCCTAAAAAATATAGATTCTCAGGTAGATGAGTGCATTCTCCGTCCTACACCATTACACTGGAAAGTGAATCCAACAGACCTCCCGGTATACTAAAGTGTTGGTGACCTCTAAACAGGAAACAATGCAGAAAAAGAAGAGAATAAAGCCCCAGGCTTTTGAACCTGTTGTCCAGTGGTTAAAGCACTGGACTTGGAATTAGGAAAGGCTGGATACAGATGACACTTCAGATACTTATTTCAAAGCCCTGCAACAAATCACTTAACTTCTCTAAACCTCAATTTCTTCATCTGTAAGATAAAGCATATAGAATCGACAGCCTCTAAGATCCCTTGAAGTTCTATTATTATGATCCTCAGCCTCCCCCAGTGAGTGACCCAGTTGTTATATTGTCTGTATGTAAGTCAATCCAAAACCTCTCTTTTTAGCCCTCTCTCTCCTATAATGGCCAAATTTATGCCTTCCTTGAAGTTATTTGTGCATACTTGTCACCCTAGTAATTCCAACTAAATGTTCCTAATTTCTTTTGGCATCACAATACATTCAGCCATTCAGCTTTGACTCATGCTTGACTATACCTTTTTTTTCAACTTTCCCCATTTGCCTTTCTCACTGCCCCCAAACAATTCAGCTGCTCTTTTATCATTTCCGTGTGAGTGTGTGTGTGTGTGTGTGTGTGTGTGTGTGTGTGTGTGTGTGTGTTTATGCACGTATTCGTTTCCACTTCTACCGCTTCTCCTTTACTTCAGGTCCTGATTATTGTTTTCACCTGATCTATTGCAGGTCTATTATAGTAACCATGACACCTAGTCTCCCTGCCTTCAGGTTATTTCCCCTATCATCTGTTCTTCATATAACTGCCAAAGTAATCATGTACAAATAATGCATTGTAAATGATCATATGTAATCACAGCATCATGGTTATCGGTGATGTTAAGGTGTTTCTTGTATAGTTCTTTTGTATATTCTTGCCACCTCTTCTTAATATCTTTGGCTTCTGTTAAATACCTATCATTATTGTCATTTATCACATCTATCTTTTCATTATTGAATTTCATTTTTAATTTATGACTAAAACAAGCATTTCCATAACATACCACAGTACAAATATATGATTTCAAAGGAAACTGAAAATCTACCACGTACAAATCACAATTCCTTCCAAACATATAACAAAATTATCATGCAAATATCTTTTTTTTCTCCCCTTCCCATTTTTTGCATGAAATGTTCACTTGATACCTCCTTTTATTCTTAAGGAAATTTCTTAATGGATTAAAAAACATAATCCTACAATATATTGTTTACAGGAAACACATTTGAAAAAGAGTGACACATAAAGGGTAAAGGTAAAAGGCAGGAACAGAATATATTATGCTTCAGCTGAAGTAAAAAAAAGCAGGGGTACCAATCCAGATCTCAAACAAAGCTAAAGCAAAAATTGATCTTATCAAAAGAGACAAGGAAGGAAACTGCATACTGCTAAAAGGCACCATAGACAATGAAGCAATATCATTACTAAACATATATGCACCAAATGGTATAGCATCCAGATTCTTAGAGAAGAAGTTCTGGGAGTTATAGGAAGAAATAGACAGCAAAACTATACTAGTGGGGGACCTGAACCTCCCCCTCTCTGCACTAGATAAATCTAACCACAAAATAAACAAGAAAGAAGTTAAGGAGGTGAATGGAACATTAGAAAAGTTAGGTATGATAGACCTCTGGAGAAAACTGAATGGGGATAGAAAGGAATATACTTTTTTTCTCATCAGTACATGGCACATACACAAAAATTGACCAGGTACTAGGGCATAAAAACCTCACAATCCAATGCAGAAAGGCAGAAATATCAAATGCATCCTTTTCAGATCATGATGCAATTAAAATTATATATAATAAAGGGCCATGGAAAGATAGACTAAAAAATAATTGGAAACTAAATAATCTAATCCTAAAAAATGATTGGGTCAAACAACAAATCATAGAAACAATCAATAATTTCATTCAAGAGAATGACAATAATGAGACAACATACCAAAACTTATGGGATGCAGTGAAAGCAGTTCTTAGGGGAAGTTTTATATCTCTAAATGCTTACATAAATAAAATAGAAAAAGAGGAGATTAATGAATTGGGCATACAACTAAAAAAACTAGAAAAAGAACAAATTAAAAATCCTCAACTAAACACTAAATTAGAAATATTGAAAACCAAAGGAAAAATTAATAAAATTGAAATTAAGAAAACTATTGAACTAATAAATATAACTAAGAGCTGGTTTTATGAAAAAAACCAATAAAATAGATAAAATTTTGGTTAATTTCATTTAAAAAAAGAAGGAAGAAAACCAAATTACTATCAAGAATGAAAAGAAGAAAGGAAGAGGAAATTAAAACAATAATTAGGAATTATTTTGCCCAACTATATGACAACAAATTTGACAATCTTAGTGAATATAAATTGTCCAGATTAACCAAAGAGGAAGTAAAATACTTAAATAACCCCATCTCAGAAAAAGAAATTGAACAAACCATTGATAAACTCCCTAGGAAAAAATCTCCAGGGCCAGATGGATTTACATGAATTCTATCAAACATTTAAAGAACAATTAATTCCAATACTATATAGACTATTTGGGAAAATAGGTGAAGAAGGAGTCTTACCAAATTTTTTTATGATACAAATATGTGTTGATACCTAAACCAGGAAGAGTCAAAAAGAGAAAGAAAATTATAGACCAATTTCTCTAATGAATATAGATGCAAAAATTTTAAACAAAATTAGCAAATAGATTGCAGCAACTTATCACAAGAATAATACACTATGACCAGGTAGGATTTATACCAGGAATGCAGGGTTGGTTCAATATTAGGAAAACTATCAGCAATTGAGCATATCAACACCAAAACCAACAGAAACCACATGATCATCTCAATAGATGCAGAAAAAGCTTTTGAAAAATACAACACCCATTCCTATTAAAAACACTAGAAAGCATAGGTATAAATGGAGTCTTCCTTAAAATAATAAATAGCATATCTAAAACCTTCAGCAAGCATTATATGTAATGGGGACAGGCTAGAAGCATTTCCAATAAGATCGGGGGTGAAACAAGGATGTCCATTATCACCACTGTTATTCAATATTGTACTGGAAACTTAGCTTTAGCAATAAGAAAGAAAAAGAAATTGAAGGCATTAGAATAGGCAAAGAAGAAACAAAGCTATCACTCTTTGCAGATGACATGATGATATACTTAGAGAATCCTAGAGAATCAAGTAAAAAACTACTTGAAATAATAAACAACTTTAGCAAAGTTGCAGGCTATAAAATAAACCCACATAAATCATCAGCATTTCTATATATTACCAACAAAGCCCAACAGCAAGAGATAGAAAGAGAAATCCATTTAAACTTACTGTAGACATTATAAAATATTTAGGAGTCTACCTCCGAAACAAACCCAGGAACTCTATGAACACAATTACAAAACACTTTTCACGCAAATAAAATCAGATCTAAATAATTGGAAAAACATCAGTTGTTCATGGGTAGGCTGAGATACTATAATAAAAATGACAATCCTACCTAAGCTAATTTACTTATTCAGTGCCATACCAATCAAACTACCAAAAAATTATTTTATAGAGTTAGAAAAAATAATAACAAGATTCATTTGGAAAAACAAAAGGTCCAGAATATCAAAGGAACTAATGAAAAGAAATGCAGGGGAAGGTAGCAATTCCAGATCTTAAATTGTATTATAAAGCAGCAATCATCAAAACTGCTTGGTACTGGCTAAGAAATAGGGAGGTGGATCAGTGGAATAGGTTAAATATGCAAGACACAGTAGTCAATGACTATAGTAATCTATTATTTGATAAACCCAAAGACCCCAGCTTCTGGGATAAGAACCCACTCTTTGAAAAAAACTGCTGGGAAAACTGGAAAAGAGTATGGCAGAAACTAGGCATAGACCCAAATCTCACACCATACCAAAATAAAGTCAAAATGGGTTCATGACTTAGATATAAAGGCTGATACATAAGTAAACTGGGAGAACAAGGAATAGTTTACCTATCAGATCTATGGAGAACAGAAGAATTCATGACCAAACAGGAGATAGAGAACATTAAAAGCAAAATGGATAATTTTGATTACATTAAATTGAAAAGTTTTTGCACAAACAAAGCCAATGCAACTAAGATTAGAAGGAAGGTAGAAAATTGGGAAAGAATTTTTACAACCAGTCTCTCTGATAAAGGCCTCATTTCTAAAATATATAGAGAATTAAGACAAATTTATAAGAACACAAGCCATTCCCCAATTGATAAATGGTCAAAGGATATGAACAGACAGTTCTCAGATGAAGAAATTAAAGCCATCTCTGGTCATATGAAAAAATGGTCTAAATCATTATTGATTAGAGAAATGCAAATCAAAACAACTCTGAGGTACCACATCACACCTATCAGATTGGCCAACATGACAAAACAGGAAAATGATAAATGTTGGAGAAGATGTGGGAAAATTGGAACACTAATACATTGTTGGTGGAGTTGTGAAATGATCCAACCATTTTGGGTCACAATTTGGAACTATGCCCAAAGGGCTACAAAAATGTGCATACCCTTTGATCCAGCAATAGCACTTCTAGGGCTATATCCCAAAGAGATCATACAAATGGGGAAAAGACCCACACGTACAAAAATATTCATAGCAGTTGTTTTTGTGGTGGCAAAGAATTGGAAACTGAGAGCATGCCCATTATTTGGGGAAAGGCTGAGCAAGTTGTGGTATATGAATGTAATGGAATACTATTCTGCTATAAGAAATGATGAACAGGCTGACTTCAGAAAAACCTGAAAAGACTTATATGGTCTGATGCTTAGTGAAGTGAGCAGAACCAAGAGAACATTATACACAATAACATCCATGTTGTGTGATGACTAATATTGATAAATTTAATCCTTCCCAGGAATACATAGATCTAAGACATCTCCAGAGGTCTTGTTGCAGAAAATGCTTTCCATATCCAAAGAAAGAACTCTGGAAGTTGAATCGCTATCTTTTTATTTTTTTTCTCTTCTGTTGAGTTTTGTTTCCTCTTGTGTGCGGTCTTTGGAAGGGTAGTGGGGAGGAAGGGGGAGAAAAAATTTAAACTCAAAAGCATATGGAAGTTATTGTTGATAAAAATAAATTAATAAAATAAATTTTTAAAAAAGAGGAAAAAAATGAAAGGAAGCTTCTGCAGTAAAAAAAAAAAAAGAAATTTTTTATTTCTCCCATTCTATTGTTTTCTTCAATTTCTTTGAATTGCTCATGTAAGAAAACTTTATCTCTCCTTGCAACTCTCTGGAATTTTCCATTAAGTATATCTTTCCCTTTCCTTTACCATTCATTTTCCTTCTTTCCTCAGATATTTGTAAAGCCTTACCAGACGGCCATTTTACTTCCTTGCTCTTCTTTTTCTTCAGAATTTTTTTGTTGTTGCTGACTTCTGTATAACATTGAGAACCTGTATTCATAGTTCTTCAGGACTTTATGTATCATATCTAATCCTTTACATTTATTCTTCACTTCTACTTCATATTCATAAGAGAAGTTATTTAGGTCATACCTATGTGGTCTAAAGGTTTCCCTCCTTTCTTCAACTTAACTCCAAATTTTGCAACAAGAAGCTTATGATCTGAGCCACAGTCAGTTCCAGGTCTTCTCTACTTTTGACTACAAAGTATATATCAATCTGATTTCAGTATTGACTATTTGACAATGTCTATGTGAAGAGTCACTTTTTGGGTTGTTTTGGGTTGTTTATTTTGTCAAAACTCTACTAGTCTCTGCCCTGCTTCATTTTTACTCCAAACATACCTGTCATTCCAATTAGCTTTTGATTTCCTACTTCAGCATTCCAATCCCCTATGATGAATGGTGATGTCTTTTTTTAGTGTTATTTCTAGAAGATGTTATAGGTCTTCATAGAATTGAGCAACTTTGACCTCTTCAGCATCAGTGGTTGGAGGACAGACTTGTGTTACTGTGATATTGAATGGTTTACCTTGGATTCAAGCAGATATCATTTTGTCATTCTTGAGATCATAAACCAGTAATGCTTTTCTCACCCATCTACTATGAGGGTTCTAAATTTCTTTGAAGAAATTCTTGCCCATAGTATTAAATGTATTGATCACTTGAATTAAATCAAATCCCTTCATGTCCATCTAAGTTCACTGGCACCCAAGATGTCATATCCAGCTTACCTTGGTTCATAGATCTTACATTCTAGGTTCCTATGCAATATTGATCTTTACAGTTTTGGACTTTCCTTCTGTCACTAGACACATCTGTAGCTGAGCTTCCTTTTGACTTTGTCTCAGCTGCTTCATTAGTACTGACACTACTTGTATTTGTTCTCTTCTCTTCCCCAGTAGCATGTTGGACATATTCGGATCTTAAAGACTCAAGTTCTGATGTCATATCTTTTAACACTTTAATACTGTGCAATGAGACTTTCTTGGCAATAATACTGGTATGGTTTGCCATTTCCTTCTCCAGTGGATCAGCTTTTGCCAGAACTCTCTACTACGATCTGTCTGTTTTAAGCAACCATGCACAACATAGCTCATAGTTTCATTGAGTTGCACAAGCCTCTTTGTCACAAGGTAGTGAGCCAGGAGGGGATTCACACACACACACACACACACACACACACACACACACACATACACACACACACACACACACATATACCCTCTTTGAACCAATTCACGTAAGAGTGAGTTTCAAACATTACCTGCCATCCCTCCCCCCCAGTATAAAAGCTCTTCCTTAAGTGCCTCTTTTATTATTGTTTTCCACATTCTACCTCTCCCTTCCTCCTTTTCCTAAAGCATTCCTCTTTCTTACCACTTCCATCTTCTCAAATCATCCTAAACTGACTCATACCCATGTCCTCTGTCCATGTAGACTACTACTAACTGCCTTAATAATGATATAATTTTTAGGAATTGTACATATTATCTTCCCATATAGGAATGTAAACAGTTTATATTTATTTAATCTCTTATGATTTCTCCTTGTTTACCTTTTTATGCTTCTCTTGAATCTTATATTTGAATGTCAAATTTTCTCTTCAGCTTCATTCTTTTCAACAGTAAAACTTGAAAGTCCTTTATTTCATTACATATCCATTTTTCCCCTTGAAGGACTATACTCATCTTTGTTGGGTAGATGATTCTTTGTTGTAATCCTAATTCCTTTGCTTATCCTTGTTCCTTACCTACTGCATTCTGCACGTGCCCGTTCATATAAGGTAAGTACTAAAATTCTATTTCATATACATTATCTAACAGAGAATTAGTAGATGGTACTCATGCTGATTATCCTTCATTGCCAGACTTCACCCCTTGCAATTTGTTTAAGAATCCCCAAGGAAGAAAACACTTATCAGTAACAGTAATAAATAACCTATTACATTAAGAATAGAAGTGTCTTCAAAGGAATAATCTACTAATTGACTCATTATAGGAAGATGACAATAATAAGTCAATAACATTGAATGGAGACCCATTAAGTATAAAGGCCATTGAGAGACTTTGTAGAAATAGAAATTAAAAGGAAGAAAAAATACATTTCCTCTATCAGAAATGTATATATAAATTTTACAAATATTTTCAAGATGTATGTGGTTATTGACATATTTATTGATCCCATATCTACCTTAGGGCTTTCACCTGGGAGGAAAGCTCATTGCTTATGCTGGCTGTGTATTATCCTCTGCCAACATTCCCTGTGTACTACCATTAATGCTGGTGGACACCTGATAAATGAATTTTTGAGGATAGATTTCACTCCATCTCTAAATGGGGCTGTACTCAGTTTACAGCTGGGGGAGAAAATTTGAAATGATCTTACTGCATGGCAGATTTTTTCACACAAATTATAATAGTGTCAACTGCAACATCTTCAAATCCAATTCTATTTCCATATTTTAGGAACATGTACTTTACAAGAGAAACAGAGGCATAGAGGGAAAGATAGGCACAGAGAAAGACACAGAGAGGGATAGAGAGGCATAAGAGAAGCATCAGTTGAAAAATATTAAGACTGTAGTAGGATCTGCTCTATTCACATTGCATAGAATATTAGAATTGGATATTATCTCAGATATCATCTAGCCCAACCAGAAGCTGTACAAGAATTTTCTCTATAATATTCCCAAACATGCGTCAACCAGTTGATCCCTGAATACCTTTTGCATGAGTGAATGCATTCCGTCCAGAGTTTGCTTTGGAATATTTTGCAGAGAACTAATTGTCAAGGAGCTATCCTTTTCATGATACTGAAAACTGCTTCTATAAAACCTTTACCCATTTATCCTAGTTCTGCCTTATAGGACAGTTTTGCCTGTATTCCCCTAGATACTCTCCAGCTCAATGCCTTTATTAAATATGACACACAAGCCTGAATCTAGTATTGCAGAGGTGGAAAGACCATGGAAAAGTACGGAAGGACTATCACTTCTGAGAACTCTCTTACAGCTGTCTAAAATTGCATTAGCTTATTTTTTTTTGGCTGCCATATCATATTGACTCATATTGCAGTTGTAGTCTATTAAAACACTAAGATTTTTTTTCATATTAATTACCATCTAGCCATACATCTTACAATTCATCTCAGAAAACATGTGTTAAATGCATGCTATGCTTAAGCCATTTAATAACTTCTAGAAATATGAAGATGAAAAACAATATGGTCTTAGTCCCTAAAACCTGTGCCTCTTCCTAACCTCCCTTTTTCTGTCAGGGACACCACCATCCTACCACTCACTCAGGCTCATAAACTAAGTTTAATCTTCAACTCCTCACTCACTCTCTCTCACTTCCACACACAAATCTGTTATCAAGTTCTGTCAATTCTACATTTTAAATAGTTCTCCTATACATCCCATTTTCTCCTCTGACACTGCTATCACCTTGCTGCAGGCCCTTAGCACTCCATACTTGGATTATTTTCGCGCATTTCTGGTTGTTCCATCTGCTGCTGGTTGTTCTCCCTGCCTCAATTTTCTTCCCACTCCAGTCCATCCTCCAGTCAGCTATCAAAGTGATCTACCTAAACCTGAGACTTGATCACATCTTTCGCCAATTCAAGAAACTCTAATCATTTCCTGTTGCCTCCATGATCAGATAGAAAATCTGCTCTCTATTTGCCTTGAAAGCCCTTAGCACATTGGCCTCTTCCTTCCTTTCTTTTCCTGTTCTCTTAATACCACATAGCTCTCCACATTCTCTCGGATCCAATGACATTGGCCCCTTCATTGTTCTTTGCATAGAATTCTCTATCTCACAATTCCAAGTATTTTCTCTGAAAATCTCCCTTACCATGAATGAACTTCATCCTCATCTCAGATTCCCGGCTTCTTTGGATACCTTTAGATACCCATTGAAGTCCCATCTTCTATAAGTAGTCTTTCCCAGTCCCACTTAATGCTAATTATTTCTCTCTGAGGTCTAATTACCATGTGCGTGTGTCATGGGTGTAGAACTATTTGCATGTTATCCCTGCTATCATAATGTTATCTCTTTGAGGATAAGTACTGTTTTTGCCTCTCTTTGAATCCCTAGTTTGGCACAGTGCCCAGACATATTATGTCCTTAAAAAATACTTGTTGATTGACTGACTTGAATTCAAGAAACATTCAAATTCCTTAAAGGGAATAAGACACTTATGTGATCAAGTATGATGGAAGGTAGGATGTGACAAGAAAAAAAAAAGGACATATTAATAAAAAGAGAACCAAAAAGCAGCACAGGCTAGAATCAAGAGGGTGAGATTACTTTCTATGGTAGTGATGGGAGAATCAGAGATTTTATTAGAGAAGATAGTATCTAATCAAGGTCCTGAAGGAAAAAAAAAGCCTTCAAAAGATGGGGTGAAGGAGATAGTGCAGTAAGTAAAACTATACCAGAGAACACACAGCAACCCTCTTTGGTTGAAACACAGAATGCATAAATGGCATAAATGGGAATTTGCATAAGAAACCTGGAAATGTAGTTTGGATCCAGAGAAGTCTGTCATTAAAGTTCTTCTACAATGAGTTTCTATTTTATCTTGGTATAGGCAACGGGAAGCCTCTAGCCAATTGAGAATACATGGTTGTCATCATCTTCTCTGCGCTCAAAGGCCAATGTAGCCATTACAAAAGAGAAGAAAATCAGACAATCATCTTTCATTGAAGGTCAGACAACATTTAAAAAGCATATAATGAATCTGGCTCTCAGTACCTCTCTAAGAATAATTTCAAGACAGGCTGTCAAAGTAGCCATAAGTAATTGCTCCAACAGGGCATGATGAAGTCCCTCTACAGGGGAGAGGTATGAGTCAAATAGTTAATTTTATCTTGGGAGGATGGTTTTCTGGAGATCATGAAGTCCAAGAGAACAACCAAGTGGGAAATGATGAGTCCCATTTACTCCCTTCAAATGGAAGACCTGGAAGTAGCTTCCAGATGTCTGCCTCAACCCTCTCCAACTACAGAGAGGGAGGCACCTCAGGGGCAAAGGTTGGTAAGGAGGTATGAATTTCAGAGTTGATTTCATATTACTAAAATGAAGGCTGTATATACACCAAAATATTTAATTTTGTGATAACAATGAATTGGAAACAAAGTAGATGCTCTGTGCTGAGGAATGGCTAAAAATATGAATATAATGGAATATTATTGTGCTATGAGAAATGAAAATAAACATGATGAATATAGAGAAAGAACTACTGAAACTGATGCAAAGTAAAGTAAGTACAGTCAAGAAAACAATCTGTACAATGACTAAAACAATGTCACTAGAATGGAGAGCAACCACAATACACTCAAAAGTGAATTCTACAAAATTACAAAGAGTAAAGCTGGTCCCAGAGAAGAGATAATAGACCACCTTCTTTTGCAGAAATAGAAAGCCCACTGTTTTAAAATATTTGATATAACTTCATATTTTTTATACATCGATCAATTTTACTGATTCTTTTTCTCTTCATCTTTTTTTTTTCTTTTAAAAAATTCTTTGTTGTATGAGAAGGCTTACTGGGAGGGATGCAGAGGGAAATTTATGTACTACAAAGATACCAGTAAAAATGTATTTGAAAAAAGGAAATAAATTTCTCTTCTATCTTGCAATGGCTAGGGGTTGTCACATTCATCCAGATTCATGTCTGGCTCTTCAGAATTTCCACAGCATTTTCTTCATGCCTTTCTTATGGCCCTTTTCACATTTCCTTTGTATTATAATTATCTATGTCATCTCCTCTTGTTATTGTTGAGTCATTTTGATCTTGTCCACCTCTTCATGACCCCATTTGGGGTTTTCTTGGCAAAGATACTGGAGTGGTTTGACATTTACTTCTCCAGCTTATTTTACATATGAAGAAACTGAGGCAAACAAGATTAATTGACTTGCCTAGGGTCATTTAGCTAGCAAGTGTCAGAGGCTGGGCTTGAATTCATGGAAATGAGTCTTCATGATTTTAAACCCAGTGCTCTATCCACTGCATCACCAACTACCCCTTCATCTCCTCTACTAAAACATAAACTTTTCAAGGGCAGAAGAGGTCTTTTTCCACCTTGTGGTCATATCAACACTGGGTACATAGTAGGTGCTCAGTAAATGCCTGAAAAGATGAATGAATAAATGATGACACAGGATGGGAAGACCCCAGCCTCATTGGAAGCCTATTCATCAATTCATTATTTATAGGTGTGGCTAAGAAAAGAAAAATACCAATGAAAGGAAGAGATCTTTGTATTACACTGGGACATTTGAAAAGGGATGAGATACTACCTAAATGTTTCACAAGCCAAATGACAAAATACTGATTTAAATTTCACAATTAGTCCTTGTAGCTGCCTTAGCTTTGAATAATTCAGGCAAATCTATCAGTTGGCTTGTTTGCTCCCTCCCCATGATTGAGTAGAATTGCTTTCTGGGGAGAAAAGAGTACAGGTTTAACCCAACAACATCAGCTTCAATTCCATTAATTACCCATCATGGTAAATATGAAGTCCCTGGCAATGCTCAGCCTAACTTCCAGGAAGCTTTTTGAAGCCTCAAATTATCACCCAAACCCTACATCTATCTCTCTCCAACCTTGCTTCTATTTCAGCTAAACGTGGATATGGTGAGTGCATACCTGTCTGCCTTTACTCATCCTAAGCCTGGAAGCTTTTGAGAACTAAGACCCTATCTCATTGTGGGCCTGTAGCTCCTAACTATAGGTTTCCATTCTTCAAGTCACTTTATACACTAAGCCTCAGCCTACATTTAAAGAAAGAGAAGAGGCATTTTTTAAAGATTCAAATCGTATACATATATGTGCATATGTGTGTATGTGTAAGTATACTATATGTGATATATGTGTGTGTGTGTGTGTGTTTATGTATGCATATGAAAAAACACACAGATGGGCAAGATCCTATTGATCCAGGTAAGTATAGTAAATGCCACAAAAGAGGTTTAAGCAAAATGGTATGGTAGGCAGATTTCTTCTGAGGGGATGACAGTGAAAAGGGAAGGCTTCATGGAGAAGGTGATGTTTTAAGGTGTGCTAGGATTCATTATATCCAGATTAGGGGAAAGGAAGAATATCCCTGGCTAAAGGACTGTGTGAGCAAAGACTGCTCCACCCCCAAGAAATCTAGAATCCAAATGGCTCAGCCTGAAATTTTAGGTCCCTTACAGTTCACCAATATTTTCAGCTTTATTTAACCCCTAAATGTACTCAGAGAAAAAAATAAATTTTAATTGTTCTCTTGACTCTGTTCTCAATTTTCATCAAGGCTCAAATCAAATGCCTTGAATTGTAGTTGTTTGTGTACATCTCAGCACTTATTCTAGACTGTATGTTCCTTGTATGCAAAGATTCTGTCTTGATTATCTTTATTTTTCTCATGGTCCCCATCACAAGGTCTTGTGTTCAACAAATTCTGTCTGCTGCTTTAGTTACCAGGAATTTGGAAGTTTTCTTCAACTGCTCCTACTTCCTCCCACTTTGTATTTGCACAGTCTAAGACCTCAAAACAAATGTTTATTTAGATATCTTCCAAATTTATTGTGTGTGACACTTTTAAGACACCTTAGGATGAAATACAAAAACTACAGTTTTGGGTTTCCTAAAGGAAACTTATAAAAGTTAAATAATCCTAAACTATACTGTGACTTTGCTGTAGTTCATTCGTATCAACTTCCAAAAGGTACTGCCTAGGGCTCCCATGCTGCTCCCCTACTGGCACATTCCACCTTCACACAGAAGCCATAATTAGTGCATCCTTACCAAAATTTATATGAGCACAGTTTCTAAATTCATCAAAGCTACATCATATCCACCTTCTGGCTACTTACTGATCCCCCTAAAAACCTGAAAGCAAGAAACCCAATTTGCAAATTACCCTATAATGGCAAAAGATAAGGGAAAGAGAATATTTGCATCTGTCTTCCTCCTCACTGCCCTTGCATTCTTCAAAAGCCTGACATCTTCATTTGTTTTCTATGCCCATAGTCTCATTTTTTTCCCTCAAAACAATCTAGGGTTGGTATTAGTTTTCATCTAATTATGTAAGTTAAGACAGGGATAGGGAGTCAACCTACCGTCTCATTGCCATAGGGTACTGTGAGATAAGGAAACTCCCTCTATAAATGAAGAGTGATACCTTCTCAGTGACTTAGAGCCTTAAAGAATTGCCTAGAGCACAGAGTGGTTAAATGATATGTCTAGTATATGTGGTATGCAGTAAATGTAACTGGTGGTTCTTGGACTCAGTTCTATCTGCCTCTAAGCTCAGCTCTCTATCCACTATATGACAGCCACCTTATCAGGTAAAAAAAACAAAAGTTAAGTGACTTTTCTAAGGTAATAAAGCAGATCAGTGTTCTCAGTAGGACTAGACGCTAGCCTCTATTGAACAGTACTTCCTGTAGCTTGACAGGCGGGCTTGTAACATCCAGAGATTTGTGTGTGTGTGTGTGTGTGTGTGTGTGTGTGTGTGTTGCTGCCCTCTCCTGGAATATAGGGTACCTGTTTTTTCTTCCTCATTGACTTAAGATCATCAATTTTTTCATGAAATCTTTCCAGTGCCTGTCAGCCCATCACATGTTACTGACTATCAGCAGTTGATCCACTGACCCTGAAACCTCTGAAATCATTGGCAATTATCTAGATCCTAAGTCATCCAGGCCATCGTACCAGTCATTTTAACAACTGGCAATGACACTCATGATTTTTATGGTGTTTACACCCCAGAGCCCAAACAGAAAGCCTGGAGCAGGGAGGCAGGGCCTGTTGCTCATTCCGGGGTGCAGGGTTGCAAATGTGACCAGAACAGCCACACTATGCTGCTCCCCACTTCCAACCCAAACACATAGAATCTAGGTGCCTGAAACAGGAGCAGCAATGAGCACACTACAGAGCTGTCCCACTTAGAGGTTTCTCCTTTTCCCCCGCCTCAGTTTCAAGAAGAACCATGCACCTCCTGAAGCAGGCTCCCAGGGGAATGGGCAATCTGTGCATGAGCAACTAGGGAAATCATTTCATATTAGGCTGGCATCAGACAGAGAACCCTGTAAGTGATCCTGATAGGATCCCTTTTGTTGTGTGATAGACAGCATTTCCCACCAGTTCAATTCATTCACAGGAACAGGGCCAAGGCACAGGGCACACACTGCAATGAGCCAGATGAGATTCAATCCCACTAGAATCTTGTTCTCTTGACCCCAACCCACACTACCAGTCTACCTGAAATTAAATTGTCAGCCAACCCTGGATTCATTTATCCTATTTCTTCCCTCTCTTCTAAATATCAACAATGGATTTAAGCTTGCCCTATTGATTCTCTATCACATAGCTCTTTCCCATAAGTTAATCCATCCCCATCTGCCAGAAGACAAGATAATTAATACAAAGAACAGATGCAGGGGATGGCATCATTCTTTGAGGGGAAGGAATACAAAGAAAGTATGTGATGTGTTAATGTGTCATTGCCAAACTCTGTCATGACTTGTGATGAAACAATGAAACAGCATTTGGCAAGGTGAGGATTGCCCTTTCTAAGGGAAGGTGACACCACTGTGGCTCCCTGGCACTTCACAACAGATGCTGGCCAGGTATCTTATAGCAGGTGATCATGAACTGTCACTCTTTTCCCAGGGATGGTAGCAAATGCTTAGAAGCATTTTGGGATGCTTCTAAGAGATTTTTTGAGTATAAACTGGATGACAGAATGATTAAAACAATAATAGTTTTTAACATTTATAGATCACTTTGTAGTTTGTTTTAACTTAATTTTTAATTGATACAAATTCACTCTCTCTCCCACCACTTCCTCTTCCCCATTGAAAAAAAAAGAACAGAACTCTTGTTAAAAATATGCATACTGAAACAAAACAAATCCATACATATACATGTGTACATGTTATATGTGTACATATAAAGTAATACAATATATTGTACATATTTGGGTATGTGTCTATGTACATGTATTAATTACTTCATGTGAATATATATACAATATACATATATAAATGTAGCATGTGTGTGTGTATATCTGTCCCCTCTTTATAAAGAAGAGTGAGCACCAGGGCTCTAGGTTTGACTCAATCTCCTTTTGCTTTTCTGATCTTCTTCTGTTTCCCTTGTCCAGAGCTCAAAGTAACTTCTTGTCCTTTCTTTCCTTTTAAACTCATCATCATAATTCACTCTCTGATTAGAGTTTGTTTTGCTTTGGACTAATTCCTCTTCTAATTAAACCTTCTTTTATTCCCATTTCTCTTCTCTTCTTCCTGTTTCCCTTTGAAGTGAAATCTATTTCTCCACCCAATTGTACAAATGTGGATATAGTTCCCCTGTTATTTTTCTTTTATATTTACCTTTTTAATTTTGTTTTAATTCCATAATTGTTTCACTCTATGTATTTTAAAGTTTCTATGCATCTCTTATCATTTAACCAAGAATGCTTGGTAGTCCTCTATTTCACTAAGGGATCCATTTCCCCCCCATAAGCTTAAAATCATTTTTGATGGCTAAGTTATACTTGATGTAAGATAATAACCTTTGGTTTCTAAAATAACATATTTCAAGCTCTCCACAATTAGGCATAGTGGAGAGAATGCCGGGCCTGGAGTTAGGAAGACTCATCTTCTTGAGCTCAAATCTGGCCTCAGACATGTGCTATCTGCATGCTCTGGACAAGTCACATAACCCTGTTTGCCTTAGTTTCCTAATTTGTAAAATGAGCTGGAGAAAGAAATGGCAAACCATTCTAGTATTTTTATCAAGAAAACTCCAAAAGGTGTCAAAAAGAGTTGGTCATGACTGAAATGAGTGAAGAACAATACTTGTTCAAAACAGTAGTGGCTAAATCTTTTGTGATTCTGAATGTAACTCCTCTGTTCTTGAATTCTTTCTTTCTGGCTTCTTGCAGCATTTTTCTTTTGACTTGGAAATGAAGAATTTGGGCAATAATCTTTCTGTGAGTTTTCATTTTGCTATTTTTTGGAGAAGACTAATGGGTTCTTTATATTTATACATTATTCCATGTTTTTAATAAATTTGTGGATTTTAGAAAATTATGTCTAGGCTCTTCTTTTTGTCTTGGATTTAAGGTAATCCAATGATTCTTAAATTATATTTTTAAGTCTCTTTTTTAGATTCATATTTGATATGAGATACCTTAAATGTCTTTTCTATTTTTTTTCTTTACACTTTGTTTTAATATTTCTTGTCATCTCTTAGAGTCATTAACTTCTACCAATCAATAAACTTTATGAAGCACCTACTATGTTCCAGGCACCATACTAAGCACTAGGGATACAAAAAAAAAAAGAGGTAAAAGACAATTCTTTACCCCAAGGAGCTTACCATCTAACGGAGGAGACAACATGCAAACAAGTATACAGAATAGCAAGCCATATACAGGATAAATAGGAGATAATTAACAGAGGGAGGGCCCTGGAATTAAGAAGGGTTGGAGAAGTCATCCCGTAGAGGAATGAATTTTAGTTAGAACTTAAAGGAAGCCAGGGAGGTCAGTAGTTGGAGCTTAGAAGGGATGAGAGTGTTCCACACATGGGTGGGGTGGAGCCAGAGAGATTTCCCAGAGCCAGGAGATGGATTGTCTTGTTCATGGAACAGTCAGGAGGCCAGTATAACTAAATCAAAGAATATGTGTTGGAGAGTAAAGGTAGCAGCAGAGCTAGATTACAAAGGGCTTAGAATGACAAAGCATATTGTGTTTGATCTTAATGAGATAGGAAACTGCTGGCCTTTATGGAGTAGAGACCATGAAATGACCATACCTACACTTTAGGAATATCACTTTATGGGCTGTATGGAAGATGTATTGGAGTGGGGAGAGAGTTGAGGCAGGCAGACCCACCAGCAATGATCCGTGTGTCAAGTGATGAAGGCCTCCAATAGAGTGGTGGCAGTGGCAGAGGTGAGAAGGGGTGTATACAAGAAATATTGCAATGTAAAATCAACAAGCATTGGCAAGAGCTTGGATATGTGGGGGCGGAGGGACATTGAGAGATAGTGAGGAGTTTGGGATGAATCTTAGATTGCGAACTTGAGAGACTGAAAGGATGGTGTGGCCCTCTTTAGTTAACAGGGAAGGTAGGAAGAGAGGGGGAGAATTTATGGCGAAAGGTATTGAATTCTATTTTGAACATATTGAGTTTAAGATGTCTAGTAGACATCCAGGTCAAGGTCTGAAAGTCAGTTGGAGATGTGAGATTGGACATCAGCAGAGAGTTTGGATCAGGGGAGGTTTATTTGATAATCATCAGCATAGAGGTTATAATTAATCCATGGGAGTTGATGAAATCACCAAAAGAAATAGTGTAGAAGAAGAGAATAGGGCCCGAGACAGAATCCTGAGGGACACCTGCAGTTAAAATGTATGCTCTTAAAGAAGGTAAGCAAAGGAAATAGAGAAGGAATGGTCAGATGGGTAGAATCAGAACCAGGGGAGACTGTATCATTCTTCATTTCACATCTTGGTGTGCATTAATGAGCATGAATGAGATTTAAGTGAGGCAGAGTTGCACAAAGTCATCAGCCTCACTGTCTCTTCCAGAGTCACTGAAGTCCAGTGGTAATAGAAAACTTAAGACAACCAGTGATGGCCTGGGTGGATGACCTTGGTGTCTTTGATATCTGATTAAGCTCTAAGTACTCCATAGAGTGTGCTTCAGCCACCTTCACGGCTTTTGGAACAAATTGTTATCATCTATCCATTTCAGTGGTTTAAGTCTTCACTTGCTTGGGGTAGATACCCCCCCTATCTCACTGCCTGGTTACCCTCAAACTGGTTTAACTCATTTGCCAAGGTGGTTTTACTGGGCTGTGGCTGTTCTGCATACTACAGCTTCTTGCAGGCATAGTTGAGAGTTGGGTGGCAGGTGGACATGAAAGTGGATGAGCAAGGTATTGAATTCATTCAGGAAGAAACAGTAGTGACATGGGGGTTGGTACACAACAACTACTAAGATTTTGATTGGGTCATAGATATAAATATCATGGACCTCAAAGGAAAAGAAGTTACTGATTGATGTAAGAAGATCTGTTGAAAAGTTTTTGCACAAACAAAGCCAATACAATCAATATCAGAAGGAAAGTAGGAAATTGGGAAAGACTTTTTACAACCAGTCTCTCTGATAAGGGCCTCATTTCTAAAACATATATAGAATTAAGTCAAATTTCTAAAAATACAAGCCATTCCCCAATTGATAAATGGTCAAAGGATATGAATAAGCACTTTTCAGATGAAGAAATTAAAGCCATCTATAGGCATATGAAAAAATGCTCTAAATCACTATTGATTAGAGAAATGCAAATCAAAACAACTCTGAGGTACCACATCACACCTATCAGATTGGCCAACATGACACAACAGGAAAATGATAAATGTTGGAGAGGATGTGGGAAAATAGGAACGCTAATACGGTGTTGGTGGAGTTGTGAAATGATCCAACCATTTTGGAGAACAACTTGGAACTATGCCAAAAGGGCTACAAAAAAGTGCATACCCTTTGATCCAGCAATAGCACCTCTAGGGCTATATCCCAAAGAGATCATATAAATGGGAAAAGGACCAAATGTACAAAAATATTTATGCCAGTTCTTTTTCTGGTGGCAAAGAATTGGAAATTGAGAGGATGCCCATCAATTGGGGAATGGCTGAACAAGTTGTTGTATATGAATGTAATGAAATACTATCATGCTATAAGAAATGTTGAGGAAGTGGACTTCAGAAAGACCTAGAGAGACTTGTATAGACTGATGCTGAATGAAGTGAACAGAACCAGGAAAATGTTGTACACAGTAACAGCCACATTTACGGTGACAGATTTTGATAGACTTCGCCCTTCTCAGCAATGCAAGGATCTAAGACATCTCCAAAGGTCTCATGATTAAAAATGCCATACACATCCAAAGAAAGAATTATGGAGTTTGAACTTAAAAATCCTCAATTAAACACTAAATTAGAAATATTGAAAACCAAAGGAAAAATTAAGAAAATTGAAATTAAGAAAACTATTGAACTAATAAATAAAACTAAGAGCTGGTTTTGAAAAAAAAATAAAATAGATAAACCTTTGGTTAATTTAATTGAAAATTACTACAATCAAGAATGAAAAGGGTGAAGCTACCACCAAGGAAGAGGAAATTAAAACAATAATTAGGAATTATTTTGCCCAACTACCAACAAATTTGACAATCTTAGTGAAATGGATACATATTTACAAAAATATGCCCAGATTAACTGAAGAGGAAGTAAAATACTTAAATAACCCCATCTCAGAAAAAGAAATTGAACAAGCCATTGATGAACTCCCTAGGAAAAAATCTCCAGGGCCAGATGGATTTACATGCGAATTCTATCAAACATTTAAAGAACAATTAATTCCAATACTATATAGACTATTTGGGAAAATAGGTGAAGAAGGAGTCTTACCAAATTCTTTTTATGATGAAAATATGGTGCTGACACCTAAACCAGGAAGAGTCAAAAGAGAAAGAAAATTATAGACCAATTTCTCTAATGAATATAGATGCAAAAATTTTAAACAAAATACTAGCAAGTAGATTGCAGCAACTTATCACAAGAATAATACACTATGACCAGGTAGGATTTATACCAGGAATGCAGGGTTGGTTCAATATTAGGAAAACTATCAGCATCATTGAGCATATCAACAACAAAACCAACAGAAACCACATGATCATCTCAATAGATGCAGAAAAAGCTTTTGATAAAATACAACACCCATTCCTATTAAAAACACTAGAAAGCATAGGGATAAATGGAGTCTTCCTTCAAATAATAAATAGCATATCTAAAACCTTCAGCAAGCATTATATGTAATGGGGACAGGCTAGAAGCATTTCCAATAAGATCGGGGTGAAACAAGGATGTCCATTATCACCACTGTTATTCAATATTGTACTGGAAATGTTAGCTTTAGCAATAAGAGAAGAAAAAGAAATTGAAGGCATTAGAATAGGCAAAGAAGAAACAAAGCTATCACTCTTTGCAGATGACATGATGATATACTTAGAGAATCCTAGAGAATCAAGTAAAAATACTTGAAATAATAAACAACTTTAGCAAAGTTGCAGGCTATAAAATAAACCCACATAAATCATCAGCATTTCTATATATTACCAACAAAGCCCAACAGCAAGAGATAGAAAGAGAAATCCCATTTAAACTTACTGTAGACATTATAAAATATTTAGGAGTCTACCTCCAAACAAACCCAGGAACTCTATGAACACAATTACAAAACACTTTTCACACAAAAATAAACAGATCTAAATAATTGGAAAAACATCAGTTGCTCATGGGTAGGCCGAGCTAATATAATAAAAATGACAATCCTACCTAAGCTAATTTACTTATTCAGTGCCATACCAATCAAACTACCAAAAATTATTTTATAGAGTTAGAAAAAATAATAACAAGATTCATTTGGAAAAACAAAAGGTCCAGAATATCAAAGGAACTAATGAAAAGAAATGCAGGGGAAGGTGGCCTAGCAATTCCAGATCTTAAATTGTATTATAAAGCAGCAATCATCAAAACTGCTTGGTACTGGCTAAGAAATAGGGAGGTGGATCAGTGGAATAGGTTAAATATGCAAGACACAGTAGTCAATGACTATAGTAATCTATTATTTGATAAACCCAAAGACCCCAGCTTCTGGGATAAGAACCCACTCTTTGAAAAAAACTGCTGGGAAAACTGGAAAAGAGTATGGCAGAAACTAGGCACAGACCCAAATCTCACACCATATACCAAAATAAAGTCAAAATGGGTTCATGACTTAGATATAAAGGCTGATACCATAAGTAAACTGGGAGAACAAGGAATAGTTTACTTATCAGATCTATGGAGAACAGAAGAATTCATGACCAAACAGGAGATAGAGAACATTATGAAAAGCAAAATGGATAATTTTGGTTACATTAAATTGAAAAGTTTTTGCACAAACAAAGCCAATGCAACTAAGATTAGAAGGAAGGTAGAAAATTGGGAAAGAATTTTTACAACCAGTCTCTCTGATAAGGGCCTCATTTCTAAAATATATACAGAATTAAGACAAATTTATAAGAACAAAGCCATTCCCCAATTGATAAATGGTCAAAGGATATGAACAGACAGTTCTCAGATGAAGAAATTAAAGCCATCTATAGTCATATGAAAAAATGCTCTAAATCATTATTGATTAGAGAAATGCAAATCAAAACAACTCTGAATGCATCACACACATCACACATCACACCTATCAGATTGGCCAACATGACAAAACAGGAAAATGATAAATGTTGGAGAAGATGTGGGAAAATTGGAACACTAATACATTGTTGGTGGAGTTGTGAAATGATCTAACCATTTTGGAGAACAATTTGGAACTATGCCTAAAGGGCTACAAAAATATGCATACCCTTTGATCCAGCAATAGCATTTCTAGGGCTGTATCCCAAAGAGATCAAATAAATGGGAATAGGACCCACATGTACACAGATATTCATAGCAGCTCTTTTTGTGGTGGCAAAGAATTGGAAATTGAGAGCATGCCCATCATTTGGGGAATGGCTTAGCAAGTTGTGGTATATGAATGTAATGGAATACTATTTTTCTATAAGAAATGATGGACAGGCTGACTTCAGAAAAACCTGGAAAGACTTTTATGGTCTGATGCTGAGTGTAGTGAGCAGAACCAAGAGGACTTTGTACACAATAACAGCCAGGTTATACAGTGACTAATATTGTTAAACTGAACCCTTCTCAGCATTACAAGGATCTAAGACATCTCCAGAGGCCTCGGAATGAAATGCTGTCCATATATCCAAAGAAAGAACTATGGAAGTCGAATCGCTATGACGTATTTTTACCTTCTGTTGAGTTTCTGATGGTTCCTCCTTTTGGTTTTAATTTTTACTTCCAACTTCACTAATGTGAAAATATGTTTAATAGGAATGTAAATGTAAAGCCTATATCAGATTGTGCGCCATCTTGGGGAGGGTGGGGGAGAGAAAAGGGGAGAAAAGTTTTCAACTCAAAAGCATATGGAAGTAATTGTTGATAAATCAAAATAAATTAATTTTTAAAAAAGAAGATGATCTGGAAGTGGCAATAGGGAGGAATATTCCAATTCCACTGCCTTAATCAGTGAAATGAGAGGAATAAGTGAAGGTGTAGCTGGTACTGGAATGGATTGTATACAGTCCATTTAAAAATTTTAATGAGAATGTTGCTTGGTTTGGTTTCTCCTAAGCTAAACTATTAATTTCCTTTCCAATTTTCTCTTCCTACCACTCATATTTTGTCCAGTTTTGCCCCTTGTGCTCTAATTTATTTTCCTATACTTTCCTCTAACACTCTAATTTCTCTTATAAAATCATTTTAACCTCATTTTAAACTTTTGCTTCATCATTTGCAGGAATTCTAGTTGAACTTATGTCCAAGCAATATTTTTCTTCGAGGTTTTGCTTAAAGATGTTTAGAGCCATTCTCTTCTGGATTGGTATATTGGGCATCCCTGACAACATAATAGCTTTTAATGTGGGGTTATTTTTTTTTCTTTGCTTATTCTTGCTACTTCATTTCTTGACTTCAGGCTTCATATTAAAGCCAGGGTGTCTGCCTGTCTCTAAAAGGAAAACCTTGGTTTTGCTTGTTCTTGTTTTATGTCCTCTTGGGGCTTATTGTTGATTTCTCATGGAATGGAATGTTATTTTACTCTAGGATGACAGGAGTAGTTCATTTTGTGCACCTGAAAACTTCTAGCATACCCAAAATGGTCTGAGTAAAGTCTGAGCATTGTTCTTCTATTCTGAGGTCTGCAAGTTCCTGACCTAGATTTGAATCTGAGCAACACGCTTGTGGACTTTCCCACAGATAAAGTTTGTTGTTGCTGTCCTCAGTCACTTTTAGCTAGCTAGAAAGCTCTATAGATTCAGAGAGAAAAAAAATTGCAGGCTTTCTTTTGGTCTGGGCATCCGCTATGGTTATTCCGCTAAAGGCTTCAGACTGGGCTAAAAGATGGATCTCCACTTCTTGGGGACAGAGCCAGACAATAGTTGCTTAGTTTTGTTCTTTTTCCTTGTTTAGTGCATAACTTAAGGCTGTCAAGCACTCCTCAGCCTAAATTGCCACCCCTAGGTATGCTCCTTAATGCAAACTGGATTTGGAACCCAGCTCTGAGATGTTAATGAAAAAGCTGTCAGTTGGTACTCATTTCTCCTCCCTAAACAAGGTCAGGGATTTCTGTACCTTGATCTGAGACCTCTTATTACTCTGATGCACAGTCTTGGGTAGAGCCTCATCCAGTCCTTGACTGTGTAGGACACTCTTGACTGGACACAGTACCCAGCATCTGCAGATCTCTTTTTCTATATGTACACCAATCTGGACCAAACACATTATTCACCAAGATTTTTTGTCAGATTTTCTGATTAGCAAATTAGCCTGATGCATTTTCTACATTTTCTTGTGGAAGAATTATGAAGGCAAGCTTAATTGTTTTATTTCCTTAAAATCTGCCATCATGGTTGGTCTCCAGTTCTTTATAATTTTTAAATCATTTTTACATACTTTCTCTCCTTTGATCCTTATGATAACCTGTGATATCAGCAAAGATATTGTTACTTCTATTGTAATTCAATTAAATCTAGCAAACGGTTGGCTTGGCACTAAAGATAGAAAGATACAATAAGAGATCACTTTTGCTTTCAGGGTGCTTACCTTTTCATTTATGTCATACTTTCTAACTGTGGATGTTCTCCAAGGTGTTATTCTAGGTTCTCTTCTCTTCTGTTGTCTTTTTGCTTATATTCTCTTTCCTTTCCTGATGCAAATCACACTCATCTTCTGAGATAGCACCCAACTGCTACTGCTCTCCCTCTCAAACTGTGCACACATTTGTATTTCTTCACTTTAGATTTATACTATATATATGCATATACGTATGTATACCATTTGTATACAGACATATAAATTCCTATGTTTACTGATTTTCTCCTCCATTATGATATAAGCTACCTGTAAGTAGGGATTACTCCATTTTTTGTATTTGTATCTCTAGCATCTCCCACAGTTACTTAGGCAATTAATGAATGCTTATTGATAGGTGTTAATTGATAAGACAAAGGTTCCCATTCAAAATTTAAGTCATAATATGCTTAGAAAGATAAATATAAGGGATGAGGGAGAAGAAAGGCCTTATAGTTGCAAGTATTAGGGACTGTGGTATGGATGAGGATAAGGTTACAAGATGAAGAGAAAGTAGAATAGAATACTTGCTCTTTCACAGGCTTACAGTCCCAGTGGAAAATAACAAACACATACTCACACACAAAATACGTTTAAAAGAATGCTTCTCAAGTTAGAGCTAATATGGTACACAATGAATACATATCACTTGAACTAGAGCAGAGGAAAGGAGTTATCAGATTGAATCATGAAGGCTTTTTGAAGAAGGTGAGTCTGAGGTAGGCTTTTAAGGAGATGGTGGGAATGGAATGAGGACTATAAATAAAGACAGGGCAGGCATAACTGGCGACAAAAAAAAAAATGACGCATATAAAGGAATAGAGGTAGGGATTAACAAGTCCTCTACAGGAAACTGGTGATACTCCTAGATGAAAGCAGAAATGAATGCACAAAACTTGTTTTTCTTAAATTAAACCTATCTCTACAACTGCATACTTTGGGCTACTTACCTCCAATCATCAGGAGGTTCAGAATGGAGGCTCTGTATCACACCCTCACGTTTAGTATAAGTTAAATATATCAAGGTCAGAATGAAGATAGCCACACTAGGAATTTCCATTTCAAAGGCAAATACTGCCAACATGGGGAGATATTTCATCCAAATCTATGGGGGAAGAGAAAGGAGAGATGTACAATAGTAATAAAAAGAAGACATTTACATGTCTTACACTTTTGATTAATATTCTCTACTCTGTCAAGTATGCCCACAAAACGCAATATACCATCTGGCAAAATTGAGCCTCGGAAAGCTTGGGGGGCTAATGTTTTCCATATCTCTAACCTCCAAAGTTTTCCAGTCTCCAAAGTATCAGACGATATGAAAGAGAACCAATGGGCTGAATTCTCATTTAACTTTCTGACTCTCATAAAATTGCCTTAGTGTTTACAATTAGACTGCATCTATACAAGTAACCAGTATAGCAACTTGTACATTTTTAAAATTGAACGGAATGCAAATGGCACCAACATTCAAAGAATAAAATACCGTAATATTTCAATGAATCTGTAATCTCATCTGTGTGCATCCTTCCTCCCACAGTACTGATTGCAACGCCTCCAGATTTCTCAATCTGTGGGACTCATTCCCAGTTTCCAGTAAATCCTGAACAGGAGGTTTAACTAAAGTGTTAAGGGTCTTTTTCTATTACTCTTACCTGTTGCATGAGTACAAATAGAACACATGGGCAATCCATCAGATCCCCTCTGCTGTCAATATATAACTGACCAAACTCCTTTTCTAGGCATATGTTTGTCTGATAATATATTTCATGCAGTATTTTACACATTATTCATTTAATTGGCAATATGCTAAAACCTATCTATGTTTATTGTGTATTTCTCTATTACCCTTTGTGTAAATTGTGCCAATTTCTGTGGAGACTGTAATATTCCATGGTGTGCAACCACATAACAATGGCAGAAAAAAAAAACACTACACTGATCTGAACCTGTGATTTCACTGTTATGAAATGTTTCTTTTGAGGGAACTTCTCCCAATGCGTACTGACAAATATTAGAAAATGTAGAATCTTAGACATTTACTTGAGGTCCTAAGAACTTAATCACTTGTACAGAGTCTAAATAAAATAGCCAGAAAGTGTCAGAGGCAGACCTTGAATCTAAGTCTTCCTGCCTCTGGAAGCTGATTCTCTATCTGCTACTCCATGCTGTATCACTACTAAAAGAATACTGGTGAGGAAGGGAGGAAGGAAGGAAGAAAGGAAGGAAGGAAGGAAAGAAAGGAGAGAGGGAGAGAGAAGGGGAGGGAGAGAAATGGGGAAGGAGGAAAGGAAGGAGAGAGCAGAAAAGAAGAGATAGAGGAAGAGATGAAGGGAAGGAGGAAGAAATAAGAAAAGAAGACAGGGAGGGAGGAATGAAAGAAGAAAGGGAAGTAGAGAGGAAGAGAGGGAGTAAGGGAGGGAAGAAAAAAAGGAAAAATTTCAAATCATTTTATACTTTTCTTCAATCACAACATTTACTCAGCAGCTGTTAGGACAAGGCAGTGAATGGAACCAAAGATGAATAATTTATGATCCATGATTTCAACAGTTCAAACTATTTGGGAAGGATGAGATATTTACACAAATATGCCTGATGTAAAGCAACATGTGATAAACATCGTGAACAAAGTGCCATAGAAATGCAAGAGAAATTAGCATTCACTTCCATTTTGGGGTGATCAATGAAGATATCTTGGAAGAGTTAAAATTTAACTGTACCTTTAAGGTAGCAAAAGGGATGAAGCACACTGTAAGCAGAGAGGAGATTATGCAGTATGTTCAGAGAATCGCAAGTAGTCCAGTTAGGCCAAAATAAAGGGTTGGTATTAAGAGAAAATGGGAGATAAGACTTGAAAAATACTTTGGAGTAAGAGCACAGAGGGCCTAGAATGACAATTTAAGACATTTGAACTTAATCTTTTATGAAATGGAAAGTTATCAAAGGTCTTTGAGTAGGGAAGAGCAATGTTTCCTCTTTTCAAGGAACTGTGGCTGATGGAAAGAATATGGATAAACAACAACAACAACATCACACAATCCCTGAGCTCAATGAACTTCCATTCTACTATTTTCAATATAATACCAAATTCTAAGCATAATGAAAAGAACATATCTGTGTAACAAGGTGAAAAAGTTAAAACAAAATTAAATAAAATCAAATAGCTTTTGACGTGTGTGTGTCTTTTTCCTTTTTGCCTCCAAATCACCAAATATTTAGGATAACCATTTTCTCTGAACTGAATGCCTGTCTCAGCACTGTGTATACTAAATGCATCAAGATTAGATTTGTAATTGTAAGGCAATGTCAGGTTGTGTAGATGGGGCTGTGGGGAAGATTCCATGATACTAAGTGCTTCATTTGGCCACTAGCTGATAGTGAACATTCTCAATGAGCTCTAAATGAGGCAAATGTTCATTATGTAAATGAACAGAACCAGACTAAATTAAATGGGTTTAGCTTAGCTATATCATTTCAAGGAGATAATTTGGGGGTTTCAAGCCTTCGGGCTCAGAGAGTTGTGGAAGTCACATTATGTTGCACTTGATAAATAATAAAACATCTCAAACTGAAATTGAAAAGCTAGTGGCATGACCTAAAGTTGTTACTAAGAGCTAGATTTTCAGGAATCCAATACTGGGCTCATGAAAAGCTACTGACAACAGCCCTGTTTCATTCTGCTGTTTGCCAGGAGGAAGGTGGACATTCAGTTCAGCTTAACTGAGTTCTAGGACAAACTCTTACCCCAAATCTTTCTTCCCAATCTCTCTGAACTCACAAACAGCTTAGCTGATAGAGGGATGGTATATCCCCATTCTCTTTATGACTTGCGGAAATAAATTCTTAACAAGGGAAAGAGTATAGTATGTACTAGAATCAAAGATTTAGAGCTGGAAGGGCCCTTAGAAGGCATCTATTTCAATCTCATCAATTTACACATGAAGAAACTGAGATCCAGAAAGGTCTAGAGACTTCCCCAAAGTC
The DNA here is from genome assembly GCF_003287225.1 of Phascolarctos cinereus. Classification (NCBI taxonomy): domain Eukaryota; kingdom Metazoa; phylum Chordata; class Mammalia; order Diprotodontia; family Phascolarctidae; genus Phascolarctos; species Phascolarctos cinereus. The sequence continues at coordinate 103,528,256 of NW_027555736.1, read as the reverse complement.
ACATGGGTAGTATGTGACAGAGCTATAATTTGAACATGTCCTCTCACTCCAAATCCAGTGTCATTTCACCTATATTATTCTACCTTTCTTAGGACCTAGTTCTACCTCTGCCACCAAACAGCTGAATAACCCTTAGGCAAAATGGTTCAGCTTTTAGGATCTCAGTTTCCTCTTCTATAAAATTACAGATTGGTCCAAATAAGCTGAAGGAAAAACAGTGGTTATCATAGAACCTTTAGCTATTGACAGAGCCATGACTAAAATAAAACTACTCTGCTTCCTATTGCAATGTGCTTTTGTATTGACCTCAAAGATCCCTTCTGGTTCTAAAGTTTCTATTACTAACTCCTTTGGAGAAGAGGACTATGGGAGTAGAAATCATGTAGGGAGAAAGACAAAGCAGAGGAAATGTATTCTTAGAATAACTGGCTATGCTGTAAAATTGTGGACAATTTTTGGCAGACTACTGAGCCAAGATGGGTCCGTTTCCCTTCATGAAAACTGCATAGAAGTGGTTATATAATCGGCCAAGACAATGAATAAAATTAATTCTTCACAGTAGTGGCTTCAAATTCAAAAAGAAAGGAGGAGCATTAATCCATACATATGGATCCCCTCAGGCTACCTATTGACTTGATTTTAAAATGAGATGTTATTTATGTTTTCTTGTATTTTTACTTCTTTTGTTGAATATTTTTCAATTACATTTTAATCTGGTTCTGGTTGCCCTGTGTAGTGTTGCAGGCTAGGATGCATGCCCCCCATGTTTGATGCCTCGGTTTTAGGGGAAGCACTAAACAGAAGACTACAAAATGAACACTTTATGACTGTGAACTAAATTTAGCCAGATTCAGTCCAAGGTACAAGACAACCTTCACCACTTTCCCTCACCCACCACCTTCATTCTTCCACCACTGAGGAACATGTTGTGAATGGTAAAGCCACAGCTGAATGAAAGAACCTGTCTTAATGCTGTCCCCCCAGCAGCGACAGGACACGTGTAAAAACAGCTGGCAGGATTCTGATGAATATCAGGTGGAAAATTGCCCCAAGAACCCATTACAACCAAATCCCTTTACAAAGACAATGACAAAACTAAGCTGACTACTCAGGTAAGGTGGTACGTATTAAAATCCTTGATGTAAGGGTGGCTGAGGCTGTTGGGTCCCTTGAGGTCAGGAGCTCCTAAGACATAGTATGTTATGTTGATCAGATGTTTGCACTAATTTTCACATTAATATTACATGCCTCCAGGAACAGAAGTCCAACATCTTCCCTAAGAAAAGTTGAACTGTCTCAGATTGGAAATAGAACAAGTCAAAGTTCTAAGGATAATCAGCAATGGGATAAGGCCTATGAGTAGTCCTTACAAATTCAGCCTAGAAATGATAGAGAGACCCAGCCTTAAAATAGACAACCAAATAACAATGAATAAGTGAAAAATAAATGGTCCAACAATTAATAAATAAATAGACAAACTACATCTTTGAGGGGTGTTGCATGGTTATTTGTACTATTCTGTTATCTTCTAGAAGAAATGAGTCTCATAATTTTAGAACATTTTATTATACCCAAACTTCTATATATAAAGCTGCAATTACTCTGCTGTAAATATCTAAACACATATTCACCCTATCTTTTCCCAGAGCTGAGATTCAAAAAGAAAGCTCTCATTTCTCCAGTAAATCTTATTCTCATCTCAAGGAAACTTTGAAAAAAATGGGAGGAGAAAAAAAGGTCATTGCTATTCTTACAAGCTGGCTTAAAAGTATTACTATAAAATAATTGCATTTCCAGCCTAATCAAAGATGTGTTTAGTAGAATTGGTAAAAGCTTAAGGCTACATTTTCATCAGGGCACTCAGAATTAGGGATTCAGCTCATGCTACCCTTCACTGGAATCACAGGCCTAATTCCCCCAAATCCTTCTAGGGACATCTCTGGCTGCTTGGTGTTGAGACTTTGAGATAAGAGTGCACAGAGGCTTAAGTCCTGGGCCAGACCCAGGGGGAGTTTTGTCCCTGGAAAACACAGCAGTAATAGAACTTTCCCAGTGTCACCCAGGTCACTTTAACAAATGAGTATTTTCAAAATCCATTTCCTCATGTAGTAGCCTCTCTGTGACAAGGTGAGAAACTCTAGGAAGCCGCAGAAGAGCAGACTCAGCCTAATAGGCTTACTCTACTCAACCTTAATTGGTAGCCTCAAATGTATTTTATAGGGAAGATAATAAGTAGTCACCTTTCAAATGTGCTGAAGACCAAAGCAGAATGAGGGGTAGGGGAAACCTTGAAATTGAAGCAGGAATGATTTGACTTGGGCATAAAGAAGAACTTAATGGTATAGCAAATGAGTCACTGGAAAAAAAAAGACTAAGAGAAACTTTGACTCTTTAGGAAGAGAATTAAGGGTCATTTCCCTTGAAAGTCTTTATAAATTTGTGCCTCTGACGGCAAGGGGAATGAATATCTTTAGGTACTTTTCTGATTATTTATACAGCTACCATTCTCACCCAATGAATGAGAGAAGTCATCTGTTATAGAAAGAGGGGGTATAGTGCATCACCTCATGCCTGGATTATTACAATAACTGTCTGTTTGGTATCCCTGCCATCTCTCCTCATTCCAATATTACACTCAACTGTCAAATTGATTGTTTTCCCCCAAAATACAAGCTTGACCCTATCTATCCCTCCTATTAATCAACTTCACTGGCTCCCTATTACCTCCAGGATTAAATTTTTAAATCCTGTTTTGCTTTAAGAGGACTCCATAGCATTGTTTCTCCTAAACTTTCCAACCTTCTTACACCTTACATCCCTCTTCCCCTCCCCCCTCCCCATGCATCCTCCAATCCAGTTACCTTTGACTCCTCTTTTTCTTTCACACTAGACTTTATATCTAACTATCCTAAGATTTTCACATGCTGCCTCCAGGGCCTTAAACTCTCCTATCTCTCCCTCCTACCTTCTCGGGCTTCATTCAATTTCAGCTAAAGTTCCACCTTCAGCAAGAAGCCTTCCCCTTTCTCATTAATGCTTCTTTGGTAGGTTTTCCCTAATTTATCTTGTACATATCTCTTTGGCACTTAGTTGTTGCCATGTTGCATCCTCTATTTCATGTGAAGTTCCTTGGGAGCATTGACTGCCTTTTAGCTCTCTTTATATTCCTAGTGATTGGCACAGTGCCTGGCAAACAGTAGGTGCTTAATAAATGATTGTTGACTGCCTGGCGGACACAAAACACAGTTGGCCAGCCTGCTCTTTTTATACGTGAGCCAAGTAAGCCTAGAGATGTAAGGAGACTGGCCCAGGGCCATAAATCTGGAGAGGCAGAAGCACTTAAGAGCTCTCCTCTGCCCATAATAGTCACAAAACTGCCTGTGGTGGCCCTAGGCCCTGACTGCTCACCTCAAATATGTCTCAGGTCTGAAGGCAGGCTAGATTTTTAGACACGTTCCTAGGATTTGTGCAGTAACTTCCACCATGAAATGTATGAACAACCAGATTCTTGGCAGCAATTCTGGTCTATACCCTTTATCTAGGGCCAACAGCTCATTAGAGAATCAATTCAGTTCATCCCTCTCCTGATTCAGGGGAGGCCTCTTTTCTCTCTAAGGGAATTAAAATTGCCTGCCTATTTGCACCTCTTGTGAAAAGCTTTTGCTTGAACACCAGCTTGCTGCAGGTGAAGTGTATGTATTTTTGAACCTGAGAGTTAATCATCATCCAATTAGCACCCTAGGTATTGCTTGAGAACTTTGTTTTCCTTGCCAGCCCTGCACCTGATGTGTCACTGAGTGCAGGCCCCTATGCGTGATGAAGGGAGAGTCTTTCCTCAAGTCAGGGTTCTGCCACACATTTCTCATCAGAGTATTTACCAGAATCCAAATGGTCTGTGGAAATAGATGTGAAACCGGTGCCAAGGAAAATGGACACCAATACACGTACGAAATGAAAAGCCTCTGAGAGGAGGAGAGGGGTAGAAGAATGGGGCCGTGCAATCTGAGATTAATAATAAAAATAAGTCACATCCATATAGGGTTTTAAGGATTGCAAATCTCTTAACTCAACAAGAATTCTATGCTGCAGCAATTGCAAATATAGTATTACCCCTTTTTTAGAGATGAGGAAATTGAGGCTCAGAGACATTAAGTGACTTTCTATCAGTCTTATAATTAATAAGTACCAGAGCTGGAATTCAAAGCCAGATCTTTGATCATTTCCAGTTGAGCATTCTTTCTGCTATACCACAGTGCCGCTGATTAAAAACTTCAGTGATAGCATTAAGCAATCTAAACAGTACCTGTCCTTCATGGATAAATGAAACTCCCATGGCTCCACGAGTTCTCTCAATACTTTTTTTAAAAAGTATTGATTTTTTTTTACATTTACATTACATTTTTTTATATTACAAACATTTATAAATTATCCCCACTCCGTGAGAGGTTTCTTGTAACAAAGTAAATAAAAAACAATAATGAATGAATGAATGAATAACAATACCATGACCTCATCTGAAAGTGCATGAAAATGTCCACATCTATAACAACCTCCCTTTCTATTTTTGATTTTTTTTAATTACCAGAAATCTGTTATCCCTACCTTCCAAACCCTTCCCCATTTATAAAAGGGAAAAAAAGTCCTTTTAAAAAATATGGATAGTCAAGCAAAACAATACATATATACATGTATATGTATGTGTATATGTATGTATATATTTGCAGACCTCCATAAAAAAAAAATCACTGTCTTAGGAGGCAGTCCATTTCAGTATAAATACATGGAGGTTTTTTCCTCCTCTACTTTGCATCTGTAGCTCTCCCAATTCTGTTTACTATAGCATTTCAAAAAGAACTTCTGAGTTTTCTCTGAAATTGTCCATGTCATCATTTCTTAAGGAAAAAAATAATATTCCATTATATTTGTACACCACAATATGTTTAACCATTTACATTAGAAGTATGCCCTTTCTTTCTGATTTGTGGCTGTAACAGAAAGAACTGTTATAAATACATATACACATAGATGCTTACAAATATTACATGTAGATCATAGTTCTCTTTCTTTGGGTATACACAATGTAGTCATATAGATCAAAGAATATACAAGGTTTGGTAACTTTCTTAACATAGTTCCAAATAGTTACCCAAATGGCTTCCCCAATTCACAAGTCAATCAACAGTGTGTTAGTGTACTTGTTATTCTCTCCAACATTCACCATTTTCTTCTTTTGCTGTCTTTCCAATCTGATATGTGTAAAGTGGAACCTCAGATTTTCTTTAATTTGCATTTCTCTAATTTTATTAGTAATTTGTGAGTTTTTTCACAATTGCTAATAGAATGGATTACTTCCTTTGCAAGTTGTTTGTTCATATTCTTTGACCATTTATTTATTAGCAAATGGTTCTTAATCTTATAAATTTAAATCAGTTTTTTATACATCTTAGAAACGAGATTTTTATCAGAGAAACTTGTTGCAATTTTTTACAGAGGTAAAGATTTTCTAGGGAATTATTTTATAGTGTGATCATCCTATCCAAAATATATGTCAGGAATTTTATATAAAGTTCAGTTGAAAGAACTATTGTCTGCCTGACGGCAATAAAAGGAACTAAATGACCTCTGTAAGAAGTCATTCAGCAGTCTAAGAGCAATGTTACAAGGCACTATCTAAATTTGGAGAATTTTGGAGCCAACAATGCTTTGATCACTCCACTAATGTGTGACTGTGTGCAATGTGCAGAAATGTTTCTGATGAAGGAATGGAGATAGCATAAATGAACCTTCCATGGTGCAAGGCAGTAGAGAGGTATGCCCTCTCTCTTGGCCATTATAGTCACCTAGGCTCCAATGGGTAAGAAATAACTTATTAACTACTCCAAAAGCTGACATTCAAAATTCTTAAACATGGCCAACCCAATGATAACATTTGTCATCTTTAAATCAACATTTTTCAATTCTCCCCATCTCCCATTGTCACTTCTTTCTATTCTTTCACTCCTCCATCACCTACCAAGACAAAATTCTAGGTTCTTCCATTATACTTAATTTTAGTAAGAAATTATTAACCTAAAGCACATAACCTAATGCAGGGTATTACATTTTACCATTGATTAAATGTGTCAAACACACTTTAACGGAGGAATTTCAAGCATTCAACAGCCGGTAAGTGGGAGAGGATTTAGCAGGGTGATGGGACCTTCTCTAAAGCTTCTAATGTCCTGCATTACTTTCTCTGACTCAACATATTATTTTTCTCTGGCATAAATTAAATTTTAAAAAATAAACCAAATTCCAATATTGGATGAGGAAAGTGAAAAGTTTGGTGTGACTCCAAACATATCAGACAGGTAAACTATTGTCTTGAATCTGGTTGGTAGAGATTAAAAACAGATTACAGTGAAAGCTTTCTTTGTTTTAGATCTAAAACCTGTGGAAAAATACGTGCAGATTTCACAACTAGAAACAAAAAAGCCACCTGTATATAACTTTTTATAAAGTTCTTAATTATATTCTTATTACCATCATTCAAAAATAGAATAATAATATAGACTGCAGCCCAGGGAGGATCTTTGCCACCCCTATGTCAACACTACTAACTACCCTGGCCAGGATTCCTAAGCTAGTCTAACTATCTTCCCTTTCCCTTATCTGATTTAGAGCAAATGGGTTAGAAGATTTCTTTTCCAATACACGGAGGAATGAATTCAGTCTTTCTGGAAAACCCAAGAGCCATAAGTACCATTGAATAAGTTAATTTAGTGAGTGACTCCCTGCTGCCCAGGAAACTGAAGGATCTCATCCATGTGGACAACTTCCTTTTCCAGTCACTAAGTAGAAACCTGGAAGACTTCTTTTACCTCCCTTGACTGAGCATTTTACTCCCAGAGAGTGTTCTAATGGCCATGGAATATCAAAGTATCAGGTTGAAGGAGAAGAGACAATTCAGGTGTTTAAACTGCTTTATGAATCATTCTGCTCAGGGCCTCTTTCCTCCTATGGCACTATTATAAGCCAGACATAATAATAGCAATAGGATATGGATAGCTAGCTATACTATGAACTATGAAAGTAGATAGATAGATAGATAGATAGATACAGATAGATAAATAGATATGTCTTTATATATATATATCATTATACATACATATATACAAATACATATATATACACATAAATACATGCACACACATATCTACATATGCATACATATGTGTGCATGTGTGTGTGTGTGTGTGTGTGTGTGTGTGTGTGTGTGTGTATTTGCCTAAACTGGCAGAGATGAGAAACACTGACACTAATGGAATTAGGTCCTTACTTTCTGGTACTTTCTATACTTTCTCAAGTTTTCCACCTTCCCCCTCCCCACAGCATCATTTTTTTTTGTTATGTGTCTTTTAAGGGAAGAGACCATCCTTGTGAGAGCAGTACCGTTATAGTGCATCCTCTTTTATATGATTTGTAATCTTCCTCACTAGGCTGAGATAATTTCTTTTAAAACCTGACTCTTTGTGGATGGAAGATCAATAATTAATTTGAGAACTAAATCACCAGACCTGTTTGGATTACTTGTAAACAACAGTAGTGATTGAGGGCAGTAGGAGACCTCAAAAGCAACAAGAGACTCTCCTAATCCAGAATAATATCCATGAACTTGAATGGGTTCCACTGGCTTCCTTGTTAATGTCTAAAAAATAGTTTCTGAAAATTTTATGGTTTTATGAAAACAGAAGCTGAACATATATGAAACACCATGTTTCATCACAGAATCCTATTCCACCTCCTTATATCCATCCCTTTTCTCCCATTTTCTTTCCCTTCTCTTCCTTCCCAACCATACCCAACACAGGTTAGAGCAATAATTCTTGACCTGGCTTTTTAATGCTTAGGAGATATGCTGAAACACACCCAGAATGATTTTGTTTTCAGTAATTGTATTAGGGTTATTATTTTTATATGATTATTACTATATATGCATATGATTAATGAAATTAAACATATATCTTTTCCTATTGAATTTCTTGGCCCCCTGAAATCTATTCACAGGCCCTGTATGGGGTTCCATGAAACAAACAACAGAACACATTTCAAAATCTCTGAAATCAATTTGAATCAACTCTTTCAGGATGTTTGGATAAAGTAGATATTAGAAACAAATACAGTAGTTTTATTCTTTTATCATGAATGCTTCTCAGCTAATTTCTTTTTTTAAATCAACAAGTATAGATTGAATATCACAGAATCTTAGTACTTTAGGGATGGAAGGGACCTCAGTTTCTATCTAGGCCAATCTGCCACTAAAAAGTTTCACTAGCAATATGTATCCAAAAATAAAAATCCAAATTTTGGTCAAAAGATGTGAACTAATTTCGTTCTGAGGAAGCACCTTCTTTTTTGACTTTTGGATAACCGTAATTGTTCCAGGAAGTTTTTTTCATACTAGGTCATTTCCTTATAGTCTTTGTTACTTCCTTCTTCTGCTCCAATTTCTGCCCTCTGGGACAAAATAGAAGTATAATCCGTCTTCTACACCATCTCCTGATTAAAAGTATTTTTTTTCAATTTTTTAATTAATTTATTTGAATTATCAACAATCATTTCTATAAGCTTTTCAGTTTTAAATTTTTCTTCCTCTCTCTCCCCACCTCCCTCCTCAAAATGGCCTGCAGTCTAATACAGGCTACACATCTATATTTCTATTAAACATATTTTCACATTAGTAATGTTGTAAGTGAGAATTAGAACCAATAGGAGGAACCACCAGAAAGAGGAAACAAAACACAATAGAAGAAAAAAAAAATAACATACAATATGCTTCGATATGCATTCACATGCCACAATTCTTTCTTTGGATGTGGATAGCATTTTCCAAAATGAGGCCATTGGAGATATCTTAGTGTCTTGTATTACTGAGAAGGGTTAAGTCTATCAATATTAGTCACCGCACAACATGGCTATTACTGTGTACAACTTTCTCCTGATTCTGCTCATTTCACTCAGCATCAGAACATACAAGACTTTCCAGGTTCTTCTGAAGTCACCCTGTTTATCATTTCTTATAGCACAAATTCCATTACATTCATATACCACAACCTGTTCAGCCATTCCCCAATGGATGGTCATCCTTTCAATTTCCAATTCTTTGCCACCACAAAAGAGCTTCTGTAAATATTTTTGTACATTTAGGTCTTTTCCCCATTTGTATCTCTTTGGAATACAGCCCTAGAAGTGCTATTCTGGAGTCAAAGGATATGCACATTTTGATAGCCTTTTGAACATAGTTCCAAATTGCACTCCAAAATGGTTGGACCGTTTCACAACTCCACCAACAATGCATTAGTGTTCCAATTTTCCCACATCCTCTCCAACATTTATCATTTTCCAATTTTGTCATGTTGGTCAATCTGATAGGTGTGATGTGGTACCTCAGAGTTGTTTGATTTTCATTTCTCTAATCAATAGTGATTTAGAGCATGTTTTCATATGCTTATAGATGGCTTTAATTTCTTCATCTGAGAACTGCCTGTTCATGTCCTTTGACCATTTATCACTTGGGGAATGGCTTATATTCAAATAAATTTGACATAATTTTCTATATATTTTAGAAATGAAGTCCTTATCAGAGAGACTGGTTGTAAAAATTCTTTTCCAATTTTCTACCTCCTTTCTAATCTTGGTTGCATTGGCTTTGTTTGTACAAAAACTTTTCAATTTAATATAATCAAAGTTAACCTTTTTGCTTTTCATAATGTTCTCTATCTCCTGTTTGGTCATGAATTCATCTGTTCTCCATAAATCCGATAGGTAAACTATTCCTTGTTCTCCCAGTTTGCTTACAGTACCAGCCTTTGTATCTAAATCATGAACCCATTTGACTTTATTTTGGTATATGGTTTGATATTTTGATCTATGCCTAGTTTCTATCATACTACTTTCCAATTTTCCCAGCAGTTTTTTTCAAAGAGTGAGTTCTTATCCTGGAAGCTGGGGTCTTTGAGTTTTTTAAATAATAGATTACTATAGTCATTGACTACTATGTCTTGCATACTTAACCTCTTCCACTGATCCAACAATCTATTTCTTAGCTAGTACCAAGCAGTTTTGATGATTCCTGCTTTATAATACAATTTAAGATTTGAAATGCCTAGGCCACCTTCCCCTGCATTTCTTTTCATTAGTTCCCTTGATATTCTGGACATTTGGTTCTTCCAAGTGAATCTTGTTATTATTTTTTCTAACTCTAAAAATAATTTTTTGATAGCTTGATTGGTATGACACTAAATAAGTAAATTAGCTTAGGTGGAAGTGTCCTTTTTATTATATTGGCTTGGCCTACCCATGAGCAAGTGATGTTTTCCAGTTATTTAAATCTGACTTTATTTATGCGAAAAGTGGTTGTAATTGTGTTCATATAGTTCCTGGATTGATTTTGGGAGGTAGACTCCTAAATATTTTATGTCTACAGTAAGTTTAAATGGAATTGTACTTCCTATCTCTTGCTGTTGGGCTTTGTTGGCAATATATAGAAATGCCAATGATTTATGTGGGTTTATTTTATAGCCTGCAACTTTGGTAAAGTTGTTTATTATTTCAAGTAGTTTTTTACTTGATTCTCTAGGATTCTCTAAGTATATCATCATATCATCTGCAAAGAGTGATAGCTTTGTTTCTTCTTTGCCTATTCTAATACCTTCAATTTCTTTTTCTTCTCTTATTGCTAAAGCTAATGTTTCCAGTATATTGAACAGTGGTGATAATGGACATCCTTGTTTCACCCCTGATCTTATTGGAAATGCTTCTAGCTTGTCCCATTACATATGATGCTTGCTGAAGATTTTGGAAAGATGTTATTTATTATTTGAAGGAAGACTCCATTTATACCTATGCTTCTAGTGTTTTTAATAGGAATGGGTGTTGTATTTTGTCAAAAGCTTTTTCTGCATCTGAGATGATCATGTGGTTTCTGTTGTTTTGTTGTTGATATGCTCAATTTGCTGATAGTTTTCCTAATTGAACCAGCCCTGCATTCCTGGTATAAATCCTACCTGGTCATAGTGTATTATTCTTGTGATAAGTTGCTGTAATCTATTTGCTAATATTTTTTTAAAATTTTTGCATCTATATTCATTAGAGAAATTGGTCTATAATTTTCTTTTCTGTTTTGACTCTTCCTGGTTTAGGTATCAGCATATTTGTATCATAAAAAGAATTTGGTAAGACTCCTTCCACTATTTTCCCAAATAGTCTATATAGTATTGGAATTAATGGTTCTTTAAATGTTTGATAGAATTCACTTGTAAATCTATCTGGCCCTGGAGGTTATTTCCTAGGGAATTCATCAATGGCTTGTTCAATTTCTTTTTCTGAGATGGGGTTATTTAAGTATTTTACTTCCTCTTTTCTTAATCTGGGCAATTTATATTTTTGTAAATATGTATCCATTTCACTAAGATTGTCAAATTTGTTGGCATATAGTTGGGCAAAATATTCCTAATTATTGTTTTAATTTCATCTTCCTTGGTGGTGGATTCACCCTTTTCATTTTAGATTCTGGTAATTTGGTTTCTTCTTTTTTTTTTAATTAAATTAACCAAAGCTTTATCTATTTTATTTTTTTTTCATAAAACCAGCTCTTAGTTTCATTTATTATTTCAATAGTTTTCTTAATTTCAATTATTAATTTCTCCTTTGGTCTTTGGTTTTCAGTATTTCTAATTTGGTGTTTAATTGAGGATTTTTAAGTTGTTCTTTTTCTAGTTTTTTCAGTTGTATGCCCAATTAATTAATCTCCTCTTTTTCTATTTTATTTATGTAAGCATTTAGAGATATAAAACTTCTCCTAAGAACTGCTTTCACTGCATCCCATAAGTTTTGGTACGCTGTCGCATTATTGTCATTCTCTTGAATGAAATGATTGATTGTTTCTATGATTTGTTGTTTGACCCAGTCATTTTTTAGGATTATATTATTTAGTTTCCAATTATTTTTAGTCTATCTTTCCATGGCCCTTTATTGTATATAATTTTTATTGCATTATGATCTGAAAATTTCATATTTAATATTTCTGCCAATTGTATTTTAGGGACTTGTTTTCTTTACTGTACGTTTTTCCAGTTGGCCAATTGTATTTTTTAAGGCCTTGTTTTCTGCAGCTAATTTTTGTCCATCTTTTTCCAAGCTATTGACTCTCTCTTGCATACCTCTCATTTTTTTCCCCTCTATCTCTCTCATTTAACTTTTAAAATACTTGAGCTCTTCTAAGAATGATTTTTGGGCTTCAGACCAGTTCATATTCCCTTTTGAGGTTCCAGATGTGGGTTTGTTGACAATATTATCCTCTTAAGAATACCTGCCTTGATCTTCACTCTTCTCAAAATATGAATCTACAGTAGGTTTCTTTTTGCTCATGGTGTTTCCTTATTCACTGGCCTTTAAAGACATTGAGCTCTCCTGCTGGGGAGCAGAGGGCACTGACCCAAACTTTTTGTGTTGGGAGCCTAGGGCCTGGTCACTGTCTTTGTGTGCTGGGGCCTCCAATGTTGGCAGTTGGAGGCTGTAGGGTTCTGGCAGCTTACCTGGTGTTGGACTGAAGTCAGCAAGGCTGGAACTCTTGGGCAACTCTAGGTTGCCTGCTTTTCCTTTCCTTTTGCCTTCTTCAGGTCCTTTCAGATGGATGTTGCAGGGTATTTACCCATGTGGGTCCCTTTGTAGTGCTGCTTCTCTTATCTTCTGCTGAGGCAGTAGGAAACCTGTTTGCTATGGAATGTCAAGATACCTGGTGGTTTTCCAAGCTGGTTTCCACCTGTTCCCCAGCCCTCTGTAAGTCACTCAGGTATCCAGGTGTTAGTGTTTGCCTGCTCCACTACCTGGGTTTCAGGATCTCCTCCTGGTATGCTGAAGTGGGGCTTTTAGCTAGGTTACTGGGATGCCTCTAGTCCTTTATTGCTTCCCTTTCCCCAGAGCAAGAGGGGCCTTTTCTGTTAATCCCTCAAACTACCTGGGCTACAGGACTACTGCACCCCATCTTTCTTCTGGTTCAGCTGTTCCAGGGTTTTTCCTTGGGCAATATTTTCAGGGTTCTCAGAGATTAATATGGGAGGGAAGAGCAACTGACCTCTTACTTCTCCATCTTGGCTCCCGGAAGCAGAACTCAAGGTATTTTTGATGATTTTCCCCCAGATCCTAAATTCTTTCACTCCTTGCTTCTACCTTCTGGATTCCTTCAAATCTCAGCTAGTATAACCATCTGCAAGACTTTCCCAGGCTTCCTTAATTTAATTACCCTCTCTCTGAGATTTTCTTCAATTTAGCATCTATGTATCTTGTTTGTCCATAGTTGCTTGTATCTCCTATTACATGTTGGGATCCTTGAGAGCAGAGACTGTTTTTTTGTTTTTGTTTTTGCTTTGTCTTTTTCTTGTATCTGAACAGCAAATATTCTCAGATCCTTCAAAAAATCTTATAAGGCATGAGCTCAAGAACTTTTACCATCTTGGTAACATTATCCAGTGGCAATACACAGAATTGAATAAGATGTTCCAGACGTGAATAACCAAAGAAAGGTATAGAGGGGGCTGTTACCTTCTTACATATAGATACTATGCCTTTCTAAATTGACCCTTTAGAAATAATAATTCATCATGATGATAATAATTAGTACATTAGCGACATCCATGTGAACTCAGCCAACAATATCTCAGCAAAGAAGCATTAATAACATGAAATGGAAGAGGTTTTGGTAGTAATTAAAGGTCAGGATATTGCCACCAGAAATTATAGAAAGGTCATCTCTAAGGATACCAGAATGGACTAAGATATGACAGATTCATATGCTACAGATAAAAACCTCAAAACATTCTGAAACTCTCAACCATACTAGAAATGGACCATTATCACAGACTGAACTGTCTTTGATCATGCAGACATAAGACTGATCCATAAAAACTTAAGAAGAATATTTAATAGTCATTGCCATACCAAATATTCACAGTCCCAAAGCTGTTATAAGAAAAGCTTTCAGAACATAAAGTCTAAGAAATTAAATTCACGTGGGAACAGGGTGAGAAATAAATCATTTGTATCATCCTATCTGTTATTGAAGTTGCGATGAGGATACTTTCAATGACCCTAGAAAACCTTAACTTAAATATCATAATACTTACAGTCATATTACAAAAGCAGTTATTTTATTCTTCTCCACAACAATACACATTAAATTGAAAACAAAAATAACAAGACTATGACTTGCCCCATGAATGTTTTTTTTTATCTAAATTTCAGGAGAATGAGGTAGAATGTCCAGTACCTAGCATAGTGCCTGGCACATAGCAGATAATTAACAAATATATATCGATTAATAGTTATAGCTATATAGATAGAACACCATATAGAGAGTGTTTAAAGATTTGCAAAATACATATATTCTTTCTTTCAATCCTCATAAACATCTGTGAGGTAGAAGCTATTATTATCCCCATTTTACAGATAATGGAGTTAAGACTGATAGGTTAAATGACTTGACCATGGTCACACAGTTAGTAGGTATCAAAGGTAGGATTAAAACTCAGGTCTCCATGACTCCCTAGTCTAGAACTTGATCCACTGTGTGACCTGTCTCTCACATAAAGTTTTACAAAGCACTTTCTCCACAGCTACCCTAGGAGGTAGGAAGTATTATCTAAGGCCCAATGAGGATACAGAAATATTAGACACACTTGCTGACAGCTAGCTAGCAAAAAAAAAAAAAGGCATTTCAATCCAATCCAATAAATATTTATTAATTTGGAAAACACTGTGCCAAGCACTGGGGATATAATTAATTAAAAGAAAGACAGTCTTTGTCCTAAAAGAACTTTCAATCTAATGGGAGGGGCAGGAGACATCATACAAAAGGACACAGAAAAGAGCAGGGGGAGACCAGGGGTTTTCCTATTCTGTGGAATTGAGAGCCAGCAAATCAGCAATTACAGAGTGGAGTGAGCTGAAAAGTCCAGTTTCTGCCCTCTATAAATGAAGACAGGAAGTATTTAGTACTCCATCCTCCAGACCTTGAATCAGAGTGGAGAGAAGGCTGAGGGACCCTGGTGTCCTTCAAGGTTTGAGCAGCATGATGATGGAATTAGGGGTGAAGAGCTTAATCTAGGAGGGGCATTTTGAAGACTTGATACTAGGCCTGGCAGCAGGGGCAGAGTAGAATTCCTTCCACATTTGTGGAGGGAACTATATCTTCTTTAAAAAGGTGTTAAAGCCATCCCTGAGACTTAACTGGCTTAAGGGACTAAGGCTTGGGATATTGACATAGCTAGCCATGGCCTAAGCATAAACACCAATAAGGCTCGAAAAGTTGGAAGCAACTTCTTCAGATATCTGACTGGCAGATTGAGACTGCTAACACAGAGACAGGAAAGGTACTTCCAACCAAATCAATGCTATATCTTTACTGAATATACTTCTCCTGCTATGGCTAAGTAAACTTCCTTTTGTAAGTTGCTAGATGTTTTACCAGTATCTCACTTTTTTCCAGTCTTGAATTTGGACTGCCTTACTGGCCTGTCAGGCCTAGGCTACTACAATATTTATACAAAGAAAAATGTAGTTAATAAAACAAGATAGACTGTAGTAAACTTTAGGTTCCAATGACCTATGAGGCCTAAATGTGCTTATGTTTGTGTGTGTGTGTGTGTGTGTGGTGTGTTTCCCTTGTTATATTCTTTGATTCAACAGTGAACACAAGGGTTCCTTATAAAACATTATGAAGGCATTTGAATTTTCTTAGGAACTGAAGAATTGAATCTCAGATTAAAGAGAATATCTTTACAGTAAAGGGATGCACATCTTCAAGGGGCATTGAAAAACTTCAATAGATTTTCATGATCTACAGAGGAAAAGGAAAGGATTCTTCAAGGTATTAGAATGAAATGAGTATGAAATGCCAATAGTTCATAATAAAAAAGATGATAACTTATGAAAATCTGATTAAGAAGTTTATGACCACTAAATTTCCTATGTCATTTTAGAAGAAAAGTGATATGAATCACCGACAAAAGCACTCTATGGAACTCCTATAGTGAAATACTTCCTAGGTGTTATTTATAGGTGCTAGCCATATAATGATGATTATACACGTAATGTCTTTTATTAAGGAACCTTAAAACATTTTGCCAACATTGTGCATTAATGTCTTACAACTAAAACTAGAAAATAAATTTCCATTTATCTAGAAGAAGACACAGTCTTTGTGACCTAGCTGGAGCCTGAGCATGGTCCAATTCACATAAGAAAACCTGTCCTTAAAAAAGCTTTCCAGCACAAATACATTCAGACACTTCCAGGTAGGACTCTGGCAAGCCTCCAAACACTTGGATGCTAATTGTGTGTAACCCTTCAGAATGTTGAAATTTTGTCTTTTCTTCCAGGAAGGCTTCTCCTTGGCTTCCCATATTAATCTGTCTGTGAGCAAATGAAAGTAAACATAGGTATAACTCTTTTTATTTTAGCCTCTTACTTTATTTTTCAAAATTTGTGTTAAACAAATTTGTAAATGACCAAAGAATATTAATAGGGAATTTTAAAAAATGTATACATTTATTTATTTTTAGTTTTCAACATTTACTTTCACAAGATTTTGAATTCCATATTTTTACCCCATCTTGCCCCTCCCCCACCCCAAGATGGCATGGACTCTGAATATCCTTTCCCCTAGTCTGCCCTCCCTTCTATCTCTCCCCCTCCTTCTCTTATCCCCTTCCCCTTCTATTTTATTGTAGGGCAGGATAGATTCCTATACCTCATTTCCTGTGTTTCTTATTTCCCAGTTGCATGTGGAAACATTTTTTTTAAACATGTGTTTTTAAAACTTTGTATTCCAAATTTTCTCCCTTCCTCCCACCCCACCCACCCTCATTGAAAAGGCAAGCAAGTCAATACAGGCCATACATGTGCAGTTATGCAAAACACTTCCATAGTACACATGTTGTGAAAAGCTAACTCTATTTCCCTTAATCCTATCCTGCCCCCCCATTTATTCTATTCTTTCTTTTGACCCTGTCCTTCCTCAGAAGTACTTCCTTCTGATTACCCCTTTCCCAATCTGCCCTTCTCTCTATCATCCCCTTGCTCTCTTGTCCTTTCCCTCCCCTATTTTCCTGTAGAGTAAGACAGATTTACATACCCAATTGAGTGTGTATGTTATTCCCTCCTTAAGCCAAATCCTATGAAAATAAGATTCCCTCATTTCCTCTCACCTTCCCCTGTTTCTCCTCCACTGTAAGA
This sequence comes from Phascolarctos cinereus, assembly GCF_003287225.1. Classification (NCBI taxonomy): domain Eukaryota; kingdom Metazoa; phylum Chordata; class Mammalia; order Diprotodontia; family Phascolarctidae; genus Phascolarctos; species Phascolarctos cinereus. Next base: position 103,510,985 of record NW_027555736.1, on the reverse strand, counting down.
ACCTTTACTTGTCTGTTTTGTGCAAGATAATATACCCCATTCTACCTCTCCCTTTCTCCTTCTCCTTGTATAATCCCCTCTCAGCCCTTAATTTTATTCTCCAGATATCACCCCTTCATCTTCAACTCACCCTGTGCCCTCTATCTATCTATCTATCTATCTATCTATCTATCTATCTATCTATCTATCTATCCATATAATTTTTCCCCTCCCATTACCCTAATAATGACAAAGGTCTCATGAGTTATAAATAGCATCTTTCCATGCAGGAATGTAAACAGTTCAGCCTTAATAAGTCTCTTATGATTTCTCTTTCCTGTTTACCTCTTCACGTTCCACTTGAGTCTTGTATTTGAAAGTCAAATTTTCTATTCAGCTCTGGTCTTTTCATCAAGAATGCTTGAAAGTCCTCTATTTCACTGAATAACCATTTTTTCTCCCTGAAGGATTGTATTCAGTTTTGCTGGGTAGGTGATTCTTGGTTGTAATCCTATCTCCTTTGCCCTCTGGAATATTATATTCCATGCCCTCTTGTCCCTTAATGTAGAAGCTGTTAAATCTTGTGTTATCCTGATTGTGTTTCCACCGTACTTGAATTGTTTCTTTCTGGCTGTTGCAATATTTTCTCCTTGACTTGGGAACTCTGGAATTTGGCTACAATATTCCTAGGAGTTTTACTTTGAGGATCTCTTTCAGGGGGAGATCAATGGATTCTTCCAATTTCTATTTTGCCCTCTGGTTCTAAAATATCAGGGCAGTTTTCCTCGATAGTTTCTTGAAAGATGATGTCTAGGCTCTTTTTCTGATCATGGCTTTCAGATAGTCCAATAATTTTTAAATTCGGTCTCCTGGACCTATTTTCCAGGTCATTTGTTTTTCCAATGAGATATTTCACATTGCTTTCTAATTTTTCATTCTTTTGGATTTGTTCTACTGTGTCGTGATTTCTCATAAAGTCACTGTCTTCCAATTGCTCTATTCTAATTTTTAAGGAAGTACTTTCTTCAGTAAGCTTTTGGACTTCCTTTTCCATTTGGCCAATTTTGCTTTTTAAGGCATTTTTCTCCGCATTGGCTTTTTGGATCTCTTTTGCCATTTGGGTTAGGCTATTTTTTAAGGTGTTATTTTCTTCAGTATTTTTTTGGGTCTCCTTTAGTAAGCTGTTGACTTGTTTTTCATGATCTTCTTGCATCGCTTTCATTTCTCTTCCCAGTTTTTCCTCTACTTCTCTTGCTTGCTTTTCAAAATCCTTTTTGAGCTCTTCCAAGGCCTGGAATGGATTCATATTTTTCTTGGAGGTTTTGGATGTGGGAGCTTTGACTTTGTTGTCTTCTTCTGGTTGTATGTTTTGATCTTCTTTGTCACCAAAGTAAGATAACATAATCTGACTCTTTTTTGAGGTTTGTTCATGATCCCAGCCAACTACTTGAGTTTTAAACTCTTGCTTAAGGTAAAAGTCTGCTTCCAATGTGGAGAATGTACTGTCCCAAGCTTTAGGGGTTTGTATAGCTGTTTTCAGAGATACTTCTAGGGATCTGTAAATTTTCAGTTCTTCCAAGTTGGTATGATAAGGGGCGAGGTGTTTACTCTTTCCCTGGCCTGAGCTCTGGTCTTTGAGTGACTGGCCACAAGCCATCTTTCTCTCTTGGAACTGTGAGGAAGGTTTCCTCTCCACAGCCACTACAAGCTCCACCATGCCAGCCAGCACTCCTCCTCACCCCAGGACTGCCACTCAGAACTGTGACCCAGATCCAAGCACGGGCAAAGTAAGAGATTCCTGCCTCAGCACTGGCAAAGAGATCCCTGCAGTCCCCCTCTGATCAGTCACATGATTCCCCCTCAGTCTGTGGACTGGAAGCTCAGGACACAGCCACCGCCCTGGCACCCGCGCTCTTTGCTCTGCACTCTGTGCTCTGGAACTGGCTCTGACCTGGCTGTTCTCTCACCGCAAAAACAGACTTGTCCCACTGACCTTCTAAGTTGTCTTTGGCGTTCCTGGATTGAGAAGTCTGGAAGCCACCACAGCTGCCCGTGATTCAGTCCTCTGAGGCCTGCTCTAGGTTCGCTGTGGCCTGTGCGCCCACGCCGAACAGCACTCCTCTCCCCACCCGGCAGGATATGCCTTTACGATCAACCATCCAGGCTGTCTTGGGCTGGAAATTTGT